>NC_037680.1:107120726-107720726 GCF_003255815.1 Theropithecus gelada
GATCTTTCCTGCTTTCTCTTGTGGGCATTTAGTGCTATAAATTTCCCTCTACACACTGCTTTAAATGTGTCCCAGAGATTCTGGTATGTTGTATCTTTGTTCTCATTGGTTTCAAAGAACATCTTTATTTCTGCCTTCATTTCGTTATGTACCCAGTAGTCATTCAGGAGCAGGTTGTTCAGTTTCCATGTAGTGGAGCGGTTTTGATTGAGTTTCTTAGTCCTGAGTTCTAGTTTGATTGCACTGTGGTCTGAGAGACAGTTTGTTATAATTTCTGTTCTTGTACATTTGCTGAGGAGTGCTTTACTTCCAATTATATGGTCAATTTTGGAGTAAGTATGATGTGGTGCTGAGAAGAATGTATATTCTGTTGATTTGGGGTGGAGAGTTCTATAGATGTCTATTAGGTCTGCTTGCTGCAGAGATGAGTTCAATTCCTGGATATCCTTGTTAACTTTCTGTCTTGTTGATCTGTCTAATGTTGACAGTGGAGTGTTGAAGTCTCCCATTATTATTGTATGGGAGTCTAAGTCTCTTTGTAAGTCTCTAAGGACTTGCTTTATGAATCTGGGTGCTCCTGTATTGGGTGCATATATATTTAGGATGGTTAGCTCTTCCTGTTGAATTGATCCCTTTACCATTATGTAATGGCCTTCTTTGTCTCTTTTGATCTTTGATGGTTTAAAGTCTGTTTTATCAGAGACTAGGATTGCAACCCCTGCTTTTTTTTGTTCTCCATTTGCTTGGTAAATCTTCCTCCATCCCTTTATTTTGAGCCTATGTATGTCTCTGCGTGTGAGATGGGTCTCCTGAATACAGCAGACTGATGGGTCTTGACTCTTTATCCAGTTTGCCAGTCTGTGTCTTTTCATTGGAGCATTTAGTCCATTTACATTTAAGGTTAAGATTGTTATGTGTGAACTTGATCCTGCCATTATGATATTAACTGGTTATTTTGCTCGTTAGTTGATGCAGTTTCTTCCTAGGCTCGATGGTCTTTACATTTTGGCATGTTTTTGCAATGGCTGGTACCGGTTGTTCCTTTCCATGTTGAGTGCTTCCTTCGGGGTCTCTTGTAAGGCAGGCCTAGTGGTGACAAAATCTCTAAGCATTTGCTTATCTGTAAAGGATTTTATTTCTCCTTCACTTATGAAACTTAGTTTGGCTGGATATGAAATTCTGGGTTTAAAATTCTTTTCTTTAAGAATGTTGAATATTGGCCCCCACTCTCTTCTGGCTTGTAGAGTTTCTGCCAAGAGATCTGCTGTGAGTCTGATGGGCTTCCCTTTGTGGGTAACCCGACCTTTCTCTCTGGCTGCCCTTAAGATTTTTTCCTTCATTTCAACTTTGGTGAATCTGGCAATTATGTGTCTTGGAGTTGCTCTTCTCAAGGAGTATCTTTGTGGCGTTCTCTGTATTTCCTGGATTTGAATGTTGGCCTGCCCTACTAGGTTGGGGAAGTTCTCCTGGATGATATCCTGAAGAGTGTTTTCCAACTTGGTTCCATTTTCCCCCTCACTTTCAGGCACCCCAATCAGACGTAGATTTGGTCTTTTTACATAATCCCATACTTCTTGCAGGCTTTGTTCATTTCTTTTTCTTCTTTTTTCTTTTGGTTTCTCTTCTCGCTTCATTTCATTCATTTGATCCTCAATCGCTGATACTCTTTCTTCCAGTTGATCGAGTCGGTTACTGAAGCTTGTGCATTTGTCACGTATTTCTCGTGTCATGGTTTTCATCTCTTTCATTTCGTTTATGACCTTCTCTGCATTAATTACTCTAGCCGTCAATTCTTCCACTTTTTTTTCAAGATTTTTAGTTTCTTTGCGCTGGGTACGTAATTCCTCCTTTAGCTCTGAGAAGTTTGATGGACTGAAGCCTTCTTCTCTCATCTCATCAAAGTCATTCTCCGTCCAGCTTTGATCCGTTGCTGGCGATGAGCTGCGCTCCTTTGCCGGGGGAGATGTGCTCTTATTTTTTGAATTTCCAGCTTTTCTGCCCTGCTTTTTCCCCATCTTTGTGGTTTTATCTGCCTCTGGTCTTTGATGATGGTGATGTACTGATGGGGTTTTGGTGTAGGTGTCCTTCCTGTTTGATAGTTTTCCTTCTAACAGTCAGGACCCTCAGCTGTAGGTCTGTTGGAGATTGCTTGAGGTCCACTCCAGACCCTGTTTGCCTGGGTATCAGCAGCAGAGGCTGCAGAAGATAGAATATTTCTGAACAGCGAGTGTACCTGTCTGATTCTTGCTTTGGAAGCTTCCTCTCAGGGGTGTACTCCACCCTGTGAGGTGTGGGGTGTCAGACTGCCCCTAGTGGGGGATGTCTCCCAGTTAGGCTACTCAGGGGTCAGGGACCCGCTTGAGCAGGCAGTCTGTCCCTTCTCAGATCTCAACCTCCGTGTTGGGAGATCCACTGCTCTCTTCAAAGCTGTCAGACAGAGTCCTTTGCGTCTGCAGAGGTTTCTGCTGCTTTGTTGTTGTTGTTGTTGTTGTTGTGTAGCTGTGCCCTGTCCCCAGAGGTGGAGTCTACAGAGACAGGCAGGTTTCCTTGAGCTGCTGTGAGCTCCACCCAGTTCGAGCTTCCCAGCAGCTTTGTTTACCTACTTAAGCCTCAGCAATGGCGGGCGCCCCTCCCCCAGCCTCGCTGCTGCCTTGCCGGTAGATCACAGACTGCTGTGCTAGCAATGAGGGAGGCTCCGTGGGCGTGGGACCCTCCCGGCGAGGTGTGGGATATGATCTCCTGGTGTGCCTGTTTGCTTAAAGCGCAATATTGGGGTGGGAGTTACCCGATTTTCCAGGTGTTGTGTGTCTCAGTTCCCCTGGCTAGGAAAAGGGATTCCCTTCCCCCTTGCGCTTCCCAGGTGAGGCGATGCCTCGCCCTGCTTCAGCTCTCGCTGGTCGGGCTGCAGCAGCTGACCAGCGCCGATCGTCCGGCACTCCCCAGTGAGATGAACCCAGTACCTCAGTTGAAAATGCAGAAATCACCAGTCTTCTGTGTCGCTCGCGCTGGGAGTTGGAGACTGGAGCTGTTCCTATTCGGCCATCTTGCTCCGCCCCCCCTGCTGAGATTACTTAAAACAATTATTTTGAATTTTCTGTGTGAGGCAGTTTGTTGTCTCCATTGCTTTAGGGTCTGCTGTGGGGAGATTATTGTGTTCTTTTGGTCATGTTATGTCTCTTTGGTTTTGATGTTTCTTGTTGCCTTACATTTATGTCTGTGCATTTGAGAAAGTAGGAATTATTTTAGTCTTTGCAGTCTGACTTTGTCTGGGAAGCCTTTCACCCTATTTAAAGATTCTAGGAAGGCCGTCTGGCATGGTGCAAGGGCAGATTTGCTGCTAGAGTCCTCAAGCAGGCTAGTCTGGTGCCTAGGACGACCAATGGGCAGGTCTGTGCTGGGGGGAACCTTGAACCAGAATCTGCAAGGTTCTACAGCACTGGTGCAGGCTTCTTTAGGCACTTCAGTAGGCCTGAAGCCCAGTGCTATTGAAGCCAGCTTGCTGCTGGGATGGGCCTAAAGCCCAGTGCCACTGGGTCCAGTTTGTCACTCAGTCTGGTCTGGATCGTGGGGTCACTGAGGCTGAAATAGAGCTGTAGGAGGCTGGAGACTGAGTTTGCAGGGCTGGACTGAATCCTGGGGCTGCAGGATTTAGGTTGGGGTCAGGGTGAGCTTGGAGGTTCCGACCATGGGTACTGGCTAGAGCCTGGGGCTTTGGGAGCTGGATTTTATTGAAGACGGTTCTGTGGTTTGAGTCTAAGGCAAAGTCTTGCGCTCACTTCCTTCTCCTTTCCCCAAGCATATGGTATCTCTCTCAGTGCTGTGCTTCCTGGAGTTGGAGAAGGTGACACAGTGAAACTTTTCTTCCTGCCCTTTTCAATGTGCTCCTTCTTATTTCTGTGTTACACCCAGGTGCTGTGATCTTTCATCTGGTTTCCTCAGCTCTTGCAAAGGTGTTTTCATGCATAGGTAGTTGTTCACATCAGTGTTTCTGCAGGGGAAGGAAGGTTGGAGAGTCCTATTCTGCCATCTTCTGCTTCTCCCCAATTTTCAGAGCAGAGAATCCTATTCTGCTCTGCTTCTCCCCAGTTTTCTAATTATATCTTTATTTCTCTATAAGCGCAAAACTTTCCTTTGTTTTCTTATACTAACTGCCTACTCCCACCCAAGACACACAGACTTTGTTCACAGCCTCGGGCTGCTTTTAACAGGTATGAGATGGAAGGGAAAAAGAGAGTAAATCTTTTTAACAGAGGGCTTGTCCCTGGTTAGAGAATGCAAGAAGAAAGAATACGAAAGAGGTTAACTAGGGAATATTAAATAACAATATACAGTTGACCCCTGGACACTGTGGGGGGTTAAGGGTACCAATGCCCTATACAGTCAAAAATTTGCACATAACTTTTACCTACCCCAAAACTTAACTGCTGTTGACCAGAAGCCTTACTGCTGACATAAACAGATGATAACACATATTTTCCCCATGTATTATGTGCTGTATTCTCACAATGAAGTAAGATCTCCAAAGTAAAATGTTATTAAGAAAATCATAAGGAAGAGAAAATATATTTACTATTCATTAAGTGGCAATAGATAATCATAAAGATCTTCATCCTCATCATTGAGTAGTTTGAGGAGGAGGAAGGAGAGGACGGGCTGGTCTTGCTGTCTCAGGGGTGGCAGAGGTGGAAGAAAATCTGCATACAAGTGGACTCACGTAGTTCAAGCCCCTGTTGTTCAAGGACCAACTGTATATGAGTGAAACAGATTTTAGATAAAGTGACATGGTATCCATACATTGCCATGTTGTGGAGTTGATGAATAGAAATATGTTGCAAGTTACTTTTCAAAAGTTATCATGAAAACATAGAAATTATGCATGATGCTGCTTGTCAGATTTTCAAAGGAAGGAGGCCCAGGTGAATGGCAAGTGGGGGGACTCTGGTGTGGTAGACAATGGCACTAGAAGAGACCTTTGGTAATGACTGGAATGTTTGAGATGAGGAAGATACAGAAAGACAAAAAGTGATGTAGCGCTCACCCAGATGCAAAAGTGTTTTTGCAGAAAAAAAGTGACATAGAAGAAGCTTGCAGAGGTAACATTAATAATTAAGAAATAAAGGCTGACTCGAAGCAGGTAGGAAATGTAACAGAGATGCAACATTACATAGGGGACAACAGGCCTGGCACGAGGTGAGGCAGGAAAGCCCCCAGGGCACAGCTTGTAAGGAGATCTCACTTGGCATGTGAGACTGAGCTTCCTTAAATTTCAAGGCACCTAAGGCATCACCTTCATCTCACCCTAGTTCTGACTCTAAGAGACAGTAATTTTTTAAAAGTGTAGATAAAAAGAGTACGAATAGAAAAAATATATAGAGGGAAAAAAATACCAAGAAATAGGAAAAATGGAGGGAGGCACAAAGAGAAGTATGCAGAAAATGAGTTAAAGGACAATGAATGAAAAATTGATAGAGAGTGGATCATGCAAAGAAGGGAAGAGAGAAGACAAATAAAGACATTCTCTGATCTGAGGAGACAAGAACGGGAAAGGAGGCACAGGGTTTGTCCTATTACTATGGGGGACCAGCTGCCTCCTTATCGAAATGGCCCCTGTGACTCCACCTCCACCCCCAGATTATAATAGGCCTCTCCTCAGGCATCACTTCCTCTCCATGGCTCAATCACCATCTAGGATCTGTTGATTTCTAAACATACGTCTCCAGCTCAGACCTGTCCTCTTGACTCCTTTCCCCAATTGCCTGAAGACCTTTATTTAAAGACCTGAAGAACATCTCTCTTCAGAAGCTGCATCTGTCATCTATTGCTGTGTAATGAAACAAACCATCCTGAAACTTAGTGGCTTAAAACAATCATCATTTCATTTGCCACTTCCGTCAATCCCAACTTTAAAATATCTCTAACTTGTCCATTTCTCTTCATCTCCAGCACAAACATCCTAATCTAGATCCCTGTCACTCTCACTAAAATTAGAGGAACAGTCTCCTGTCTGGCCCCCAACCTTACTCCTCTCAAGTCTGCACCTCAGCTGAATGGACTTTTCCAAAATAGAAACCAGTTGATATGACTCTCCTGTTTGAAACCCAGTGCCTTCATGTGGCCCTTAGCAGTAGGTCAACACTGCTTGGAGTGGTGAATTGAAGGATGCCTACCACGCACCTGCACATTCCCCATCACCCTCTTCTCACCCCTTCATGCCACATTCCCACCACACTAAGCTTCCTTTACTTACTGGAATTTGCCAAGCTCTCTTTCTTTCATCTCTGCCTTTATATATGCTTTTGGGAAAACAGTTGGGGGTAATCTTTCAAAGCTGAAAATATACATACCCTATAACTCAACAATTACATTCCTCAACAGAAACCAACAAAAATGTGTGTTATGTCACCAAAACACATAGAAAAGAATGCTCAGGGCAGCATTATTCATAGAAGCCAAATGCTTGAAATTGCACAAATGAATAAATAATTCATGGCTTATTTTTATAATGGAATACTATCTAGTAGTGAAAATAATTATTCAAAATGAATACAGATGACTTTCACAAGCATGTTGAGTAAAATATACATATAATTTTGGGGGATTTGGCTTCTTTGGCGAGATCTATATATATTGAGAGAGAGGTGGGGGAGAGAGAAAGAGCGAGAGAAAAGAGATGATTCAATTTATATAAATTACACAGCAAGCAAACTTAATCTCGGTGTTTGAAACCTCAATGATAGTTGGCTTTGAGCAAGTTAGTGGAAACAGTGGGAAGTGTCACTAGGAGGTATCTGGGGTATTGGTAATCTGTTTTTTGATCAAAGTGATTTACTTCCTTTGTGATCATTCAAAACCCACTTTTATTCATCTGTCTTATACTACCATTATAATTTTTATTTTTTAAAAAAAAGCAAAATATTAACCATCAAAGGATGAGAAGAGCAGGTAAAGGGAAAGGTAAAAAACAAAACAGAGCCAAGAGAGGCACAAAGGAAGGGACAGAGTTGAGCAAAAGGAAAAACAGGGAGGTGAGGTGAAGGTCTAGCCCCAGCAGTGAAATTGCAGAGAGGAGGAGTTATTAATGATAGTGAAGGAGGTCCACTGGGGAGACAAATGAAAATTCTTCATTTATTGTAATTTGGCCCAGGGGCAGAGCCACTCAACCATGGAATCCAAATCAATTCCTGTTCTGTGAGACTGGTGGATATAAAAAAGGAAAAACCATATTGTACTTCAAATGCTGAATGCCAAGCCCAGGCATCTGACATAATAGGTAAGGCTGCCCGGGAGAAGTTGTAACTGTGAGTCACAGGTTACCAGGTAAGGGGCTCGGGGACTTCATCAGGGCCCATCGGGGCAGTGCAGGTACCTGGGATGGAGGCAGGAAGGGAAAGGGGCTGGTACCTGATGCAGTGAGTCTTCAGCTTGACAGAAGAAAGTCCTTGGGAGCTGGGAAAATACCAGAAGACAGAAATGGAGGTATTCAGTAAGAATGTCAGAGAGGCTATTTCTGAAGTCAGAGAGGGCTGGCTCAGGCCTGTAACCCCAGAACTTTGGGAGGCTAAGGCAGGCAGACCGCTTGAGTCCAGGAGCTCAAGATTAGCCTGGGCAACATGACGAAACCCCATCTCTACAAAAAATATGAAAATTAGCCAGATAAGATGACAATGTCTGTAGTCCCAGCAACTTAGGAAGCTGAGACAGGAGCATCGTTTGAGCCAGGAATGCGGAAGTTGCAGTAAGCCAAGATTCTGCCACTGCACTCAAGATTGGGCAACAGAGCAAGACTCTGTCTCAAAAAATAAAATAAAATAAAATAAAATAAAAAAGGAAAAAATAAAAAATAAATAAAAATAAAAATAAAGTAAGAGAGGAAGTCATGGGAGAGGAGTTTAAAAAAAAAAAAGATCAGGGAGCCAAGATATTCACAAGAGGAGATGGGGGAAGAAACACAGCAGACAAAGAGAGGTATAAAGAGACACCATCACCAGAAACAGAGGCAGAAGCAGGGGAGATGGCAGAACAAAGAGGAAAGATGAGAAGTAAAATGAGAGTGAAAGAGAAAAGTAGAATGAGGGTTGGGGTAAGAACAGTGTCAGTGGATGGGCACAACTGCCTTCTGTGTGTCGATTTTATCAGCTTTTGGTTAAGAACCTGGAACAAACTGCAGGTGGCATGCATTCCAGGAACACTCCAGGGTCTTGAGTTAACTTAGCTTTCCAGGTCTTCCTAGTGCTCTTATTGTGGAATTTCCTGGTGCGTGGACTCGTTGGTCACACCCTGAGACTCTTAATGGCTTTTGCTCCTTTGTGCAGTCATCAGCAGTGAGGACTCTGAAGGATCCACCGATGTTGATGAGCCCCTAGAAGTCTTCATCTCACCAGTGAGAAGTAAGCCTGGTAAGGAAGTTTGGGAGAGCAAGACTTGGGCTGTGGGAATCTGATTTAAGAGCTACTGTTTCCTGATGCATTTTATTCTGAGCTCATTCTGTAAAATGGGTCCATTTTATCCTGGGATCGCATTCTTTGCATTAATTTTACTTGACCTTTTTGGAAAATGCAGAGAGACAAGAAATTGTTATAAACTTATTTTTGAGAATTAGCCTTCTTTCTTGATGGAGTCTATTAATCAATATTCATACCCATACATTGATTATATAGCAGGAATAGGCTAGCAAAGTGATGAGTTTGTTTTTAAAACTAACTAGTTGCTACGTCTATATAATGTTAGATTTATATAGTGACTTTTATAGAGAATAGAAAGCTAAATATTCCTTTATGGGAAGATCTTATTGTCATCTGATCACAAACTTTGAATAGGATCAAAAGACATCTCATCCAACTATCTGGTGTTGGCAAAAATAAACACCTGAGATAAAGTATTCTGAAACCTGAAGTATTGTTTCTGACAGCATTCTTCAGCAAGTCATGGCACATTTAGTGATTTTTCAAAAGACTTTTGCAGATTGTCTTACTTTTAAATTTACGATAACCTTAAAAGGGTAAACAGAATAGAGATTCTCATCCTTGTTTCCTAGAAGAGAGAACACAATTGCATAAATGTTTCAAAGTCATCTCCACAATCTCATGGTAAATTAAAGGAAAGACAAGGCTAGTATCCTGGATTCTGAGTTACTTCCTTTGTGAAATGAAAGACAGAAACATTATTAAAATCTTGTATTATCTCAATCCTATTTGCAGCATGAGTTGTCATAAGATTTATAACTTTTTAGAGTTCAAATTGGTTGATTTGTTTTGCCCTTTACTTTCTAGATCCAGGGGATATTAGAAACATGCCACTTTAGGGAAAATACACTAGAGAAAGACCTAAGAGCAAAGAAGAACCTCATCTTGATGTTATAAAATAACAATGTAGTAATACATTCATTCTAATTGCTCAATGCATCTTTCAAAGTAAAATGTAAATTTGCATTAGTTTTTGGACAGTACGTACTCTAACTTTGATCTTGGTGTAAGCAAACTGCTCTAAAAATTAGTCCCAAAATATGTCTTTGGCTCAAACACAAGAGGAAGTTATTTCTCAGCCTTATAAACAATTCAGGAAGGCACTGTGTTGGTGGGAGATAGAAGAGGCTCACATCTTTAACAGAAGATCTTCAAGGTCTCTCTGCATGAAAAATAGAAGGAGAAACAAAGGAAATGTGGAGTGGCAAGTAGAAGGGATAAGAAGTAAAAGAAGTGTGGGAAAGCAAAGGCCAAGCAAACCAAAATTTCCCTCTGGGGACAAGAATGGAGTATCGCTAACCCACAATGCAGGTAACTTGAAAGGATCGAGACAAGCGTGGCCTGTGTACAGGCGAGGACTTGCACGCATTTTCAAGGTTTTCCAGGTTTTCTTATTAGGGAATTTCCTACTGAATTGATTCCTTGGTCACACACTGAGACCTCTAAAGAATCCCATTCTTTTGTGCAGTGATCAATAATGACAACTCTTTAGAATCAAATGAGGAAAAGGAGGGCCAAGAAGCCACTTGCTCACGACCCCAGACTGTACCAGGTAAGAATATTTTGCAACCCGAGGCTGCAGAATATCCAGAGTACAAATCCAGAACTCTGTTTTCTTGATTAGTTTCATTCCGAGTGGTCTCCTTATTCCTTGATTCTGTAAATTCTAGAATACCACTTTCTACATTTAACCTCTCTTGCCCTATTGAGAAACGGAAGACATTAGGAAGACATTATAAACTCTGGTTGAACTGGATTGGTTCAATCGACTGACACATTGAAAATGTAGCAAAAATATTCTAGTAAAATAACAGTCTTTTTTAACAACAAACTATCAAGAGTTATTATTTTAAGGGTCGAAATAATGTACTTATTCTCTACTACTACTCTTTGTATTTGATAGAGCATGATAAGCACAGTCTTCTTTTATTCATTGATAATATTGTCTTAATCACAAACTCCAAAAGTCTTCAAGGAATAATTTGTGATGCTATTTAATTATTAATGGAAAAACAAAAAAGGGGGGACTTCAGCTACACCCAAACCCAAATTATAGTTCACTCATTGGCTTACATTGTGATTTTTCACAGGGCTTTTGTAAATGAACCTTCATTTCCCCATCACAAAAACCTTAACAGGGAGGTAGGATAACTAGTTTATCCCTGCTTTATATGTGAGAAAATAGGAGCTAGTGGTGTTTAAGAGTCATTTACAATCAGGCACGGTGGCTCACACCTACAGTGCCAGCACTTTGGGAGGCTGAGGCAGGTGGGTTGCTTGAGCTCAGGAGTTTGAGATCAGCCTGGACAACATGGAGAAACTCAATCTCTACCAAAAATATAAAAATTAGCTGGGCATGGGCTGGGTGCGGTGGCTCACTCCTGTAATCCCAGCACTTTGGGAGGCCGAGATGGGCAGATCACGAGATTAGGAGTTCGAGACCATCCTGGCCAATATGGTGAAACCCCGCCTCTACTAAAAATACAAAAATTAGCTGGGCGTGGTGGCACTCGCCTGTAGTCCCAGCTACTCAGGAGGCTGAGGCAGAAGAATCACTTGAACCCGGGAGAGGGATGTTGCAGTGAGCCGAGATCATGCCACTGCACTACAACTTGGGTGACAGAGCGAGACTCCATTAAAAAAAAAAAAAAGAAAGCTCGGGAGGCTGAGGTGAGAGAGTCACTGGAGCCTGGGAAATTGAGGCTGCAGTAAGTTACGATTGTGCCACTGCACTCCAGCCTGGGTAACAGAGTGAGACCCTATCTCAAAAAAAAATAATGAAAAAGAACAAGATCATGTATTTTGAGAGAACATAAATGGAGCTGGAGGCTATTATCCTTAGCAAACTAATGCAGGAACGGAAAACCAAATACCACATGTTTTCACTTGTAAGTGGGATCTAAATAATAAGAACTTATGAACACAAAGAATGAAACAGCAGACACTCGGGTCTACCTGAGGATGGATGGTTGGAGGAGGGAGAGGAGCAGAAAAGATAACTATTGAGTACTGGGCTTAATCCCTGGGTGACGAAATCATCTGTACAACAAACCCCTGTGACACACGTTTACCCATGTGACAAACCTTCACATATATCCCCAAACCTGAAATAAAAGTTGAAAAAATTTAATAAAAAAGAGGCATTTCCAAATAATACACACAGAGGATGACAGGGATTGCTGGGCAGGATCCCAACATTATGACCCTGAACCTCCAGAACTGGATTCACTAGAAGGAGAGAGAGAAAAATGCTCATCAAAATTTCGTTATTGGCGGGGTGTGACGGCTCACGCCTGTAATCCCAGCATTTTGGGAGGCCAAGGCGGGCAGATCACCTGAGGTCAGGAGTTCGAGACCAGTCTGACCAACATGGTGAAACCCCATTTTTACTAAAAATACAAAAATTAGCTGGGCATGGTGGCGCGTGCCTATAATCCCTGCTACTCAGGAGGTTGAGGCAGGAGAATCACTTGAACCCGGGAGGCAGAGGCTGCAGTGTGCCAAGATCACGCCACTGCACTCCAGCCTGGGTGATAGAGCAAGACTCCATCTCAAAAAAAAAAAAAAAAAACTTTCTTATTAACCCAAGCCCATTTGCCGTGTCAGTTGTCATAGAATTTATAAGTCTCTTGCATACAAATAACGGGTTTCTCCCTTTTACTTTATAGAGCCCATGGATTCCAGAAAATCATCTATATTCAGAGAAAGGTTTAGGAAAAGAGGTAAGAGAAAATAACAACTCTTCATGGTTATAAATGAACAATATTTTCTACAAAAGAGTCAGTCTAATTCCTTGCTATATCCTTCAAAGTAAAATATAAATTTGCTTTAAATTTCAATGGTTCCTATTTTAACTTTTGTATTAGTTAGGTTGGCTAACTGCTATAACATATGAACCCAAAGAAATCAATGACTCCAACATAACAAAAGGTTTTTTATTTTTTTTTAGTAGAAGTTTATATTTTTTTCAACTGAATATTTCAAGGATTTTTAGATGGGGGAGAGGTTGGGCTCTGTTTCAAGCAGTTCTTCAAGCAAGCAGGCAAGTAGAAGATCTGCCTTCTTTGATCCTAGACTTCCATGGTTGCCCTGAGAGAGAAGCAAATGTACAAATAAATACAAATCCATATCCAAAAACCACAACAAATCCATAAAGAGACAAGTAAAGAAAGAAAGATAATGTGGTGTAAGAAGACAGAGGGCCAAGACAAAGCAGAGATGCCCACTAGGGCTAAAATTTTCTCAGCCTCAGGCTCAGGTGACAGTGAGGGATAAAATACTAACCTTGAGCTACAAAAATCTGAATCAAAAGGCAGATCATGGAGGTTTGAGGGCACGGACATTCTTGCCCTGAAGTTTCAGAGCATCGCAAATCTTTCCTAGTTTCCTTTTCATAGAATATTCTTCTGCCTTGGTTCCCTTATCATACATTGAGACCTCCAAAGGACATTTGCTCCTTTCTGCAGTGATAGGACAAGACTGCAACTTTTCAGACTCCAGTGAGGAGGAGGCGCTCCCAGAAGTCTTACGCAGGGCACTGAGAAGCAAGCATGGTGAGAAGGGTAAGAACAGCCCCCTTGACTCCAGGGCTCTGACTTCAGAGCATCTCTTCCCTGGTACACTGTGCTCTAGGCATGCACAACAGCTATCCAGGAGCCAGTTCTCTGCATCTAACTCATCTGGTCATTTTGAAAAATGCAAAGAAAGAAGTGACTCTAAATTCAGACTTAACAAGATGGTTGTGGTTGAGTGGCAGTGCCCTGTTTACTACATACTGCCTGTATTAGTCCTTTTTCATGTTGCTGATAAAGACATACCTGAGACTGGGTAATTTACAAAAGAAAGAGGTTTAATGGACTTACAGTTCCACATGACTGGGGAGGCCTCACAATCATGGCAGAAGGTGAAAGGCACGTCTCACGTGGCGGCAGACAAGAGAAGAGAGCTTGTGCTGAGAAACTTCCCCTTATATAATCATTCAGATCTTGTGAGACTTATTCACTATCACGAGAACAGCACAGGAAAGACCTGCCTCCATGATTCAATTACCTGCCACCGGGTCCCTCCCACAACACATGGGAATTCAAGATGAGATTTGGGTAGGGACACAGCCAAACCATATCACTGCCAGACCTATTAACTCCAAAGTATTAGATTTATGGAGTGATTTCTACTTCTGCCCATTCCCTGTTTTATAGAGAAGAGAAAGTACATTAGTCTGTTATTGCTTGATTTTGTCACAAACTTGTTCAAAATTCCAAAGCTTCTGGTCATACTCTCTAGTTATTGACAGAAAGACAGGCTCCTGGTTCTTACCATCAAATTCAATTCATAGCTTTTGACAGATGGCCCCCAAAATGAAATTGGCCAAGTAGTGATATTTGAAAATATATTTGCAAATAAGATCTTCTTGCATCTTTACAACAACCTAAAATGTGGGCAAGATAACTATTGTTCCTCCCATTTGACAGATGGGGAAACTCAGGCACACTTAAGGATCTTTTTTCTTTGCACATCATATATGAAAAGTTATGGGAAGAGACAAGACTAACAGCCCAAATTCTTAATAAATATTCATAATCCTCTATAAAACCTTCAAAGCTAGATGTACTTCAAAGTTCAAAAAATGTTTCATTATTTTAGAAAGACAATGTGATTTATATTCTATATACAACAAAATACCCCAGTAGGATCCAGGAAGAATCCCATTCTCAAATATACTAATGTTTATACAGCAAATTATATAAATATTCACACGAAATATGATAAGATTTTACATAGACTCATGGCAACTCAAGTCCAGATTCACTGCCAAATTTGTCAACTGCAAACCTATGAAAACAATATTGGTTATTAAAATATCTTTGAGACCAGGTGTGGTGACTCATGCCTGTAATCCCAACACTTTGCGAGGCTGAGGCAGGTGGATCTTTTGAGCCCAGGAGTTCAAGACCAGCCTGGGCAACATGGCAAACCCCATTTCTACAAAAAAATACCAAAAATTAGCTGGGCATGGTGGTGCACGCCTGTAGTCCCAATAACTTGGGAAGCTGAGGTGGAACGATCATTTGAGCCTGGAAGGTCAAGACTGTAGTGAGCCAAGATTACACCACTGCCCTCCAACTTGGCTGACAGAGTGAGACCTTGTCTCAAAAAAAAAAAAAAAAAAAAAAAAAGTCACTGATTTTGCAATTACACTAAAGGATTGTGGATCTGTGCTCCATTTCATAGTAATCCCTTTCCCTTAGATGGGAAGAGACAGAAATGATCCTCAGAGAATATTTGTAGTCCAAATTCTGTCAACAGTGTAAGCAGCCATAAGACTTACAGATCTTTTAGTTAGATATTATTGATTTGGTTTTCCTTTACTTTCTAGATCCTGTGACTTCTAGAAGTACATCTACTTGGGGAATCCCCAACAGGAAGAGACGTAAGAGCAATTAAAAACTCTTGATGTAACAAATGTCTTTCTTTGCTACAAAAGCTACATTCAGTTTTTTGTTATATCCTTTAAAATAAAAAATTAATTTGTTGGGATTTTAGATGATTTGCATTTTACATTTTCTTTTTTTTTTTTTTTTTGAAACGGAGGCATTTTACATTTTCAACTAGATGAGTTGGGCTAGTATAAAACATAAACCTCAAAATGTTCAAAGGTACAAGTTCAACATAAGTTTATTTTTCACTCACATAAATAGGGTAAAGTAGTTCCTGAGTGGAAGGGGTGCCCACACAGTCATTGAGGGCCCAGCTGATGGAGGCTCTGACATCTTTAAGATGTTGCTTCCATGGTTCCTTTGGATAAGAAACTGAGATGGAAGCAGAAGTATGTGCAAACTAATAATGAAAGGATAAGAAGTTTAAGAAACAACATCATCCCCAGCCCCAGCCTCAGAGAGGGCTCCTGGAGCAATCTTGACCAACAGGTCAGATGATCAAAGCCAAAGAGTGGCCTAGTAGTAGGAATATTTCTCCCCCTCCTACACAAGCTTCTCTTGTTCAGTTTTTCTTTTAAAGAATTCCCTGCCGACTTCTTTAAAGAATTTTCTTTTAAAAAATTCCCTAAGACTCAGACTAAGACTGTTAAGGAATTTTTTTTTTTTTTTTCTGCAGGTTTCAGCAGCAGTGACTTTTCAGAGCTGAGTAATGGAGAAGAGCTTCAGGAAACCTGCAGCTCATCCCTAAGACGTGGGTCAGGTAAAGAAGATTAGGATGCCAAGACTTGGCCTGCAGAATGTCAGGAATCTGAATTAAAAGCTGCTGTTTCCAGATACTTTTTATTCTGAGCACCTTGACTGCCTTGTATCCAGTTCATCTGGGAACTCCTTTTTGCATTTTAGAAAATGGAAAGAGGCAGGAAATTATGATAAACTCATGTTTAACAGAATGAGTCTCACTGACTAAATGTATGTAATTATATTTTGCTGTTGTCGAAGAAATAAATAGCAAATTTGTGGATCCTTTTTTTAAAAACCTGCTCTCATTCCTGTTAACACTAAGATCTTAGATTTTTACAGTGATAAATGGGTTGACATCAATGTCGTTTGTAATTGTAAAACCTCCTA
Organism: Theropithecus gelada; assembly: GCF_003255815.1. Lineage (NCBI taxonomy): Eukaryota > Metazoa > Chordata > Mammalia > Primates > Cercopithecidae > Theropithecus > Theropithecus gelada. Next base: position 107,136,754 of record NC_037680.1, read on the forward strand.
CTATGTAATTATAGACAGAAATAAAAACTTCAGATCGAACACTCTCAAACGTTAGTATAGTTTTTGGCAGATGTCCTTCATCATATAATTGGATTATATTGTGTTATTTCAATGTATTTTGGCAAATAAGATCTTATTTTATCATCACAAAATTTTTAAGACATAGTCAGGCTAACTCTTACTATACCCATTTTGGGGTGAGGAAATAGACGTACAGAAGTATTAGGGCCAAAAAACTAAAGAAACAATAGAAACTAGCAACCCAGGTGTCTCATGGTGGGTGACTGTTGTATGTAACAGACAGGAGGATAAGAGCTGTGTCATTTAAGCCAAAGTCCAAAGAAGATGTACAAGGAACTCAGAATATTCACAGGAGACTATACCAGTGCCTGATGCCAGAAAGCTTATTTAGCAACAACTGTGAGCGTGTGTGAGCGGGTGTGTGTGTGTGTGTGTGTGTACACATGCATATATTTGTTACATATAACATGTATACATACATAAACACACACATATGTGTGTGTGTGTGTGTATATATATAAGTTAATAATATAATATTTATGGGGAAGGAAAAATTAAAATCCAAAGAGACAGAATAGGAATGGAACCAGCTATATAACATACAATATACCTAGAAAGATAGAAGCAAAATGGATAAACATAGAAATAAAGGAGAACAGAACATCATTGAATGAAACAGAAAAAGCAACACAGGAGACAAGAAAAATCAAAGGGAGATGAGCTCACCTAATCAAACAGATAGCGACAAAAATGTATAGCAGCAGGGCAGTGGGCAGAAAAATGAGAAGTAAGGAGGAGAATGAGGTGTGGTTAGATAGAGTAGGGCTATGAGGTGTACTCATTGATGTAGGTGTATTTTTTTGTCAGTTCATCTAAGCTCTGAAAATAGTTCAGCATGACCACATTGAGACAGGTTCCCTGGTTTCCTGGTCACTGTCTATAGTCTATTATTTCCTTGCTTATCTTCATTGTCCTGTGAATTGAAAGCTCCTCCAATGAATACACAAAGAGAGTCAGAAGAGATGCAGCCCATTAGCTTGTGATGGAGAAGCCAATTATGATGTTAATTATTAATTACCTTTGTTTTCCTCCTTGCATGGAGGAAAAGCTCTTTTTTCTTTTCCTTACCTCTCCCCCAAAACATATGCACGCACGCATACACACTACACACACAAAGACTTGTGCACAGACTCTGGCTGCTTTCAACAGGTTTGAGGGAACCAAAAGAAAAAGAAGAGCTGGGCTCCTGAATGGAGGGAGGAGACACTGGGTGGATAAAGTAAGGAGAAAGAGTGGAGAAAGGTAGGCAAGAGTCACCAAATGGAAAGATGTAAGAGTCAGCTTCAGGTTTTTCTAAGTGGACAAGGAATTCAAATATTCCAGGTTTTGTGGGGGAAGGGAGATAATTTTCAAGATACTTCTCAGAAATTGTACCAGAAACGTGAAAATAAAATTGGTGATTGATTGACAGCCTTGCAAGTTAGAAAGCTCATAAGGAACAGACAAAGGTAATAGAGATGGCTATGTGGTCAGTGTCCAAACTGCAGGCATTTGGTGATGGAAGTAATAACCTGTGAGATAAAGACGAATATAGATGAAGAAAATGGGGATAAAGACAAAGATTGAAATTGCAAAAACAGTCAAGATTAAGATAAGGGCCAGGCGCGGTGGCTCACGCCTGTAATCCCAGCACTTTGGGAGGCCGAGGCGGATGGATCACGAGGTCAGGAGATCGAGACCATCCTGGCTAGCACAGTGAAACCCTGTTTCTACTAAAAACACAAAAAATTAACCAGGCATGGTGGTGGGCGCCTGTAGCTACAGGTACTTGGGAGGCTGAGGCAGGAGAATGGCATGAACCTGGGAGATGGGTCTTGCAGTGAACCGAGATTACACCACTGCACTCCAGCCTGGGTGACAGAGTGAGACTCCATCTCAAAAAAAAAAAAGATCAAGATAACATTCAGAGAAACAAAGCTAGAAGAGAGAACAGAAGGAGGAGGTGATAGTAGAAAGAAGTTCACCTCAATAATAAAAATAGATCTAGAAATATAAACAGGAAAACAGGTGGAATGAGATACATACAAAGGGTTATAAATGGAGTGGTGTAAAATATTAGGTACTACGAGAAGTATGTAGAGAAAGAATTAAAAGATGAGAGAAAAATAGAGGTGAGAAGGGGGAAGTGTAAAAGGGAGAGAAAAGAATGATGGAGAAATTGTAGGATCTGAAATGACCATGAGATAAAAGCAATTTTAGCACAAGGCATGATTCATAATAGCAGTAAGTTTTCAGAATAAAGTGTCCCCTGGCCCCTCTGACTCACCCAGATTACAAAAGCCCTCACCCAGGCATTTCATCCACTCCTATGATTTCGGTCACCACCCACAACCTCATGATTCCTACATGTGTATCTCCAGCCAGCCCTGTCTTCTAAACTCTTTATCCAAGTGTCAGAAGGCTCCTGTTGGAGGTCCTGAAGGCCTTAGACTTCACCACTTGAATGTTACTCAAGACCTTCAAAGTCAACACCTCCAAAACTGAGCACATCACCTTTTTCCCTAAAAGCAGCCTTTGCTCCTCCAGTGTTCTCCATCACTGAAACAAACTATTAATTGACCCTTTATGTCAAGATGAAATTCTCAGGGTTATTCATGAATAGAAGGGACAAATACAGTGAGAAACCACAAAAGAAAAAGAGATTTCGGAGGTAGAGCCCATCCCTTAATTTAGCTGTGGGGAGTGGGTAGTCACTAATGTTGGGGGAAAGGAGAATCTTGGAGGAGAGTGGGCACAAATAAAAATGTTTACAAATCACAATTTAGGATCAGAGCTACAAGGACCTGAAAATGAGAAGTGTCCCTGTGTCATGTGTTTTCCAAAAGGTGTGCCAAGAAGCCAAGAAGCAAGGACTGAAAATAGTCAAGCATCTGATATGATGGGTAAGGCTACCCTGAGGTCTTGGGATGGAAGTGGCTCAGTGGGTATCACAGACACTGGGTAGGGATGTGGGAAGTGATCAGAGTTGAAGCAAAGCATCAGGCAGTCTCTGGATCACCAGCAGGAAGTGGGCCCACAGGCCTCAAGCTTCAGAATTTCAGAAGTCTGAAATCATAGCCCCCGTTTCTTCCTGCTCTTGACTGTGAGACGACTGTGACAAAGAACAGGTTTAGTGCATGCCAGAATCCTGTTCTCTGCGTTTGCTTAACCTGACCCTTTTGGGAACTGCAGGGAGGCAAGAGATCATTATAAAGTCATATTTAACAGAATGGGCTCTCTTGGTTAGGAGGTAAAAGAAAATACACTGCTAAACATAGCAGTATGTCACTATATTAGCGTATCAATAGTAAAGTGTTGAATTTATAAAGTGAGTTCCACCCTTGTTCTTGACAAAAAAAAACTCGTTCTTCCACTCACAGGTAATAGTGTCACTGTCATAACTTTGGAAAGCCTAAAAAGACAAATAGTCCTGCTACCTGTCAGAAAAAAAAAAAAAACTCAGATACCTACTTTTAATCTAAAAATACATAGTTTTGAAAGATATCTTCTTGTCTGTTGTTGATTTATATAGTGATTTCCTATTAACTTTTGCAAATAAGATCATATTTAATATTCATAAAAATTTTAAAGTTGAACAAGATAACTGTTGCTATCCCTGTTTCATAAATGAGGAAATTGGTGCATAAAAGTAATGAAGAGCTGTTTCAAAGTCTCAGAGAACTACAGGAAGACCTTAGACATCAATAAAATGTCTGTTTCCTTTGGAAGGAAGACAGATAAATTGTACTCAGAATATTGTTATAAACACAAGCCTTCCATGCCGTGTGAATTGTCATAAGATTTATAAATTTTACTTATAAATTACAGTTCTCTGACCACTACCTGTCACTTTCTAGATACCATGGATGTTGAAAACAATTCTACTTTGGAAAAACACAGTGGGAAAAGAAGTAAGAATAAATAAGAATTTACTTAATTTGTATGTTACAAATGAACTATTTTTTAATGCTAAGGTTTATTATCATTATTTTCTTTTTTCACCTTTTATTATAGATTAAAGGGTACATGTGCAGGTTTGTTACATGGGTAAATTGTGTGATGCTGAGGCTTGGGGTCCCAAAAATCCCATCACCCAGACAGTAAGCATAGTACCCAAGAGATGGTTCTTCAGCCCATGCCACCCTCTCCCCTCCCCCATCTAGTGGTCCCCAGTGTCTCTTGTTCCCATCTTCACATTTATGTGTATTCAGTGTTTAGCTCCCACTTATAAGTAAGAACATGCAGTATTTGGTTTTCTGTTATTGCATTAAGTTGCTTAGGATAATGCCTCCAGCTCCATCCATGTTGCTGCAAAGGGCATGATGTTATTCTTTTTTTTTTTTTAATTATACTTTAAGTTCTAGGGTACATGTGCACAACGTGCAGGTTTGTTACATATGTATACATGTGCCATGTTGGTGTGCTGCACCCATTAACTCTATCTCCTAATGCTATCCCTCTCCACTCCCTCCACCCCACAACAGGCCCCAGTGTGTGATGTTCCCCTTCCTGTGTCCATTCTTTTTATGGCTGCATTGTATTTCATGGTGTATATGTGTGCCACATTTTGTTTATCCAGTTCACTGTTGATGGGCAGCTAGATTGGTTCTATGTCTTTGTTGTTGTGAATAGCACTATAAGGAACATATGAGTGCATGTATCTTTTTGATAGAACAAATTATTTTCCTTTGGGAATATACCTAAAGGTGGTGGGATTGCTGAGTAGAATGGCATTTCTGTCTGCAGGTCTTTGAGGAGTCTCCACACTGTCTTCCACAGTGGTTGAACTAATTTTACACCCCCACCAACAGTGTATAAGCATTCCTTTTCATCCACAACCTCACCAGCATCTGTAATTTTCTTGATTTTTTAATAATAGCCACTCTGAGTAGTGTGAAATGGTATCTCACTATGGCTTTGATTTGCATTTATCTGATGATTAGTGATGTTGGGTATTTTTTCATGTTTGTTGACCACTTGTATGCCTTCTTTTAAGAAGTGTCTGTTCATGTCCTTTGCCCATTTTTTAATTGGATTTTTTTGTTTTTTGCTTGTTGATTTGTTTAAGTTCCTTATAGATTCTGGATATCAGATCTTTGTTATATGCACAGTTTGCAAAAATTTTCTCCCATTCTGAAGGCTGTCTGTTTGCTCTTTTGGTAATTTCTTTTGTTGTGCAGAAGCTATTTAGTTTAATTAGGTCCCACTTGTCAATTTTTGTTTTAGTTGCAATTGCTTTTGGAGACTTAGCCATAAATTCTTTGCCAAAGCCTATATCAGGAAGGGTATTTCCTAGGTTTATTCTAGGATTTTCATAGTTTTAGGTCTTATATTTAAATCTTTAATCCATCTTGAGTTAATTTTTGTATAGGATGAGAAGTATGGGTCCAGTTTCATTTTTCTTCATATGTCTAGCCAGTTATTCCAGCATCATTTATTGAATAGACAATCCATTTCCCATTGCTTATTTTTGTTGAAGATCAGATGGTTGTAGGTGAGCAGGTTTGTTTCTGAGTTCTTTGTTCTGTTCCACTGGTCTATGTGTCTGTTTTTGTACCAGTACCATGCTATTTTGATTTCTGTAGCCTTGTAGTATAGTTAGAAGTCAAGCAATGTGATGCCTCTAGCTTTGTTCTTTTTGCTTACAATTGCTTTGTCTATTCAGGCTCTTTTATGGTTCCAACTGAGTTTTAGAATAGATTTTTCTAATTCTGCAAGAATGACACTTTTATTTTGATAAGGATGGTGTTGAATCTGTAAATTGATTTAAACAGTATAGTCATTCAAACTATATTGATTCTTCCAATCCATGAGCATGGAAAAATTTTCTATTTATTTGTGTCATCTCTGATTTATTTCAGCAGTGTTTTGTAGTTCTTCTTGTAGACATCTTTCACCTCCTTGGCTGGATGAATTCCTAGGGATCTCATTTTCTTTGTGGCTGTCGTAAATGGGACTGTGTTCTTCATTTGATTCTCAGCTAGAACGTTTTTAGTGTATAAAGATGCCACTGATTTTTATGCATTGATTTTATATTCTGAAACTTTACTAAATTTGTTTGTCAGTTCCAGGAGCATTTTTTCTACACCTTTCATAAGATAAAACCTGAATGCCTTTTAAGGTAGCAATTTATTTTTTTTTTTAATGCTCATGTTGCTTTTTATTCTGTCTTCATCTTGCTTTTTATTCTGTCTTCATCTTGCTTTTTATTCTGATTTTAAAATAGACGTTCTTGTGAACATTGGTGTCTATCTTTCCAGAATTTTACTATGCGTGTATTAACACATTTTGGAATATAGTTTTATTTATTTAAATGAGTAATTCTGTATATACTTGTCCTTTCTTGCTTTTTAAACTAATATACCTGGACAATAAAAACATATTTAATTGAAATATAAAAAGTCTTATGTCAGGACTGCTTTAATGAGCATGGTTTTCATTTTTAGTGTGGTCAGGAATTTTTCATTTATTATTGATGATTTCTGTTTCTTCTTCGTAGAACTCTTTGTGTGTGTGTGTGTGTGTGTGTGTGTTTGAGATGGAGTCTTGCACTGTTGCTCGGGCTGGAGTGGAGTGGTGCGATCTCGGCTCACTGCAAGCTCCACCTCCTGGGTTCACGCCATTCTCCTGTCTCAGCCTCCAAAGTAGCTGGGACTACAGGTGCCCACCACCATGCCCGGCTAATTTTTTGTATTTTTAGTAGAGACGGGGTTTCACCGTGTTAGCCAGGATAGTCTCGATCTCCTGACCTTGTGATCCGCCCGCCTCAGCCTCCCAAAGTGCTGGGATTACAGACGTGAGCCACTGCGCCCGGCCCTCTCAGTGTTTCATGTCATGGTGTTTTTCTTATTATTTTGAATGAATATAGAAATCTTATATGTTACATATATTAAATCTTGGTCATATGCATTGCCAGTATTTTGTCCATTTATTGTTTTTCTTTTAGATTTGTTAAGGGAATCTTTTGTCCTAGAGTAGTTTTAAATTTTTATGTAGTCAAATTTGTCAGCCTTTTTCTAACTGGTTCTTGGGTTCCATATCTTATTTACAACTATTTCTTCCTCAATATTTTAAAAATATTGTTCTATATTTGATTCTAGAAGTTTGATACAACTGATCATTTTTAATGTTTACATATATAATCTACATGGGGATTGCCTTTCTGTGTAACTGAGGTGGGAATTTTAAAAATATTCTCCACATTATGGCGTGGTGATTTGAATCACCACGTTGATTACACACACAGTGCCTTTACCTGCCTGTATTCTGTGTTCTTCTTTTGTAATTGAAGGGACTACAGAAGAGAAAGAAGAGCTCAGAGGTAGAACCATCCTGATGCCTCATTGGGGGTGAATTTTAGAATGAGCTCAAGAAGATCTCTCCCAACTCCTTCCCAAGTCCACTGAAAGCTCTGATTAGAAATACATTGAACTGGCTAGGCATAGTGGCTTACTCCTGTAATCCCAGTTTCTCAGGAGGCTGAGGCAGGAGGATCACTTGAACCCGGGAGGCAGAGGTTGCAGTGAGCCGAGACTGCACCACTGCACCCCAGCTTGGGTGACAGAACAAGACCCTGTCTCAAAAAAAAAAAAAAAGCATTGAAGGTTAATTCTGGAAGAACAGAGACTTTTACTCTTTTATTCATGTCTTATGTAATGTTCTTCCACTAAAAAATTTTTTTATACAATTCTGGCATTTTAAAAAAGTTTTATACATTGTATAAATTTATGTATTACTATGAATATCTTTTTTTCTATTACATAATAACTGGAGTGAATTTAAATGAGACAAGATTCTCAAAATCTTTATTTAAAAGGAAACCTGTAGTCAATTTATTACCTACTTGCATATGAGAGAATCAGAATGCCACTGAGTTAATATAAAATTTTACAAGCATTTATACAGTTTAGGGATCCAGATACCACTTAAAATATTATAGCCAGGCCCAAAAATTATCAAATAAAACAATCAATCAGAATTACAGGTTTCTTTGGAAATTGGTTTCATGAGAAGTGGCAATAATTTTCTATTTTGTGGGATTATTACAAGACCTCTTCAAATAGCTCTCCTAAGGACAAGTTTATGTTAACATAGAACAGAACAAATCAGTAACGGTTATGAAAAGACACACTTCCATATTTTGCAAGAGAGTAAGACTGATCTTCTTTTGAAATTTCTCAATTTAACACTTTGTCAAATCAGATTCTTTATGTTAGTGTTATGGTGCAGAATGTTCTCTCTCCTTCCACAACTATGGCTCGAGGGGCCTTTCCTTTCATCTCCTTCAGCAATTTCTTTTGTTAGTAATGAAGTCTTACATGTTTAAAATCTAGTCTGTGGAATTCATTAGTTAGCCTTATAAGACATGTAAGCCCATGGAGCTCAATGTTACTGGGAAAAATAGAGGTGCCTGAAATGAATTTCACCTAAAAACAGTGAAATAGGAAGCATAGAGACTTTTTTTGTTGTTTTTTTGTTTGAGATGGAGTCCAGCTCTGTTACCCAGGCCAGAGTGCAGAGGTGCAACCTCGGCTCACTGCAACCCCTGCCTCCCGGGTTCAAGCAATTCTCCCATCTCAGCCTCCTGAGTAGCTACGATTACAGGTGGATGTCCATTACCATACCCGGCTAATTTTTGTATTTTTAGTAGAGATGTGGTTTCACCATATTAGTTAGGCTGTTCTCGAACTCCTGACCTCAGGCGATCCACCCACTTTGACTTTCCAAAGTGCTGGGATTACAGGCGTGAGCCACCGTGCCCGGCCTAGGATGCATATAGATTTTTCAACTATAGCTCTCCCATTCTCCATTCTGAATGAGCTCCAGATCCCATATCATTTTATTTTAAGATTTCCTTTCATCTTGTCTTCACCTAAATATATAAAGTGAAGTCAGCTCAGTATTTAGGTGAGGATGCTGATGGTGTCTTTCTTTTAACACTGCATCTTGTATAATATTTTACGGGCATTGCTACTGTTTATAGGCTAATTATTATTCCCAGCATCATTAAAATACTTTCTTCATTTTATTTTCTTTTATCTCAAAATACGGATGGCCTTTCTTTATACCACTTCCATTTACCAGACCTCATCCTATGGATCTCATCATGCTTCCCTTTTTTACTGTTCTACTTATCTATTTCACACTCCCAACCCTCCCACAACCTTTCTTTCCTTGTAAATTTGACCACAGCTGTACTAAAGACTCAGTCTTCCTTCAGGGTACATGTTTTGGGTTAGGACGTACAAATGGGCTTCAAAACTGTCCATCACTATTGGAGTAAAATAGGAAATCCAGTGAAATGGAAGAAACAGCCAGATTTAAAGGGATCCCCCAACCAAGAGTGTGGAAGGTTTCAGCACAGACGCCAAGATTTTGAGAGATTTTGGCCAAGCCCATGCTCACGGTGAAGACGGTGGAATGTCTTTGGTTGGAGAGGAAGTGACCATAGCTCAGTCTATAGGACATGGCAAGACAATTCACAGTGACCCCCAGTTCCACAGGATAAGGCAGTGTGCTCAGAGCCTGCAATAGTCTTTCTAGAGCATGATTTGGGCATCTTGACCAATGAAGGACAGGATTCATGGCTTACTCTCTGACCTTTTGTCAGACCTCTCCTCAAATGCTGACTTATGAGAAGTCCTTCCTGGTTCTTCTACATAAAATTACACATCCTCCTCCCACACACACTTCTAGCCCCATTCACCACTCCCTGAAGTCCTTATTCTGGTTTACTTTTCCACAAAACACTCTATCACCTTCTGTGTTTGTTTCTTCATTGCTGTCTCCCCACTAGACTGTAAGCTCTACGCCAGCAAGAACTTTGTTTTATTCACAACTGTATCCTCACCATCTAGGATAGCGGGTCACTTCACAGTAAGTGCTCAATTCATAGTTATTGGATGAGTAATTTGCATGAATAAATTAATTCTAGCAGCTTGTGAAAATTTAATCCAAATATATGATTGTACAAAATATGTACTTAGAGCAAGCAAAGAAAAAATATTAAAAATAAAATGATGGGTAAAGAAATGTTGAGAAACTATAAATTAGAAGATCAGGGATTTTCACTGCTTGATTTTTGTCATAGGTAATCACATGGTAATCAATATTGTCAGCTAATTCAGGTTCTCTGTGGATCTCATTTATGGGGGCCAGGCTGCTTTTAGACTACATGCTCTCAGTAGGCAGCTGGGCTTCTCCCTAGGAGGACTATACAGATTGGCCAAGGGTGAATGTCCTGCTGGCTTCACAGATGAGGCAGCGGGGTAGACAGCAGGTGTAGAGAGCAATGGTGAAAGGGGAGGCAAATCTCCTGCTAGGAGCCTGAGGCCTCAGGCCTGAAAAGATCTGTTCCCAAAAAGCTGGTTCCTCCAGTCAAAGAGATCGAGCTCGTGTGGCTTGTCTGAGAATGGCCTGCAGTGACTGCCTGCTCATGGCCTTTCTGACTGGGAGTTGTTGGCTGCCCTTTGCCTCCTAACACCTGGCAGGTATTGGCATGACCGTGATCAGGTGAGTGAACTGGGAGAAGGTGGTCTCCTTTGGGCCATGTGGATGGATGCATTCTCTTCTCTTGTCTTCTAGAAAACCCCAATCTCCTACTGGCTAAGAGCTCCTTGCTGGTGATGTTGGTGGTAGTGTGGATAGTGGTAGTATTATTGGTGGTATTGGTGCTGGTGGTGGTGGTGGTGGTGGTGGTGGTGGTGGTAGTGGCCCCTTCGTGGCTTCCTCGTGTCTACATATTGGAGTGCCCCATGGATTGGACCTGAGTGCTTTCCTTGTCTCTATACTCTCTCCCTAGGAATTGCATCCAGTCCTGTTCTTTGAATTTTATCAATATGTGAATGACTACCAACTATATTTCTCTTCTTTTCTCTCTCCTCAACTGCCAAGTCATAAATTCAACTTCATACTCCAAACTTCTACTTGAAGTCTAACAGGTGTCTTAAATCTGATGTGTCAGCCTGTAATCCCAGCACTTTGGGAGGCCGAGACGGGCGGATCACGAGGTCAGGAGATCGAGACCATCCTGGCTAACAGGGTGAAACCCCGTCTCTATTAAGAAATACAAAAAACTAGCCGGGCGAGGTGGCCGGCGCCTGTAGTCCCAGCTACTCGGGAGGCTGAGGCAGGAGAATGGCGTGAACCCGGGAGGCGGAGCTTGCAGTGAGCTGAGATCCGGCCACTGCACTCCAGCCTGGGCGACAGAGCGAGACTCCGTCTCAAAAAAAAAAAAAAAAAAAAAAAAATCTGATGTGTCAAACACATTTCTTGATTCTCATTCCCAAACTTGTCATCCTCATCAGTAATCCTCATCTCAGTAAATGGCACTATATTTACTAAGTTTGAGCCAAAAATGTAGAAGATGTGCTTGATTTCCCCCTATCCTAACCCCTTGCACTCTCTCCATCATCAGGTTCCAAGACTATATATCAGATTTGTCCATTCTTTATCTCCCCTGCCACTGCCCCGGCCCAAGCCCTATTGTCTTGCATGTGAAATACCACAGAGTCCTCCTAACTGGTCTCTCTGCTTTCATTCTTGCCCACTAGAATCTATTCTCCATTCAACAGCTGGCCACCCAACTCCTATACCCTTTCAGTGGTTTCCAGTTGAACCTAGAAAACTTTCCAGTTGAACCTAGAAAAAAAAAGTAAACTTCTTGCCATGCCTATGAAGCATTACACAGGCTGCCCCGATCAGCTCTTAAATCTCATCCTTTATGATTCCCCCATCACTTGCTACTCTGGCCTTCCTTGAATAAACCAAGTAGTGTTCAGCCTCAGAACCCTTGCACTTCATATTGACTCTACGTAGATGCTTTTATCTGGTAGGAATGGTTTCTTCTTATTCATGTTTCAGTTCAAGTGTCTCCTCCATGGAGAGGCCTTACCTGATCTCCATTTCTTAAAAATTCCCCCAGCTTCTTTGATATCACCTTTTGAACTGTCTTTTCACTTGATTGTAAGTTTTTGATGTACAGAATATTTTATCCTTGTGTAATTGGTCTGTATTATCATTTATAATTATGTTTTCCAATCTTGTTTAAGAAATCTTGGCCTAATCTCAGGTTACCAAGATATTTTCATACTTTTCTTACTTCATTGAACATCTTGACCAATAAAGTCAGATCCAGTGAATAAATACTCTCGCTTCCATTCCTAAGATGGGCAGCCTGAAGACCATTCATTATAGTTCTTCAGAGAGTCCCCAGTAAGAGTGAGGCTCAGCTGACCACACTGGTGACCAGCCCAATTGGCTTCCCTTCTCACCCTTTCCCTCTTCCTAGTTCCTCACTCCTAATCCTTGTGATTACTTCAAAAATAAACCTACTGAAAACAAAACCCTATCTCAAGATTTGCTTTTGGGAATATTAGGTGGAGACATTCTTATTTCTTTTCTCATTTGGATATTTAATTCTTTTGGAATTGATTTTTTTTTTTAGTGTGGCATAATGTAAGGGTCTGATTTTTTCCAACATGGATAACCAATTGCCCTAGCTTCTCCACTGATGTGTAATGTCACACATAGCATGTCACACATAGCATGCATCAAGCTGCCATTTACATATACAAATATATATGTAAATGACAACTTGATGCTAGAAAGCCCAGAAACATATATACATATATATATGTGTATCCATTGCCCTATCTATTCTGCATCAATATATATCACACTCTACTAAGTACTATAATTTTATAACATATTAATATCAGGTAGGATAAGTTCTCTCAACTTTTTTCTCTTTCAAAATTGTCTTGGCTATTATAGCTATTTTATCATTCTTATAACTTTTAATATCATTTTGTCAACCCTTGAAAACCCTGTTGTATTTTTATTGAAATTGCATAGAATAAATGTGGAGAGAACTGACGTCTCTAAAATATAAACCATTTCTATTCACAAACATAGAGATATCTCACTATTTATTCTTTCCTTTTTTGACCCTTTATTCATTTATTCAGCAAATCCTTATTTCCAATGCTGCTCGATAGGGATAAAGAAGTGAGAAAAATCTCATCAGGCTTACATTCTACTTAGGGTATACAGACAATACACAAATAAGTGCATAATATTTCAGATAGTGACAATGTTATAAAGAAAAGTAAAGAATAATGGAGTTGTAGAGTGACAGAAATGTGCCACTTTATGTAGGGTGTTCAAGGAGAGCCTTGCTAACAAGCTGCATGTAACTGAAAATCTAAATGCAATGAGGGACTAAGCCATGGAGCTGAGGCAGAGAAAACCCAGTTGCAAAGGCCTGAGAGAGAACTATACATGGTCCTTTAGGGAATGGCAAGGAGGCCACTGGCTGGAGAGGTAGAGAGGGGTTGGGTGGAAAGTGGTTTCTCAGAGGTATATAGAACTTATAGGCCATGGCAAAGACTTTGAATTCTTAAGTAAGAGGAGACATCAGAGAGTTTTGAGCTGGGGAATATAATCTGAATTATGTTTTGAGGACATGCTCTGGATTCTACATGGATAATAGACTTTAGGAGGGCAAGAATGGGACAGGAGTAAGGAGGCTGTTGCAATGATCTCAGAAGGGTGATGGTGAGTTGGACTAAGCTGGTAGCAGTGGAAGCATTCAAAAGTGGGTAGATTCTGAAAATACAGATATGTGTGTGTATGTATTCATATACACATATACAGTCAATTCTCATTATTCCTGGTAGTTCTATTCTATAAAGTCACCATGAACACAGACTTAGCAAATATTGGACCATTGCTTCTAGTAGAAATACAGAATAAGGTTTTTGGAAGCCTCTAGTCATATTTTCATCAACTGATCAATACATAACCTTGTTTTATATATGTTTCTGTATAAAGACGCCTTATGTAATATCACATTGATTCATTACTATTGAAGTCATATCCAATAGCACTATAACTCATGCCTGAGCAAAGTTTATCTAACACATGTACTTTCTCTCCGACGTCACAGCCTTCTTGTACTTAGGAACACTAGACAACTCTTCAGCATTACACTTGGGTGTCACTTAATATCGTGAAATTACCAACGAAGAGCACAAAACCACACACAAAAAAGTGGCACTAAATAGACCACAAACGGACTCTTGTTTACAGTGTGAAAGCTGAAACAAGAAGGCAAAGCATCACCTTGTTTGACCTCAGCTAAGAGCATGCATAGGTGACTCAAATAATTTGCCACACTGCATGTCTGCCAATGACCAGGGAAGTGCCATGAGTATTGATTTGAGGGTTCACATAAATTTGAACTAACAGACAAATTTGCAGATATGGAATCTGTGAATAATGAAGATTGCGTGTCAATTAGCTTTACTCCACTTTTTAAAAATCGATTGGTGGGATTGTGTTAAATTTATAAATAGACATAGGGAGAACGCCCATCTTTATGATGCTAGACTGCCTCTCCAAGAACACGCCATGATGATCCATTTGTTCAAGAGTCCTCTGGGCCTTCAGTGGAGCTTTTATATTTATTTCCTGCATGTGGGTGGGTGATGCAGACTTTCTTTACGTTTAGTCTGAGCTTTGGTGGCAGTGTGCTTTCGCTGCTATTATAAATTAGGTCTTCCCTTGCATTATATCTTTTAACTGGTTTTTACTCCCATATAGGAAAGCTACTCATTTGTATATCTTAATTTTGAAACTTGCTAACTTTTCCTATTATGATAGTATATTTTTAATTGCTTCTCTTGGGTTTTCCAGGTATATAATCATATAATCTGCTTTACTTTTTTGTACTTTTCTGAGGCAGATGTTTAATTCAACTGGTGTCTTTTCATTTTCCCCACTGGTTCATTATTTAAGGCTATTTATTGGTTTGGTTTCGTTGTTTTTAGAGATAGAGATCCTGGTCTGTCACCCAGGCTGGAGTGCAGTGGTGTAATCATAGCTCACTACAACCTTGAACTCTTCAGCTTAAGTGATCTTCCCGCTTCAACCTCCCAAGTAGCTGGGTTAGAGGCACATGGCATCAGGTCTCACTATTTTATTTTATTTTATTTTATTTTATCTTATTTTATTTTATTTTAGAGATGGGGTATCACTATGTTGCCTAGGCTAGTCTTGAACTCCTGGCCTCAAATGATACACCCATCTTAGCCTCCCAAGTAGCTGGAGGACAGGCATGAGCTAGCATGCCCAGCTGAGACTTTTCCCCTCCCTTTGGGCACCGTATTAACAATCTTCCATAGCTTCTCATAGGCAATGTTTTTTATTATTGTTATTTGCTAAATAGCCCGCAATTTGGATTTGTATTTCCTCTTTGACACAGTTATTTAAGAGAGGGTGGGGAAAATGTGTGTACTCTATTTTCTGGCTACGGAGTTCAACATGTATCAGTCATATTGATCCTGTTAAACAAATCACTTGGGTCTTCCATCCTTTTCTGTTTTCTACACTGATCTCTTATGGGCTAAAAGAAGCAAAAATAAAGTCTTCTATCAATAGTGTGTTTCTACCCATTTCTTATTGCATCTCCTATAATTTCTACTTTCTTAAAACTTTTTGGTCTGAATTACATGGTCCCTGATTTCTTTTACTGATGTATACTGAATATATGTTTGCCTATATATTTATTTTCAATGTTTTATATGTTTTTAAATGAGTCTTTCATGCATGATAAAATCTTGGTTTTTACTTTGTAGTTAAATGTCTCAAAATTTCTTTTTTAAATAAGTGAGTTAACCCCATTTACTTTTACTGATAGAACCAAGATGTTTGATTTTGTTTTAGTCACATTGGTTTATATTATATATTCTAGGGATTTGGATTTTTTTTAAGTCAACACTCTGCATTCTGTCTTCTACGCATTTTATGTGCATGTGTGTACTTCCGATACTAAGGAATATTTGCACTTTTCTTCTAGTGGTTACAACTAACTAGTGGCTACCTAGCTGAGACTATCTGTATTAGTCTATTCTCACACTGTTATAAAGAACTACCTGCCGGGCGCGGTGGCTCAAGCCTGTAATCCCAGCACTTTGGGAGGCCGAGACGGGCGGATCACGAGGTCAGGAGATCGAGACCATCCTGGCTAACCCGGTGAAACCCCGTCTCTACTAAAAAATACAAAAAACTAGCCGGGCGAGGTGGCGGGCGCCTGTAGTCCCAGCTACTCGGGAGGCTGAGGCAGGAGAATGGCGTGAACCTGGGAGGCGGAGCTTGCAGTGAGCTGAGATCTGGCCACTGCACTCCAGCCTGGGTGACAGAGCAAGACTCCGTCTCAAAAAAAAAAAAAAAAAAAAAAAAGAACTACCTGAGACTGGGTAATTTATTTTAATAAAGAGGTTTAATTGACTCACAGTTCCACATGGCTGGGAGGCCTCAGGAAACTCAGAATTGCAGCAGAAGGTGAAGGGGAAGCAAGCACATCTTACCATGGCAACCCAGGAGAGAGGGTGAGCTAAAGGGAAGTGCCACAGTTTTTTTTGTTTGTTGGTTGATTGTGTTTTTTGTGTTTTTTTTTTTTGAGACGGAGTCTCGCTCTGTCACAGGCTGGAGTGCAGTGGCGCTATCGCGGCTCACTGCAAGCTCTGCCTCCTGGGTTCACGCCATTCTCCTGCCTCAGCCTCCCGAGTAGCTGGGACTACAGGCATGTACCACCATGCCCGGCTCATTTTTTGTAGTTTTAGTAGAGACAAGGTTTCACCGTGTTAGCCAAGATGGTCTCGATCTCCTGACCTCGTGATCCGCCCGCTCAGCCTCCCAAAGTGCTGGGATTACAGGCGTTTTTGTTTCTTTGTTTGTTTTTTAAGTTCTGGGGTACGTGTGCGGAATGTGCAGGTTTGTTACATAGGTATACATGTGTCATGGCGGTTTGCTGTACTTATTGACCCGTCCTCTAAGTTCGCTCCCCTCACCTCCCACCCCACAACAGGCCCTAGTGTGTTCCTCTCCCTGTGTCCATGTGTTCTCATTGTTCAACTCCCACTTGTGAGTGAGAACATACAGTGTTTGGTTTTCTGTTCCTGGTCAGTTTGCTAAGGATGATTACTTCCAGCTTCATCCATGTCCCTGCAAAGCACATGATCTCATTCCTTTTTATGGCTGCATAGTATTCCATGGTGTATATGTACCACATTTTCTTTATCCAGTCTATCATTGATGGGCATCTGGTTTGGATCCATGGCTATGCTATTGCAAATAGTGCTGCAATAAACATACGTGTGCATGTGTCTTTATAGTAGAATGATTTATATACCCAGTAATGGGATTTGGGTATATACCCAGTAATGGGATTGCTAGGTCAAATGGTATTTCTGGTTCCAGATCCTTGAGGAATCGCCATACTGTCTTCCATAATGGTTGAACTAATTTACATTCCCACCAACAGTGTAAAAGTGTTCCTATTTATTCACAGCCTCACCAGCAGCTGTTGTTTCTTGACTTTTTAATAATTACCATTCTTACTGGTGTGAGATGGTAACTCATTGTGGTTTTGATTTGCATTTCTCTAATTTTAGGTTCAGTGATGTTGAGCATATTTTCATATGTTTGTTGGCCACATAAATGTCTTCTTTTGAGAAATGTCTTTTCATATCCTTTGCCCACTTTTTCATGGCGGTGTTTGTTTTTTTCTTGTAAATTTGTTTAAGCTCCTTGTAAATTCTAGATATTAGACCTTTGTCAGATGGATAGATTGCAAAAATTTTCTTACATTCTGTAGACTGCCTGTTCGTTCTGATGATCGTTTCTTTTGCTGTGCAGAAGCTCTTTAGTTTAATTAGATCCCATTTGTCAATTGTGGTTTTTGTTGCAATTGCTTTGGGCGTTTTTGTCCTGAAGCCTTTGTCCATGCCTGTGTCCTCAATGTTTTGCCCATGTTTTCTTCTAGGGTTTTTATGGCTTTGGGTTATACATTTTAAGTCTTTAATCCATCCTGAGTTAATTTTTGTTTAAGGCATAAGGAAAAGGTCCAGTTTCAGTTTTCTACATATGGCTAGCCAGTTTTCCCAGCACCATTTATTAAATAGGAGATCCCTTCCCCATTACTTGTCTTTGTCAGGTTTGTCAAAGATCAGATGATTATAGATGTGTGGTGTTATTTCTGAGGTCTCTGTTCTGTTCCATTGGTCTATGTGTCTGTTTTGGTACCAGTACCTTGGTGTTTTGGTTACTGTAGCCCTGTAGTATAATTTGAAGTCAGCTAGGGTGATGCCTCCAGCTTTGTTCTTTTTGCTTAGGATTGTCTTGGCTGTACGGGGTCTTCCTTGATTCCATATGAAATTCAAAGTAGACTTTTCTAATTCTGTGAAGAATGTCAATGGTAGTTTGATGGGAATGGCATTTAATCTATAAATTACTTTGGGCAGTATGGTCATTTTCATTATATTGATTCTTCCTATTCATGAGGTTGGAATGTTTTTTCGTTTGTTTGTGTCCTCTTTTATTTCCTTGAGCAGTGGTTTGTAGTTGTCCTTGAAGAGGTCCTTCACATCCTTTGTTAGCTATATTCCTAGGTATTTTATTCTTTTTGTAGTGATTGTGAATGGGAGTTCATTCATGATTTGGCTCTCTGCTTGCCTATTGATGGTGTAAAGGAATGCTTGTGATTTTTGCACATTGATTTTGTATCCTGAGATTTTGCTGACATTCCTTATCAGTTTAAGGAATTTTGAGGCTTAGATGATGGGGTTTTCTGAATATAAAGTCATGTCATCTGCAAGTATAGACAATCTGACTTCCTCTCTCCCTATTTGAATACTCTTTATTTCTTTCTCTTGCCAGAACTTCCAATACTATGTTGAATGGGAGTGGTGAGAGGAGGGCATCCTTGTCCTGGGCCGGTTTTCAAAGGGAATGCTTCCAGCTTTTGCCCATTCAGTATGATATTGGCTGTGGGTTTGTCATAAATAGCTCTTTTTATTTGGAGGTATGTCTCATCAATACCTAGTGTATTGAGAGTTTTTTGGTTTGTTTGTTTGGGTTTTTGTTGTTGTTGTTTGAGACGGAGTCTCACTCTGTTGCCCAGACTGGAGTGCAGTGGCATGATCTCAGCTCACTGCAGTCTCCACCTCCCGGGTTCACACCATTCTCCCACCTCAGCCTCCCAAGTAGCTGGGACTACAGGCACCCGCCACCACGCCTGGCTCATTTTTTGTATTTTTAGTAGAGACAGTGTTTCACCATGTTAGCCAGGATGGTCTCAATCTCCTGACCTCGTGATCTACCTGCCTTGGCCTCCCAAAGTGCTGGGATTACAGGTGTGAGCCACCACGCCTGGCCAAGGGTTTTTAACAGGAAGGGATGTTGAATTTTTTCAAAGACCTTTTCTGCATCTATTGAGATAATCATGTGGTTTTTGTCTTTGGTTCTGTTTATGTGATGGATTGCATTTATTGATCTACATATGTTGAACCAGCCTTGCATCCCAGGGATGAAGCCGACTTGATCATGATGGATAAGTTTTTTAATGTGCTGCTGGATTCAGTTTGACAGTATTTTATTGAGAATTCTTGCATCAATGTTCATCAGGGATATTGGATGGAAGTTTCCTTTTTTTATTGTGTCTCTGCCAGGTTTTGCTATCAGGATGATGCTGGCTTCATAAAATGAGTTAGGGAGGAGTCACTCATTTTCAATTGTTTGGAATAGTTTCAGAAGGAAAGGTACCAGCTACTCTTTGTACCTCTGGTAGAATTCAGCTGTGAATCAGTCTGGTCCTGGGCTTTATTTGGTTGGTGGACTGTTAATTACTGCCTCAATTTCAGAACTTGTTATTGGTCTATTCAGGAATTCGATTTCTTCCTGGTTTAGTCTTGGGAGGGTGTATGTTTCCAGGGATTTATCCGTTTCTTCTAGATTTTCTAGTTTGTGTAGAGGTGTTTGTAGTATTCTCTGATGGTAGTTTGTACTTCTGTGAGGTCAGTGGTGATATCCCCTTTATCATTTTTTATTGTGTCTATTTGATTCTTCTCTCTTTTCTTCTTTATTAGCCTATCTAGCAGTCTATCTATTTCGGGAATTTTTTCAAATAACCAGCTCCTGGTTTTTTGGATTAGTTTGCTCTTGTCTCTCTGGCTCTTTTAATTGTGATATTAGGGTATTGATTTTAGATCTTTCTAGCTTTCCGATGTGGGCATTTAGTGCTATAAATTTCCCTCTTAATATTGCTTTAGCTGTGTCCCAGAGATTTTGGTACACTGTCTTTTTGTTCTCATTAGTTTCAAAGAACTTCCTGATTTCTGCCTTAATTTCTTTATTTACTCAGGAGTCATTGAGGAGCAGGTTGTTCAATTTCCATGTAATTGAGTGGTTTTGAGTGAGTTTCTTAGTCCTGAGTTCTAATTTGATTGTGCTGTGGTCTGAGAGACTGTCTGTTACAATTTCAGTTCTTTGCACTTGCTGAGGAGTGTTTTACTTCCAATTATGTGGTCGATTTTAGAATAAGTACCATGTGACACTGAAAAGAATATATATTCTGTTGATTTAGGGTGGAGAGTTCTGTAGATGTCTATTAGGTCCACTTGATCCACAACTGAGTTCAAGTCCTGAATATCCTTAATTTTCTGTCTCATTGATCTGTCTAATATTTACAGTGGGGTGTTACAGTCTCCCACTATTATTATGTGGGAGTCTAAGGACTTGTTTTATGAATCTGGGTGCTCCTGTATTGGGTGCATATATATTTAGAATAGTTAGCTCTTCTTGTTGAATTTTTCCCTTTACCATTATGTAATGCCCTTCTTTGTCTTTTTTGATCTTTGTTGGTTTAAAGTCTGTTTTGTCAGAGACTAAGATTGCAACATCTGCTTTTTTTTTTCTTTCTATTTGCTTGGTAAATTTTCCTCCATTCCCTTATTTTGAGCCTATGCATGTCTTTGCAGGTGAGATGGGTCTCCTGAATACAGCACACCAATGGGTCTTGACTCTTTATCCAATTTGCCAGTCTGTGTCTTTTAATTGGGGCATTTAGCCCATTTACATTTAAGGTTAGTATTGTTATGCATGAATTTGATCTTGTCATCAAGATGCTATCTGGTTATTTTGCACACTAGTTGATGCAGATTTTTCATAGTGTCATTGGTCTTTATATTTTAGTGTGTTTTGCAGCGGCTGGTACTGGCTTTTTCTTTATTCATTTAGCACATCTTTCAGGAACTCTTGCAAGGCAGGCCTAGTAGTAACAAAATCCCTCAGCATTTGCTTGTCTGAAAAGGATTTTATTTCTCCTTCACTTATGGAGCTTAGTTTGGCTGGATATGAAATTCTGTATTGAAAATTCTTTTCTTTAAGAATAATGAATATTGGCACCCCATCTCTTCTGGCTTGTAGAGTTTCTGTTGAGAGGTCTACTGTTTAGTCTGATGGGCTTCCCTTTGTAGGTGACCTGGCCTTTCTCTCTGGTCTTTCCTTCATTTGGACCTTGGAGAATCTGATGATCATGTGTCTTGGAATTGACCTTCTCGTGGAGTATCTAGGTGGTGTTCTCTGTATTTCCTGAATTTGCATGTTGGCCTGCCTTGCTAGGTTGGGGAAGTTCTCCTAGATAATATCCTGAAGTATGTTTTCCAGCTTGTTTCCATTTTTCCCATCTCTTTCAGGTACTCCAATCAATCGTAGGTTTGGTCTTTTTATAAAGTCCCATATTTCTTGGAGGCTTTATTCAATGAAGCACAATGACTGTCCCTTGGTGTAGGAGGTGTGCTTTGCTGGGGGGAAACCAAGTTGTCTGGGCTGCCTGGATTCCTGAGAACTACCAGGAGGAAAGGCTAAGTCTGCTGGTTCATGGAGACTGTGGCCTTTTCTCTATGGGCTCAGGCCCAAGGAGATGTGGGTTCTGTCCCTGAGCCTCTGGCTGGAGTTATTGGAGTTCCTGCAGGGAAGCCCCATCCAGTGAGGAAGGATGAGTCAGGGTCAGGCCTGAAGAGGCACTCTGGCTGCAGTAGGCCACAGCCAGCGTGTTGGGCTTTGGGGGACACATCTTGGGACCAAGCCGTCCAGTCTCCCTTGCTCCAGCTGAGGAAAAGCATGGCCTGGAGCTGTGGAGATGGATGCCACCCTTCCCCTGCCAAGGGAACTTAGCGTTTTAGGCAGTTGTGAGTTCCAGTGCTGGCTGCTGAAGTGCCACATTTTTAAACCACCAGATCTTGTGAGAACTCACTATCATAAGATCAGCAAGGGGAAAATCTGCCCCTGTGATCCAATCACCTTCCACCAGGCCCCTCCCCCAACACATGGGGATTACAATTCGACATGAGGTTTGGAGACACAGAGCCAGACCATATCATTATACTTTCAGCCTTCCTTGCAGTTCACTGTGACCACGTCATTAGGTTCTAGCCAACGGCATATGAGCAGAAGATATGTGAGCCACCTCTGAGTCTTTCCCTTGAAATAAATGAATGGGTAAGCAGCCCACACTCATTTCGTATTTTCTCAGTGGTTAGGAGCGTATACTTCCAATTTAAAGAAGGTTTGCATTTTGTTCTAGTGATTACTTTTAGGATTACCTTTATATGATTCCTTTGGTGCTCTATTTTAGACAGTACCCTTTAGTTTCCCACCCAGAAGATTTATAAAATCAGCCTGTGTGCCATTCCATTGTCCAGTCTTTTTCCTCTCCCACCTAATTTTAGGCCATGACATCACCATGTTTACCTTTCAGCCATTAACCTTGCTTTACATCAACACAATACCTTTGGACTCCTACCTTTAAAATAAACAAAGAACTTGCTCTACAGCCTATTTTTGCTTTCTCCTCCCTGTTTGTTTGTTTGTTTGTTTTGTTTTGTTTTGTTTGAGACAGGGTCTCACTCTGTCACCCATGCTAGAGGGCAGTGGTGCAATATTAGCTGCAACCTCTAACTCCTGGGCTCCAGTGATCCTCTTACCTCAGCCTCCTGAGTAGTTAGGACTGCAGGTATGCACCACCATAGCTTGCTAATGCTTTCAAATTTTTTGTAGAGACGAGGTCTTGCTAGGTTGCCCAAGCTGGTCTCAAACTTCTGGCTTCAAGTGATCTTTCCACCTATGCTTCCCAAAGTGCTGGGATTACAGGCATGAGCCACTGCACCTAACCCTTCTCCTCATATTTTTTGTTATTATACTATTTCTATATTGTCAGAGCATATGCACTTCATATTGTCATCTGTCACCCTACTGGCCACTTTTATTTTGGTCCTTTTGCCAGAATTTTCAGCTCTACCTTAGTTTGCTGAAGTAATGAGGACTCAGAAACTACATTCCAAGAATTTTTCTGTTCAAATTTGTTTGTGTTATTTATACCTGAAAAATAGTTTGCTCATTCTTTATTTCTAGAAATATCTTACAGGTTTTTCTCCACTTTCCTGTGGCATTAAATGTTGCTGTGGAAAATTTTGTGGCCAATAACTCTCCCTTGAAAATAACTTTTTGCCTACACTGCCCATTCAATTATTTCTTTATCTTTAAAGTCCAATAAATGTGTTGGAAATATATCTCAGTGTTGGCTATTTTGGGTCAATTTCTCTGTGACAGGGTGAAGAGATAGGTACTTTTGATGTAAACATTTCAATTTACATTATAATTGCACAAACTTTTTTCATTAAGTATTTCTTCTATTATTTTGATTTTCTGCTTTGGGAACTCCAATAATTTGTTCACTTACATTGATTATTTTCTCTCTAATTTTTATTTTATGTTATTTTATTTTTGAAAGAGTGTCTCACTCTGTCACCCGGGCTGGAGTGCAGTGGAGTCATCTCAGATCACTACAACATCCACCTCCCAGGTTCAAGTGATTCTCCTGCCTCAGCCTCCCAAGTAGCTGGGACTACAGGCATGTGCCATCATGCCAGCTAATTTTTTTATTTGTAGGAGAGACGGGGTTTCGCCATGTTGGCCAGGCTGGTCTCAAACTCCTGAGCTCAGGTGATCCACCTGCCTCAGCCTCCCAAAGTCCTAAGATTACAGGAGTGAGACACTGTGCCCAGCTTGTTTTCTAATTTGTTTAATCATTCTTAAAATTTCTTGTTTCCTTTTCCTATTTCTGTAATATATGTCCTTCACTTTAATTTCTGAAATGCCTAATCTCCTTTATTTTTCTTCTAAATTTGTCTTCATTTCTCTGATTTTTTTTCTACTTATTTCTTAAGGTCTGGCTGTTATAAATACAATTACAGCCTTAGCTATTCAAAGCATGCCTCTGAATTCCACGAAGTGTACTTCACTGGTAATTTCTTTCTTTGTTTATATTTATTTATTTATTTATTTATTGAGATGGAGTCTTGCTCTATCGCCCAGACTGAAGTGCAGTGGCATGATCACAGCTCACTGCAATCTCCTCCTTCCAGGTTCAAGCAATTGTCCTGCCTCAGCCTCCCAAGTAGCTGGGACTACAGGTGCATGGCACCACTCCAGGCTAATTTTTGTATTTTTAGTAGCGATAGGATTTTGCCATGTTGGTCAGGCTGGTCTCAAACTCCTGGCCTACAAGTGATCCACCCACCTTGGCCTCCCAAAGTGCTGGGATTCCAGGCACAAGCCACTGTGCCCGGCCGTCACTGGTGATTTCTTAGACCTACTATTGTTTGACCCTCCTGGTACTCTTCTGCTGCTCCTGTCACCTCCTGCTTGATTTCAGCTACTTTAAAATCTTTCTTTATTGTGAATGATAAGACCACATATGGATATGTACAAGCATAGTGTAAATGACTAACACTGTGTGAAAACAGGTTGCTTTGTGGTTACTGGTTTCTGTGTGACAACAACCAAGATGGGATGTTGGTAGCCGAGGACTTAGCCCCACAAAAGTGGAAGGAAAACAAAATTAAATACTTGGAAACTATTGACATAAAAAGTGTGCAAATCTTTGTTTACAGTTATAGAGGATTATTTTCTTTCTTTTCTGTGTGCAGGAAAAAAGAGAAAACATATACTTAAAGTAAATGGTCTCCAAAGAGGTAAGAAGAAATGTGGGGATTTACTCCTTTGAACTCGCTGTGGTCCTATTCTTCCTGCCAGACCCCATCCTTGCTGCAGCCTCAAAATCTCCTATGGGCCATGGTAGCTTCAGACCCAATGGATTATTTAGAGTACCAGCTAAGTCATTGTAACAAACAGATCTCAAAATACAGTGGCTTAAAACAAACAATCTAAGAGCCCAGAAGTGGTAGGCAGTCTGCCTTCCTTGACATGAAGTTTCCAACTGTGGGTCCACAAGGGCTGATCTGGTCGACATTGTCTCCCAACCAGTGGGAAAGAAAAAAAAAAAAACTGACAAAAGAACCAGCCATTTGTTTATTTTAATAGAAAGACTCAGAAGTCTTTTGCCAACATCCCATTGGCCAAAACTTGGTTACATGGCCAGAGCTAGCTGCAAAGTGAGGCTGAGAAATGTAACGTTGGCCAGGCAGTCTTTGGTTCAGCTGTAAGTCTATTCTTACGGAAGAAGGAATGATTATGGGTGACAAATAGCAATATGCCTACTTGCCCTTCATGTTTGCCTCCAAAGTCACTGATTCCCTTAAATAAAGAGGAAAACTCAGACTCTCCATTGATTCAGATCCAGCCTTTTTGTCACCTGAGACTCTTTGGCAAGCACAGGAGCCGGAAGCTGAGAGGCATTACAGAGCTATGTGGGCAGAGACATGCCAGGCCTGATTAGGAAATGAGGCAACAGGAGGAAGTGTTAGAAAGGTGTGTTGTAACTAATACAGTCTGGGATAGAACATGAAGAAATAGACAGAGATAACTTGAATCAATTACATGGAAGCCAGAGTACTGGTGCCATATCAGATTGAAGCCTGAGAAACACGGGGTTATTTTATTTTATTTATTTATTTATTTTCTTTTTTGAGATGGAGTCTTCCTCTGTCACCCAGGCTGGAGTACAGTGCTATGATCTCAGCTCACTGCAACCTCCACCTCCCAGGTTCAAGCAATTCTCCTGCCTCAGCCTCCCAAGTAGCTGGGATTACAGGCTAATTTTTGTATTTTTAGTAAAGACAGGGTTTCGCCATGTTGGCCAGACTGGTCTTGAACTCCTGATCTCAGGTGATCCACCTGCCTCGGCCTCCCAAAATGCTGGGATTACAGGCAGTGAACCAAACTCAATCAGAGCATATGCCACACTGCGCACTCGAAGATAAAAAAGATGTGACACTCCATTCTCTTCATCAGATCTTGTGGATTTTATGTTTATTGCATTCCTCCTTTTCTTCCTCTTCTTTGTCTCTCCTTTATTTCCTTCCCTCTCCCATTCTACTTATGTTTCTCTTGCATACCTTATTTAATTTTTTTGTTTTACATCTTGTAAAATATTTCTGGCAAGTTGATATGGCACTGTAGAGATGGCAGCACTTTTTCCTCTAGAGCTAAAGCATATTTGGATATATTTTTTCCCATGATTTCTAATTACTTCTGTCACTCATACACATAGATACATATGTTTATATATGATATAACTATTTTCAAATATAACTTTAAATATAACTCTACTATAAGTAAGTATATACATGTAATATTTCCAGCATCTCTGTCATTTTTATTTCTATACCTATCTGTCATCTTGGTTATATTCTAGTTTGTACTTACCCAGGTCTGAGATGTTTCTTCCTTCATGTTTTTACTGGTTTCTATGGAAGCCTCCCTACCTTAACTATTTTATTAAAATACTTGGATTTGTTAAGTCTAAGCAGAAATCACATTTATTCCTTCTACTTACTTTTCAAATCTGTTCTCTCAAATAGTTATTTTCTTGCCCATGAATGAAGTCTTAGGTAAGCCCTAGAGCTATGCTAGTCCCTTTTAGCAGTAATATCTCATTTAATATTTAAAAGCCTGAGCTGATATAATATTAAAACTGGAAACCATGTGGTAGGGAAGCTGGGTGAAGTCAGCATTTCCTTTCATCCACACTTCCTCTCCACCTCCACTGAGTGTCTATTGCTTTCAACTAATTTGTGTCTAGGAGGAGGGGGAGAAAGAAGTGGACAGGAGCAGGAATGGCCCTCATACTATATAGCTTGGTGCAAAAGTAATTGTGGGTTTTGCCTTAAAAAAAAAAAAAAAAAAAAAGGAATAGCAAAAACTGCAATTACTTTTGCACCAACCTTACAGATTTTTGTGTCTCCGAGATATTGGTGGATGCATGAGCCATATTCATTTGTGAGTTCTTCAGAGACACTCAACTTAGAGAGAACCTCTCAACTGAAGTTCCCCTAATTCAGGAACTTCAACTGGCCGCTTACCAATTCCCTCAGTCTCCCAGCTCTGGGAGGTCCACACGACACTCCTGCTGGGGTCAACTCATCCACCCAAGTGATTCTCCCAGACAGAATATCTCTCAAGAAGAACTAAGTGAGCTCCTCCTTTCCCCAGGGAGACCTATAGGAATTATGACTCTTCAGACCCTCTCGACATTCTAGGATTGAGTCTATAAATGTCTCTGCCTTCCTCAAACTCCTGAAAGTGAAGATCAGTTACCTTGAAGTTGTAGTCTTCTCAGTTGCCTTAAGGAGGCAGGAGCACGTTACTCAACTTCTATAGCAAGAACATGGTGTTAACTGTTAGCACTTGGATAGGAAATCCAAGAATTGCCACACTACTTCCTGTGGGGTATTTGAGCAAGACAATTTGCATAGAATAATTACAAAGGAAGTCCCAAGAGCTCCATAGTATTAGCAGATCTTAAGCTCCAAATCTCCTTGTAAGTAGAACTCAAGTAAACTGAACTAAACTACTTGTACACCTCTAATTTGTTTGTCCTCAGTGGGCTTTGATGACAGGCGACTACAACAGGACCAAAGACGTAGAGGGACAGAAAAAGAGTCTTTGTTTGTCTAAGATATCTATGGCTGGACAAGTTCTAATTGTGGCCAGGTCATAGAAAGAAAGAAAGGAAAGAAAAATACAGGGAGACAGCATGGGAAGGGAAAGAGGGAGGGAGGGAAGGATGAAGGGAAGGAGAGGAGGGGAGGGTGGGGAGGAGAGGAGAGGAGAGGAGAGGAGAGGAGAGGAGAGGAGAGGAGAGGAACTTTATGGCCTTGCCTGAGAGATCAGCACCTTTAAACATGGCACTCATGAGGTGCTCCTGCACATACCTCACTGTCTTTCTACCTACCCCCATCACCTGCTGAATCTAACAGCATACTCCTGAGATAGGGTTTCAATCAACCCTTTGTTAGTCCTAACCACGAGGCTTTCTGGGACTTGAATCTCTATACAAATTCCCCTTGGGCAATAGTCTCTTGGTTAGTTCCTTAGATCCTAATTTTTTGGCCAAACCTATGTGAATAAGGTCTTTGGTCATTTTCACTGTATTTTCAGCCTCAACGCCTTCACTGAGGGCTAAGATGGTGGCTGGTGTCTCACCATCAAAATGAGTGGGACAATCCAAATTCTTGCGTTGCTGCCGTTGATTTCCTCACAACCAGAGGAAATCTGCAATGCTTCACTTCATTTTGCAATATCTGTATGCTGAAGTTTCTTCATTGGTAATAGGGGGAGTAAAAGTCTCTATCTCATAAATGAATTAGTAGATGTACATATCTTGTATTCATGTCTAGCACATAATAAGCACTTAAGTCTTAGCCCTCATCATCATTATTATTCTTACAGTATTCTTTGGGATATAAATGAAACTGTCTTAAGTTCTTTTTAAAATTAATGTAGGGGGACAAATGAATTTGGATTAATGTCACAGTAAGGAAAAGAAAATCTAGGATGAACCCAGGTTAACCACCAAAGGCTTGGTCATTGCAAGGCTATGTGTTACATATTTTTCTTTGTGTGTTAAGCTCTGGAAAAGTTATAGCTAAAGAAAATTTTTGAAAGCACTATTATATATAATGTGAGTTTTTTACACCATCCATATTTATATTTTCCTATTTTCTCAGGGAGAAAGAAACACAGACATAGAAAACACTCAACTCGGAATAACAAAGTCCCAAAGGAAAGACGGCAACCAAGAGGTAAAAAAAATAATACATTTTAAATAAATAATGTGTAAATGTTCATGCTCTTAGTAAAAAACATTTTTTTCCTAATTGCTTTATGTCACTGTACTTACTGTTGAGAAATATATCAGATTTAGTCAAGTTCCAAGATATGTCAGGGAAAAAAAGATGATAACACTACAAACAAGTAGCTAGGTGATGAATCTGCAACCTGACCCCAGGGCCCGGGAGCTGCCTGCAGTGCTTCCTCTGCTGAACTGATAACTTTCAAGGCCAGAAATAGTTGTTGGCATAGAAACAAAAACAAAACAGACAAAACCTGTGTGATTCGCAAGTGATGTAGCTGTCCCTCCTCTTGCTTATCACCATGTGGTAATTGCGTGGACTTGGGTCTGCCCCAAGTAAATTACAGTTTACTTACCTGTAAAGTGAAATTAGGTCAGTTAGGCTAGACTGGCTGCCCTCCAAGGCCCATCCCAGCTTCCCATGTGGCTTCTCATTCCGTGGATCTCCTACAGGACTCAGTAAAAACCATAGACAGCCCCCTCTACTGCATCATCAGCACAGAGCCCTCGTAGACTGTGCCTCTTCCCCAGTGTCACTGACTGGAAGGGTTGGAACAGCAGCTCAGCATCCTCAAGTTCATTTTAAGACCTTTACACCTGTTTCTACTAAGTCAGCTCTTCAGTCCCCACCTCTACCACATAGAGGCTCTGAAATGCAAAGCATCCTCCCTGTGCAATTTGCAGATGATTCTGGAACTCTGCTGAGCTGCTCCTTCAGCCAGGAGAAAGGTGCATGAAGGAGGAGGCAAACAGAGAAGACAGACACCATCTCCTGCCAGACTGCCTGTTGTTATCCTGCTCAAATTTACAGACAAATTTGTCATCTAAAAGAGTTTTGACACCTAAAACTCTTTCTCTGGCCACATAACTTCATATAGACTCTCTATATATACATATATATGTGTGTGATATATATATATATATATATATATATATATATATATATATTTCCTTTGGCTATGAATTCCCCCACTAGAATGGCAGAAGCAGTGTATGCAACTGCCTCTCCATAGTTGGTGGTGGCCAACCTGCTTGGGAATTAAGACACTGGATGGTCCTTCTACAAGATACACAATCCACTGCTGTTCCCTCAGTGAGAGTATCTCTTAAAAACACCCAGTCCAGCTCCCATCCACGAGGTCTGCAGCAGACCATGGGGATCGTGCTTCTTCATTATTTCCCTGCTGGCTCCCAGCTCAGCCCTCTGGCACCCTTGACCCAACTAGCCATGACCTTCACCTTTGCGCTTCTCAGCAGTGAGTCTGAGAGTCTCTCATTCCCTGACATTCCCAGGGACAGAAGTCCATCTCCTGCTTAGACGTCTTTAAACCTTCTCATTTGGCTTGAGAGAAGGTGTCTGACAATTCTCTCCAGAGAAATGTGGCCTCTCTCATAAGGCCTGAAGGTGGGAAAGGCTGATGCTGGCAGAACCAGGCTCCCAATCCCCTACCATGTTCTTTGCAGATAGACTGGCATCTTGCCTTAGAATATAGAAGTACTGGGCTCCTATTGTGGCATTCTTGGATGTTGAGGCTTCTGCTAATACTCTGAGATAACCAAAGAATCACCTAAACATGGTGATATACTCTTTTGCCAAAAATGATTAGTCCCTGTTGTGAAAAAAATATATATTTTAAAATAGCTTTTAATTTTTTCTGACCATATTATTATTTTACATGGTTAATGTAGAATTAAAACTGATAGACCCAAGAACAATTAAATCCTACTGTGTCCAGGCATTTGACTGCCTGGATATACAATTGTAGTGAGGTGCTGGAGCCAGCGAACACACAAAGAACCACTGGAAAGCACAGTTCTGCAGCACTTTATTACACATGATCTCCTCCTCAGCCCAGATGTCTCCATACCAAGAGCGGGGAAGCAGTGCAATTAGCTTCTGGTGTTTTGCCCTGAAGTTGTTTGCCCTCAATAGGTTTTGATTGAAAGGAAATCCCTGCAGTCCAAGAAGGATTTAAACAGAGATAAACTGAGAGCAAGAGACTATATATTGACCAATAATGGCTAGGGCTGAACAGACCCAGATTATGGCCAGAGCTGGATCTCCAGTTTGGGAAAGAAGAAAGCAGACAGAGAACAAGTGTCTTTTGATGGAACTGTGGGGAGAAGGGAGAGTTGGGGGAAGGAGGAGAGAAGAGTTAGAAGTGGCCGGTTTTCCTGGGTGCACCTTCAACTTGATCATCATGAGTGACAGGAGAGTCCCACACAGAGCCACCCCTGTGTGGATGACACTTTACTGTGGCAACCGCATCAACTACCACACTTGGCACAATCATGGTCTTTGAAACTGATTGATCTAGAGCAAATTTTTCTGAGAGACAAGCAAGGAGTGGTAAGAAAGCTTCATCTACTTCCTTGAGGTCTCCATGTTTCCACATTTTACATGTTTCTTTTAAACCTTTAGTTCAGGCCGGGTGTGGTGGCTCACACCTGTAATCCCAGCACTCTGGGAGGCTGAGGCAGGTGGATTGCTTGAGCCCTGGATTTAAGACCAGCCTGGGCAACATGGTAAAACCCCATCTCTACTAAAAATACAAAAATTAGCTGGGTGTGGTGGCGCACACCTATAATCCCCAGCTACTCAGGAGGTTGAGGAAGGAAAAATCACTTGAACCCGGGAGGTGGAGGTTGCAGCGAGCCGAGATCTGTGCCACTGCACTCCAGCCTGAGGAACAGAGCAAGAGGGCAAAACTCGGTCTCAAAAAAAAAAAAAAAAGTAGGGGGTACCTTTAGTTCAATAGCCAAATTTATAATTCTTTTATGCAGGTTTAGTAATCTCTCCTCTCCATGTGTCTCTGTAATATTTTAATAAACTTCCTAAGGGCAACATCTTGTGCGGTAAAGCGTGCTTTTTCTCGGGATATGATTCCTCTTGGCATGTGAATTATCAGTAAATGTCTGATGGTACCATTTTTATCTTGATGAAGTTTAAAAAAAAAAAAAAAAAAAAAAACCTCTAAGTAATTGTTATGTCAGAGGCCCAGAAAATACAGTATCATCAATCCCAAGGTTTCTTTATGCTAGATTGAAGGAAAGATGCCTTTCCAACCTAATCTGGTCATAATTTGCTCAAAGGAAGAAGCATGCATGATTGAGTATCTGGAGGAGGTTTTCTCCCGGGGCTTGCAGGACCCAAATCAGCACCCTATGATACCAGCCATGGGCACAGAATAATGGGCACAGACCTTTAGAAAGAAAGAGCATCCACTCTGCATCCCTGACTTCAGCAAACACGTTAGAACGATGCAGATCTAAACATACATCTGGAATGACTGGCTCTTGGTTTGGACACATCGATCAACACATAGATACTTGCTTCCAAGGTTTGTTTCTTTTTTGAGATGGAGTCTCGCTCTGCCGCCCAGGCTGGAGTACAGTGGCGTGATCTTGGCTCACTGCAATCTCTGCCTCCCGGGTTCAAGCAATTCTCCTGCCTCAGCCTCCCGAGTAGCTGGGATTACAGGCACACACCACCATGCCCACCTATTTTTTTTTTTTTTAATTTTTAGTAGAGACAGTTTCGCCAGGCTAGTCTTGAACTCCTGACCTCAGCCTCAGAACTCAGCCTCAGAACTCCACCCACCTCAGCCTCTCAAAGTGTTGGGATTACAGGTGTGAGCCACCGCACCTGGCCCCAAGATATCTTTTAAGTCAATCCTTTGTGCTATCTTTAATAATACAACTCTTAGGCCTTGTGCCTTAATTTCTACAAGTTCCTCTTGAATAGCCTTTATTGGGTTAGTTTTTAAGTCCTTGGTCATTTTCCTCACCATTTTCAGTACAAAACCTTCCAAGTTTACATATCTGACTGGTAGAGTCTACCATGAGGTCTGTCTTGAGACCTTATGTTGCTACTTTTTATCTCTAACTCTTTCCCAAAGAAAATTGTCAACACTTTAATTTATATACTTATCTCTGAGCATCAGTTTCCTCATCTGTAAAGTGAGGATAGTACTAGCACCTATTTAAGAGATTTTGTTGTAAAGATGAAGTCGGGTAATAGAGGCAAAGATCTAAGGATAGCTCCTGGCCTACAACAAGCACTGAATACATGTTCAACTTCTTTCTTGCTCTCCCCCTCTTGCTTGGGAAGCAGGTAAAATACTGTTTCAAATTTATTTGGAATGATTTGGAGATATTAATAGAGAAATATAGGATGCATCTCAGTTAAGCATCATGGTTTTAATCAAGTCTAGATCAGAGGTCAGCAAGCTATGACCTACAGGGCAAATCTGTCCGGCTGACCGTAAATAAAGTTGTACTGGAACACAGCCACAGTCGCATCCTTTGATGCACTGATGACACAACTACAGAACTGAGTAGTCACAACAGAGGTTATGAACTGAAAAACCTTAACTACTCACTATCCGTCCCTTTACAAAAAAAGTTCCCAACTCCTGATCTAGGCATTTAATGTTTTTCTTTAAGTTCTAGACAGGATCCTGAAAAGTTGCATTTGAATGGTGGTTTTGTAAAACACTACTATTTGCAACACAAAGAAATATTTATGTTGTGTTTCAACTTTCTCAGGAAGAAAAACCAACAATAGACCTTTGAAAAGAAGAAGAAAAAGAGGTAAAAAGAAATGATCAATATGTTTTTCATAATTAAACATTTAATATTTAATATTCTGTACTGTGAGTAATAAGTCAGTTTTCTTAATTTGCATATGGAGCTAGTACTGGAGACTTAACGTTGACCAGAAGTTCATTTTAATACCCTCAATACCTGCTTCAGTGGAACCAGATCCCCAGTGCCCCAGTCATGTGCTCATGCAGGGTTCCCCGAGCAATGTGCACTTTCTTTTTTATTGATTGCTTGATTAATACATAATAGATAAAAATACTTGGGGGTACGTGTGATAATTTGATACTTTCATATAATCAAATCAGAGTTATTGGGATATCCATCACTTTAAATATTTACCTTCTTTGATGCCAGGAACATTCAGATTATTCTCTTTTAGCTATTTTGAGATGTATAATCAATTCATGTTAATTATAATCACCCTATTGATCTATTGAAAACACCAGGCTTTATTTCTTCTATCTAACGGTATATTTGAACCCTTCGTCAATCTCTCTTTATCCCTCCTCTCTCAATGTGCAGTTTCTTCTAGAACCCTCTACACCAAGCTTCCCTTTTAGCAGCAGAGAAAGCTCAAGTGAAAGGGAAGTGAAGCAAAGCAGGTGCCCCATTAGGTGCCGCTCTGCCATCCTGCCCTCTATCCCCTCCGTCAATGCCTGGAATGGGGGAGATGAGACTAAAATTTGAGGGTTTTTTTTTAACATAACGTCAAAGCAATAATATGAGTAGAAATCTCCCTTCAAAACATCAGGAGGAAAATCACTGTGTGACAGGTGGATATGACCAACCAGGTTGAAAGTTAAGATCCTACCACACGCCAGGCTGTTGTGTAGTATTTTAGAGGGTGGAGTGGAGGACAACAGTATCTACAGCTATCTAATGTGCCATGAAAGAAAGACTGAAATGTAACTGAATCATGGGGGAAATCCCTCCAATACATTTTAAATTATAAAAGAAAGCTCTCAAGACAGGTGGGGAGGAACAAAGCACAGTTGTAAAATAAGATGGAATGGGAAAAAAAAATGCTTCCTTGCAGGTCCAAGAATTCCCAGAGATAAAAGTATTGATTTTAAACAACCTGCACTTCCTGTGACCTGTGGTGACGTGAAGGGCACTCTATATAAGGAGCGATTCAAACAAGGTGAGTGTACTGGTCCATCTACGATTTTCAGCAGGAAAATATCCACACAGATAGCATACTGTTTAGGAGTAGACACCTGCTTTGAGGGTCTGCAAAACCAGCCTCAGGCTTGATGATTTGCTAGGAGCTTTCCTAGGACTTGGGACATCATCATATTTACAACTAGGGTTTATGAGTGAAGCATGCAAAACATACCCTAGGGAAAAGGCACTTGGGGTGAAGTTCAGAGACAACCAAAAGCAAGCTTCCAGGAGTCCTCTCCCCGTGGAGTCATGCAGGACTCATTTAATTATTGCAGCAACAAACTGTGACAACACATGTAAAATGTTGTCTACCAGGGAAACCAGCCTGAGTTTAGGAGTCCAGGGTTTTTACCAGTCACATAGGCGCCCTCTGCCTAGCACATACCAAAATTCCAGATTCCCAGAAGGA
This sequence comes from Theropithecus gelada, assembly GCF_003255815.1. Lineage (NCBI taxonomy): Eukaryota > Metazoa > Chordata > Mammalia > Primates > Cercopithecidae > Theropithecus > Theropithecus gelada. The sequence continues at coordinate 107,171,928 of NC_037680.1, forward strand.
AAGTGGGTGTTCAGCATAAACCGTATCATTTGTGCAAACAGTTTAGGCACAGTGAGCCCTCTTCTTCGTTTACGGTTATAGATAAATGCAATTTATTTACATATGTCTGAAAATAATACATTAGGATAGGTGGTTCCCGGATTACACAACATTTCAACAAGATCTCTTTGGATAGGCTATCTCAAATTTATTCTTGTAAGAGAATATAAATAAATTGCATTTGTTTATAACCATAAATAAGAGGGATTTATCTTTAAAGGGCTTTATCTTTATGGATAAACAATATGTCTATCCATATTGTTTATTACAAACAGTTTAGCCCACAGTGAGTTCTGCGAATGATAGAACTCTCCTAAAATCCAAATTCCTAAATGCCAGTGGCCCAGCTTGCATATAGACAATGGGCAACCTTGCATATAGGCCCTCTAAGGAAAGTCTCAGGCCCACTCTGTTAACTCTGTTTTGCACAACGATGACATTTTCACACTTTTAAAATTCATAAAACATTAGCCTATGAGGCCATCTCCCCTTTCCCCTATGTGAAAGGCCCACAAGACATCCAACTAGCACCCACTACAAGGGCAAGCACCTTAATACTTGGGTGGAAAATGTACACATCTGAGAATCTCAGCACTAACTTTCACAGCCCCATTTCCCATAACATCTGTACAGCCTGCTGCTAAATGATAAGATCACAAGGTTTAGAATCAGAAGACCTGCATTCAAGTTTCAGCTATACCAAGAGTGTCTGATTCATGTACAGCCAGGTGCTCGGTCTCTCTAACCTTGAACTTCCTTCTCTACAAAATCAGAACAATAATATAACTTGCCTCACTGTATTATTATGAGAAAAAATAAAATAACAGACATAAAATACTTTGCAAGTTACAATTGTTAAATTACAGAACTAATGTTCATCTGTCATGACTGACACCTCCCCACAACATAGTTCTTTGAGCACCAACAAATATAAATGTTTGCCCCATGACTATGTTGCCTAAGGGTAATTTAACTTCTCCCACTATATAACATTTCCATAATTACTTTTAATACAAAATAGTCATGAGTTCAAAATGTGAAACATAATTGTCATTTGCTGGTTGCACAACATGGTACAAGACAAGGCAGACGTGGCTGTAGTAACAGCTTCCCCAGGGCCACCTGGGGACCCAAGAGCATGGCAGAGGGCTTTGTGCCTTCATCCACCTCTGAAATTCAGGCTGACTCTATATCAGGTCTCAGAGGAGGGAGGAGAAGGAATTCTGTTCATTCTTTAGGGCCATCCTTTGCACCCACCTCCGACCTTTGGAGTATAGCAAAATACGTTGAAAAGGTAAATGTTGGTAGTAATTATTTCTTCTCATTGCATGAAGGTCAAAGAAATGTACACACACGAAAGAGACTCCCCTTCATCTCTGTTCCTTCAGGCTGGGTATGACACCCCTGATGTGTGACAGGAAAATTCAGACTCTACTGCTACGATCCTGAGCCCAAGTGGGAGGCTCCAGACCCCAGCATGGCGGGGGCCAAGTTCAGGTGTTTTCACAGTTGGGGAGCTCACCTTGCCTTGGTCTTACAGGAATCTCAAAGAAGTGTATACGGAGTGAGGATGGAAGGTGGTTCACTCCCAGGGAATTCGAAATTGAAGGAGGCCGTGAAGCATCCAAAAACTGGAAGCTAAGTATACGCTGCGGTGGATACACCCTGAAGTTCCTGATGGAGGTATTCTAGTGACAAATGGCTGAAATCAAGGATTTAGCTGTCACGCTTCACTAACACCAAGCTTTAGCAGAATTTCTCAGTGTCCAGAAATTCATCATGACTTCCTCTTCCAAGGTCTCAATGCATACGTTATTACTAACATTCTCACCTGAACATTACGTTGGCTGGCTTATATTACAGCGTAATCCTCTAAGTACTTTATTTCTTACCCTTTTGAAGGTTGGACAGTAAATTGTGGCCTTGACTCTGCCACTAATAAACTGTGGAATTTGGTCACAGGAAAGTAACTTAAGTTGGAGTAGAGGTCTTAAATTTGGGGGGGAGGTAAATGTTAAATACACACACACATATATATTTAACATATATATTTAACATATATACATATATATATGTAGTGTTATGCCCAGACCGTTTGTTCCCCAAAGAAGATCACCAGAGTCCAGAGTCAAAGCCAAGCGGCAAGGATCTTTACTACAAGTTCGAACTTGGTCCCTCCATTCCACAGCATACAGGAGGGCCTCGAACAATGCGAGTGCTTGCTTTTTATAGCCCGATGTAAACAGGATATGTAAAGTTACAGGGAACAAGGTAATTCTCTCGGTTACAGCATTACAATTGGTTAACATTATACATTTAGCATTCCTTATCGGAGATCTCCCAGGTGATGTTTTTCTGAAGTTTGAAAGAAATATGGAGGAATGTGTTTGTGCTGGACTCAGGAAGTTGGGAGATATATGGGGGATGTGCCTCATTCCTTTCAGTAGTTCCTGGATTACAAAACATTTCAACAAGATTTCTTTGGATAGGCCACCTCAAACTTATTCTTATAAGAGAATAGAAATAAATTGCATTTCAAAGTAACATTGCTTCTCATATCAACCCCTTGATGTTACAAAGCAGGGACAGGGTCTTTGCTGCAGATGAACGTGTGTCTTTCAACTCCAAATACAGTGCTTTCTGTTGCACACCCACAGACAGTCCTTCCTCATGCCACTCTGACAATTAAAAAAAAAGATCTGCCAGGCACAGTGGCATATGTCTGTAGTCCCACTTACTCAGAAGACAGAGGCAGGAGAATCACTTGAGCCCAGGGGTTCTGGGCTGTAGTGTACTATGCCAGTCAGGTGTCCATGCTAAGTTCAGCATCAACATAGGGGATCACCAGAGTGCCTGAGGAGGTGTGAAACAGTCCAGGTTGGAAACAGAGCAGGTCAATACTTCCCTGCTGATCAGTAGTAGGATTGTGGCTGTGAGTAGGCACTGCACTGCACTCCAGCCTGAGCAACATAGTAAGACCCCATCTCTAAAAATAAATAAATAACTAATATACAAAGTAAAAGATCTTTGCTCAGCAAATACTTATTGAACCACATCTAAAGCTGTGGAGGGTATACACAGTGTGAGCCCCTTCCCAGAAGGAAGGCTGTGCTTTCATAATTACAGGCCTGGACAGGGTGTCAGTGTTCTCACAAGAGACACCTGCAGGAAGAGGTACAATAGTTCGGAGAAGAGAAAGTCATTTCTGGTTTTGAGGTTGAGGACCATTTTGTGGAACTCTTGCACTGAGGTAGGCCTAAAAAGACAAACAACTAGCAAAAATGTAGAATGGGGCATTCTACGTACAGAGAAAGGACAGCACGCAAATCTGTTCCACAGTGTGTCAAGAAATTGGGAGTAATGAGGTGGCTGCATTCTCTGGATTCATTGTAGAAGTCATGAGGCCAGAGCAAGGCATTGAAATGCTTCCTTTAATCCCTGGAGAATCATGAAAAGTAATTTCCATGAAAGCACCTTGAATTTGAGTTAATAGTGGGATATCCAGGTAGGAGTATTTGGAAGGCAGTCAGAAACACTAAGCTCACAAAATAAAAGCAAGAACCCATCAAATCATTCCTCTCTTTTCTTTTTTAGAAAGAATTTCTGCCAGAACCATCAAGCACAAGAAAAAAGGTGATGATCAAGTGACCTTCTGCCAATGTCTCGTCTATTATGTTGTTGATTTTCTATCTCTGTCGCCTTGCAATCTTTAAATTGACCCATCATTGTAAATTTTGATTTTATAATACGATGCTTTCACAGTTGCTGCTTTCAAACATTATTCAATGTATAAGTCCAGGGCTCATTTGAGCATCAAAGCATTTGAGATAGAGGTAGAAACAAACCTCAGAAATAGATTAAGAGACAGAACTGAACTGTATGTGTTTTTTAGTAAAGGAGCTAAATGCCATACTTTTTCTTTTTTTTTAAGAGAGAGAGTCTCGTTCTGTCACCCAGGCTGGAGTGCAGTGGTGCGATCTAGGCTCACTGCAACCTTCACCTCCCTGGTTCCAGCAATTCTTGTGCCTCAGCCTCCCCAGTAGCTGGGACTACAGGCATGTGGCATGACGCCCGGCTATTATTTTTGTATTTTTAGTAGAGATGGGGTTCCACCACATTGGCCAGGTTTGTCTCAAACTCCTGACCTCATGTGATTTGCCCTCCTCAGCCTCCCAAAGTGCTGGGATTACATGTATGAGCCACCATGCCCAGCGCCATACTTTCTTTAAATATAAAAGATAAGGCTGGCATTGGAAGAATAAGCATGAGTTTGAAATACACAAAACAATGTGCCTTTGCAACCTCAACATAAACACTGGTTGTTTTTCACTGGTTTTTCTGGATTCCATATTTTAGAAATAAATATGAAGCAAAAGTTCCCCTAGAAACATCCCATGGTCACTACACATGATCTAATGGAAAATTCCCCCTAAAATGTATATATAGCCATATGTCACCCAGGGAAGCAAACAACAAAAAACATTCTCTTCTTTTATCTTTTACTTCCACCACACACACACACACAAACACACACAAACACACACACACACAAACACACACACACACACACACAAACACACACACACACACAAACACACAAACACACACACACACACAAACACACACAAACACACACACACACAAACACACACACACACACACACACACACACACACACACACAAACACACAAACACACACACACACACACACACACGCAGTTCTTCAGGTGAAAATTTCTGAGTGGGAGGCAGAGTGCCCTGTGAGGCTGCTGACCTGGAAAATCTTCTCCGTTGTGGAGACGCCCTTTGGCCCCAGCAAAGGGGCTGCAGAGACCTCACTTCCATCTGTGAAGGTGAATTCTCCCTCCATGGAGGTAGTATGTGCAGTTCACAGACCAGTGGTCTTCATGCTATGTGTATTCTAAGGAAAAATGATGAGATCACTGATGCCTTCCATGGCCTCTCCAAGGCTGGGTATAAGAGAGAACCTGGCGAAGGAAGGAGATGGAAGAACTTCGATTTTCATAAGCTCTGACATGGGTGACCTTGGATATTTCTGCCATACCAGGAAGTCACAATCTTCACAAAGCTGGCTCCTGGGGCTACCTGTTCCACTGGCTTTATGACTAGAGACTCGGTGACTAGGCTCTGTATCCACTGGGTTTTCTGGAGAAAGAGACATTATTTGATATAATTATTAAAACCAAACATGTCTGCCAGCTGCCAGACAGTCAAGGCTGATGCAGTCTGGGCTAATCCATTGTGTTGGCCATCTCCCATGCCTTCATCACAGGCACCCTCTCTCCATTCCCTGAGGGCCCACAGCTCTAGAGGTGCAATTGCCTCAGTTCTCAGAGGGTCCCCCCGGAGGGTCTATCTTCCTTCCTCTCCCCTTTGTTTCTAACACTTGTGTCACTCTCAGCACCACGTGGTAAGTGCTACTGTTGCCAGCTTTCCTGCTGATAAGTTTTTTGTTAAACCTGCTGGCGATAGCTGAGATACTCCAGGATAATAAGACGTAAAAGTCCAAGCTAATCATTTACTGGCTGTGGAAGAGGGAGAAACCTCTTGTCCCAAGTGACAATTGTGTTCATTTGTTCATGCACTTATGTATCCATTCAACAAACAACTGTGGAACCACTGCAAAGCTCCAGGTGATGGGCCTTGACCAATGAAATAATGCAAAACAAAGGAGGCCAAAAGGATGAACCTGCCGGGCGCGGTGGCTCAAGCCTGTAATCCCAGCACTTTGGGAGGCCGAGACGGGCGGATCACGAGGTCAGGAGATCTAGACTATCCTGGCTAACACAGTGAAACCCCGTCTCTACTAAAAAATACAAAAAAAACTTAGCCGGGCGAGGTGGCAGGCGCCTGTAGTCCCAGCTACTCGGGAGGCTGAAGCAGGAGAATGGCGTGAACCCGGGAGGCGGAGCTTGCAGTGAGCTGAGATCCGGCCACTGCACTCCAGCCTGGGTGACAGAGCGAGACTCCGTCTCAAAAAAAAAAAAAAAAAAAAAAAAAAGGATGAACCTGAAGGATTCTGTCAACTTCATTGTCTTACCTGCGTGAATAACTAATGGGATGGAGTGGGAGATTCTAGGCCACTAAGATACTATACTTTACCTTAGCCAAAAGGCCTAGATTGCTTCTGGCAGGTGGTAATATGGCCACCTCTTCTATCATTGTGCCTTTGATCACACTGAGTGGTTTGTCTAAGGCCTCTCTGCCCTGAGCTACAGGTAAAAGCTGAAGCAGGCATTGTTTCATCCCACAGATACCCTAGGTCAAAGCAAGCTCTCAAGATTCAGGAGAAAGTGGAGAGGTGCTTACCTTCAGGAGAAGAGCTACAGTACTGGGGATCTTGGAGGCATTTTGTCTTCAAAGATGTGTTCCTGGAGAGCTGCAGAAAAGGGTGGCGTTCTTCCTGGGACACCTGCATGGCGTCCAGGACTCTGGGCCCTGTGATCACTGGGAGCTGTGGAGGAAGAGTCAGCTGATTCTCTTTGCAGCCTCTCTGGATGGAATGACACTTCCTTTTTTTCTTTTTTTCTTTCTTTTTTTTTTTTTAACAGAGTCTAGCTCTGTCACCAGACTAGAGTGCAGTGGTGCAATGTCAGCTCACTGCAACTTCTGCCTCCTGGATTCAAGCGATTCTCCTCTCGATTCTCCTCCCTCAGCCTCCCAAGTAGCGGGGACTACTGGCGTGCACCACCACACCCAGCTAATTTTTGTATTTTTAGTAGAGACGGGGTTTCACCATGTTGGCCAGGATGGACTCGATCTCTTGACCTTGTGATCTGCCCTCCTCAGCCTCCCAAAATGCTGGGATTACAGGCGTGAGCCACTGCACCTGGACACTTCCAAATGTAGACACACATGCCTGCAGGCCCCTTGAAGTAGGAGGACCAACAGAGTTGCTCCAGCTCAGTCTCCCTGAATGGCTTCATGAAGGCCTGCCTGGGGTGTGAGAGCCAGGAAATGGCACTTGCATTGGACCAAACTGTCACTGACACACAATTTAGTGCTTTTTTATTCTTCAGTTAGATGTGCAGGCCCATAAAAGCAGACATGAAACAAAAGAAGGGCTGTGGCATGAATCCCTTAAAAATAAAGAAGTCTGTTCGAATGTGGGGTTAATGAAAAATCACACTCAATATTATACCAATCTTTCTGTTTTTTTCAACAGAGAATACTGGAGTCTCACAACAATACCTTAGTTGACCCTTGTGTAAGTATAAATTTCCAACTATGACCCCAAAATAAGTCAGGCCTTTCTCCAGGCACACTATGTCATGACTGCCTTTCCCCGAATCATGCTCAGTCTCAGTTGGAGTATGTTGCTGTGTGTGATGAGCAGATGCAAGCCAGGTACCTGGGTCTGGGATTGGGTATCTCAGTGCAAAAGCATCCTTTTTTTTTTCAGAAGAAATCTTCAAATTTCCTCATTTCCCTTAGAAAGTGAGTACAGGAGACTGAGCTCTAGATCACCGAGATCTCCAGAGACAAGAACTTGAAGTAGTAATGGGCAGGGCTGGCCTGCTGATTAGGGAGAAGGATCGAATGTCAGAAAATAAAAGCATTTTCAAGTAGGTGGCATGAATGGACAGGAAAATCCCGAATATCCATTCCAAGGTGCAGACAGAGCTCACTCAGCCAGAAGGAACAGGCTGAGCCAAGCTGGCGAGTTCGAGGTGTGGACTCTGTCATTAGTTCTGCAGAGGAACACACACAGGAAAAGTGAGTCTCTTATGAAGCCCCTATTGCCCGTCTTGAGGGAGGTTTAGGCTCAGTGTGCTGAGCTGGTTAGCACAAAAACCATCACCACTTGGCAAATGATGAGGCATGCTTACTCTCATTTCTTGACTGGTGCTCAATGATGTACAAACCTGATTCCACAGGCTCCATTATCAACCAAAATCAAGGCTGTTTAGGAATAAATAAATTTCTTTGAGACAAGATCTTGCTGTGTCACCCAGGATGGAATGCAGTGACACAATCACAGCTCACTGCAGCCTCAACCTGCTGGGCTTAAGTGATCCTCCCACCTCAGCTTCACAAATAGCCAGGACTATAGGTGCATGCCACCACATCGGCTAATTTTTTAAATTTGTTGTAGAGCCAGGGTCTCACTATGTTGCCCAGGCTTGTCTTGAACTCCTGAGCTCAAGTGAACCTCCCAGCTCCCAACCCAAGTGATCCTCTCAGCCTCCCAAAGTGCTAGGATTACAGGCATGAGCCACAGTGCTGGCCAGGAAGAAATAATTTGGTAATGATTTATTGAAAGCCAAATGTGAGGAGTGACTCAATAAAACACACCAACAAAGTTGGGAGTGTTTGGAGTTTTTTACAAATTGAAACCCCCTTTTTTTTTTTTAGATGGAGTCTCGCTCCATTGCCCAGGCTGGAGTCCAGTGGCACAATCGTGGCTTACTGCAACCTCCACCTGCTGGGTTCAGGCAATCCTCCTGCCTCAGCCTCCCAAGTAGCTGGGACTACAGGTGTGTGCCACCATGCCTGGCTAATTTTCTATATTTTTAGTAGAGACAGCATTTCACCATGCTGGCCAGGCTGGTTGTGAACTCCTGACCTCGTGATCTGCCTGCCTCAGCCTCCCAAAGTGCTGGCATTACAGGCGTGAGCCACCACACCAGTCACAAGTTGAAATGCTTTTATAGCAGAGGTCCCCAAACTTTTTGGTGCCAGGGACCAGTTTCGTGGAAGACAGTTTTTCCACGGACCAGGATGGGGTCGGGGGCAAGGTGATTTGGGGATGTTTCAAGCATATTAAATTTATCCTGCCCTTTATTTCTATTATTATCACATTGTAATAGATAATGAAATAATGAAATAATTATACAACTCACCATCAAGTAGAATCAGTGGGAGCCCTGAGCTTGTTTTTCTGCAACTAAACGTTCCCATCTAGGGGTGATGGGAGACAGGGACAGATCATCAGGCATTAGATTCTCAAAAGAAGCACGCAACCTAGATCCCTTGCATGTGGAGTTTACGATAGGGTTTGTGCTCCTATGAGAATTTAATGCTGCTGCTGATCTGACAGGAGGCGGAGCTCAGGCAGCAATGCGAGCAATGGGGAGCTGCTGTAAATACAGATGAAGCATCACTCACTCACCCACCCCTAACCTTCTGCTGCGTGGCCCATTTCCTTAAAGGCCATGGATTGGCACGGGTCCTTACCCCAGGAGCTGGAAACCCCTGTTTTGTAGAAGAGGTTAGGAGAAGGGAGAGGGACTCCTCACACCAGAGCTTTCCTTTCTCATTGAAGGGTACAATACAGAAGTTACAATTATTGGATATAGATCGCAACATACAGGCTTAAATGTCTCCATGTAAGACCATCAGTAAAACTCTAAGATTCAGAAATAAGTCAGTGTCCTTTTCAGCGTCACTGGGTTATGCATTAATCACTGTGTCAACAGTTTGAGAGACTCTTATCATAAGATTCAGGGACAAGATTTCACCATGAATCACAAGACCTTCCTAAGGTGGGTTAATTGGAGAGCCTGTTTACTTTTAAACTAAACTGCCAAATGTGACCTGTAGATTATCACATTCCCCTTTTGATTAAAAAAAAAAAAAATCTTCCCACGGAAGCACTGCTGATCAATCTGCTAGGTTAGGGGGATAGATGTTCTTCATTCCTTGTCAATGGGAAGGCTTATTCCAGGGAGTCATGTCCCTCGGTGGGGGAAAAAAACCTTGTTACTGCAGCCAGGCCAGTTTGCTGACAACATGAGGTAGGTCATAACACAAAGCTACATGCTATTCTCCCGAATGATAAATCATCTCACTGGGAAATCAGTATTTTGGCCTTAGTCATTGACCTAAAGCGAGCAGAAATGCAAATCATGAGTGACTTAATAGCCAAGAAAATAAACTATGTTTATTATTGGGTTGGCACAAAAAAAGAAGTTGCAGTTTTTACCACCAGAAGTAATGGTGAAAACCGCAATTACTTTTTTGCACCAACCTAATATTATAATCACAACAACTTGAAAACCGCAATAGAATAAAGCAATTAGTCCTAAGAGTAACCAAATGAACAAGTCATCAACTTATAGTTGCTGTTGCTTGCTGAATCATCTCTAGTCTTCAGAATTTCATAATTTTACTTTTCTTGGAAGAGGTAAAACAATGAGAGATTCATAGCATCAATAATTTGAATAGTAGAAATATAATGCACACAAAAATTAAAATCAAAAAGAGAATTTGTATACTAGAGTGGGGGGGGAAACCCTATTCCATTAGGGAGCCAACTAAGAAAGAAAATTAAATTCAGGTTCTGCTTTAGAGACTTACTATAGCCAGGAAATAATTAAGTCCAAATTGCAAGTAAATAGTAATTTTTGAAACTCAAAAACAATGGTCCGGACTAGAATCTAGTAACAACTACGCTATAATTTTCTTCTGAAAGATAATTTTTCTCTCTTCAATCTCCCTTTTCTGCCAAAGAAAAATCATAGGTCAATTTTATTTGCAATATAAGTTTTAGCCTTGTTGTGTTTAACCTGATTATTTATATAAAAGGCAACAGGAATAGTGATTGTCCATATAGGCTCCTTTTTTTATTAGACATTTTAGATTAGACTTTTTTTTTTTTTTTTTGAGATGGAGTCGTGCTCCATCACCCAGGCTAGAGTGCAGTGGCACAATCTTTGCTCACTGCAAGCTCCGCATCCTGGGTTCACGCCATTCTCCTGCCTCAGCCTCCCGAGTAGCTGGGACTACAGGTGCCCGCCACCACTCCCAGCTAATTTTTTTTGTAGTTTTAGTAGAGACGGGGTTTCACCGTGTTAGCCAGGATGGTCTCATTCTCCTGACCTCATGATCCACCCGCCTCAGCCTCCCAAAGTGCTAGGATTACAGGTGTGAGCCACCGCACCCAGCCTAGATTAAACTTTTAAAAGCTTCTTCAGGATAGAAAGCCAAGTCAAGGATTTATCATCAGATCGTGCCTCTACTACTTGTAATAATTGGGTAAATTCCTCCTTTCTTGAAGTCCTCCAAATACCTCCAAGTTTCTGGGCCTGTCAGGAAGGGACATTACTTAACACGAGGTCAAAACACCTACAAGGGATTGCAGTACATTGAGCTCCATAGAGACAGTGCTGGGGTAAGTGAGAGCTGTACAGGAACTGGGCGACTCTGTACCTTGCTGAGGAAAAATAACTAAACATGGGCAAAGGAGATCCTAAGAAGCTGAGAGGCGAAATGTCATCATATGCATTTTTTGTGCAAACTTGTCAGGAGGAGCATGAGAAGAAGAACCCAGATGCTTCAGTCAACTTCTCAGAATTTGTTAAGAAGTGCTCAGAAATGTGGAAGACCATTTTTGCTAAAGAGAGAGGAAAATTTGAAGATATGGCAAAGGTGGACAAGGCCGGTTATGAAAGAGAAATGAAAACCTGTATCCCTCCTAAAGGGGAGAAAAAAAAGTTCAAGGATCCCAGTGCACCCAGGCGTCCTCCTTTGGCCTTTTTCGTGTTCTGCTCTAAGAATCGCCCAAAAATCAAAGGAGAACATCCTGGCCTGTCCATTGATGATGTTGTGAAGAAACTAGCAGAGATGTGGAATAACACTGCTGTAGCTGACAAGCAGTTTTATAAAAAGGTGGCTGCGAAGCTGAAGGAAAAATACAAAAAGGATATTGCTGCATATCGAGCTAAAGGAAAGCCTAATTCAGCAAAAAACGGAGTTGTCAAGGCTGAGAAAAGCAAGAAAAAGAAGGAAGAGGAAGAAGATGAAGATGAAGAAGAAGATGATGATGAATAAGTTGGTTCTAGCGCAATTTTTTTCTTATCTACAAAGCATTTAAGCCACCTGTTCACAACTCACTCCCTTTAAAGAAAAAAACTTAAATGCAAGACTGTGTAACATTTGTTTTTAAACTGTACGCTGTCTTTTTTTGTATAGTTAACCACTACCGAATGTATCTTTAGATAGCCCTGTCCTGGTGGTATTTTCAATAGCCGCTAACCTTGCCTGATACAGTACGGGGGCTGTAAATTGGCATGGAAATTTAAAGCAGATTCTTGTTAGTGCACAGCACAAATTAGTTTTATATGAGGATGGTAGTTTTTTCATCTTCAGTTGTCTCTGATGCAGCTTATATAAAATAATTGCTGTTCTGTTAACTGAATACCACTCCGTAATTGCAAAAACAAAAAACAAACAAACAAAAAAACAGTTGCAGCTGTTTTGTTGACATTCTGAATGCTTCTAAGTAAATAAAATTTTTTTAAAAACTCTGTGAGGGAACTGTGTAGACAAGGTACCAGGTCGGTCTTCTTCCATGTCTATTGGTTCTACAAAGCCAATCTCAATCCCTCAAAACAATGTTGTCATACTTGAAAATACAACACTCTAGTCAAAGCCTTGGTAAAATAATCAGTGTTTCCAATCTGTCCTGTTACAAAAGAAACAGATTATTATTGAATTTATGCAAATAACCATTGCCATAAGAATGTTTTCTTGAGTACTCAAAAACGTAGTAAAGACAATACAGGAATTATCTTAATAAAAATAAGTTTTGGGCCAGGCGTGGTGGCTAACACCTGTAATCCCAGCACTGTGGGAGGCCAAGGCAGGCGGATCACCTGAAGTCAGAAATTTGAGACTAGTCTGGTCAACATGGTGAAACTCTCTCTACTAAAAATACACAAAAAATTAACCAGGCATGGTGGCATGTGCCCGTAGTCTCAGATACTCGGGAGGATGAAGCAGGAGAATCGCTTGAGCCCAGAAGGCAGAGGTTACGGTGAGCCAAGACTGCACCACTGTACTCTAGCCTGGGCAACAGAGTGAGACTCCATCTCAAAAAAAAAAAAACTTTTAAAAAGAAAGAGATTTTAGAATTAAAAATCAGTACCTCTTTTAATTTTATTGAAAGCAAAGCAATATTTTAAGCAAATCTTGTTCTAACATAGGGGACCAAATTTTTTGGTTTTTATCAGTGTAGTTTTAATATCAAATCTCAATCTTTAGAAAGACTTATAATTTCCTTTTCATTGTAGCTAACTTGATCATATACAAAATTTATTTCATAGGGTTTCTTTTCACAAACCTTATTATGACTTAGACTGTTTATGAAATGCTTGGACTTTTTGCTTTTGTCTGTACTTTCTTAAATAACTAGACATTTTACTTTAGAACAAAAAATTTACTATACAAGACTTTTTTCTCATGTAAAATTATTCTCTTTTAACCTATCTTACCAAAAATATTCATAACTTTTTTCACTTTTCTCTCTCCTTCTTACTGGTTCCTTTCTATATTGCTCCTTACTTTAAAACAACCTTAAATAACCTCTGAATTAAACACAATTACTTTTTCTCAGAAAGAACATATTTTTATGCCTTCTTACAATTTTCTGTCATTAAAAACACATCTTACTTTTTTGACACATTTTAAATGTAGAATTATATATATTAATTAGAATGTTTAAACTTTCAGTAACTTTAAATTTTATTGAAAACCTAGGAAACAAGAAATCTTGAATTGTCTGTCACATGACTGTATCTTACAAATGAGAACTCTTTTATAATTTTTAGAAACATTTTCTCATAACAAAAACATTTTTTATCTTAATTGGAATTGACCTAGATGTTTAATGAGCATCTATTTTTGAGTTTAATTTAGCAAAACTTTAAGATTTTAAATTACATTAAAAGTTTATATATGTTTATCCCATTTACATTTACTTTATTTATTTTTAACAGTTTACCTAGATTACTTATGAAAACTGATATATTAGACAAAGCTAGTCATCATTTCAAGTTATTTTCCTGTCAACCAATTTTATAGCCTGTGAATATCAGATGTTCACTTAAGAAAGAACCTTAAAGTTAAATACATGAGTATTTTGCTGATAACTCAGAAGATAGTTGTTTTTATTAAAGCAAAAATATTTAATCAGTCATACTTATCAAAAGATTTATTCAAGTCATGTGAACTTAGATATTTGGGACTACTAATTCCTGAGCATTAATGTATTTATAAGTCAATCTGGTACTACATAGAGATTTTATAGCTCTGCTTTTAAAATTCTGGTCATGAATCAGGTAAATTTCACTAGTTTAAAAGGAGAGTTGAATTACATTGTGCCTTTCAAAATGGTACAAGTTAAAGTTATCTGTCCTGCATGACCGAGGCCCTTACTGAGTGTAGCAAATTTATATGTTAAAGCACAGAGAAAGAATTTAATCCTTCCATAAGGCTAATGAAGTTTTACATCTCCAAGGGACTGTGAAGTCCAGCAGGGCATTTAAAGAGTATTATCTGATACCAGATAAAGGGTTTAATTGGGTTTACTTCCACTTTAATGGGGGTGGTTGAATACGTTTTACCAATGTCAGCAGGAGATTGGGAGCATAAATGATCCAGCAAAACTTGCAATAACTCATCAGTGTCATTCGTCAGTCTTGGGTCAGAAAAAAATGTTGGTGATAATTGTGATCATTTTAATTGTTTCATTTTCATTCTTTAGTTGCTCTAAACTACATTCTGTTCCAAATGTAAATATGTTTTCCCCCTTTTGAAAGAAGGAAATGTGTGTATTGTGACATTGCAAAAATCTCTACCTAAGAGACAGATGGGAGCCAAGAGGACAAGTAGAAAGGAATAAATTCATTTAAGAAAGAATATGAAGGCACAGGGGTAGAAGGAGGAGAAGCAATTGGAATGAAAGGGAGAAAGCTTTTGAAGTCTTTTTCAAATCAGAAATAGTGTGAGATAGCCTTTTGCTTATCTCTTCAATGAAGGCCATTTTTTCCCCCAGGATTTCTTTTAGGAGCATCTCACTGCTATTGGAAGTAAGTCAATTTGTCTGGTTCTAAAACCAGCTTTTTCCAATTGTGCATGGCAATACATCAGCTTAGGCATTTTCAAAAGATCCCCATTTTGGCCAGTGCTGCTTATGACCATTATGGGTCCACTTATCTAAGTATTTGCAAGAAGAAGGACCCTAAGTGTTGCATATCAAATCAGCTGGTGCTGTTTCCCATCTTGGTTGTTTTGAATGAAACAAGTAATATAGTGGATCAAGTGTGGTGGTTTTGTATTTTTGTTCCCCAAAATTTCACTCAATAGGCTGAAAAGATTCTCTTACATGTCTCTGATTCCAGAGTCACCTCCAAAAGAAGTTTCAGGGTATTCATGGGCAAGAGATAATCAGTTTTTATGAAGCCTGCCAGCTGAGCAAAAAGTTAACAGTGTGGGGATTTTCCTATGAGACTGCTCCATGTTGTGGGGGTATGCCCTGACACCTCTGCTGTTTTGGGTTTCCTAAAAATCACTTGGTTGTAGACAGAGAAGGTTTCTTAACTTCAGAGCAAGAGTGCCCTCCCTCATGCACTCAAAAAGGAGAAAGCTAAGGAAAGGTTGTCCCATTCAAAACCTTGAGAGAAACAATTCACAGAGCTCCTATTTTATGCTACCCTAGGATTCAACAAAAACTCCTGTCTAGTCAAGGAGAAAACCAGCTTCAAAAAACCAGAACTTTCACCACGATGAGAAGTTCATTTATTTTGGGAGGAACTCGTCTGCAACACCCAGCCAGGGCATCCAAGTTCAGGAACACAATGTGTTATGTGTTCATTACCAGTACCTGCACAAAGGTTGGAAGCCACTCTATGTGGTCCAGGGAGGTCACTCCAAAATTCTGCCAACTACACTAGAATGTTGACCAAAATTAAGCCTGTTGAGAAAGGAAGAATTTGAAAATGGTTTATTGAAAGCCAAATGTGAGGATCAATCCAAGAAAACACACCAACAAAGTTGAGAGTGTTCCAGAGTCTGTTACAAGTTGGAATGATTTTATAGGTAGAGTCAGGAGAAGGAAGAGGGACTCCTCACACCAGAATTGTCCTTTCTCATTGAAGGATACAATAGAGAGGTTACAATCGTTGAATACAGATTGCAACATACAGGCTCAAATGTCTTCATACAAGACAATCAGTAAAATTTTATGATTCAGAAATAAGTCAGCACCCTTTTCAGGGTCAGTGGGGTATGCATTAATCAGTGTGTCAACAACTTGAGGATCTCATCATGAGATTCAGGAACAGGATTTCACCATGAATCACAAGACCTTCCCAAGGTAGGTTCATTTGGAAGCCTGTTTACTTTTAAATTAAACTGTCAAAAGTGGCCTGTAGGTTTTCACTATCCTTTCTCTGCTTGCCATGTGGATGCAGAGAAAAGGGGGTCAGCCATACTTGAAACTTACCCAATTGTCCTATAGAACTGATGTTTATAGTTTCTTTTGAATAAACATGAAACTTGACCCCCCCTGTTTTGAAACCTCAGAAAGTTTCATTTGTCTTATCTGAGGTCCTTTCTCAGGAAACCAACCATCAGGCCTCTCAAACTGCATCAAGGAACTGAAATACACCAGGTCACCACATCCGGACAATGCAACCCAGATAACTCACCCCCAATGGCTGCCTAACTGACTACCTGCTTCTTGTTGACATACTCCTCTTCTTTACCCCTAATTCCTGCTTTGCTGCATGTAGTTATATTTCTTCCCTATAAACCCCTAATTTTAGTCAGTTACAGAGATGGATATGAGACTGATCTCCCATCTCCTCAGCTGCAGCACCTGATTAAAGCCTTCTTCCTTGGCAATACTTGTTGTCTCAGTGATTGGCTTTCTGTGCAGCGAGCAGCTGGACCTGGATCAGGGTGTTTCAACAACAGATTTTGGTTTCCTGACAGTAAACATGTTGTTTGTGGCTTGGCTGCCATGGGCCACAAGTCTCAGAGGCCCTCCTAAGCAGCTGCCCACCCAGTTTTGACTGGAGGTGAGTTTTGGATTCTCTCTGGCCCTGCTGCTATGTGCCCAAACCACATTCCTGATTGCCTAGGAAGAATAGCCTTTGAAATTCTACATCTGCATCTGGATAGATGAGTGTCCTTTGTGGGCCCAGGCAGCAATATCTGCTCTTCTCTACTGGGGAACATTTTAAAGGAATTTCCATTTGCAGGTTGAAAAATCCCAAATGACTGAGAAAGGGAAGCATCCTGACTGTTTTGATATGGACTTTCTTGATGGCTTGTTTGTAATTGTGTGTGTGTTCCAGCAACTGAGTGTTCATTGCAGGTACCAGAGAGTGGGATTGGCTCCTCTTGATTTGGGAAATTCCAAAGGAATTTCTGTTTGCAGCTTGAAAAAGCCCAATCAATGCAGAGAGGAAAACACCCTGACTACTTTAGTTGGGACAGTCTTGGGGCTTGTTTGTTGTGGCAGCAGATGGATCATTGTGTTTTGGTGATTGTGTGTGTGTCAATATAGTCATGGTAAATTAGATTTTGATAAACTGATATTCTTTCATAATACTGTTTTCCCCAATATTCTTTGGAATCTGGAGTTTATTCCTAAATGAGAAAGTGGGATGGAATTCCATGTAACCAGGCTTTTAAGCTGCTATTCTAAGCAGAGTTGGTCCTGCTTAGTGTGTGATGTTCTCCTTTAGTGCTTTTTGGCCCCAGTGTTCTATTTTTTCTTTTTTTTTTTTGAAACAGAGTCTCACACTGTCATAGTTAAAGCTCTTAGTCTTGATGAAGGTGAATTAGTAAATTAAGAAGTGTTGTGAAGAAATACATTGGCACTCCAAGATGGCCAAATAGGAACAGCTCCAGTCTGAAGCTCCCAGCAAGCCTGAAGCAGAAGATAGGTAATTCCTGCATTTCCAACTGAGGTACCTGGTTCATCTTATTGGGACTGGTTGGACACTGGGTGCAGACCACAGAGGGTGAGCTTAAGCGGGGTGGGGTGTCACCTCACCCAGGAAGCACAAGGGGTTGGAGGATTTCCCTTTCCTAGCCAAGGGAAGCCGTGACAGACTATCAGTCTGGTTAACGGTATACTGGAGAAATGGCACACTCCTGACCAAATACAGTGTTTTTCCCAAAATCTTAGCAACTGGCAGACCAGGAGATACACTCCCGTGCCTGACTTGGCAGGACCTATGCCCACAGAGCCTTGCTCAGTGCTTGCACAGCAGTCTGAGATCAACCTGCAATGCTGCCGATTGGAGGGGGGAGGGGCGTCCACCACTGCTGAGGCTTGAGCAGCTCACAATGTAAATAAAGGCATGGAAGCACGAACTTGGCAGAGCCCACCGCAGCTCAGCAAGGCCTACTGCCTCTATAGATTCCACCTCTGGGAGCAGGGCATAGTAGAACAAAAGGCAGCAGACAGCTTCTGCAGACTTAAACATCCCTGTCTGACAACCCTGAAGAGAGCAGTGGTTCCCTCAGCAAGACATTCAAGCTCTGAGAATGGAGCATCCTCAAGCAGGTCCCTGATCACTGTGTAGCCTGACTGGGAAACACCTCCCAGTAGGGGCTCACAGACACCTCAAACAGGCGGGTGCCCTTCTGGGATGAATCTTCCAGAGGAAGGATCAGGCAGCAATATTTGCTGTTCTGTAGCCTCTGCTGGTGATACCCAGGCAAACAGCATCTGGAGTGGACCTCCAGCAAACTCCAACAGACCTGCATCTGAGGGGTCTGATTATTAGAAGGAAAACTAACAAACGGAAAAAAAAATAGCACCGACAACAAAAAGGGCATCCACACCAAAACCCCATCTGTAGGTCACCAACATCAAAGACCAAAGGTAGATAAAACCACAAAGATGAGGAGAAACCAGAGCAGAAAAGCTGAAAATTCCAAAAAATAGAGTGCCTCTTCTCCTCCAAAGGATTGCAGCTCCTTGCCAGCAAGGAAACAAAACTGGAAGGAGAATGAGTTTGATGAGTTGACAGAAGTAGGCTTCAGAAGGTCAGTAATAACAAACTTCTCCAAGCTAAAGGAGCATGTTCTAACCCAATGCAAGGAAGCTAAAAACTTTGAAAAAAAGTTAGATGAATGGCTAACTAGAATAAATTGGATAAACAGTGTAGAGAAGACATTAAATGACCTGATGGAGCTGTAAACCATGGCATGAGAACTTCGTGATGCATGCATAACCTTCAATAGCTGATTCAATCAAGTGGAAGAAGGGATATCAGTGATTGAAGATCAAATTAATGAAATAAAGCAAGAAGACAAGATTAAAGAAAAAATAATGAAAAGAAATGAACAAAGCTTCCAAGAAATATGGGACTATGTGAAAAGACCAAACCTACATTTGATTAGTGTACCTGAAAGTGATGGGGAGAATGGAATCAAGTTAGAAAATACTCTTCGGGATATTATCCAGGAGAACTTCCCTAACCTAGCAAGAAAGGCCAACATTCGAATTCAGGAAATACAGAGAACACCACAAAAATACTCATCGAGAAGAGCAACCACAAGACACATAATTGTCAGATTGACCAAGGTTCAAATGAAGGAAAAAAATGTTAAGGGCAGCCAGAGAGAAAGGTCGGGTTACCCACAAAGGGAAGCCCATGAGACAAACAGCAGATCTCACAGCAGAAACCCTACAAGCCAGAAGACAGTGGGGACCAATATTCAACATTCTTAAAGAAAAGAATTTTAAACCCAGAATCTCATATCCAGCCAAACTAAGCTTCAAAGGGAAGGAGAAATAAAATCCTTTACAGACAAGCAAATGCTTAGAGATTTTGTCACCACCAGGCCTGCCTTACAGGAGCTCCTGAAGGAAGCACTAAACATGGAAAGGAACAACTGGTACCAGCTACTGCAAAAACATGCCAATGGTAAAGTCCATCGATGCTATGAAGAAACTGCATCAATTACCAGGCAAAATAACAAGCTAACATCATAATGATAGCATCAAATTCAAACATAACAATATTAACGTTAAATGTGAGTGGGCTAAACATCCCAATTAAAAGACACAGACTGGCAAATTGGATAAAGAGTCAAGACCCATCAGTGTGCTGTATTCAGGAGACCCATCTCACATGCAAAAAACACATAGGCTCAAAGTAAAGGGATAGAGGAAGATCTACCAAGCAAGTGGAAAGCAAAAAAAAAAAAAAAAGCAGGGGTTGCAATCTTAGTCTCTGAAAAAACAGGCTTTAAACCAACAAAGACCAAAAGAGACAAAGAAGGCCACTACATAATGGTAAAGGGATCAATTCAACAAGAAGAGCTAGCTATCCTAAATATATGCACACAATACAGGAGGACCCAGATTCATAAAGCAAGTCCTTAGAGACATACAAAGAGACTGAGACTCCCACACAATAATAATGGGAGACTTTAACACCACACTGTCAATATTAGACAAATCAACAAGACAGAAGGTTAACAAGGATATCCAGGAATTGAACTCAGCTCTGCACCAAGTGAACCTAATAGACATCTACAGAACTCTACACCCCAAATCAACAGAATATGCATTCTTCTCAGCACCACATCGCACTTACTCTAAAAATGACCACATAATTTGTAGTAAAACGCTCCTCAGCAAATGTAAAAGAACAGAAATTGCAACAAACTGTCTCTCAGACCACAGTGCAATTAAATTAGAACTCAGTATTAATAAACTACTCAAAACTGCACAACTACATGGAAACTGAACCACCTGCTCTTGAATGACTACTGGGTAAATAATGAAATGAAGGCAGAAATAAAGATATTCTTTGAAACCAATGAGAACAAAGATACAACATACCAGAATCTCTGGGACACATTTAAAGCAGTGTGTAGAGGGAAATTTGTAGACCTAAATGCTCACAAGAGAAAGGAGGAAAGATCTAAAATCAACACCCTAACATCACAATTAAAAGAACTAGAGAAGCACGAGCAAAGATATTCAAAAGCTAGCAGAAAGCGAGAAATAACTAAGATCAGAGCAGAACTGAAGGAGATAGAGACACACACACAAAAAAAAAAAAACATCAAAAAAGCAATGAATCCTGGAGCTTGTTTTTTGAAAAGATCAACAAATTAGATAAACCACTAGCAAGACTAGTAAAGAAGAAAAGAGAGAAGAATCAAACAGATGCAATAAAAAATGATAAAGGGGATATCACCACCAACCCCACAGAAATACAAACTACCATCAGAGAATACTATAAATGCCTCTACGCAAATAAACTAGAAAATCTAGAAGAAATGGATAAATTCCTGTACACATACACCCTCCAAACCAGGAAAAAGTTGAATCTCTGAATAGACCAATAACAGGTTCTGAAATTGAGGCAATAATTAATAGCCTGCCAACCAAAAAAATCCAGAACCAGATGGATTCACATCTGAATTCTACCAGAGGTACAAAGAGGACCTGGTACTATTCTTTCTGAAACTATTTCAATCAATAGAAAAAGAGGGAATCCTGCCTAACTCATTTTATGAGGCTACCATCATTCTTATACCAAAGCCTGGTAGAGACACAACCAAAAAAAAGAGAATTTTAGGCCAATATCCCTGATGAACATCGATGCGAAATCTTCAGCGAAATACTGGCAAACCGAATCCAGCAACACATCAAAAAGCTTATCTACCAAGATCAAGTCAGCTTCATCCCTGGGATTCAAGGCTGGTTCAACATACACAAATCAATAAACGTAATCCATCACATAAACAGAACCAAAGGCAAAAAACACATGATTACCTCAATAGATGCAGAAAAGGCCTTTGACAATATTCAACAGCCTTTCATGCCAAAAACTCTCAATAAACTAGGTATTGATGGAACATATCTCAAAAATAATAAGAGCTGTTTATGACAAACCCACAGCCAATATCATGCTGAATGGTCAAAAACTGGAAGCATTCCCTTTGAAAACTGGCACAAGACAAGGATGCCCTCTGTCACCACTCCTCTTCAACATAGTGTTGGAAGTTCTGGCCAGGGCAATCACGCAAGGGAAAGAAATAAAGGGCATTCATTTAGGAAAAGAGGAAGTCAAATTGTCTCTGTTTGGAGATGACATGATTGTATATTTAGAAAATCCCATTGTCTCAGCCAAAAATCTCCTTAAGTTGATGAGCAACTTCAGCAAAGTCTCAGGATATAAAATCAATGTGCAAAAATCACAAGCATTCCTATACACCAATAACAGAGAAACAGAGAGACAAATCATGAGTGAACTCCCATTCGCAATTACTACAAAAAGAATAAAATAACTAGGAATCCAACTTGCAAGGGATGTAAAGGACCTCTTCAAGGAGAACTACAAACCACTGCTCAACAAAATGAAAGAGGACACAAACAAAAGGAAGAACATTCCATGCTCATGGATAGGAAGAATCAATATCGTGAAAATGCCCATACTGCCCAAGGTAATTTAGAGACTCAATGCTATCCCCATCAAGCTACCAATGACTTTCTTCACAGAATTGGAAAAAACTACTTTAAAGTTCATATGGAACCAGAGAAGAGCCCACATAGCCACGACAATCCTAAGCAAAAAGAACAAAGCTAGAGGCATCACGCTACCTGACTTCAAACTATACTACAAGACTACAGTAACCAAAACAGCATGGTACTGGTACCAAAAACAGACATCTAGACCAATGGAACAGAACAGAGGCCTCAGAAATAACATCACACATCTACAACTATCTGATCTTTGACAAACCTGACAAAAACAAGAAATAGGGGAAAGGATTCCCTATTTAATAAATGGTGCTGGGAAAACTGGCTAACCATATGTAGAAAGTTGAAACTGGATCCCTTCCTTACTCCTTATACAAAAATTAATTCAAGATGGATTAGAGACTTAAATATTAGACCTAACACCATAAAAACCCTAGAAGAAAATCTAGGCAATACAATTCAGTGCATAGGCATGGGCAAAGACTTCATGACTAAAACACCAAAAGCAATTGCAACAAAAGCCGAAATAGACAAATGGGATCTAATTAAACTAAAGAGCTTCTGCAGAGTAAAAGAAACTATCATCAGAGTGAACACGCAACCTACATAATGAAGAAAATCTTTGCAATCTACCCATCTGACAAAGGGTTAATATCAAGAATCCACAAAGAACTTAAGCAAATTTACAAGAAAAAAACAAGCCCATCAAAAAGTGGGCAAAGGATATGAACAGACACTTCTCAAAAGAAGACATTTATGCAGGCAACAAACATGAAAAAATGCTCATCACCACTGGTCATCAGAAAAATGCGAATGAAAACCACAATGAGATACCATCTCACACCAGTTAGAATGGCGATCATTAAAAAGTCAGGAAACAACAGATGTTGGAGAGGATGGGGAGAAATAGGAACCCTTTTACACTGTTGGCAGGAGTGTAAATTAGTTCAACCATTGTGGAAGACAATGTGGCAATTCCTCAAGGATCTAGAACTAGAAATACCATTTGACCCAGCCATACCATTACTGGGTATACACCCAACGGATTATAAATCATGCCACTATAAAGACACATGCACACATATGTTTATTGTGGCACTATTCACAATAGCAAAGACTTGGAACCAACCCAAATGTCCATCAGTGATAGACTGGATTAAGAAAATGTGGCACGTATACACCATGGAATACTATGCAGCCATAAAAAAGGATGAGTTCACGTCCTTTGCAGGGACACAGATGAAGCTGAAAACCATCATTCTCAGCAAACTATCACAAGGACAGAAAACCAAACACCACATCTTCTCACTCATAGGTGGGAGTTGAACACATGGACTGTGAGAACACATGGACACAGGGCAGGGAACATCACACACCAGGGCCTGTAGGGGGGTGGGAGACTGGGGAAGGGATAGTGTTAGGAGAAATACCTAACATAAATGACGAGTTGATGAGTGCAGCAAACCAACATGGCACATGTATACCTATGTAACAAACGTGCACGTTGTGCACATGTACCCTAGAACTTAAAGTATATTAAAAAAAGAAAAAAGAAAAAAGAAAAATAAATAAATTTTTAAAAAAAGAAATACATCCGCAGTTTGGCAGTTCTTTTTTCAATATAATTAAGCATGAAGCCAGATGTAGTGTGGAGCCAAATATCACATACATGCTTGCATTGCTTCACATTCTACCGGCTATTCTGCATAGATGGTACTAGCACTAAAGTACTTGCTAGTTACATACCTAAAGTGAGTTTCTCAATTGTACAAAACATATAGTACATGTGGTGGACCTAAGGACATTTAATTGTGTATCAGGAACAAAATATTCATCATATGTTTTTAGGCTCTGAGTAATACTATAGCCTCCAAGGTAAACTGAGTAGAAGAAAAATTGGAGGTTGGTTTCCTGTTTATTTGTTTTTGCTTCTAATTTTCATGTATTTTCTGTTCTCCTTTGGCTTTTACTTATATATACATATATAAAATTTATGTTTTTTAGTTTCTAATGGAAGGCTTTTATTTGGTTCTATGAATAGTCATTTTGTTTCCTATGCATTTCCAACAATTCATTATTTTCTCTATTTATCCAAACTTCCCAATCTACCTTTGTCAAGCCTCCAAAAATTAGTAGAGGACATCAACCATTTAAAATTTGATAGTTTTGCTTACTTCTAATGATCTAGAGGGCTGTAAGAGCTTTAAGATTCCTAGCAAAATAAATAAATAAATAAAAGACATATAAGTTCTGAAAAGTAATAGCACATTTTTTGTTTTGTTATTTGAAAAGTAGGTGAGAACAGAAATGTTTAAATGGTGTTTATTTCCAAGGTAATTTAATTCAATCAATAATTTGAGTTGGTTTCAGATCTTTTCCTTTAATGAGGAAAAACTGTGATACAGATACAAAGTGTTAATGTCACAAAATATTGGCCTATCCTTAAGGAAATTATACTAATTGGGATTTCTCTCAAATTACTTTAGTTATCTTTACCATTATTAAAATTAAGTGACATTCACTTGGATTAAGTAGTAATAAAAAAAGAAGATGTGAGACTAGTGAGTTTTGATCCCAAGCCTTCTCTCAGTGTTGAGTCTTTCATGTGTGTACTTGAAAACAAAATATCCACAAGTGTTTCACTGATTTGAAGAGTCTAGTGGTGAATGTTACCTAATCAGTTGTCAGTACCGTAACTGATAAGAAAGTTACCTAATTAGTTGTCAGTACTATATTACCAGTCATGGAAATGTATGCTAGTGCTCTTTTATTTTTACTTTTATTTATTTATTTTTTGAGATGGAGTCTCGCTCTTTCACCCAGGCTGGAGTGCAGTGGCGCAATCTTGGCTTACTGCAACCTCTGCCTCCTGGGTTCAAGCAATTCTCCTGCCTCACCCACCCGAGTAGCTGGAATTATAGGCACCCACCACCACACCCAGCTAATTTTTGTATTTTTAGTAGAGACGAGGTTTCATCATGTTGGCCAGGCTGATATCGAACAACTAACCTCATGTGATCCACCTGCCTCTGCCTTCCAAAGTGCTGGGATTACAGGCGTGAGCCACCACGTCCGGCCCTGAAGCTCTTTTAAAATAGCTAAAAAGAAATTACTGTGTATGTGCTTAATCTCACTTTGTCCCTGTTTTGTTGCATAGTATCTAAATAAAAGGATATTATTTATCCTCATGCTAAATTTCCAAAACTGATATTTACATTTACCATTTTTTAGTGATGGAGAGAAAAGTTAATTGTCTTATTTTGATAAGTTTAAAATAGGACCTATCCCATTTTTTATGCTTTTGGTCACAGTTCTGTCACCAGAATGCTAGCAATTAGATACATGCAAGGAGTAACCTAAATACTTTAATACAATGGTTTGAAGTGCTATAGGCAGTAATAACTACTGGATACTAAATCACAGTGTTTGTGACATGTCACAGAGAATGATAGGACTTTCTGCAGCATAAATGTCCTCTTAACTAATCCTCGTGCTGTTAAATTACAGCGCTTTGACTTCTGGGTCTAAAACAGGCACCTACTTCTGCTGTATCTTAAACATTACCCTAGTTAAAGCCTCATCTTCAGACCTAGGAGAAAATGACAGTCAAAATGAACTGCTTTCATGAGACACTGGGCCAGAAATTAAAACTATTCAATCTGTCTAGGCCAAAGGACTGTCATGGAAGACGTGGACATGTGAGATTCGAGGTTTTTCTATAAATTAAATGTTAATATCAAAAGCACACTGATACGAGGCCGGTGTCTAGGACCATGTGTCAGAACAATAGCATTTTCTTGGAGCATTAATCTGATCTTTAATGGAAAATTGTAAAATGTTTCTGGAGATCTTATGGAAGACGTGGACATGTGAGATTCGAGGTTTTTCTATAAATTAAATGTTAATATCAAAAGCACACTGATACGAGGCTGGTGTCTAGGACCATGTGTCAGAACAATAGCATTTTCCTGGAGCATTAATCTGATCTTTAATGGAAAATTGTAAAATGTTTCTGGAGATCTTATGTTAGGATCAAACTGATTAAAATTAAAATTGTTTATAAGGTTTTAAAAATGACTTTTAATATTAATAATACACCATGCAAAGGTGAAATTTGGTTTTCTCTTTTGAACAAAATTTTCATGTGAGAGATAATGAAAGATTTTTATTTACCTTTTGAATAACTAAAGAGTGAAAACAGGAGGAAAGAGAGACATTTAGTTGGCCTCATGCTGTCTTTATTAGGTTTCATTGTTTGGGAAACTGAGTCTACTCTCTATAAAAGGGTAAAGGTTTTGTTTCATCTTCTTGGCTAAATCAATGACTACTTTGCAGTGACCTGTGGATCCTATTTTGTAATATCAAATGTCTTAAAACTTCGATATTTGACAGACTTTCCAAGAGTAAAAATTTCAAGTTCTAAATTCAGTCTCTTTGACCTCAAACTAACTTTTTTGCATCTTAGTTTCCCTGAAGTTCAAGAGAGATATATTAGGCTTATTGGCTTATTTGTTACATTAGGATTATGCAGAAAGCATTGTCACATCTGAGGTGGTGTTTAACTTCTTTGGGTTTATGTTTATATAGATGTGTTGCTAATATATGTTCCAGGATTGTATGAGATTCCTAAAATTCTTTCATGTTTTAATATATGTCATCAGTAATAATTATGCTTATTATGTTGAATTGTTATATGTCACAGAAATAATCAAATTTCCTCGTCAACTGTGTCTTCAACTATGGCTTGCTTAAGACTTTTGACATCTACAATTATTATTTTACACTGATTCTTCTCAAAAAGTAACTTATAATCAGCTACAGTCCATGGTTTGCTTCTTTGGGGGAGTTCATGAAAAGGACTCTTTAATGAAGGTTTCTGATGACTTTGGAGGTTGTTCTATTAGATTAGAGAGAGAAAACGTCCAAGAAACTAATTGAAAAACTGATATGTTCATAAAGTTTACTAACCTAATATGAAGCAGAGCAGGAGTTAGTTGCATACACTGAACAAACGGAGGCCAGAAATAATTTCTTATGGATTTTTTTTGTTTGAAACATTGCTGCCTTTAACAATTGAGAAGAGCATTACTCTTGAAAACTAAATTTGAGGCATATTTCTCTTCGTGCCTAATTTCTCCAGAATTCATAAGCTAATTGTGAATATTATTAATTCATGGCAATGTGTTTGCATATGTTTAATAAGAATCTGTTTTCTGCTGGGCGCGTTGGCTCACACTTGTAATCCTAGCACTTTGGGAGGCCAAGGCAGGTAGATCACTTGAGGTCAGGAGTTTGAGACCAGCCTGCCAACATGGTGAAACCCCGTCTCTACTAAAAATACAAAAATTAGCCAGGAATGGTGGTGCATGACTGTAGTCCCAGCTACTCGGGAGGCTGAGGCAGGAGGATCACTTGAACCTGGGAGGTAGAGTTTGCAGTGAGCTGAGATTACGCCACTGCACTCCAGCCTGGGTGACAGAACAAGACTTTATCTCAAAAAAAAAAAAAAAAAAAAAGAATACGTTTTCTTTTATAATAAAACACAGTTGGAAGAACTGGTCATTTTCCCAGGGCTTTGACTGAAACGGCCTTGTGAGAGGTTCCAGCAAAGCCAGTTTAAGATAGCCTATATGGACAATGGTTCTTGCTGCACTTTGTGTGGGTAAATAAGCCAAGTATATGGGACTGAAGCTTATTTGGCAGGTAGGTT
Source organism: Theropithecus gelada (assembly GCF_003255815.1). Taxonomy (NCBI): domain Eukaryota; kingdom Metazoa; phylum Chordata; class Mammalia; order Primates; family Cercopithecidae; genus Theropithecus; species Theropithecus gelada. The sequence goes on from NC_037680.1 coordinate 107,199,942, forward strand.
GGTCCTGCTGTGATTTGTCTTTAGTGAAAGCGGGAGACTGGAGAGAAAAAGAGTATATTTCAGAAGAAACCTATAGTATTCAGTTAACTTTTGATTTCTGGGTGGCTATGTGGGTCACCCATGGTATGGAGCTACCCACAACACTCCTCATTAGCATAAAGCAGCCAGAAAGATTGATGACCAGGTTCCCCATGACTGAGGAATTGATAAACAGAAAAGGGGCACTGAAATGAACCCAATTGTCCCGTAAATCTGATTTTTACAGTTTATTTTGAATAAACATAGAAATTGACCCTCTCAGTCTTGAAACTTGAGAGAGTTGCATTTGTCTTATCTGAGTTCTTTCTCAGGAAACCAACCATCAGACCTCCCACGTAATATCAAGGGACTGAAACTCACCAGATCACTGTATTTGGACAATGAGATGCCAGACTCCTCACCCCTTATGACTGCCTAACCAACTATCTGCTTCCTGTTAACCGACTCCTCCTCCTTACCACTCCCTAATTCCTGCTTCCCTGCATGTAGATACATTTCTGCTATATAAACCCCTAACTTTAGTGAGTCAGGGAGACAGATATCAGACTGATCTCTTATCTCCTTGGCTGCAGTACCCAATTAAAGCCTTCTTCCTTGGCAATACTCATTGTCTCAGTGATTGGCTTTCTGTGTGGCAAGCAGCAGGACCTAGACTGAACCCCTGGTATTTCAGTAACAAAATCATGGGTGACTTCCCTGTCTAAACAAAGTCACATTTTGATTCCTTTCATTGCAATGAGATGAGCATTTTAGGCAGGATCAGCCTTCTGCAAAACTGCAAGGAGCACGTTTCACTATAAGAATGCCATGTAAGCTGGGCACAGTGACTCATGCCTGTAATCCTAGCACCTTGGGAGGCTGAGGCAAAAGGATCACTTGAACCCAGGAGTTTGAGACCAGCCTGGGCAACATGGCAAAACCCCACCTCCACAAAAAAATACCAAAAATTAGCCAGGCATGGTGGCACACACCTGTAGTCCCCGCTACTCCAGGGGCTGAGGTGGTAGGATCACTTGAGTCCAGGAGGTTGAGGCTGCTGTGAGCTGTGATCGGACCACTGCACTCCAACCTAGGTGACAGAGTGAGACCCTGTCTCAAAACAAAAATGCCATGCAGCTAGACTGGTACAAGATGCTAATTGAGAGGGGATAGAAAAGAGGTTGCCATGCCCTCTGTTTTCTTAGCCAATGCACTTCCCTAGCAAGATCTAGATCGATCCACACTGTTTCCGCTTCTCTGCTGGAGATGAGAACCTTCAGTAGTCAAACAGCTCTCATCTCTGGGGTCTGCATAACTTGTTTGATGACTAAGGGAGACCCATAAGGCCATTTCTTACAGCCCACAGCCAAGCCCTCTGTGAAAAGGAAAAGGCAACTCTTCCAGCAAGGAAGTCCTCACCCCTTTTCAAAAACTTTCCTAGGCAAACTTGTAGGCTATTAATGACTCTAGTTATGACCTCCCAGCCCTTACTGAGGAGAAACCACTTTGTAATGTGGGTTTTCAACCTTGGCTGCACATTGCAATCACCTGGGGATCCCGCCCCCACCACCCACAAAGATTCCGATGTTATTGGTCTGAGATGCTGCCTGAGAATTGGTGTTTCCAAAGCTCCTCTAGTGTTTTGTGTTTTTCTAGCACAAGCAAAGTTGTGAGTCACTGTAGTGCAATGCAGTTCAGTCACAATTGCCACAATTGCGTAGGCTCCATCAGAACCACCTGAAGGACTTGGTAGACCACAGCTGGCTGGGACCTACCCCCTAGGCTTCTGATTCAGTGAGTGAGAGGCAGCGCCCCAGGTTGTACATTTCTAACAAGTTCCAGGCGCTGCTGCTGCTGGTCCAGAGACCGCTGCATTAGAGGCCAGAGTTCTCAACTATTGACTGCACATTAGAACCATCTGAACACATTTAAGACGTACTGATGCCTATACCCCAACCCAGACTAACTGAATCAAAATCTCTGGTAATGGGGCTCCAGAGATGTTTTTTAATCCTCCCAGGGGATTCTACTGTAGCGCAAGTTAAGAACCACTTCTAAACAAAAGAAAAAAATTCTTACTGAAAAGATTAAAGAGACATACACCAAGTTTGCAGGCTTCCTAGACAATGGAACTTCAAACATAGGATTTTCCTGTGGTATTTATTCTTTCTTGGGGCCCACTTGCAGTGTACTTGATAGGATGATGGATCAGAAACCTTGACCCAGCAGCCTAAAAATAGTGGTCAGCATCAATAAATCTCGTCTATTACAACAAAAAGGAAAAACAGTTACAAGGCCCCACTCCAGGGGAAGCTCGGGTACCCCCCCACCCCCGCGTAGAGATGTGCCCAAGAAGTGGCTCCTAATAGGCCACTCAAGTTCTGCCATTGAAAGAGAATACGTGGGCAAGATACATCTTGCAGCCTAGAATTTTTTTTTCATATATGTGACTTTAGTCTCTTCTTTGTATAGTGACTTTGTAGATGAAGAGAAATTACAACACCTTATATGCGAAGTTGACTAAGTCATGGGGGCTCTTCCTCCAGGTTCCCAGAGCAAAAAGCAAAAAGCCCTGTACTCGCTGGTGCCCACCTGATCATCTTGCCCATGGTTTTTCCATCCCAGAGGTACTGCTGCAGGCCCAGAGCCCTCCAGGCAGAGAACTGACATCCAGGAACTCCTCCCCAAGCCCTTTCTTCAACTCATTCTTGCTATGGCAAGAGTGTGGGTTGAAGTGATATCTCGGAAGTTTATTCCATCATATTAAATTCTCAGTAAATCACCCTTTGACAAGTCAGTTTAAAGGACACAATGTAGACAGCTAGAAAAGACTCTATTTCTGGGCCAGGTTTTGCCAGCTGTTTAATAAATTGCTCAAATCATCTCTAATGCATCCTATGTCTGTCACTAGTCATCATGTCAGAATCTCTGCTTTCATAAAGAAAACTTTTCTGGCCTGACACATAGCCACTATCTACTGAACTTTGCTGCAGGCCAAAATGTCTTCTGAGATCTCCACTCAGCAATCCTTAATATTTTGTGGAGAGAAATTTACAAGTGTGCCCTTGATACATAAAAAGGTCACAAATTCTAGGGTCCCACTGATCCCAGTGATGTCTACATCATCTCCCCTTCTAGCCGGAAAACTCAAACATATGTGGAGTGTGCAACAAATGGGGACAGCTGTTCTGCTGCGACACTTGTCCAAGATCCTTTCATGAGCACTGCCACATCCCGCCCGTGGAAGCTAACAAGTGAGTAAGATGTGTCCCCTTCCCTGAGCCCTTCCTTCTTGTGGTACAGCTCCTCCTGCCACTCATGAGTACTCTGCAGTTTCTGTACCTGGTTATGTGTTTCTTAATGCATAAGGGGCAGGCTCCTTAGTATCAGGATCCACAAGTATTATCCAGAGCTGTTGAACAGTGCTGGCAGCAGCAGATTAATGGGAAGCAAAAACTCTTTAAGTGGTTATTGAGTGCAATAGAAAGAGGTGCCAACCTCTGCCTCCCCTACTTGGCTCCGAGACCCATGCTCTCTGATGAGGTGATGCCATCATACACTGCCTGCTGGTTTAAAGCATATGCCACCTGCTGTGGGACCATCACACAGCTGGTAAAGCCAATGCTACAGCAGTCTATCAAGCCAACTGACTCTGGGTCACAGGTCACATGTCGAGACCTGTGAATTCTGCAACTGTGAGTCCCTGGCTCACTTCCTTTGCTAAAACATGTGCCTTTGGACAGAGGTGATGGTATGCAGGATACCATGGAGACTGATAAGGTGCTCTGTGAGTGGTGTGTGGACAGAATTGTTAAGGCTGAGAGGATGATCTCTACCAGGAGTGTGTCTGACTCTATGAGGGCAGAGCATTGCCCTTCCATAATGGAGAAAGCTAATGTGACCCACCTGCTCCCAGAGTGTCATCTCAGGGGATCAGCATAAACCTCTGCTTTTGACCAGTTGGGCAATCTGCAGAGGCAGAAGAAAAATCAGCTTTTCGGTTGAGCCCATGTATAGCCCCCATCCCTGCACCAGAGTTGCAAAGTGCTCTCAGAGGAGTACTTTGTAACAGGCTCCTTGAGCAAGCACTACATGGCCAAGGAGATGCTGGCATCACTAGGATGGTTCATTGTGCTTGCCTGATTATCAACAGCCTCCTAGCACAGATGGCCTAGTAGAGAAGGTTGGAGAATGAATCTAGGAGCAAATGGAAGATGTCTGACACCGTGTCCAGAGATTTCCTTTTCAAGAAGTTTCTGCAGCACAGATTCTAGGTGTAAGATATGGCAGGGCCGAGGGAGAGGATGCCTATAGCCTGTGTTCTGTGCTTACTCAGCAAAGTCGAGAAACAAGAGCTTGTTTTCTGATTTTTCTATGACCTGATTGACTCACAGAGGCCCAACACTTTGTGCTTAGGGTACTCGTTTCCAATAACCATGGCAAACAGTGCTCATTATCAAGTTCCCAGTGGCTCAGATGGGAACCCTAAGTTTTGAGGTGAATGAGACTCCGTCACTCACAGGACACTTCACCCAATAGATGATCACCCCTGCTATTGCTATTGGTGGAAGGGCATGCCTTTGGCTATTGAGTCCTAATGGGGCTCTAGTGCAGAGGCCTCCAAGAGAGAAGTTAGATACAAGGTGGAAACCACCAGGCATTCTTGAGCACAGGACTCAAACAACTGTAAGAATGGCAGCTGATTCACAGAACCTGCCATTGTTCACTTTATGCCCCATCTCTCAGGAACCCGTGGAGTTGCATCTTCTGCAGGATAAAGACTATTCAGGAAAGATGCCCAGAAAGCCAACCATGGCATCAGGAATCTGAAGTCCTGATGAGGCAGATGCTGCCCGAGGAGCAGTTGGTGAGTAAAAATGTGAACCTGAAGCCTCCTCCTTTCTGTTCACCTAGGCAGGAGAAGCACAGTCTTACAAAAAGCTCAAGGAATGGAGCCCAAAAGCAAACTCCTGGCCCATGGTGTGCTTTTCTCCATGACCTAACACTACAATTCATATTCCAAAGAAAATTCCTAGTCCAAAGAAACTCCCCATGCCATGTTTGCTTCAAAGAGTCCACAGGTTTGGGAGTTGTGTGTTCTCTTTGGGCATGCATAGGAGCTCTTTCTCTCTAAACTGCATTTAACTTGAAATGTCCTCCGTCTTTTGCAGAAATGTGAATTCCTCCTCTTGAAGGTCTACTCTGATCCAAAAAGCCCCTTTTTTGCCTCAGAACCATATTATGTAAGTAACAGCCAAAAAAAAATGCTTATACTGGCATTTGTCAAATCTGTGGTCTGAATCCCACAGTACAAGGTGCCATTCTATTTGCCTTGTTGATGAGTTTTTAGTTTAGGCTACTATAAAAATTTATCATAGATTCGGTGGCTTAAACAGCAGAAATGTTTTTCTCACGGTCCTGGAAGCTGCATGTCCAAGATCAAGGTGTCAGCAGGGTCGGGTTCTGGAGAGGGGCTATCTTCTAGGTTGCAGAGACAACACAGGGTTGCTCCCTGTGTTCTTAAGTGGCAGAAAGAGGAGAGAACTCTCCGGAGTCTCTTTTATAAGAGTCCTAATCCTATTTGTGAGGGCTCCACCCTTCTTACCTCATGACCTCCCAAAAGCCCCACCTCCTAGTACCTTCACAGGGGGGGTAGGATTTTGACCTATGGATTGGGGGACCCCACAAACCTTTATTCCATAATAGTGGGAGTCTATGGCACCAGGCTGATAGCCTCACTTTGGTCTTTTTCTCAACAGAACAAAGAGAGGTCTCAGGGCCCACAGAAGCCCATGTGGTTAAACAAAGTCAAGAGAAACCTGAATGAGCAGGCGTACTCCCGAGTAGAAGGGTTTGTGCAGGACATGCGTCTCATCTTTCATAACCACAAGGAATTTTACAGGGTGAGTGGCTCTCCCTGCTTCCTTTTCTTTTTCAATTACATCACTTTAAAGTCACTTTCCCTCTCATCTTTTCATATCAGGTAAATGTTACAATCACCCTTATCACATGACAAGCCCATACAAGTACAAATCGTGGAAGTATCCTAAAAACCCTGTGGTGCATGTGGGGAAAATAACAACGAACTGGAAGGTGCCCTTGCAAACATGGTCCTATAACCTCAGAGTTGACTCATTTCTAGATGGTTTGTTTTCACCCATAGAGAACAGTAGGCTGCAGACTCATTTGTTTCTACTAGAAATAGAAGTGCACTTTAAAGGCATTTAAAGTGTTTCTCTTCTCTAGAGGAATATACCAAATCAAAGGTCTCAAATGTCAAAATATTGGATTTCTTTACATCTGAATTTCCTGGCACCATTTCAGAAATTAACAAGGATTATGTCAAGGGGTGAGAGTGAAGGGAAAAGGAAGACATTATTAAATGGCCTTAAACATTTCTGCACTATATTAACGTTGCTAAAAAAATGCTGTGCATAAAAATCACACAAGTAGAATTTTTAAAACTTAAATTAAACCATAAGCTTTTGATCAGGAATTAGATTTCAGTGTAGTAATATTTCGACTTCTCTGCCTTCCAGATAAAGATAAATAATTAAATTGTCAGGGAACATAAGCAATTCTTAACTAGATTAATTCTCATTTAACATTTGGGATAACCTAAAACAAGGCCCTGGATTATCTGCAATACTGGGTGTCTCCGCTCATTGAATAATCGTTACTATTAATGTTTTTTTCTTTGCTTTTTCAGGAAGATAAATTCATTACACTGGGAATTCAAGTAGAGGACAACTTTGAGAAGAATTTCAGAAACATTTTTGCAATTCAGGAAACAAGCAAGAACATTATAATGTTCATTTAGCCCATTCTTATTTCTTCCCTTCAGATCCTCTGGCAGCTAGGTACACAGTGTGCGCGTGGTCCCACTAATCTCTGACTGCTCCTGTGGAAACTCCACATTACAATTCTCCAAAATTTTTCATTAACATTTTAAAACTGTCTTTATCAGCTTTCAATAAAATTCAACACTCCTTCATGTTAAAAATTCTCAATAAGCTAGGTATTGAAGGAACATATCCCAAAATAATAAGAGCCATTTACAACAAATCCACAGCCAACGTTATACTAAATGTGCAAAAGATAGAAGCATTCCCCTTGAAAACAAGCACAAGACAAGGATTCCCTCTCTCACCACTCCTATTCAACAAAGGATTGGAAGTCCTAGTCAGAGCAGTCAAGAAGCAGAAAAAAGTAAAGGGTATCTAAATAGGCAAAGAGGAAGTCAAACTATTCCTGTTTGCAGACAACATTGATTCCATATCTAGAAAACCCCGTAGTCTCAGCCCAAAAGCTCCTTCCACTGATAAAGAACTTCAGAGAAGTTTCAGAATACAAAATCAGTATACAAAAATTACTAGCATTGCTATACACCAACAATAGCCAAGCCAAGAGCCAAATCAGGAAGGCAATCCCATTCACAATTGCCACAAAAAGAATAAAATACCTAGGAATACAGCTAACCAGGGAGGTGAAAGATCTCTACAATAAGAATTACAAAACACTGCTCAAAGAAATCAGAGACGACACAAACAAATGGAAAAACATCCCACGTTCATGGGTAGAAAGAATCAATATCATTAAAATGACCATACTGCCCAAAGCAGTTTACAGGTTCAGTGTTATTCCTATCAAACCACCAATGACATTCTTCACAGAACTAGAAAAAAACTATTTTAAAATTCATACAGAACGAAAAAAGAGCCCAAATAGCCAAGGCAATCCCAAGCAAAAAGAACAAAGCTGAAGGCATCACGTTACCCAACTTCAAACTATAGTACAGGGCTTCAGTAACCAAAAGAGCATGGTACTGGTACCAAGAAAAAAGGCACATAGACCAATGCAACAGAATGAAGAACACAGAATAAGACCGCATGCCTATGACCATCTGATCTTTGACAAAGTTGACAAAAACAAGCAATGGGAAAAAGACTGCCTATTCTATAAATGGTGCTGGGATAACTGGTTAGCCATATGTAGAAGATTGAAGCTAGACCCCTTCCTTACGCCATATACAAAAATCAACTCAAGATCAATTAAAGACTTAAATGTAAAATCAAAAACTATGAAAACCCTGGAAGACAACCTAGGCAATACCATCTTGGACATAGGAACAGGCAAAGATTTCATGACAAAGACAAAAGCAACCGCAACAAAAGCAAAATTTGACAAATGAGATCTAATTAAACTTAAGAGATTCTGCACAGCAAAAGAAACAATCCAGAGTAAACAGACAACCTACAAAATGGGAGAAAATATTTGTAAACTATGCATCTGACAAAGGTCTAATATCCAGCTTCTATAGGGAACTTAAACAAATTTACAAGAGAAAAAGAAACAACCCCATTAAAAAATGGACAAAGGACATGAAAGACACTTTTTTTTTTTTAAGATGGAGTTTCACTCTTGTTGCCCAGGCCAGAGTGCAGTGGTATGATCTTGGCTCACCGCAACCTCTGCCTCCCAGGTTCAAGCGATTCTCCTGCCTCAGCCTCCCGAGTGGCTGGGATTACAGGCATGCAAACCCGATTAATTTTGTATTTTAGTAGAAACGGGGTTTCTCCACATTGGTCAGGCTGGTCTCGAACTCCTGAACTGAGGTGATCCACCCGCCTCAGCCTCCCAAAGTGCTGGGATTATAGGCATGAGCCACCATGCCCAGACGAAAAGACACTTTCCAAAAGAAGACATACATGCGGCCAACAAGCATATTTTAAAAGCTCAATATCACTGATCATTAGAGAAATGCAAATTAAAACTACAATGAGACACCATCTCATACCAGTCAAAATGGTTCTTGCTAAAAAGTCAGTAACAGCTAGTAAGGTTGTGGAGAAAAGGGAACATTTATACACTGTTGGTGGGAGTGTAAATTAGTTCAACCATTATGGAAAGCAGTGTGGCAATTCCTCAAAGTACTAAAAGCAGAACTGCCATTCCACCCAGCAATCCCATTACTGGGTACATACCCAAAGGAATATAAATCATCCTACCATAAAAACACATGCATGTAAATGTTCATTGCAGCACTATTCACAATAGCAAAGATATGGAATCAACCTAAGTGCCCATCAATATCAGACTGGATAAAGAAAATATGGTATGTATACACCATGGAATAGTATGCAGCCATAAGAAAGAATGAGATCATGTCACAGGAACATGGATAGAGCTGGAAGTTATTATCCTTAGCAAACTAATACAGGAACAGAAAATCAAATACCACGTGTTCTCACTTATAAGCGGGAGCTAAATGATGAGAACTCATGAACCCAGTGAAGGGAACAACAGACACTAGGGTCTACTTGAGGGTGGAAGATGAGAAGAGGGAGAGGAGTGGAAAAAATACCTATTGGTGATGAAGTAATCTGTACAACAAACCCCTTTGACAAGAGTTTCCCTATATAACAAACCTTCACATGTATCCTTGAACCTAAAAGTTTTTTTAATTGTAAATAATGGATCATTAATAAAAAAAAAATTTAATAATGAACTTTTCTTATCAAGTTCTCTTATTGAGTAATTTGGAATGAAACTTATAATTGATAACATAAAGTCTTTCTATAAAGGATCATATTATATCTTCCCAATTATTCAGTTTCATACTTTTTGTTGTTACTGTGAAAGTAATCTTTTCCCATTGAATTTTATTACTGATTATTGCCTATTACAGAAAGCTACTGTTATTTATGTATAATTATGTCACTGATTACCATACTGAATATTAGATAGCATCATTTTCACCTTTTACCCAGTGGCATCAGGAAGCCTGTGGTGGCTCCATAGCATCTCCAACTTTCAATTCATGGAATCGTAATTGGTTTAGGGGTTGGAAGCATTCCTCAGTTGAGCACTAAAACCTCTGACAATTCTTGGTTATGTTGGAAAATGATTCTGCCAGGGCACCCTGGTGTATTTGCATGTGTAAAGGAGGAAAAAGTAATTTTTCTGCTACCCTTCTAAGTTTCCCCTACCCAGATCCTCTGGGGCCCCTGGAACAAAAGACAGATTAACAAGAGAAAAACAGAAGTCTATTAGCATATAGATATATATATATATGTATATACACATATCTCTCTATCTATATATACACATACATATGTATATACATCCAACTCTGGTTATGGGAGACAGAGTACCATATACAGGTAGCTAGTTCCAAGCATATACTACATCCTTTCAGGAAGTGCTCCAACCTCAGAAATGACTGTTTGGGACCATAGTTATCTATATGTGTGTATATATATGTGTGTATATATGAGAGATACTCAGAGAGATGAATAACTCTCCAAGAGGTGGCTGAGACTTCAAACTTAAATACCATCTCCAGCTAAAGACAAAGAAAGAAGAGTATGGGAAAACCAGTTATAGGGATGACCAGGAAGCGCATGGTAAACAAGAGTAAAGTTTGCTGTGCAGATCTGAGGTGTCTTCTCCATTGATAAGAGTCCCTTGTGATTTAGAATCATCCTTCTCTTCCTGGGACAGAGAGGGAGATATCCTTATGAATGGAGATTTCCTTTGTAAATGTAAAGTTCCCTAACAAAGGAGTAACTTCTACTGTGTTTTTAGAGCTTCTCCTATGTCTCCTATTTCTCAAAATAATCCTTATGCCAAAGAGGCACATTCTAGGGTGGCATATTCTGGCCTCCCCTACAGGTCTCCACATAGACCCCAGAGGCGGGGCTTAACTGCAGCTGATCTGATCTAAGTCTTGACAGAATACTTGTGGTCTTTCCAGAACATTTGCACAAGGAAGGCATGAGAGGAGCTGCTTGAAGGCCATTCCCCACTCTCCTGCTCATCTTTTGGAGGCTACCATGACATTCATCATTTCCTAAGTTCTGATGAGGTCTGAGGCTTTCTGTTTCACCACCACTAAGGTACAACTGCAGGCCATAAAACTGCTAGCCACAACATGCATGTGGGCCATCACTCACGTTGCATTAGATGTCATTCAGCCCCTTTTCTTTCAGTGCTATCCTGGGGAACAAAGGACATGGAGAGCTAGCACTTTTGCTCTTTTTGTTTTTGTTGCCTGTGTAAGTGATAGACTATCTGAATCTAAAATGTGTCAACTTGTTTTTACCATCCAGATCTATTAGCCTTGCTAGACAGTTTCCCAGATTCAATAGATTCTGGTTATGGGAGACAGAGTACCATACACGGGTAGCTGGTTCCAAGCCTATACTGCATCCTTTCAGGAAGTGCTCCAACCTCAGAAATTACTGTTTGAGACCACAGTTATCTAGAGTAACTGAATAAATTTCATCATAGACCAAGAAAAATATTTTATCCTTGAAGTTCTCTCTTAGCAGATTCTATTTCCAGTCCTTTGGCTCCTAAGTTAAATTTTTCATTTAGATTTAGGGTTTAAATTTTGGCCCTTTTTTTCTTTTTAATTCCTTTTAATTTACTTTGTTGGATTGGGGAGATTCAGCAATGTGGCTTCACTCTTTCACCATTACCTAAGATTGGTCCTTTTCCAAACTACCATTTTTATTTGTGGCGTAGAGAGTATGCACCAAATATCACAAGCACTCCCACACACAGTCAAAAATCTACAGATAACTTTTGACTCTCCAAAAACTTAACTACTAATGGCCTGCTGCTGACCAGAAGCCTTACCAATAACATAAACCATCAATTGACACATATTTTGTATGATATATATATACATATAATACAAATATTGTATATTGTCTTCTTACAATAAAGTAAGCTAGAGAAAAGAAAATGTTACTAAGAAAATATAAGGAAGAGAAAAATACATTCACAGTACTATACTATATTTATCAATACAGTAAGTATACATCATCTATTGACAAGATGGTCTGTCTGAAACGGCAGGCAATTGCAGCTGCAGACCTCAATCTACGGTACATATCAAGCAATTCAGCTTTTTCTTGTAATGTCATGACTTTTCTCTGCTTTTTGAGACAGCTTCCAGCATCACTAGTGGTATTTTGTATGGATCCCCTGGTATCATTCAAGGAGCTACAGTAAACATGATGAAAAATATGTGAGAACCCTGGAAAATCACTTTTTACTGCAATATGCAATTTACTAGAGAGATGAACTGCAGAGAAGATTAGTGTCACAGCATTTGAAGAGAGTACTCACAATATTTGAGCTCACAGCAATAGCAACAGAAGGTAGCTATAAAATTAACTGTAGTACATACAAATTCTTACAGTAGTACAGTATGTACTACAGTTAATTTTATGCAGTTATTTAATACTGTATCTTTACATTTGTTTACATTTCTCTTCACTGCAAATGGTGCCATGTATAGTCTGTATGTGTCTGTGTGTGTAAGTTCAGATAAATTTAACTTTTTATAACAGTTTGTATATATTTTGTGGAAGTAAACGATAAAATAGGCTAGGATGTACATGTATTTTACAGATTCAGGACACAGTTAACTTCTTAATTTTGAACTTCTTAATTTTGTTGATATTTGTAGGTTTTGTGGTTTGTCTGTGAGTCTTTTCAAATTGTTACATATCTCAAAAAAAATTTCCAATACATTTACTGAAAAATATTTGCATGTAAGTGAATCTGCACAGTTCAAATCTGTGTTGTTCAAGGATCAACTGTGTGTGTATATTTATTATATATATATATCCTATTGTTTTATTATATATAATATATATTTATTATATATTATATATATTATTATGTATTATATATAGCCTATATTTATTTCATATATATATAGCCTATTGTTTCTAGGCTACAAACCTACACAGCATATCACTGTACTAAATATTATAGGCAATTATAACACAATGATAAGTATTTTGTATCTAAACATAGAAAACATACAGTAAAAGTATGGTATTATAATCCTATGGGGCCACCTTTATATATGTGGTCCATCATTGACTGTATTAGTATGTGTTCACACTGCTATAAATAAATACCCAAGACTGGGTAATTTATAAATATAAGAAGTTTAATTGACTCACAGTTCTGCATGGCTGGGAGGCCTCAGGAAACCTACAATCATGAGAGAAGGTGAAGAAGAAGCAAGTACCTTCTTCACTAGGTGGCAGGAAAAGAGAGAAGTGCAAAGAGGAAACTTCCAAACACTTTTAAAACCATCAGCTCTTATGAGAACTCCCTCACTTTAAACATGAGAACAGCATGAGGGAAACCACCCCATGATTCAATCGTCCCTCACCAGCACTCTCCCTTGATGCCTGGGGATTTCAATTCCAGGTGAGATTTGGGTGGGGACACAGAGTCAAACCATATCATTGACCAAAGTATCTTTATACAGTGCATAATTATATAGAGAGAAAGAGACTAGGGACAGTTTTATTATGGAAATTGACTCGTGCATATATTAATGGAGCCAAGAAGAGCCACCATCTGCCAATCATGAGCTGGAGAACCAAGAAAGCTGATGGTCCAAGTCCAAAGGACTGAGAACCAGGTACCCACTGGTGTAAATCCTAAAATTTGAAGGCCTAAGAACCAGTAGCTCCAAAGTCCAAGGGCAGGCAAAGAAGGATGTCCAAGCTCAAGAAGAGAGAGACAATTCACTCTTCCTCTGCCTTTTTGTTCCATTTGGGCCCTCAATTGATTGGATGATGCCTGCCTACATTGGTGAGGGCAGATCTTCTTTACTCATTCTACTGATTCAAAAGCTATCTCTTTCAGAAACACCCCCGACAGACACACCCAGAAATAATGTTTACCAGCTATCTGGGCATCCCTTAGCCCAGTCAAGTTGATACATAAAATTAACCATCACAACCACAAAGGAAAATTGAAATTATTCATCCAGTTTTTATATCTAAGCTAGTTCACAAACTCATAGCCCATTCACTGAAAGACTCTGCATGCCACAACAAGTATGTACAACAGATAACACCCAATCCTTCCCCAAAGGGGCCTGCAGCCTCTTAGTAGAGTAGCAGTGTACTTGTGAAAAGGTAATACCAGCCAATTTGAGGATGGTTGAACACGGGGTCTGTGCTAACACTAATATAAAGAGATGTAAATCACCTCCATGATCATCACAATAGATTCTTATGGAGGCCAGATGAGAAACAGAGAACTAGCCTAAGTCAGTCTCATGGTGGGTCCTTTGGCTTCATAGACAGACCTTGCAATTTTTTTCTCTAGTCCCTGTGTACATAATTTGAATGACTGCACTTAGGAACTAGCAGAACCCTCATTGGTTCACTAGCCTGCGACATAATATTCATTGTAGTAGGAAAAGCAAAGTGGAGACCCTTGAAATTGCCATCCCCCAAACAAAAATAATGCAATTACCGAGATTAGCACTCTCAAAACCCTAAAAAATATTAACTGGCCTCCGTAATATCCCCATTCAATTCACCTGTCTGTCCTCTGTTAAAAACAAAACAAAACAAAACAAATAGATGGGTCACACAGATGACAGGGAACATTTAGCCCTATAATAGCCCAGTTGCAACTGGTGTGCCAAATATGATAGTATTACTAGAACACAACAACATACGTTTTGGCACTTGGTTTCCAGCTACTGATATGCAAAAATATTTCTTTCAATCCCTATTAGTAAAGAGTTTACTTTTACATTGAAAAGACAGGAATACATATTCATATCCCCAGGGCTATGTTAACTGTTGTTTTCTGCTACAATCTATTCCTCAAGGACCTTGTTCTCAGAGACATTCCATAGAACCCATAGAACATCATACTTTCCACTAGATGGGTCTGGTGTGCAGATAAGGACAAGTGACTTCACCTTGTCTTGTGGGGATCTACGGCAACAGCCAATATGCCATGATGTTCCTAGAAGTGAGATAGGTAGGCTGCCATAAAGAATGTTTCTTCACCAATATAACTAGAAAAAAATCAAGAGCTGGACAACTTGGTAAACGAATGAGTTGGCCAAGTACACGTATTCAACAGGTTACAGGAGGCTCTATGAACATTCCTGAAGGGAGATCACACACATGCATGCAGGTTAAATAAATATATATGTTACATATGGCCCATGTTCACTTTGGGGTGGAGATAACATTAAATGCAGTAAAATTAGGCTCCCTATGTCAAAAGGTGAAACAGAACATAAAGGTGCTATGTGCACAGCCTCCACAACCTTGCCAGAACCAGTCTGTGGACAGAGGTCGTTTATCAGGAAGGAGTGATTTGTAAGTTGGTCAACTGTTACGTTGAAATCTTGTAAAGGGAAAGGAGTCTGGCAACAGTGTCAGGCCATGGGTTGAAACCAGCAGAGAAGTCTTCCATTCTTCATTTTCCCAGGCTAGTTTCTGTTTATCTCTCAGAGAATAAGAATCTGGTGAAAAGCAGGGACAACAACAGTTCTCTTGCCCTACCCCTTCAGGTTTGTGAAAGGAAAATAAATCTTGGGACCCCAAACTCATTAAGCCAAAGGGAAAAGTTAAGCTGAGAACTGGGTCTTGCAACCTGCCTCCTCTTCTGGTTCCTAAATAAAATGGCTACAAGATGAAAAGCTACACGCCTCCCCCATATTTTTCTCACAGGGAAATTCCTAGTGAGCTTCCACCACTTTATCCTAAGGTGTTTCTGTTAAAATTTCACCATGGCAGGCCAGGCGTGGTGGCTCACACCTATAGCTCGAGACCAGTCTGGCCAACATGGTGAAACCCTGTCTCTACTAAAAATACAAAAATTAGTCGGGTGTAGTGGTGGGTGCCTGTCATCCCAGCTATTTGGGAGGCTGAGGCAGGAGAATAGCTTAACCCAGAAGGCAGAGGTTCATTGAGATCGTACCACTGCACTCCAGCCTGGGTGACAGAGCGAGACTCTGTCTAAAAAAAAAAAAAAAAAAAAATTTCACCATGGCATTGTAAATTGATAGCTTATCCTTACAGGTGCAGTCACCTCGCTGCCCACCAGATACAAATGCATATCTGATTGTTTCCCTGTCCCCTTTTGTCTGTTATCTTATGTAAAAAATGCAGATTCACTGAGCCAGAAAAAGGCATGAATTTTTTCCTACCCTATTTTTTCCTACCCTCTCTTACATGGAAACTGTGTACTTCTCAATATCCCGTCCTTTCCCCTTTAAATTTAGAGCCCTCAAAATCATCTTAGGAGAAAGGCATAGACCTGTCTCCCAGGCACACATCCTTAACTTTGGCAAGTCAATCTCCTAAAATGATTGAAACTTGTCTCATCATTTTTCTTGATTGGCAGGTTGTTGGAGTGATAGAGTTAGATTTTAGTTACAAAAGTGCTTTGGAAAATCACTTATAGTAAGCCAATATCATGCTAGAGGATATCTTTCAACAGCTATACTTTGAATTTTTGAGTGGCTGATTGAAAGATTGTCTTTCTAGCAGTAACTAAATAGTGAACCTTTTTGTCTAGAAAGGCTCCTTCAAGTTTCTGATTAATAAAAAATGTAGCTATCTGTATTCTATAGAACATTGTAGATAGCAGATGGTAAAAATCATTACATACCCAGCTTGGGCAGCATGGCAAAACCCCGTCTATACTAAAAATACAAAGAATTATCTGGGCATGGTGGTGCTTGCTTGTAGTCCCCATTACTTGGCAGTCTGAGGCAGGTGAATCTCTTGAGCCCAGGAGGCAGAGGTTCCAGAGACCTGTGATCAGGCCATTGCACTCCAGCCTGGGCAACAGAGTGAGATCTCATCTCAAAAATTTAAAAATTAAAAAAAAAAATTATTATATACATTCAATTTATAGGCAGAGAGAATATGTTTTGCTTCATCTTTTCTCAAGAAGATAAATACATGACTACATATATTCAGTCCGTAAAGCCCATCTATTAAGTGAAAACTTCACATTTCTTGTCTCCCTGCATTTTAAAAGTGAAGGTAAAGAAAACGTAGCAAATAGAATCCCAAGTTAAAGTGACTCCATTGCAAGAACAGTATCTCTGGGTATAAACTGATAATCCACAGCTGATGGTTTGCAGTCCGAACTTCCTACCTTGTCTAATTATTGGCACTGAGCTTGAGGTTTTCGGGGACTCTTCCCTTTTTAATGGAATCTGAAGGGAATCCCTTCTTATCACTGCACAAAAGAATGAAGCTTCTTAGTAGTCTCAGCATGTGATAATGGAGTAAGCCAGAAAGAAATCCGTGAAGAACTAACAAATACCTGGGAAGCTTACCAGGTCATCCTGGTCTGCCCTTTGAATTCATCCAACCTTAATGGTGTTCCAGTCACTATTACCAGAAATTAAAAGCAATTCATCCACATGGAGCATCTTCACTTACTCTGGCTCCCCCTCTTACACCTTACTCTGGTTCCTGTGTTCCCTTCCCACTTGTCCTTACATGTTTATTATACATCTGCCTCTGTTTCACCATGAAGACTTTGGAAGCCACATGTCAGGAAAGCAGGACTCCCATCAGCCAGAAGCCCTAAATGGCTTCGTGACTCAAAGACCCCTGACAATCAGAAACCACCTTATCCTGATAATGTGAGCAAGAAATAATCCCCTTCTTGTGTTTGAGCCAATAAACGTTTTGGGACCTATTTCTGACAGCAGTTATCCTACTTGACATCCAAAAAAAAAACGTGTATTGGAAGAGGATGCCATACAAAAACCTGAAATACTGGCCATTGGCTTCATGATTCAGTAACAGGCAGTGAAAGTAGAGAAATGTAGAAAATAGAATCCAAAGTTGAAGCAAATTCGTATCAGAGGAAACATATCAGAGGCTGGAAAGAGAACGCAGCAGCAAATCAGGAAGGGAAGGGGGAAATGTGGTGAAAATTGCAAGCTGCTCACCGAAACCCAGTTTCCCCTCTTTTCCCAGAACGCATAGCTGAACTTGTTTTAAGGCTTCTTTGCAGTGAGGTAGGACCATTTGCCTCGGTTCTAGCCAAAGAACTATGCACAAAGGTGATGCGCTTCCTATATTTCTTTCACAAATTCAATGCCACACCCCAGGTGACCTCGGGAGCCGGGGATGAGAATGCCAAAACCTCTATCAACCTAGGTCCCCACCTAGGTCCCCAACTGACTGTGCGTGAAAAAACCACCCAGTATTCTGCCTCCAAGATTTTTTTTTTTTTTTTTTTTTGAGACAGGGTCTAGCTGTGTTGCCCAGGCTGGGGTACAGTGGTGCGATCACAGCTCACTGCAACTTCCACCTCTCGGGCTCAAGTGATCCTCTCGCCTCAGTTTCCCAAGTAGCTGGGACTATAGGCACACACCACCATGCCCAGCTAATTTTTGTATTTTTTAAAGAGATGGGGTTTCACCATGTTGCCCAGGATGGTCTCAAGTTCCTGAATTCAAGCAACTAGCCTGCCTTGGCCTCCCAAAGTGCTGGGATTTCAGGCATGAGTCATCACACCTGGCCTGTAACCTTCTTAGACTTTTTATATAAGTGAGGCATAAAGTTCTACAAGTTTGAGCCACAGTGGGAAGGAGATTATTTGTTAAAGCAGATAGCTTCCTCTAACTAATTTAAAAATCCTATATATATTATATAGAATTTAAGTAGGAAGATAAAACATGGGTCATGTATAGTTTAAATGCTTTTCAACTGGGAAAAATAAAGAAAATAATTAGAATGAACTTGTTGTAAACCACTAGTAACATCATGAGTTTATAATTGCTTACATTTTTTCCAAATATGTCCTCCCATAGAAGATATGTTTCAACTATTCATAGAATCTAGAAATACTAGAGGAAATAAAAAGGCAAAAATATATTAAGTAAAAAAGAGCAATACATTTTATAACAATTTGTACTTTGAAGGGTATTCAGATCCTAATGGCATTTTGATTACCATTTTCGGTCTTATCTAGCCATTTCTCTATTTAAGAATTGAGTTCTGGGTGTCCAGGATTTTAATCCTGGCTCATTGTTTAAATCTCATTGAGACTTCAAAAAAACAGCCTTAAACAGTAACATGCCATGATTTCCTCATTTATAAAACAGAGAGATTGCTGGGTACAGTGGTTCACACCTAATCCCAGCATTTTGGAAGGCTGAGGCAGGTTTGCTTGAGCCCAGGAGTTCAAGACTATCCTGGGCAACATAGTGAGACCCACAACTCTATTAAAAAAAAAAAAAATTTTTTTTTAATTAGCCAGGCGTGGTGGTGTGTCCCATCTATTCGGGAGGCTGAGGTGGGAGGATAGCTTGAACCTGGGAGGTCAAGACTGCAGTGAGGTGTGATCATGCCACTGGACTCCAGCCTGGGCAACAGAGTGAGATCCTATCTCAAAAAAAAGAAAGGAAAAGAAAGGAAAGGAAAGGAAAGGAAAGGAAAGGAAAGGAAAGGAAAGGAAAGGAAAGGAAAGGAAAGGAAAGGAAAGGAAAGGAAAGGAAAGGAAAAGGAAAGGAAAGGCAGAGACAACAATTTTCCTGCTTAATTCTTCTGAATGTATTTTTAAAATACCTTAATTGTTTGTAAAATTACTCTGTAAAATTATTACATTAGCCAATGACATGCTGGAGGAAATTTTTCAAAGCTACTGTTTGGGTTAGAAATCGTTTAATATGTAGCTTTTGTTTCTGGCACTAATTAGATAATGCAGCAATTGTCTCGTTTCTTTGTTGTTGTTTATTGTTTATTGTTTTGTTTTTGTTGTCTTTTTTTTGAGACAGAGTCACACTCTGTTGCCCAGGCTGAAGTGCAATGATGCAATCATGACTCACTGCAGCCTTGACCTCCCAGGCTCAAGTGATTCTCCCACCTCAGCCTCCCTAGTAGCTGCAACTACAGGCATATGCCACCACGCCCAGCTAAATTTTTATTTTTGTTGTCGTAGAGACAGAGTCTTTCTATATTGCCTAGACTGGTCCTGAATTCCTGGGCTGAGCAATACTGTTGGCTCTGCCTCCCAAAGTGTTGGGATTATAGGCATGAGCCACTGTGCCCGGCCCCAGTTGTCTTTTGAGGCTTTTTCCACATTTGCACCCAAAGGACATTATCAACCAGTAGAATTATTAGCTTTCTGTGCTCTATAAAAGACATGGCACAAACAGATGTAGAAATCACACCATAAAGTCAAAACTTCAGTATTAAGAGGCATGACTATGTGTCATTTATACAACAGCACATCAAAAAGCTTATCTACCACAATCAAGTAGGCTTCATCCCCAAGATGCAAGGCTGGTTCAATATATGCAAATCAATAAGCATAATTCATCACATAAATAAATCTAAAGACAAAAACAACATGATTATCTCAATACAAACAGAAAAGGCCCTCAATAAAATTTGACATCCCTTCATGTTTAAAACTCTCAATAAACTAAGCATTGAAGGAACATATCTCAAAATAATAAGAGCTATTTATGACAAATCTACAGCCAATATCAAACTGAATTGGCAAAACTAGAAGTATTCCCCTTGAAGACTGGCACAAGACAAAGATGCCCTCTCTCACTACTCCTATTCAACATAGTGTTGGAAGTTCTAGCCAGGGCGATCAGGCAAGAGAAAGAAAGAAAGGGTATTCAAATGAAGAGAGGAAGTCAAATTGTCTTTGTTTGCAGATGACATAATCCTATGTCTAGAAAACCCCATCTTCTCAGCCCAAAAGCTTCTTAAGCTGATAAGCAACTTCAGCAAATTATCAGGATACAAAATCAATGTGCAAAAGTCACAAGCATTCCTATACACAAACAACAGGCAAGCAGAGAGCCAAATCATGAATGAACTCCCATTCACAATTGCTGCAAAAAGAATAAAATACCTAGGAATTCAGCTAATAAGGCAAGTGAAGGACCTCTTCAAGGAGAACTGCAAACCACTGCTCAAGGAAATTAGAGAGGACACAAACAAATGGAAAAACATTTCACGCTTATGGATAGGAAGAATCAATATTGTGAAAATAGCTACTGCCCAAAGTAATTTATAGATTCAATGCTATCCCGATTAAACTACTGTGGACATTCTTCACAAAATTAGAAGAAAGTATTTTACAATTCATATGGAACCAAAAAAAAAGAGCTCATAGAGCCAAAACAATCCTAAGCAAAAAGAACAAAGTTGGAGGCCTTACACTACCAAACTTCAAAATATACTACAAGGCTATAGTAACCAAAACAGCAAGGTACTGACACAAAAACAGACACATAGACCAATGGATCAGAATAGAGAACTCAGGAATAAGGCCTCACATCTACAACCATCTGATCTTCAACAAACCTGACAAAAACAAGCAATAGGGAAAGGATTTCCTATTTAATACATTGTGCTGGGAGAACTGGCTAGCCATATGCAGATAATTGAAACTGGATCCCTTCCTTATACCTTACAAAAATTAACTCAAGACAGATTAAAGACTTAAATGTAAAACTCAAAACTATAAAAACCCTAGAAGAAAATCTAGGCCTTACCACTCAGGACATAGGCACAGGCAAAGATTTCATGACAAAATCACCAAAAACAATTGCAACCAAAGCAAAAACTGACATTTTCACAATTAAACTAAAGAGCTTCTGCACAGCAAAAGAAACTATCACCAGAGCCAACAGGCAACCTACAGAGTGGGAGAAAATTTTTGCAATCTATCTATCTGACAAAGGTCTAATGTCCAGAATCTACAAGAAATTTAAACAAATTTACAAAAAAAAACAATCAACTCCATTAAAAAGTGGCCAAAGGACATGAACAGACACTTCTCAAAAGACATTCAGGTGGCCAACAAACATGAAAAAAAAGCTCAACATCACTGATCATAAGAGAAATGTAAATCAAAACCACAGAGAGATGCCATCTCATGCCAATCAGAATGGCGATTATTAAAAAGTCAACAAACAACAGATGCTGGCAAGGTTGCAGAGAAATAGGAATGCTTTTACAAGGTTGGTGGAAATGTAAATTAGTTCAACCATTGTGGAAGATGGTGTGGTGATTCCTCAAAGATCTAGAACCAGAAATACCATTTGACCCAGCAATCTCATTACTGGGTATATACCCGAAGGAATATAAATCATTCTATTACAAAGACACATGCACATGTATGTTCATTGCAGCACTATTCACAATAGCAAAGACATGGAATCAACCCAAATGCCCATCAATGATAGACTGGACAAAGAAAATGTGGTATGTATACACCATGGAATACTATGCAGCCATAAAAAGGAATGCGATCATGTCCTCCACAGGAACAGGCATGGAGCTGGAAGCCATTACCCACAGCAAATTAATGGAAGAACAGAAAACCAAACACCACATGTTCTCACTTATAAGTCAGAGCTGAACAGTGAGATCACATGGACACAGGGAGGGGAACACCACACACTGGGACCTGTTGGGAGTGGACTGAGGGGAAGGAGAGCATTAGGAAAAATAGCCAATGCATGCTGGGCTTAAGACCTAGGTTATGGGTTGATAGGTGCAGCAAACCACCATGGCACACGTTTACCTGTGTAACAAACCTGCACATCCTACACATGTACCCGGAACTTAAAATGAAAATGAAAAAGTCTCATAATTTTGCTAGCATATTTAAAATAAAACATAAATATATGAATATACATACTCAATCAAAGCTTCCATTTGTTAAACATGGAGTTTATAATTATGCAGAGAATAGATTCGGTGAGTTGTTTGGATTCCTTTTATGCGGATGCACTGAGAAAGTTCAGACTCCTAATTACAATCTTTTTCTTCTTTACCTGGCCAAATTCTTGGTGAGGAATTTTGTTTCTTGACCCTATTCTTTATTATTATTTCCTAAAGGATAACAGCTGCTGATCATAGGAGAAAGGAATAGAATTCTTTCGGGGTTTTGGTGATAACCAACTCAGAAGAAAATGCCATATTACAAAAAGGAAGAAAAAAAAGAAACCTAGGAAAGACCTGGAAAAGTTCTGGGCTGGAATATACCCACCAACAAGCCAAATTAGTCTGCTTTTTGATTCATCTGAGGGATGACCAGAGAGGCTGGGAAAAACTTAACCCACAATAGGCAACCTTGCATTGTCTTGAAATGCTCTTCTTACACTTTGTTCCCTTCTGATGTCCTACCCTTTCAAATTGTTCTACACATTTCCTCTTCATCTGCTCTTTTCCTCATACATGGAAGCCTTGGAAACCATGTGCTAAAGGCACTAGAGCCTCCACCAACCACGGTCCTCAAACAGGTGGAATAGAGCCTTGCCCATCCACCCCATCCTCTATTAACAGGGAACCCCCTTGTTTACAAAAAATGTAAAACAAGCCTCAATTTTGCTTGAGCTGTTACATAGCTTTTGGTCTATTTAACAGCTATTATCCTATAACATTGAATATAGAAGTTATAATGAAAACTGGTACTGGTGATGAGAATGTTGTAGCCCATGCTTGTAATTCCAGCTGACCCAGGAGGATTGCTTGAGTCCAGGAGTTCAAGGCTGCAGTGAGCTAGGATGGCACCATTGTACTTCAACCTGGGTGACAAAGCAAAACCCTGCCTCTAAATAAATAAATAAATAAATAAATAGAAACTAGTACTGGAAGTGAGGTGTTGCCATAATAAAAACTTAAAATATGTTCCATTGGCTTAGTGATCAGCAATTTGACATCAGAGCATGGAAAATGGTTTCCTTTTTTAGGCAGTGGAAAACATGATAGATTTCTTGCATGATATTTCACAAAAGGTAAATTTTTTTTTAATGCCTCTAAGTCCTGTAGCTATAGGAAAAAGAATTGGAAAACAGTATCAATAGAGTCTGTTGGTTACTACTCACTGGGTTTGAAGGCTTATTACAGTTAAGAGATCAGCTCCAGCAATAATTGGCTCGTTTGAAAACAAAAGTGAATGGGACTCGAGAGAGTATAGAAAAGTGGGTTCTCGAAGAGTTGGAGAAGCCAAAAGATTCTGAACTCTGAAGAGTAAGAGATGAGACTGAAAGAGGCTTTAAGCAAAAAAAAGCTAGTTAGGGTTTCTTGATTAAACAGAGGAATTGAGCACTGAGGTAAATTTCAAAGTAAGCAAAGTCTTGACACTTAATCCCCTGGCATCAGATAGCCTCAAGGGAGTACCATTCAACTAAGAGAGAAATCTGGTTTGGGAGGGAAAAGTTAAGAAATAAATCAGGCTTACGGATTAAGTTTAGAAAAGAACTCTAGATGTTGTTATAAATATGTGGAATTCACGGATAAGAAATCAGTGAAAAGCCATCCAAGGTTTAATAAAATCACTGAAAGAACCATAAACCTGAACATAAAGTACTTTTCAAGGACTGTTCAAGGCTTAATAAAATGTTTAGGCATCCAAACTGAAACATGCAGAAAAAAAGCTGTGAGTATATACAGTGCTATAGAAGGGTGTGTTCCCCAGTGGATACTTCAGAGGTGGCCAAGAAGGAAATTAAAAGAGAAAATGAAAAAAAAAAAAAAAAGAGGACAGGGTCAGGAGAATTATTTCAAGAGAGCAGAATCAAAGTCAAGAAATTTCCAATTTCCTCCACTGCTAGAGGAGAGGGACCCCTTTAATCACAGCCCAATAGATTTAGAAAATAGACCATTGGCCACTGTATATCTCTCATTTTTCCATTTCCTAGATAGTAGTTGTATTGGGGTTACTCTGTCACTGATCAAACACTGTATATTGGAAGTGGGGTAAGGGAAGACAACCTTATTAAAAAGTCACCAAAACATAAAGAACATCATCCAGACCTGATAGGAAGAACTGTACTTCACACAAAGTAAGTGGATATTGGCCTGTGTGCAGTAATTACGTGGGAGTTTGTGTTATCGCCTGTAAGGGAGGGTCAGGAAGAAAGAGGGTGAGGAGGTTCTATATGTGGGAAGATGGGAAGAAGGGTGACACTTGAGGACAAGATAGAAAGCGTATAGGAGAGACAGCTAGCTGTTTACCCAAACTGTGTTTTCATCTTCTTCCAGGGCACACAGTTAAACTATATTTTCCAGGAATTCTTGAAGGTAGGAGTGGCCTATGACTAAGTACGAGATAAAGGAACATCTGAGGAAGACATGTGCCTAGCTCCAAGGCTGACCCATAAAAACTTCTTACATGTACTGCCCCACAGTCCTTCCTCTGCCATGAACTGGATGGCAGTCTCCAAGTAAAGACACCCTTGGAAGCCATGAGTGTCAAAATCTCCATCAGTCTGAGACCATGTATAATTACATGGAAGAGAGCCCTCAATAACCCAACAACCCTCCCAACTCACCAACTTGTAACCCATGAGACTGTTTTAAAAGAAATAAACTTAAATTTTGCTTGAGCATTTTATATATACTGGGGTCTATTTGTTAGAGTAGATAGCCTAATCTAACTACTACAAAGCAAGTTAAGTATTACTATTATATGAATCTTCCAAAACCAAAAGGAATTATTTTCTATTTGTAACATATGCAGCAAACAATTAGAATAATTCCTTTGTAAAGAAAAATATTTTTATATGAGTATTAAGAGTTTTATTGGCTTTTCTCTTTTCCAAGTGGCTTTTCCCAAAGTAGATTTACTTCTAATATCTGTAAGATTTATAAAATGGCAGGAGAAATCTAAAATAGGAATGTGTAAAACCCTTATGTTGTCTAGAAAATTATAAGAGCATTAATGTTTATTAGGCATTGATAAACCAAAAATGACCATAATAATGTAATTTTAATTTAATCCAATAAAGAAGTAAGAAGAAGAAAATGAACATAAAACACGTAAGACAAATAGAAAACAAGTAGGAAGATGGTAGATTTAAACCTAAATATATCAGTAGCTACACTGAAAGTAAATGAAACAACTTCTCCAATTAAAAGGCAAACGTAGGCCAGGCGCAGTGGCTCACACCTGTAATCCCAACACTTTGGGAGGCTGAGGCAGGTGTATCACAAGGTCAGGAGTTCGAGACCAGCCCAGCCAACATGGTGAGACCCCATCTCTACTAAAAATACAAAAAAAATTAGCTAGGCATGGTGGCGTGTGCCTGTAGTCCCAGCTACTCGGGAGGCCGAGGCATGAGAATTGCTTGAACCCAGGAGGTGGAGGTTGCAGTGAGCTGAGATCATGCCATTGCACTCCAGCCTGGATGACAGGGCAAGACTCCGTCTCAAAAACAAACAAACAAAAAGGCAAACATTGTCATACTGGATTAAAGAAAACCTATAGGCTGCTTACAAGAGACATGATTAAATATATGAAGATACATAAGCTAAAAATAAAAAGATGGAATAAGATATAACATGCAAACACTAAGTTGTCTCAAAAAAATATAAAGCTGGTGAATGGTATCAGAACATATCACCCCAAAATATGCCACTTTGCCATGTTGATTATTTTGAGCTAAAGGCAATTGAGAAATAGCAGATGCAAAAAGGGGTATCTTCCTTACACCTTTATGCCTAAGAAAGGTGCCATCCCTTGCCAGGAATAGAACATTCTTATCACCAGACTCAAGGAGTGGAAGTCATGATGAATCTGTACAAACAAACCCCACTAAAATAACCCTTATCTCCCATTAGTTTTCTCCATATATTTCTTAGTCGCTTTCCCATAATTTACCAGTCTTAGACCAAATCCCTTTTTCCTTTGTATTGCTACATCTCCACAAGTTATTGCTCTTTGTTAAAATAGTATATAAGCCTCCAGTCAATTCATTTCTTTGGGGTTTTTATTTCCTGCTATGAGGTTTCCTTTGCCATGCAAAAATATTAACATTAAATAAAATTTCCATGCCTTTTCTCCTGTTAATCTGTCTTTTGTCAGTTTAATGTATAGGTCCTAGGCATTAAACCTAAGAGAGTAAAGAAAAAAATGTTTTTCTACACTGGTGTAGACTTTTAAGCAAAAAAATCATTAGGGATAAAGACGGACATTACATAACGATAGGAGATTCAACACACACAAAAGATAATTCTACATTTATTGATACCTAACAGAAAATCACAAAATATATAAAGCAATGACTGACAAGATTGAAAGGAGAAATAGACAAATCCACTGCCAAAGTGGAAGCTTGTAACTCACCTCAGTCGCTGATGGCACAAGCAAAAAATCAGTAAGGATGCAGAAAATCTGAACCATGTGATTAACAAACTTGACTTAATTGACATAGATAAAGCAATGTACCCAACAACTTCAAATGTGCATTCTTTTTAAGTACACATGGAACATATAAAAATGACAAATGTTGGGACACATAGTAAGTCTCAAATTTCAAAACACTAAAATTGTGCCAAGTACATTCTCTGACAATACGAAACAAAGCTAAAAATCAATAACAAAAAGAAAATTCCCCATGTAAATGGAAATTAACAAATAAACTAATAAACACCTCATAGATCAAAGAAAAAATTATAATTGAATTCAGAAAATAATTCCTGAATAATAAAAATATGACATATCAAAACTTATGAGATTCCCCAAAAGCAAAACTTAAGAAAGAAAAATTATAGCCTTAAATGCATTAGTTAGAAAAGAAGATCCATCCCTGCAAAGTCTGAGGAAAAAAAAAAAAAAAGAAAAGCTAAAAATCAATGATCTGAGCATCCAAAGGTAGAGATATGAAAAAAGTTAAGAAAGAAACTGATTAGAAAACAAGCATTCAAGAAAGGGGCTCAACAAAGTGAAAGTCTAAAGTTAGCTCTTTGAAATAGCTATAAAAGTAATAAGCTCCTAATAAGACTAGACTTTTCTGAAGGCAAGGGTCACAAGAACAAATATTGGGGGAAAAAAGAATATGTCAACACATATTCTAAAGACATTAAAATATCTCAGGATAATATGATCAACTGTATGCCAAACAATCGGGAAGTTTAAATTAAAAACACAATTTACAATATCGGCAAATGCAAAAATAGAAATTTTTTTTTCTATAACTGTTCTGTAACTATTAAAAAATTGAGTGTATCATTTAAAACCTCTCTTCAATAAATTTTTCAGACCAGATGGCGTAAGTGATGTATTTACCAAGCATTTAAAGAAGATAATACACCAAACTTTATCAACCACTTCCATAGAATAGAAACAGAAGAAATAACTACTGATTGTTTTGTGAGACCAGTATAATCATGATTCCAAACTCTGAGGAGGGCAAAACAAGAACTTAATGATTTCAAACAAGAATCTCTTTCATAAATATGATTGTAAAACTCCCCAAAATTAAAAATAAAGCCAGTTATATATTAAAAAGTATAATTCTTATGACTAAGCTAGGTTTATTTCAGAAATGCAAGATTGGTTTAGCATTCAAAAATCAATCAGTGGGCCAGGCGAAGTGGCTTACATCTGTAATCCCACCACTTTGGGAGGCTAAGGCGGGCCAATCACTTGAGGTCAGGAGTTCGAGACCAGCCTGGCCAACATGGTGAAACTCCATCTCTACTAAAAATACAAAACTTAGCCAGGTGTGGTGGTGTGCACCTGTAGTCCCAGCTACTCAGGAGGCTGAGGTAGGAGGATCACCTGAGCCCAGGAGGCAGAGGTTGCAATCAGCCTAGATCATGCCACTGTACTCCAGCCTGGGCAACAGAGCAAGATCTTGTCAAATAAATAAATAAATAAATGTAATAAAATGCATTAACAGATTACAGGAGAAAAGCCATTTGATCATGTTCATAGGTTCAGAAAAACATTCAATAAAAATCAAGATGGGCACAATGGCTCACACCTGTACTCCCAGCATTTTGGGAGGCAGAGGCAGTTGGATCACTTGAATCCAGGAGAGACCAGCCTGGGCAACATGACGAAACCCCATCTCTACAAAAAATACAAAGAAAAAATTAGCTGGGATAGGTGGCACACACCTGTGGTTCCTGCTACTCAGGAGGTTGAGGCAGGAGGATCACCTGCGCCTGGGAGGCAGAGGTTGCAGTGAGCCATGATGGTGTCACCACACTCCAGCCTGGGTGACACAGCGAGACCCTGTCTGGGGAAAAAAAAAAAAGTCAATATCCATTCATGATTCTTTTAAGAAAAACTTAGCAAACTAGGAATTGAAGGACACTTCCCTAATTTAATAGAGGGTATCCATAAAATACTTACAGCATGGCTGGGCACGGTATCTCACACCTGTAATCCCAGCACTTTGGGAAGCCGAGGCGGGCAGATCACGAGGTCAGGAGTCTGAGACCAGCCTGACCAACATGGTGAAACCCCATCTCTACTAAAAATACAAAAATTAGCCGGGCATGGTGGCACCTGTAATCCCAGCTACTCAGGAGGTTGAGGCAGGAGAATCACTTGAACTCAGGAGGTAGAGTTTGCAGTGAGCTGAGATGGCACCACTGCACTCCAGCCTGGGTGACAGAGCGAGACTCGGTCTCAAAAAGAAAAAAAAAAAAATACCCACAGCATACTTCACACTCAATGATGGAAAGTTCAAAGCTTTCTGATGATGATGAGACCAAGACAAAGTGTCCTATTACCCCTTTTATTCAGCATCGTACTGGAGGTCTTTGCTGGTGCAGAAACTCAAAGAAAAGAAATATATGGTAAAGGACCAAAAACAAACATATGAAACTTATTTTTCACAGATGGTGAAATTGAATACACTGAAAATCCAAAAGAACCTATCAGTAAATCACTAAAATTAATAAATAGTTTGGCAGGTTTTCTAGATCTGTGTCAAGTTACAAAAATGAAATGCATTTTACAAACCAAGAACAGTTACTACACGAAGTGTTGAAATATACATTTTCCATACTACTGAAAAGAACATATGAAAACAAATCTAATAAATGATGTGTAAAAATCTATACAGAAAGTTCTAGAACATTGTTGAGAAAAATTAAAGAAGACCTGAATAAATGGAAGGATATATTATGTTCAGGGATTGGAAAATGAATATTGTCCATTCTCCTCAAAATGATCTATAGAAACAACACATATTGTTTCCATTTGAAACATCAACAGCATTTTTGTGGAAATTGACCAGTTGATTCTAACATGTAATATGGGAATGCAAAGAACTGGAAGTAACCCAGACAATTTGAAAAAGGTGAACAAAACTAAAGGACTTCACTATAAGATATCAAGATTTAAATAAAGCTACTCTAATTAAATGGTATTGTCTCAAAGATAGAAAATAAGTCAGTGGAAAGAAAAGACTAATGCATATTTGGACAGTTGATTTACTACAAAGGTGACAGGGCAAAACTGTGTGGCAAAGACAGTACTCAGTTACTTGCATACCTACATCTAATAAATCTTGAGGAAAAAGAAATCCAGACCCTCTAATCCACACCAAGCAATTACTGGTGGATTTTAGATAAAAATGTAAAAAATAAACCAATAGCATTTTGAGAAGATAATCTAAAATAATATCTTCATAACCTCTGGGTGGGTAAGAAAAGTGTTTTTTGTTTTTGTTTTTGTTGTTGTTGTTGTTGTTGTTGTTTGTGAGATGGAGTCTCTTCTGTTGCCCAGGATGGATTGCAGTGGCACGATCTCGGCTCACTGCCGCCTCTGCCTCCTGGGTTCAAGCAATTCTCATGCCTCAGCCTCCCGAGTAGCTGGGATTACAGGTGTGCACCTCCACGCCCAGCTAATTTTTGTATTTTGAGTAGGGACGTGGTTTTGCCATGCTGGCCAGACTGGTCTTGAACTCCTGACCTCAGGTGATCCACCCACCTCAACCTCCCAAACTTTTGGGATTGCAGGTGTGAGCCACTGCACCTGGCCAGATTTCTTAAACAGAATGCAAAAAGCACTTAACCATAAAGGAAATAATTTATATATGGGACTACACTAAAAGTAAAAAATGTCCTTAAAAAATACCATTAAGACCATGAAAATGCAAATCGAAGAGTAGACAAAGATTTTTTGAAGCCTATTTATCCAAACAAAGGCTCATATTCAGAGTATCTAAAGGACCCTTATACGTCAATATGAGAAATGCAGTCAACCCCAAAAGTAAAGATATTTGAATAGGCGCTTCACAGAAGTGGATATTCGCAAAGTCAGTCTAAACACATGAAAGTGCTCTATCTTATTAGCAATTAGGGAAATGCAAATTCAAATCACAATGAAATATCAATACACACCTAAATTGGCTAAAAAAAAATTGCCAATACCAAATGTTGGCAAGGATATGAAAAAATTGCAACTTCTATAAACTGATAGTGGTAGTGTCAGTAGTTGGTGCAATCACACTGGAAAACTGGCATACTCTTTTAAAGTTGGACATGTATATACTCAATAATTCAGCAGTTTCACTCAGGCATACATAGTCAACAGGAAGGCAGGCATGTTTGCAAATATTCATAACAACACTATTCATAATACCTCAGCACTGAAATTAATCCAAAGGTCTATCAACAGTAGAATGGGCAAAAACACTGTGGTACATTTTAATATATAAGTGGAATTTATAAAAAGTAATCTTTATGTCTGACTTCTTTCACTTGAACTTAACATTTGTGAGATTCATCCACATTGTTGCAGGCTTCTGTTGTTGAGAATCAGGATAGTGTTTTTGTCTTTGGAAAGGAGGGGGAGTCTGGTGGTTGGGAGGGATCACCGAGTGGTTTCTGGGGTGATCGGTTTCTATCTTGATTTCTATAGTGGTAGCATGGGTATGTTCATTGTGTGATAATTATTCTGTAGGCTTATGGTTTGTACCTTTTCTGGTAAATATGTTATACTTCCAAAAAAATGTGTTTTTTAACAGGCAAAACAAATTTTTAAATTATTAAAATTATGATATGACGTGTATAAAAACTATTATATCTGTCTGAAAGTGATTCATCTAAAATATTTCTTTCTGTAAATTCTAGGTAGTAATTTCAGCTGTCTTTTGAGGTCTTTTCAAGGTTGTGACTAAATGACAATAGAAAGCATTCTGTTAACATGAGTTTAAAGTTATTGATTGTTTATCATTATTTCCCCCAAACACCTAGTACTATGGTTTGACTGTGTTCCCCAAAGTTCATGTGTTGGAAACTTAACCCCGATGCAACAGCACTGAGAACTGGGATCTTTAAGAAGTAATTAGGTCGTGAGGTTCTGTTTTTAATGAGTGGATTAACTCTATTATCCTGGGAGTAGGTTAGTTATTTTGAGAGTGGGTTCCTAATAGCACAGTTTCTGCTCACTTCCCCTTTCTCTTTCACATTCTCTTCCCCTTCCGCCTTCCACCACAGAATGACATAGCAAGAAGACCCTCACCAGATGCCAGCACCTTGATATTGGACTTCCTGGCCTCCAGAATTAAGAAATAAATTTCTTTTCTTTACAAATTACCTAGTCTCAGGTATTCTTTTATAGCAGCAGGAAAAAAAAAAAAACTGAGATACCCGGATAAAATGAATTGCAATCAGAGTAAATTTAATCAGGAAACAGTAATTCTAATTTCAAGCCCTGTTTGTGGACATTTGGCATCTTCCTTGCCTGGACCACTTCTTGGTGCTGAGCTAGAGGTTTCCTATTACTCTATTAGTCACTTGCAGAGTAACCCCTACTAAACTCTAAACAGAGAAATAAAACCCCTCGGAGGTTTTAAGTGGTGCCCAAGGAGCCAACACAAAAGGAAATCACGTAACAAGACTAGGGACACCTGGGAAGCTCCAGGAACTCAGGAGTAAGACCAGGCCCACCTGACACCACTCTGGTGTGACTCTCAGACCCATCTCACCAGCAGAGGTTAATGTGGCAAAAGCACTATTGCGAGAGACAAAGAAAACTTTACCTACCACGGGCAGTTCTGCTTTGTCATCCTGCTTGCCATGGTCCTACACCTCACTGCCATTCTGCTACTTGCCCTTCCTACTTGTCTCTACACACCTCTTCTGACTCTCATTCTTTTTGTCTCCCTGGATCATCTTGGAAGATAAGTGTTAAAATGTCAAAAATCGCAGAGCCTCCAGCATCCTAGGTGTCTAAATGACTATGGGGATCACAGACCCCTAACCTCTCTCCCAATGCCCCCCACAACTCCACTCATGACCTGGAACACTGTAGATTGTCCACAAAGCAAGAATTAATTCCTATTTATTTTAGCAATTACAAAAGTTCAGGGTCTATTTAATATAACATAGCATACCCTAACAAAAAAGATTAATCTAGACTGTTTAGAATTTTTTGTTTTACTTGTGAATGATTTCACAATCATATTTAATGTTTCATAGAAATTTTTTTAAGTTCATTTGTATACCAAGAATTCTGATTTGGACATACTTCTTTTCCTAACATGCATTTTCAGAGATTTCTCCCCAATAGCCAGGTAATTACAAAGCAATGAGAGGAAAACAGAAACAAGATCATGTGATGGTCATTTCTCTCTGTGTATCTCTACCTTTCTAAGGAAAATGACAGCTATAAAAATGAATTCTAGCAATCAAAGCTGGTAATTCCAGCTCTTCCTTTAATTCCCTATTTGGCATTGTAAAAAGAGGAGGGAAAAGTCACCTTAAGCATCTGTGGGCTTTGGTTTTGTCATGTATAAAACAGGGCAATCAGTAATTCATTCTGCTTACATTTCATGATTGTTGTAAAGTTACAGAGTTTTTTGCAAAACCCTTTGATAAACCACCGTGTGTTCAATGACAAATAAAAAGTAAAATGAGCAAATATAAAGTAAAACTCTGCCCTGCTATTCATGAGACTGGATTAATAGATACAAAGTCAGCTGCAAAGTTAACAGGAAACAATACTTCTCCTAAGAACTTGCTGTAGCTAAGCTGGACACGGTAGCTCTTGCCTGTAATCCCAGCACTTTGGGAGGCCGAGGCAGGTGGAGCATGAGGTCAGGAGTTCAAGACCAGCCTGGCCAACATGGTGAAACCCCGTCTTTACTAAAAATACAAAAATTAGCTGGGTATCGTGGCACATGCCTGTCATCCCAGCTACTCAGGAGGCTGAGGCAGGAGAATTGCTTGAACCAGGACCCGGGAGGCAGAGGTTGCAGTGAGCCGAGATGGCACCACTGCACTCCAGCCTGGGCTACAGAGCGAGACTCCATCTAAAAAAACAAAAAAAAACAAAGAACTTGCTTCAGCTATATAAAGTCACAACCACCCACTGTGGGGGTTTCAGAAAATAAAACACTGTGTGGCAAAGAAAAAAAATCATAACAATCCTCCTTTTTATTTTTTTTATCAAATATGCTTACCCAGAATCCTCTTTTTTTAATGAACACTTGCTTACTCTTTAAGGAAACTTGCTGTCAAAAATCACACACATTTCTTCTGCTTCTATTTCTTGCCTGGGGCAATGTTTGAAGATGGATCCCTGAATGGGTATGGGGATCTCTCCTCCTCCCTCCTTGCCCCCAGTCCCACTCAACCTCCCTTAACCCAGAATAGAACGTGTTTGAATGGTTTTCATATGTAACAAATAGACTTCTAGTGTTTAAGACATTCTACAGCTCTTAAAACTAGATGGTAAAGGCCAGGGGCAGTGGCTCAGGCCTATAATCCCAACACTTTGGGAGGCTAAGGTGGGAGGATACCTCGAGCCCAGAAGTTTAAGACTAGCCTGGGCAGCATAGCAAGACCCCATATCTACAAAAATTTGAAAAATTAGCTGGGTGTTGTGGCGTGCACCTTCGGTCCCAGCTATGTAGGAGGCTGAGATGGGAGGATCACTTGAGCCCAGAAGGTCAAGGCTGCAGTGAGCCATGTTCACTCTACAGCACTCCAGACTGGGTGACAGAGAAGACCCTGTCTCAAAACAAAAACAAAAACAAAAATACATGGTGGGAACTCCCACTTAAAAAATGCTTTTTTTACTTATCAAAAATGTAGCAAACAATTAAAATGAGTCTTTTGTAAGAAAAATATGTACACTTTTACATTGACTTACCTTATTTGACATCATACCTAGTATGTATTTCCAAATTAATTTTGTTCATAAAATCCATGGAAGAGAAACAGTTGCTGGTTAATAAAGTCATAAATCAGCTGGCCATGGTGGCTCACACCTGTAATCCCCGCACTTTGGGAGGCTGAGGTGGGTGGATCACCTGAGGTGAGGAGTTAAAAACCAGCCTGGCCAACATGGTGAAACCCCATCTCCACTAAAAATACAAAAATTAGCCAGGTGTGGTGGCAGGCACCTGTAATCCCAGCTGCTCGGGAGGCTGAGACAGGAGAATCGCTTGAACCCAGGAGGCGGAGGTTGCAAGGAGCCAAGATCGCACCACTGCACTCCAGCCTGGGCAACAAGAGTGAAACTCTGTCTAAAAAAAATTAAAAATAATAGTAAATAAAAAATAAAGTTATGAACTCTGTAACAATTAACACTGCAAACATGTTTGATTACTATTTTCCTCTCTTCTTTCTAAAGAAAACAGTCATCCGCTGAACTGAGACTCAGGCCTATCTGTTTCTGGTAC
This sequence comes from Theropithecus gelada, assembly GCF_003255815.1. Taxonomy (NCBI): domain Eukaryota; kingdom Metazoa; phylum Chordata; class Mammalia; order Primates; family Cercopithecidae; genus Theropithecus; species Theropithecus gelada. Next base: position 107,235,187 of record NC_037680.1, read on the forward strand.
TAGCTCTGTCCTCAATTCTCCATGTGACTTTGTAAAAGATCTTTAAACACTTATATGCTTATGTTTCCGCATCTATAAAACACGGATAATGACAAGTTACTCTGCCTACCCGTTATGAGTGTTGTAAAGATACAAAAAGATGTTATTTCCAAAATTGTTTTGAAAAAAGTTTGTAAATAAGCCGATGGTATGCTGAACACCTATCAGAAAGACTATTATTTGGGTATTTCAGGTCTTTTCAAATTTTTGATGATAATATTATATATCATGCAATCAAAAATTACTTTTTTGTGATCTTTAGATGATGAGGGTTGTTTGGGGTGGAAATCAATACATAAAAAAAGTACCTCAATATGAATAGGTATGTGTTTTTTTCTGACACCAAATGTGTGGCATCTTTTCCAACAACAAACGTATTCTTCCGAAACCAATCAGTTCTTTAACTTCTCTGAAACCAACTGAGTATCCAACAATTCAATTTAATTATTTATTTTAGCAATTACAAATGTTCAGGGTCTATTTAATGTAACACAGCCTACCCAAATCTCTGAAAGTTGGGGTCAATGCCAACTCTGGCACTACCCAGAGCTGGCATTGACCCCACAGGCTAAGATGTCAGTCCCACAAGACTGCCCTACTGTAGATAACAGCCATGAATGGGGTGACCAGGCCACCCACATTTCTGTGGAGAAGACTACAACTTTGGGGGTTCACAGGACTTCCCTCAGGTTGGGTAATTCCTTAGAATGATTCACAGAACTCAGAAAGTATTCTACTTATGATTAGTTTTATTATAAAGAACACAACTGAGGGATGACTGGCTTTGTTGAGTGAGCGTGTGGAGGCGTTCTGGTGGCTGGTTGTGATTGGCAATTTGCAGCATCCTCATATCCATTCACAGGTCAAAATGGAAATCTTCATGACGACCTTGATCAGCAAGACAATCACCCTGGAGGTGGAGCCCAGGGACACCATGAAAAATGTGAAGGCCAAGATCCAGGATAAAGAAGGCATCCCCAGCCTCCTGAGTAGCTGGGATTACAGGCGTGCACCACCACAGCTGGCTAATTTTTGTATTTTGTTTTTGGTAGAGATGGGGTTTCACCATGTTGGCTAGGCTGGCCTCAAACTCCTGACTTCAAGTGATCCACATTAATTCTTCACTCTTGCATTCGCAGTGCCCAATGATGGCACTACTCTGCACTATAGCCATTTGCCCCAACTTAAGTTTGGAAATTACCAGTTTCAGTAAACAGTTAAACCTGCTCAAAATGTTAATAAAGGTTTTGTTGCATGGAAAAAAATAAAACCTCAGGAAGAACCGAATATAGGGCAAGGTGGGGAAGGAGGGACAGAGCTTTCATGACCTCTCCAGGTGAGCCTCAACCCTACCTCCCAACACATAAATGCATTCACCAATTCAGAAGCTCCCTGAACCCTGTCGTTCAGGGGTTTTTATCAAGGTTTCATTATGTTGGCAAGATTGATTAAATCACTTGCCACTGGCAATTGACCTCAATCTTCTGCCCTTCTCTTCTCCCCAGACGTCAAGGTTTGGGGTTGAAAATTCTAATCTTCCAGTCACGTGGTTGGTACTTATAAGACACCCATCATTTTGGAATTTCCAAGAGTTTAGGGACTTTGTGCCAGGAACTGGGGACAAAGATCAACTATGTATTTTTTAAAGTATACCACAGTAGGGCTGATCACGTGTGTATTAGTCTGTTCTCGCATTGCTATAAAGGACTACCTGAGACTGGGTAATTTATGAAGAAAAGAGGTCTAATTGACTCACAGTTCCACAGGCTTTAAAGGAGGCACAGCCAAGAAGCCTCAGGAAACTTACAATCATGGAAGATGGCAAAAGGAAAGCAAGTACATTTTACCATGGTGAAGCAGGAGAGAAAGAGTGAAGGGGGAAGTGCTACCCACTTTTGAAAAACCAAATCTCATGAGAACTCACTCATTATCAAGAGAACACCAAGGGGGATGTCCTCCCCCATGATCCAATCACCTTCCTCCAAGCATCTCCTCCAGTGCGGGGGATTACAATTCAATATGAAATTTGGGCAGGGACACAAATCCAAACCACGTGATTCCTCCCCTGGCCCCTCCCAAATCTCATGTCCTTCTCACATTGCAAAATAAAATTATCCCTTCTCAACAGTCAACAGACCCCCAGTCTTAACTCATTTCAGCATTAACACAAAAGTCCATAATCAAAAGTCTCGTGAGACAAGGTAAGATCCTTCAGCCTGTGAACCTGTAAAATCAAAAACAAGTTAGTTGTTTTCAAGATACAATGGGGGTACAGACATTGGGTAAATGTACCCATTCCACATGGGAGAAATTGGTGAAAACAAGGGACTATGACCCCGTGCAAGTCTGAAACCCAGCAGGAAAGTCATTCAATCTCAAACCTATAATTTCCTTTGACTCTATATCTCACATCCAGGCCACACTGATGCAAGGGGTAGGCTCCTAAGGCCTTGGACATCTCCACCCCTGTGGCTCTGCAGAGTACAACACCCTCAGCTGCTTTCATAGGCTGATGTTGGGTGCCTGTGGTTTCTCCATGTGCACGGTGCAAACTGTCAGTGGATCTACCATTCTGGGGTCTGGAGGATGGTGGCCTTCTTCTCACAGCTCCACTAGGCAGTGCTCCAGTGGGAAATCTGTGTGGGGGCTCCAACCCCATATTCCCCTCTGCACTGCCCTAGCAGAGGTTCTACATAATCGCTTTGCCCCCTGAAGCAGACTTCTGCCTGGACATCCAGATTTTCCATACATCCTCTGAGATCTAGGTGGAGGCACCCAAGGCTCAACTTTTGCACTCTGTGTACCCGCAGGCTTAATATCACATGGAGGCTGCCAAGGCTTGGGGCTTGTACCCCCTGAAGCAATGCCCTGAACAGTACCTTGGCCCATTTTAGCCACAGCTGGAACTGTGCAGTGGCAATGCAGGATGCCATGTCTCAAGGCTGTAAAGAGCAGTGGGGCCCTGGACTTGGCCCACAGAACCATTCTTCCCTCTTGGGCCTCTAGGCCTGTGATGGGAGGGGCTGCCGCAAAGGTCTCTGAAATGCCTTCAAGGCATTTTCCCTATTATCTCAGCTATCAACATTTGGCTCCTCTTTACTTATGCAAATTTCTGCAGCCAACTTGAAATCCTCTGCAGAAAATGGGTTTTTCTTTTCTACCACGTGGTCAGGCTGCAAAATTTCCAAACTTTTATGCTCTGCTTCCCTTTTAAATATAAGTTCCCATTTCAGATCATCTTTTTGCTCACACATATGGCCATATGCTGTTAGAAGCAGCCAGGTCACATATTGAATGCTTTGCTGCTTAGAAATTTCTTCCACCAGATGCCGTAAATCACCTCTCTCAAGTTCAAAGTTCCACGGATTCCTAGAATAGGGGCACAATGCCACCCGTCTCTTTGGTAAAGCATAGCAAGAGTGACCTTTACTCCATTTCCTAATAAGTTCCTCATCTCTGTCTGAGACCACTTCAGCCTGGACTTCACCGTCCATATCACAATCAGCATTTTGGTCACAACAATTTAACAAGTCTCTAGCATGTTCCAAACTTTCCCTCATCTTTCTGTCTTCTTTTAAGCTCTCCAAACTGTTCCAACCTCTGCCCATTACCCAGTTCCAAAGCTGCTTCCACATTTTCAGGTATCTTTATAGCAATGCCCCTCTCCCAGTACCAATTTTCTGTATTAGTCTGTTCTTGCATTGCTATAAAGAACTACCTGAGACTGGGTAATTTATGAAGAAAAGAGGTTTGATTAACTCATAGTTCCATAGGCTGTACAGGAAGCATGGCCGGGGAGGCCTCTGGGAATTTACAATCATGGCAGAAGGTGAAGGGGAAGCAGGCACATCTTCACATGGTGGAGCAGGAGACAGGGTGTGAAGGGGGAAGTGCCACACACTTTTAAACAACCAGATTTCATGAGCACTCACTCACCATCACAAGAACAGCAAGAGGGGAGTCAACCACCATGAGTCAATCACCTCCCGCCAGGCCCCTCCTCCAACCCTGGGGATTACAATTCCACATGAGACTTGAGTGGGGACACAAATTCAAACCAGATTAATGTGAAAAGGAAAAACAACAAAATATCCTGGCTTCTTTCTAACCTAATGTCAATACCAGAGCACCCATAGTCAATGAAGATTGCCTCCCCCATTTCCCAAAGTGCCAGGTGAGGTGAGAGCAGAAAAAGATAACTGGATCTACGGAGTGTACTCCAGTTGAAACGCATCAGGAAGCAGATGCTCTGAACTCAGACATCTGAGGTCCTAGAGCCCCGCACAAATGGTCCTTGTCCTTCTCCCCAGGCCTGGGCATTGATGCTGAGCTGGAGGCTTCCAGGGTCTCTTCGCCCTCACAGGAATCAGAGTCTTCACTGCTGATCACTGCACAAAGGAACAAAATCCCTTAGGGTCTCAGTGTGGGACCCAGGAGCCAACACAGCAGGAAACACACAATTAGGGACACCAGGAAAGACCCGGGAGCTTGTGTGACTTGCAGGTAGGAATGTCCCTACCCAGCACAGTTACAGTGCTCCTGCGGAATACTGAGACGCAGGGTCCTGGTGCTCCAGTCACTGAAACTAGACCCTGAGGCTGGGGACAAATGGCCACAGTGGCCAGCTTTGAGTGTCTTGCTCTCCATTTCCTTACCCCCTCTCTCTCCTTCCCCTTCCCATTGTCTCTGTCCATTTCTCCACTCCTGCTTCTTTCTTGCAGCTTCTCCCTCTTTGTTTCTCAATCTGTTTGTCCTCACTCTGGCGTTTTCTGTTTCTGCCTCTTTTACTTCCTTGCACCTCTATCACTCTCCCCTGGCTTTCTTGCTCTACATACCTACCCTCCACGTCTCCTCTGAGCTACTTCTCCCACTCCCAGGTCTCTCTGTACTTTTCCATTTCCCCACTGACTTTCCTCTGTCATGCAGAAGCTCCCTGAACTAAGCACCAGAATCCACGTCTCCCAGCATTCATCCGAGCTCCCTGGGCCACCACGTGGGACTCTGACCACACACCCAGCCTGTCACCTGTGCTGTGACTCATACAGTGTCACCACATCAAGCTTACTGATTATTATACCCTCCACCAGCCTTACAGATTATTTCAGGGGCTTGGTTACATGCCTTCCTTGCCATCTGGATGTCTTCCAGGAGCACAAAACTAGGTTGCACCCAATTTTGGGATCTGGATAGCTTTGCCCCTAGAACAAATAGTGATCTTTGAAGAATTTCCATCTTTTTCCCTCAAAAAAGCCTTATGGTACCCCTCTTCCTCTCTCTCTCCCCAGTTGACTTCAGAGGATCACTCTAGCACTAAATTTCACCTTCTTCCATACTGCCTCACTGCAGATACATTTCTTACTTTCTGTTTTTCTCTCTGTGTTTATCTTTTTACCTTGAACTCTATTTTGTTTTTCTCTTTTCCCTTTACCTGTCATTCTTATTTACTAACTGATAAATGTCTTGGCTGAATTTTGCGTTCTTCACTTAATTAACTTAATCATTAATAAAGACCTTAAGGGCCAGGCACGGTGGCTCATGCCTGTAATCCCAGCACTTTGGGCGGCCGAGGCAGGCGGATCATGAAGTCAGGAGATCGAGACCATCCTGGCTAACAGGGTAAAACCCCGTCTCTAGTAAAAATACAACAAATTAGCCAGGCATGGTGGTGGGCACCTGTAGTCCCAGCTACTTGGGAGGCTGAGGCAGGAGAATGGCATGAACCTGGGAGGCGGAGCTTGCAGTGAGCCGAGATCGCGCCACTGCACTCCAGCCTGGGCGACAGGGTGAGACTCCCTCTCAAAAAAATATAAATAAATAAAAATAAATAAATAAAGACCTTAAGTTCTTAACTTAATTCTTATACTTATTTCCACAAAAGTAGCTTATTACATGTACATGTACATATAAATATAATTCTTAGGCTAGGTGCCGTAGTGCACACCTGTTATCCCAGCACTTTGGGAGGCCAAGGCAGGCAGATCACCCACGGTAGGGAGTTTGAGACCAGCCTGGCCAACGTGGCAAAACTCCATCTCTACTAAAAATACAAAAACTTGCCAGGTGTGGGGGTGCATGCCTGTAATCTCAGCTACTCAGGAGGCTGAGGCAGTAGAATTGCTTGAGCCCAGGAGGCGGAGGTTGCAGTAAGCCGAGATCACACCACTGCCTTCGCCCTCCAGCCTGGATGACAGAGCAAGACTCCATCTCAAAAACAAATAAATATAAATAAATAAATAAATACAATTCTTAGAACTATTTTTGTGATGCTTTCCATACAAATACATCAGTGATGTCATAGTTTGCCAAAATGTGTGTCTAGTTTTTAGGGCACAAAAATACGAATACTTTCATTTCCTGACAATATGAAGTATGCTCTTTATTATGTGCCAGACACTGTCATGCTAGGTTCGAAGGACACAGCGAGAACAAGCAGCTGTGGTCCAGAGAGAGCGTATGCTAAGCACACGATCACAACAAGGCAGGAGTTTTATCTCACAGCAAACAAGAAGTGCTCTGGAACAGACAGGCCAGTCCAGGAAACAGGAAGAAGTGCTCTGGAACAGACAGTCCCATCCAAGAGACAGGAAGAGGCTTATGGGAAGAAATATCACGTGAGCAGGAGGTAGCCAGATTAGGGAGGAGATGAGAAGGATAGAGGCCAAGAAAACAGACCCTGATAGAAGACAGAGCGTGGGCAAAGTAATTTGAATAACTATAAGAAGCCAGCGTGACTTCTTGGAGTGACAGAATAGAGGCTGGAGAAATAGGAAGGGTCCTCATTGCCCAGCCTTGAAAGTCTAGTAAAGAGATCAGCTTCAGCGCAGGTGTCATGCCAGTCATTGAAGGTTAGGTAGGAAGACAGCACAGACACACCTGAACTTTGGTATGATGTGGCAACTGAAGTTCATGAGAGAGTTATCAGAGATCTCATTAGCATCACAGCATTAGGGATAGAGAAAAATGATCAGGTGGCAAATGCCACCAGGTACAGTGCACGGGGCTGGATGGCTGATGGGGCATGGGGGTTGAGGGAGGGAAGAACTCAGGAGGATTCCTTTCTTTTTTTTTTTTTTTTTTGAGACAGAGTTTAGCTCTTATTGCCCAGGCTGGAGTTCAATGGCTCTATCTCGCCTTACCGCAACCTCTGCCTCCCATGTTCAAGCGATTCTCCTGCCTCAGCCGCCCAAGTAGCTGGGATTACAGGCATGCACCACCACGCCCAGCTAGTTTTTGTATTTTTAGTAGAGACAGGGTTTCTCCATGTTGGTCAGGCTGGTCTCGAACTCACAACTTCAGGTGATCCGCCCACCTCGGCCTCCCAAAGTGCTGGGATTACAGGCGTGAGCCACTGTACCTGGCAAGATTCCTGAATTTCTTGCTTGAGAAAACTTGACGGTAATGGCCACTTTACCAAAAAAGGAATTCTGGAAGAGGAGGAGGAAGGGGAAAAGGAGGAGGATGTGGTTTCATGGAAGAATGTGTCTCCTCTCTTCCTGCCACACTGATCTCCACCAATTTCTTATTTGTTCTTTACACTTACTCTCTTCCTGGCTTCTTCGTGCCTCTCCCCCGCTTTCTCTGTTCCTGGTATTTACATTGACCTCATGTTTCTCTCTCCATATGATTTTTCTCACTGTCCCTCATTTGAGTTTTCAGTTTATCTCTCCTCTGCCATGTCTCTCACTTCCTCCCTTTTGTCTCTGTGTTTCCGGGGCTTCTCTTGATCCTCTGTCTGCCTCGACCCCTCCAAGCATTTTCTTCCTATGTCTTGTCCTTGTCTCGAAAGTCGTGTCCCTTCGTTCGTTTTTTGGCTTTAACTCTACCCCCAGGGCCCTTTTCCCTCACCCTCCCCATTCTGAAGGTTGTCTCCAATGACCTTTCTTCCTTGCAAATCTGATGGTCGCACACCTTGTTTGCCTGATCTTGTGGCAACTTCCAGCAAGCAGGACAAAATTATTTCCTTGTCAATCCTCCACCAACCTGGGAAAGCTTAGACACCATGTCCACTTAGGTAAAACTGGGCTCACTCCTAAAACTTGCTATTCCGTGGCCCAATCGTCCACCTCTTCCATACTCGCGCTCCTCAGCTTCTCCACCCAGGAGGCCATGCTCCAGGGAGGCGTTCAGCTCTCCTTTCTCTCCTGCCTGGAAGACTTAGGGCGCATACTCTAGGGGTCCTGCCAGTGAGTGCCTCTCACAGTGTTGCAGCCTGGGCACATCACATGCCTCATCCTGCTTGCTTCCCTCACAAATTTGAAAGCGGCCAGAGGTTGGGCTCCTGTCAGAAGCGGGAGGAGGGGGCGGGGGGGCGGCGGGGAGAGAAGCCCTTCCTCTCTCCACACCCTGAGCTAATCAGGTAATTGGTCACTTAAAGGGCAGGATTCAATTGCAGTACCTTGTCTACCATGTGGCTGTCCACTGGGCACCTCTTCTGACCCTCTCTCCTTTTTTATTTGGAGATCCTTGAGTTCTCTGGGCACTGAAGAGAGAACATAAAATGAGAGACCAGATCCAGTGGCCGGGAAAAGGACTGAGATATGACCACACTGAGCGCTGCGGTTGGGAGCGGAAGTGAACTGCTCCTGGCGAGGTGATGCCCCTCTCCGAGGACCCCTGCTGTCCAGCCAAGTCCTGCTTTGCCTCTTCCCATCTTGTCAGACCTTGTTCTCTCTCTCTCTCCTACTCAGCCTCCCACCAGGATCCAGTCCCCAGGCTTCTGCCCTAGGAAGGCATCTCTGCATCGTGGACTTAGCCAGCTTCTCTCTTGTCTCCCGGTGCATCTGTCTCTCTCCTCTCCGGCAATGCTGCAGGAGGACGCATTCCTCATTCTCCGTTTTCCTTTCCCAACTCTCTTCTTCTACATCTCTTCCAACCTACATATCAGGCTCCAGTCCTGTTCTGTCTCTCCGTGTCTTTTTCTGTCTTCCTCACTTCAACTAGAAGACATGCCTTTCCGTTACGTCAATGTCTGCCTGCAGTGGACACTGGTCTATCCTTCTACTGTCATTCAGGACTCCTTGGGGTCTCCCTTTAGACACTGATCATTTGACACAGCACTGCCTTCCCCCTTCTGTGTGTGCTACAGACATCTACCACTAGTCACCCATGCAAACACCTGGCCGTCATCAGCCTTACCTACTTGGGTGCTTGTGTTTGCTTGCTGTGTTCCAAGAGCATCACCTGGGCCAAGGATAGAATGTTCTGGCTTTATATATGTTGACTTCACATTCCGGACAGGCTCAGAGGTTTCTGTTCTGGTTCCAGAATGGATGACCCCTAGATGACATTATGATTTCATAAATATGGCACTGTGATGTCATAAATCAAAACCTAAAGTTTTTATTTAAATGCATTAATTAATCAAATATCCTTTTTATCATGTATCCCAATTATTAATGACATCAGAATGACCTTCCACAGCTCTGAGAGTTCGCTAATATTTCTTGATGTCATTCATTTCAGAAAAAGTGATCATGAAATGCTGAACAAAGAGATAAAACTTGTTATGGACATTACGGTCTAAGGATGAGGGATATTAGGAAAAATAGAAAAAAGAAGAAGACCAAGAATCTAGAAACAGAGGCTAGTTATAGCACAAAAGTACTAAAGGGTTTTTGAAAAGGCCCATCTGGTATCTGAAAGGTGGCTCCTAGCTGCATGCCCCAGGGATGATGGACGAGGGTTTGTATGGGAGGCACAGTAGTGCCGTGGTCCTATGTGAAGGACCCAACAGGGAAGAGAGCCTGTCCCACAGAAGGAACATGCCCATCATTTCCCTCCAGCCACCACAGCATGGGCCATCATTGGATGTAAGCTCAAAGTACCAAGGCAGCAGCCAGATTCAAGCAGATGCAGGCAGAAAAACAGTGAAGCAGACACATGGGTAAAATGAGCAGGCTCAGCACCAGCAGGAACCAGCAGCGAGTGTGCTTAAGGGGTGTAGGAGGAAGAAGTCCTCCCAGGCAACCTGGAGGATAAGGACTTGTTACTGAAATCCTGAACTGGGAGACACTGCAGATGCAAACACTAAAAATTTGGGACAATCATAAACAGAGGCAACCCTCTCTTCCCTTCCCCCCAGCACATTCCAGAATGGGGCAAGAACAGCAGAGGATCACAGTACAGTCAAGAGGAACAGACCAACAGGAGATGAGGAACCTGACCGTGACCAGGTCAGGCTTTGAAAAGGGTCTTCACAGCCAGGTGCAGTGGCTCACACCTGTAATCCCAGCACTTTGGGAGGCTGAGGCAGGAGGATCACTTGAGCCCAGGAGTTCAGACCAGCCTGGGCAATATAGTGAGACCCTATCTCTACAAACAATTAAAAATTAGCTGGGCGTGGTGGTACATGCCTATGGTGTCAGCTACTGGGAGACTGAGATGAGAGGATCGCTTCAGGCCAGGAATTCAAGGCTGCAGTGAGTTATGACTGTGCTGCTGCACTCCAGCCTGGGCAACAGAGGGAGGCTCTGCCTTTAAAAAATAGAGAGAGAGAGAGTTTTCACCATCTGGAGCTGGCCGCCTGATCCTTTTTTTTTTTTTTTTTTTTTTGAGACAGAATCTCACTCTGTCACCCAGGGTGGAGTGAAGTGGCACAATCTCAGCTCACTGCAATGTCCACCTCCTGGGTTCAAGCAATTCTTATGCCTCAGCCTCCCAAGTAGCTGGGACTTCAGGCATGTGCCACCATGCCTGGCTAATTTTTTTTTTTTTTTTTTTTTTTTTTGTAGAGATGGGTTTTCACCATGTCAGCCAGGCTAGTCTCGAACTCCTGGCCTCAAGCGATCTGCCCACCTCAGCCTCCCAAAGTGCTAGGATTATAGGCGTAAGCCACTGTGCCCAGCCCCACCTGATTCTCGAAGTCAGACTCCAGCCCTGAGAGTGGGGGACTGGGTCACTGCACCCTTGGCTGAGAGGGTCTTGGCCAGACAACCCCGCTGAGTATCCTCCATGAGACATTCTGGTAACTGGCAATGGCAGAGTGAACCTGCCTTTGTCCCCACAGCTACCCTGCCCAGGGCCCTTAGCTCATTTCCTGCGAAGTCCTGGTTGCCTCATGCCCACCTCCTTTTACACCACACCCTCCCTCTCCACATCTGTTTATGCTTTCTCATTGGCCTTTCCATGAGGACTCAGAGTTTGGGTCACCTCCCCTCCCTCCAGCTCTTTGTATTCTTTTTTCCCTGGACCTTTTTTTCTGCATGTGTTTCCCCACTTTTGTTTCATGTTTCTGTCTTTTCCATTAGATTCCCTGGGTAACAGGAAGAACGTAACTTCTGTCACAGTAGCAGAAAGACAGAAACAGCCCATCATTAACTGATGAATGAATAAACAAAATGCAGTAGAGACATGATGGAATATTACTCAGCCATCAAAAGGACTTGAGATAATAATTCATGTTACCACGTGGAAAAAACCTGGAAACATCATATTAAGTGAAGGAAGCCCAGACACAGAAGGCCACGTATTGTGTGATTCCATTTACATGAACTGTCCGGAATAGGCAAATTTGTAGAGGCGGAAAGTAGATTACTGATTGCCGGAGATTAGGGGCAGAGGGAAATTAGATGATTGGTTAATGGGCATAGGGTTTCCATTTGGGATGATTAAACCGTTTTGAAACTACAGACAGGTGATGGTTGTACAACATTGTGAATATACTAAATGTCACCGAATTCCACACTTTAAAATGGTTAACATCTGAATTTTACCTCCTTCCCTCCCAAAAAATAACAAAGGCTCTGGGTTCATCTTTTCTCACCTGATCTAGGCAACCCCATACATTGTCCCTCTGGGTTTCGGTTTCCTAATCTGCAAAATGGGCACATAAATAATACTAATCTCCAAAGGCAGCCATGAACACTAAACCCAGAGCTGCCACAGAGCAGGTATTCAATCACAGTGAGCTGTTCATAACACGGTTATTTTTACTGTTGTCCTTCAACGTCTTTCAATTCCCCTCCTTCTTCCTCTCTCTCTCAAAATACCCTCATCCTCTTCTCAGCACATGCATCACTTCCTCTCTGTGTCTTTCTGTGTGACTACCTTTCTCTTTGAATATTCCTGCTGCTGAACAACATGCCCCCATTTAAATCGGCCCCTTCTTCTGGCATCACCAAGAGTATCTTCTTTGACGTTGGTGGCCATAGGCACATCCTTCTTAGCCCTTCACGGCTTCTCACTGAAAGTCTCCTATAAACTAGTCATTCACACTCAGATCCTCACTCTACCCTCCAGGTTATTGGGGAGAAAGTCTGTTTTTGCCACCTCTTGAGAGTGCTCTTGGATTCCAACTGGAGTCAGGTCACTTTGGAATCAACACAAAGTGACCCTCAACCAGCTCTGCCACCATCCCCAGCAGTGCAGTCTTCCCTCAGACCTCGGTTTCCTGTCTCCTTTTCTTCTTAGTAGACCAGAAAACAAAGTTTTCATCCAGACATTATTACCTTGTTTACAGCTTGGCTGAAAGCTGGGCATTTTTGGTGTCTCTTTTCCGTCCCTTTTCTGGGAAAAGGGGAGCGCTGAACAAAGAAAAGAATTAATTAGAGTCTGCAAGCAAGTGACCAAGAACCCCAACTCGTGACCACATGAATACAGCACCCGTGTGTTCTTACAATTCAGTGGGAAACTCCTAGGCCTTCAGTCACTCTGAATCTCAGTGACTTGTGACTTGGTGTTGCTTATTTCTTCCTCTGAGGCAGCCACGAAAGAAAATAACACAACACATAACCACTGAAATCCTATAGGTGATGAGCCTCTCAGGTTTTAAGGATGACGGAGCAGTAGAAAAATTGTAAACCATAATTAATCATCCAACAAGATGATCAGAGAGGAGTGAAAGCGTATCTCAATACAAATTCCATAAGTGGAATGTCTCTTGACCTGTGCAAATCTTCCGGAAGAAACAAAGGGGTTTCCTGAGGAGAAGAGCTAAGATCCTAGAGAGATGCCTGTAGGCAAGAGAAGCCCAACAGCCTTAAATGTGGGGCTAGAAAACGGCAGAGTTTTGGCTAAATTGGGTCTGAAAAGATGACTGGTTCCCAAAGAGAGAGGACATGGTGGAGGAACTAGACAGAGTTCCCCAGGGGTGACCCAGACCCAAGGTACAAAGGGAGGACTCTCTGAAGGCTACAAGCAGGGAGCAAATATTGCCACACTGGGAAATGTCCTGAAACGCCTGGACCAAGGTCCCCGGAGTCTGCCAACAAAGGGAGGCCAGGGCACAGGTTAGTTATATTCATACCGCCTCGCACAGGGCCTGGGACATGTAAGCATTTCTTTATTTTTTTTTAATTATGTATTTATTTATTTATTTATTTTTTAGACAGAGTCTTGCTCTTTGTTGCCCAGGCTGGAGTGCAATGGCGTGATCTCAGCTCACTGTAAACTCCACCTTCCAGGTTCAAGCGATTCTCCTGTCTCAGCCTCCTGAGTAACTGGGATTTATACAGGTATGTGCCACCACGCCTGGCTAATTTTGTATTTTTAGTAGAGATGGGGTTTCTCCATGTTGGTCAGGCTGGTCTCGAACCCCCGACCTCAGGTGATCCACCTGCCTCGGCCTCCCAAAATGCTGGGATTACAGGCATGAGCCACCGCCCCGGCCACATGTAAGCATTTCATGAATACTTGTTCAATGAATGACTGACCAAATGAAAGAAAGAAAAGCAGACCTAGACCCCAAAAGACAGGGGAAAGAATTGATTACCCTTTTTGAAGCTTTTATGAATCTCAATTAAGTCAGGATATTCCTTCAAGTTAATCCTGCTGAATAGGACTGACAGAACTGAACAATCAAACACCTTCTCCAGGTGGCAGAGAACGTGGTACACAACTCTCTGTACAGGAATCAAGTTTATACAAGCTTCTTGAGAATCCTGTTAAAAAAGTCAATGGAAAAAGTAAACAAAATAATAGCTTTAAAGTTAAACAAAGATCGACAATGTAATTGCATAGAATACTTCCATTGTTCTCAGTGTAGGTTACTATTTTTCATGTAATATTCTAGAACTTCTTAAATATTTGATCTACTGTGTTAGAAAAACAAGTCAACCCTTCCTCTTGACTTTTGAGTTTTCATCCTGCCCAGGATGCCTTGGGAATAAATCTTAACGGTGATTTTGTTGACTACACAGTAATCACTGCCCCCGCACTCCCCACCTTCCCCCTATGGTATGAGAAGTCCTGAACAGGCTCCGGGAGACAAGGAGATGGGTCTTCCCTTGCCAAGAAGAACACAACAGGAAGAGCACAATCGCACACTGAAGACATGGCTTCCTTCTCTGTACCTCCAGGGCACTGTTCAAAATACCTGAATTCCAAGGCTCCAGAACTACCCAACAAAATTTAAACACTTTAGACGAGACAACAGCAAGGCAGAAATTTGTTTGATAACAATTATAATGGCACAAAATCTCTGGGGGTTTCATCTGACACACGTAGACATGACAAAGAAATACTGCTTCCATTGTCTTAGTTATCTTAATTTTGTTTTATTCTTGTATGTTGTATAAATTACTACATATTTGCAGAGCGTATCAGTTTCACTCCAGCCACATCACCGTTACCGTCCACTCCCACCGCAATACTTGCTATAAAAGAACAGGGCAGCCGGGCACAGTGGCTTACGCCTGTAATCCCAGTACTTTGGGAGGCCCAGGCGGGTGGATCACTTGAGGTCAGGAGTTCAAGACCAGCCTGACCAATATGGTGAAACCCCGTCTCTACTAAAAATACAAAAATTAGCCAGGCATGGTGGTGGGCGCCTGTAGTCCCAGCTACTTGGGAGGCTGAGACAGGAGAATTGCTTAAACCCAGGAGGCGGAGGCTGCAGTGAGCCGAGATTGTGCCATTGCACTCCAGCCTGGGTGACAGAGCGACACTCCATCTCAAAAAAAAAAAAAAAAAAAAAAAAGGGAGGGGAGCTTCAGTTAGAAATAGAGTATCTTGTCCAGGAAAGGTGGCTCACACCTGTAATCTCAACACTTCGGGAGGCTGAGTTAGGAGGTTCACTTGAGGCCAGGACTTCGAGACCAGCCTGAGTAACACAGCAAGACCCCATCTCTACCAAAAAAAAAAAAAAAATTAGCCAGGTGTGGTGGCTTGCACCTGTAATCTCCCAGCTACCCAGTAGGCTGAAGCAAGAGGTTTGCTTGTGCCCAGGAGATCTAGGCTGCAGTGAGCCATAATTTTGCCACTTTACTCCATCCTGGGCCACAGAGTGAGACGCTGTCTCTAAACAAAACAAAACAAAAAGAAAAGAAAAACAAAAGAAAAAGAAATAGAAGTGTCTTTAATGACATCTGTTTACCCCATTACCTTCTACCTTATACAATAATTAACCAGCAGAAAAGGCCTTTCAGGCAGTGAGCAATATACTAAACTTTGAATCCAGGATGCCAAATATAAATGAACGTGGGGGCCAGACCACAGCGGGTGATGGAATAAACTTCACTTACAGCATACATTTTTTCAGTGATAAAAGAATTGTCTCTGAGGCTTTCAAGAAAAGGAAATGGCTTTGTTATTGCATTTGCTATCTCCACCTTATTTTCCTTGAAGTGATTGACAAAGATCTCACAGGAAATCTCCTTCTTCTGGACCGCTGCAAACATCCTAAGGAAAAAAAGTACAATGAGAAAATAAACATCAAGATTTCAAGATGCCTTTCCCAGCCAAAACATTCCAGACCCAGATGACTTCACTTGCAAGTTCTTCAAAACATACATTTAAGAAAGAATATAACCAATCTTACACAAACTCTTCCAGTGAATAAAGAAAAAAGGAACGCACTCTAACTCACTAGAGAAGGATAGCATAATTCTGATACACAACCTGACAAAGACATTACAAAAATGAAAAGTACAGGTTACTATCTCCCATGGACAGAGATGGGAAAACAGCAACAAAACATTAGCAAGTCAAATCCAGCAACAGTTAAAAATAATAATACATCATGACTAAGTGGGACTTATTCCAGGAATGCAAGAATTCTTTAACATTTAAAAATCAGGAAATGGTGCTTCCTTCGGCAGCACATACACTAAAATCAGAACAATACAGAGATTAGCATGGCCCCTGCACTAGGATGACACACAAATTTGTAAAACATACCATTAAAAAAAATCAGGAGGCCGGGCACTGTGGCTCACGCCTATAATCCCAGCACTTTGGGAGGCTGAGGCGGGCAGATCACAAGGTCAGGAGTTCGAGACCAGCCCGGCCAACATGATGAAACCCCGTCTCTACTAAAAATACAAAAATTATTATTTTTTTTTTTACCATACCACCGGGCATGGCATGGTGGTATATACCTGTAATCCCAGCTACTCAGGAGGCTGAGGCAGGAGAATCACTTGAACCTGTGAGGCAGAGGTTGTGATGAGCCAAGATTCTGCCATTGCACTCCAGCCTGGGCAACAGAGCAAGACTCTGTCTCAAAAAAAAAAAAAAAAAAAATCAGGAACTGAATATCACCAGATTGACAAAATAAAGGAAAAAAAAAATATGATAATTTCAATAGATCCAGAAAAAGTAAAAACATAATAAAATATCTGTTCATGATTTTTAACTCTCAGAAAACTAAGAATAGAAAGTAACTTTTTTAATATAATAAAGTATATAAACAAACAAAACCCTATGACTAACACTATACTGAAATGTGAAATACTAAATACTTTCCCACTCAATTTGAGAACCAGACAAAAATGTCTACTGTCACCATTTCCATTTAACACTTACTAGAAATCCTAGACAATGCAATAAGGTGAGAAAAAGAAATAAAAAGAATAAACCCAAAAGGGAGGAAATATAACTACCATATTTTGCAGATGACTATATACTTGGAAAATCTAAAGGAATTAATAAACTATTAGAATTAATTAGTAATTTCAGTAAAGTATCTGGATTCAAGGTTAATATGCAAAAATAAATTGTGTTTTTGTATACTAGCAAATTACAAGTTTAAATAACAATAGAAAAACAATATCCTTTTCAGAAGCATCAAAACCACTAACAATAAAGGTGAATCTAACAAAAGATGTTCAAGAACACTACACTGAAAATCATAGAACTTTTGCTGAGAGAAATTAAAGAAAGCCAAAATAAATGGAAAGGTATATTTGTGGATTGAAGACTAAATATTAATATGTAAATTCTCCCCAACTGATTCATAGATTCAATATAATTTTAATAAAATTCAAGTGGAATTGTTTGTGGAAACTGACAAATTGATTTTAAAATATAAATGAAAATGCAAAAGACCAACATTAGCCAAAAGAGTCTTGAAAAAGAATCACAATGTTTTAACTTCATATAAAGTTACAATAACTAAGACAACATGATATGGGCATAAAGACAAGCATATAAATCAACAGAGACTACAAGAAAGAGAAACACACACATAAGGTCACCAAATTTACAACAAAGACACTGCCACATTTCAGCAGGGAAAAGGATGGTCTCCTCATGAAATGGTGTTGGAGCAATTGAACACCCTACCTCATACCATACACAAAACTTTATTTCAAATGAATCATAGACCTAAACATGAAAGATAAAATAGTAAAGCTTCTAGAGCAGGTAGTATAATATCTTCTTGGCTTAAGGTAGGCAAAGATTTCTTGCAAAAGATCCCAAAACACTAACTATGAACGAAACCACTGACAAATTAGACTTACTTAAAATTAAGAACTTTTGTTCATCAAAAGACACTATTAAGAGAGTGAAAAAAAAGCCACAGAATATGTGAAGATATTCACAACACATATCTAACAGAAGACTTCTATGTAGAACATGTAGAAAGAATGTCTAGTAATTAGAAGAACACAAAAATCCCCAATTTTTTTAAAAAATGGGCAAAATCACAGGCATTTCATAACAAAATACTCAAATGACCAATAAACATATCAAAAAGTGCTCAAAAACATTGTTTTTCAGGGAAAAGCAAAGTAAAAGCTCAATGAGATACCACTATGCCAAGATACCACTATCTATTCACCAAAATGGCTAAGATTTAAAAAACAAACAAACAAACAAAAAAACAGAACAAAACAAAAAAAACCTAGCATCAAATGTTGAGAGGAATATGCTGTTTGAAACACTCATACATTGCTAGTGGAGTGAAAATTAGTACACCCACTTTGGAAAACTGGCAGTGTCTACTAAAGCCACCCTATGACCAGGCGATTACACTCCCAGGTCTATACCAAGAAAAACAAAGCAAAACCAATAAAAGAAACGTCAGGGTTCAAATGTCTTTGTCTCACCTAGGTAACATTTGCAAAAGGGTAAGTTACGATAGGTAGCATTCCATCACCAGCTATCACTTGCCACTTTTTACCTGATTTCTCAGAGTTTAGTTTCTTCTACTTTACAATATGCAGTTGGTTTTATGACCCAGTTCAAAGAAGTTTTGGAATAAAACTGAGTACAAGTAAATACATATAAAAACCCACATGGAGGCCGGGCACGGTGGCTCAAGCCTGTAATCCCAGCACTTTGGGAGGCCGAGACGGGCGGATCACGAGGTCAGGAGATCGAGACCATCCTGGCTAACAGGGTGAAACCCCGTCTCTATTAAGAAATACAAAAAACTAGCCGGGCGAGGTGGCGGGCGCCTGTAGTCCCAGCTACTCGGGAGGCTGAGGCCGGAGAATGGCGTGAACCCGGGAGGCGGAGCTTGCAGTGAGCTGAGATCCGGCCACTGCACTCCAGCCTGGGCGACAGAGCGAGACTCCGTCTCAAAAATAAAAAATAAAAAAAAAATAAAAACCCACATGGAGAAAGATGACAAAGGAAGGGAGAAAAAGACGCATATCTTCTGTTCACCTGCTGCCTTCCTGTTCCTGCTACTTTCTAGGCTGCAGTGCCCCATGGGGGCTGATGCACCATCTGCCAGCATCTATGCACTTTCAGGCCCAATTTGGGCTTTCCAACATGGCTCCCAGGGACCAGAACAAAAAGTCTGAACTGTCTCACCCAGAAAGTAGAAAAGGGAAGTGGAAGTATTAATATTTATGAATGCCTCTGTATTTGTGAAAACCAGGCCACAGATAGTTGGAGTTTCTCAACTCTTGTGAAAATACGGTAGCAGGGAATTAAGAAGGACTTACAGAATCATGTCTGGAGGACCAGAAGAGGGTGCAGCCCAAGGAGGAGGAACAGGAGGCCAACTCCGAGGAGTCCATGGAAGTCAGGGAACCATGTGTTTATGCAAAGGAAAGAGGGCGGAAAAGTCTATTTGACCAAAGTTGACTGAAGTTATTTCTAGGTGAAGTAACATAGTTATGTTAGAGAGAAATAAACCTCTATGTTTGCCTCCTCCCCTTGCAGACATGGCCATGGGGGGAAAAAAAAAAAAACGGAAAGACAGAAAGAAACTTCCAAGCCTCTCTCAGGCCTATGAGTTGGCGGGGCACACTGTGACCTTG
Organism: Theropithecus gelada; assembly: GCF_003255815.1. Lineage (NCBI taxonomy): Eukaryota > Metazoa > Chordata > Mammalia > Primates > Cercopithecidae > Theropithecus > Theropithecus gelada. The sequence continues at coordinate 107,254,656 of NC_037680.1, forward strand.
ACTGGACAAGTTAGACCCCAAGCATTTGGATATAGGTTGGAGGAAGCTGAAATGCTCTACATCATAAAGTTGGGGGAATGCCCTTAGAGTTTCTAAAAAACAGCCTGGGAGGAAAAAGAGAAACCTCTGGACTACTGGGGCCAGAGGCAGGAGCCAAGTCAATAAAATAGCCAATCTTTTAAAGAGAGTACAGATATGAGGCTTTAAAAAAAATACCCCCGGAATTTGACACTCCTCCCATTGAGAGGTGGAGTCTATGTCCCCTTTCCTTTAATCTGGGATCTGTGACTGCTTGACCAACAGAATGTTTGAATATGGCAGAAGCAATGCTATGCTGATTTTAGGACCAGGCCTTAAACCACAGGAGGGCCCCAGCCAGCCGGCCATGTGGTGCGCCATATTGGTAGTTGATGCTGCAGCCCTGGTCAAGCTGCCAGGAGATACCCATCTAGAGCAGACACATACCATCTCCACTGAGCTCTGCCCAAACTGCAGGTGTATCACAAAATAAAATAAGACTTATTGTTTTAAATCACTGCTGTAGGGTAGTTTTTTATTTCACAGTAGTATAACTAGAACAGATTTTGAAGTAGGATGCAGTTATAACAAAAACATAAAACATGGGGCATTTGGCTGTGGGACAGAGCAGTGGATGGAAACCTAAAGGTGTTCCAGAAGACGTCAGTGCAGTGTATCGGAAAGCGGAAGAAACACTAGTGCAATCTGGAGGAAGGAGACCCTTGTTATGTAGTGGTAAAAGTTCTGTGAAACTCTCACCTGCAGTCATGGGGAAGTAGAAAATGTACCCAGCAAAATCAATGACCTAGAGATGTCCAGGCAGTGGAGCTCAGAAAGGTTTCTCATGGGATGGGCCAAGGGGATGAGAACCAAGATTATCTAGGTCTTAAGGGGTGAGATGAAGATCCAGCTACATTTTTGTGTGTACACAGTGATTTTTTTCACTCATACTCTGATATTATTCAACAAAGATTTGAAGTGACTTTTTAAAATACTGAAAATGTATCAGTACAAAGTTAAAAATAAATTGGAGCAAAGAGAGAATGAAAGTGGGACATGAACTAAAACCAGGGACCAGAACTCTGAGCAGAACTGCGGAGCAGAGACAGGGAGGCAGCTGGGACCCCCAGGGATGCTGGAATCCAGGGTTTGAGGTGAGCAGAGCCCAAAAGGGGGGAGGATTCAGGGGCCCCAAGGGGACCGTGCTCCAGAACGATGCTTTCCAAAGCATGTTCCACTGAATCTGACTTCTGACTGTTTTTTGGTTTGTTTTTTGGTTTTGTTTTGTTTTTGAGATGGAGTCTCGCTCTGTTGCCCAGGCTGGAGTGCAGTGGCATGATCTCGGCTCACTGCAACCTCCACCTCCCTGGTTCAAGCAATTCCCCTGCCTAAGTCTCCTAAGTAGCTAGGATTACAGGCAGCCGCCACCACGCCCGCTAATTTTTTTATATTTTTAGTAGAGATGGGGTTTCACCATGTTGGCCAGACTGGTCTCGAACTCCTGACCTCAGGCAATCTGCCCACCTCAGCCTCCCAAAGTGCTGGGATTACAGGTGTGAGCCACTGCACCCAGCTGACTGTTTAAGAGGACTCTCAGGACATAAGGGTTCTGTGCCCAAGTAATAAAAAATGTGGGTCAACGAGGCTTTTATCCTTCTTCTCCTGCACCCCCGGCCCTGGTTTGCATTTCTCTCCACACAAATTGGGCATACATCCTAGCATGCCAATGGAGGACATCTTCACCGGTGGACAGGCACATGCAGGTCCTGCACATGCGTGGGTCTCTCCCTCTCTCTCCCTTCTCCCTCCCTCTCCCTCTCCCTCTCCCTCCTTCCCCCACGCTCTCGCTCTGGCTCTGACTTGTCACTTGTGTGTCACACGTCTCACTGAGGCAGGATGTGCTCGCTCTGAGCAGAGCCATCTCTCCAGAGTGCTGCTCTCTTTTGCTCCCAACCATTATGGGGCAAGTTAACCTGAGCAAGAGAGTGGCCCAAATGTGCTGACTTCTCTGACTCCCTTGGCAAGGACTATAACACACCATAACTGAGTTCCCATCTCCCAGTCTTTTTTTTTTTTTTTTTTTTTTTTTTTGAGACCAAGGTCTCACTCTGTCACCCTGGCTGGAGTGCACTGGCATGATCTCAGCTCACTGCAACCTCTGCCTTCTGGGTTCAAACAATTCTTCTGCCTCAGCCTCCCGAGTAGCTGGGACTACAGGCACATGCCACCAGCCCAGCTAAGTTTTGTATTTTTAGTAGAGATGGGGTTTCGTCATGTTGGCGGCTGGTCTCAAACTCCTCACCTCAGGTGATCCATCCACCTTGGCCTCCCAAAGTGCTGAGATTACAGGCAGGAGCCACCGCACCTGGCCTTCCTGGAGTCTTTAAAAAAAAAAAAATCATTCCAGGCCAGGCACAGCACTTTGGGAGGCTGAGGTGGGTGGATCACTTGAGGTCAGGAATTCAAGATCAGCCTGGCCAACATGGTGAAACCCTGTCTCTACCAAAAATACAAAAATTAGCCAGGTGCAGTGGTGCACACCTGTAATCCCAGCTACTTGGGAGGCTGAGGGAGGAGAATCGCTTGAACCCAAGAGGCGGAGGTTGCAGTGAACTGAGTTTGCACCACATATACTCCAGCCTGAGCGACAGAGCAGGACTCCATCTCAAATAAATAAATAAAATAACTCCTTTAAATTTAATTCAGCTTAAGTTTTTCTTTTAACAGACCAAGTGTCTCAGTGTTTGTGCAACCCAACTGACTCCAATAGAGTGATCAGGAGACCCCACCTTGAGAAACATTCTTCCTTTGACCTTTGGGGCTATTAGAATCAGAACTGTTAGATACTTCAAAGCTAAGTCTCAACTTCTGTTTGTCTTTCTTTTTTTGTTTGTTTTGTTTTGTTTTGTTTTGTTTTTGTTTTGAGACAGAGTCTCACTCTGTCGCCCAGGCTAGAGTGCAGTGGCAGGATCTCGGCTCACTGCAACCTCTGCCTCCCGGGTTCACACCATTCTCCTGCCTCAGCCTTCCAAACAGCTGAGACTACAGGCGCCCGCCACCATGCCCAGCTTTTTTTTTTTTTTTTTTTTTTTGTATTTTTAGTAGAGACGAGGTTTCACTGCGTTAGCCAGGATGGTCTGGATCTCCTGACCTCATGATCTGCCCGCCTCAGTCTCCCAAAGTGCTGGGATTAAGGCATGAGCCACCACGCCCGGCCTGTTTGTCTTTCTTTTCTTTGGAATTCCATCCAGGTGAACCTTGGCAGGCCTCCTGTAGGTGCAGTTTATCTCAATCCCCATCTTCCCTCCTCTTCCGCTGAAATCATATCTCCCCACTGAAGGAGGCCTCACCGTGGTAGTGAGTTGCAAGGAACATTTCCTTATTTCAGACCCAACTGTGTAGTGGACTTCTTACTGGGAAGATTGAAAGGAGCGAGGATCTTGGCCAGGCCTGGTGGTGCATGCCTGTAATCCCAGCTACTAGGAAGGGTAAGGCAGGAGAATTGCTTGAATCCAGGAGGTGGAGGCTGCAGTGAGCTGAGATTATGCAACTCCACACCACCCTGGACAGAGTGAGACTTCGTCTCAAAAAAAAGGAATCAGAGACCGGGTATGGTGGCTCACGCCTGTAAGTCCAGCACTTTGGGAGGCCAAGATGGGCGGATCACCTGAGGTCGAGTTCAAGACCAGCCTGGCCAACATGGCAAAACCCTGTCTCTACTAAAAATATAAAAATTTGGCTGGGTGCGATAGCTCCTTCCTGTAATCCCAGCACTTTGGGAGGCCAAGGTGGGCAGATCACGAGGTCAGGAGTTCGAGACCAGCCTGGCCAGCATGGTGAAACCCCATCTCTACTAAAAATACAAAAATTAGCCAAGCATGGTGATGCATGCCTGTAATCCCAGCTACTCAGGAGGCTGAGGCAGGAGAATCACTGGAACCCAGGAGGCGGAGGTTGCAGGGAGCCGAGATTGTGCCACTGTATTCCAGCCTGGGAGACAGAGTAAGACTCCATCTCAAAAAAAAAAAAAATTTGCCAGGTGTGGTGGCACAGACCTACAGTCCCAGCTACTTGGGAGGCTAAGGCAGGAGAATCGCTTGAACCCGGGAGGTGGAGGTTGCAGTGAGCCAAGATCGTGCCATTACACTCCAGCCTGGGCGACAAGAGCAAGACTCCATCTCAAAATAAAAGGAATGAGGATCTCTACACTATGGGGAACGTATCAGTTTCTTGGTTAAGATTCAGAATAAACACAAACCTAAGTGGTGAGGTGATTAAAAGACCTATGTCAGAGCACTTGGCTTAAAGAGAGAGGACACTCTGGTTGGCTCTGCAAATCCCCTCTGCCTCAGATGACTCCCCCAAACCAGTTGTGGTCATGTCTCTGCCCCTCTGGTCACTGGCTCATGGATGGTCAGGACTAAGCCAGTTTGCACCGATGACATGCAAGGACAGTTTTCCTGGAGCTTCTGTGCAAAACCAGCCAGCCTTCCTCACCCTGTGGCTCTAAACAAGGCCCTGTCTCCCAGCTGCTGCCAGCAGTCATCTTATGACCATGAGAGGAACCACCAACCTCAGGGTGAACATATTCTCTTTATTGAGGCCAATTTGAGTCAAGATATTTGTTAACTTGTAGATCCTAACTTTAAAAATCTTCAGAATTTATTATGTGAACAGAAAAGGTTTGGGAAGAAATAAAAACAAACAGGAAAAAATTGGATCCGTTTAAGAACCAGGCTTGGGAAGAAGAAAAATTGTCTGTTTGTAAATGACATGTGATCTTACATATAGAAAGCCCTAAAGACACCACCAAAAAACTGTTAGAACTAATAAACGAATTTCATAAAATCGCAAGATACAAAATCAACATTAAAAAGTGCATTGTGGGGGGCAGGACAAGACACCCAACTAGGTGCAGCCAGAAAACATTTCTCCCACTGAGAGAAACCAGTCTATCAAGTAAACCATCACACCTTGGACTGATCTTCTGAGAGAAAATACTGAAACTGGATAGAGAGGCAACGCAGACATTGAGGCTGAAGATGGAGGAAGCTGGGAAGCCTGCACGGGATTGTCCAGTGCTAGGACCAGATCCTAGTCCTGAACAGGACCTAAGGGAGGAACTGCGAGGCACCATTCTCCTGTCGCAGGCCCCTGGGATCCCAGCTACAGGAGAACTCAGCGACCCCCACAGACATTGGAAATGGCAGAGGGAATGTCTGAAGAGCAGGCAGAGGCAGAGTTGGAACCTCTGTGGAGTCCAGGTTTTGCTCGTGGGGCAGCTGCAGTGATACACAACCATAGGCACCTATCCCCCAAGGCTCTCGGTCTTGCTCTGAATGACTGTAGCCCCTGAGGACCGCCAGCCTGGGAGAGAGCAGGGCCTTTTCCGCCGGACCGAGGTGCATCTGATCTACATGCCGCTCTGTACACCAGCCCCTCCCAGGGCTCCTGCCTCACTGCTCCCGCCAAGAGTGTGGCCTCCACTGCCCTGTCTGAAGGTTTGGCTGGTGGCCTGGGAGCAGTTCAGCCCCCAGCACAGCCAGTGCTCAACCTAGAGGGACTAGAAGACAAAGCCACGGTCCTAGTCCCAATTGCCCAGGGTTTGTGTACACTGCTCAGGGGTATTAGGCTGGGATCTGTAGCCTGAGCTCAAGTGTAGAGGAGCCCCCACTCTCAGACACTGAGAAGAGGAAGGCACGGGTTCATGCGCTGGTGCAGGAGCTTGGCGTGCATCCCTCACAAGACCCATCCAGGTAGGGTGTAGGTCAGCTGCAGCCTCTGCCCAAGGGAGCCCCATGACCCAGAACACCTAATAGCCCAGTGATCCAGGCACAAAAGGCTAAGGGTAAAACTAGCTGGTCAGGCCTACCCCAGGGGCAGACAGTGGTGGGTGATCCAGGTGGGGGAGAATGAACTACATGGTCCACAACAGTCTGCTGGGTAAAAAACCCCAGGCCACAGGTACCAACCAGCTGCCCACCCACAGCACCACCACCCTGCCCAGGGAATCCTCCACCCTGACCCACTGCACCAACAGATGACCCACAGACATACCCTACAACCCACCCTGATTCTGCCAAGCACAGAGAACCAACAGGTCCCCAGGAAGTTTCCAGGTCTCCCGGTGACCTAACCTTTAGCTTGGACCGGCCCTACGGGGGAAGTACAGCCCTCCTGGGCCTTGGAGCCAAGGCCCAGAAATAAACCTGGCCAAGGCCCAGGAATAAACTTGGTGAGAGAACCATTTCTCATCCCCCCAACTCCCCTTCCCCAGAGCACTGCAGCAAACACACTGAAATACAACAAAAAAAAGCACATAGCTGAGTAAGACCTGTCTGCTGGTCCTTACTCTTAAACACCATTGACTGGATCACAGCCTGAATTACACCACCACACAAAAGTAAATTCCTTCAACACACATCGCCTGTGAAACACAGTACAGGAAATTAGCCACAGCTAAGAAACGAGTACAGAGCTTTGGCCCCATGGAGGCACCCAGAAACAAAGTCCATCAACTGCACACAACATACACCACACTCAAACCCTCATGGGAAAAACAGAATATCTCAACAAAAAGCCCTATCCAGATGACAGCACCTTCAAAAAGACAAAGAAACACCAGCCTTCTCCAATGAGAAAGAATCAGCACAAGAACTCTGGCAATTCATAAAGTCAGAGTATTTCCTTGCCTCCAGAGGTTTGCACTAGCTCCCTAGCAATGGATTGAAATGTCTGAAATAACAGATATAGAGTTCAGAATCTGGATGGCAAAGAAGTTTAACAAGATTCAAGAGAAAGTTGAAACCCAATCCACGTAAGCCAGTAAAACAATCCAAGAATTGAAAAATAACAGTCATTTTAAGAAAGAACCAAACCGAACTTGTAGAATTGAAAAATTTCCTACAGCAATTTCAAAATACAATTGGAAGCCTTAACAATAGACTAGACCAAGCTGAGGAAGGAATTTCAGAGTTTGAAGACTGACCCTTTGAATCAACACAGTCAGACAAAATAAAGAAAAAAAAATTTTTTTGAATGAACAAAACTTCTGAGAAATTTGGGATTATATAAAGAGACCAAACCTATAACTCATAGGCCTTCCTCAGAGAGAAGAGAGAGTAAGCAACTTGGAAAACATATTTGAGGATACTGTTCATGAGAAGTTCTCCAGTCTCACTAGAGAGGTCAATATGCAAATTCAAGAAATTCAGAGAACACCTGCAAGATATTATACAAGACAACCATACCCAAGACACATAGTCGTCAGACTTTCCAAGGTCAATGCAAAAATGAACACCTTCAAGGCAGCTAGAGGAAAGGGTCAGATCATGTACAAAGGGAACCCCATCAGTCTAACAGCAGGCTTCTCAGCAGAAACCTTCCGAGCCAGAAGAGTGGGGACCTATTTTCAGCATTCTTAAAGAAAAGAAATTCCAACCAAGAATTTCATATCCCATCAAACTAAACTTCATCAGCAAAGGAGAAATAAAATCCTTTGCAGACAAGCAAATGCAAAGGGAATTCCTTACCAGTAGACTAAGCTTACAAAAGATCCTTAAGGGAGTTTTAAACATGGAAATAAAAGAACAATACCTCCTACTACAAAAACACCCTTGCATACTTAGCCCACAGGCCTTGTAAAGCAACTACACAATCAAGACTATAAAGCAACCAGCTAACAACATCATGACAGGAACAAAATCTCACATATCAATATTAACCTTGGATGTAAACAGTCTAAATGTCCCCCCTTAAAAGTCACAGAGTGGGCCAGGCATGGTGGCTCACACCTGTAATCCCAGTACTTTGGGAGGCCAAGACAGGCAGATCTCCTGAGGTTAGGAGTTTGAGACCAGCCTGGTCAACATGGCAAAACCTTGTCTCTACTAAAAATACAAAAATTAGCCAGGCATGGTGGTAGGTGCCTGTAATCCCAGCTACTCAGGAGGCTGAAGCAGGAGAATCACTTGAACCCGGGAGGCAGAGGTTGCAGTGAGCCAAGATCGCACCACTGCACTCCAGCCTGGGCGACAAGAGCGAAACTCTGTCTCAAAAAAAAAAAAAAAAAAGGAAAGAAAGAAGTCACAGAGTGGCAATTTGGATTAAAAAAAAAAAGACCCAACTGTCTGCTGTTTCCATGAGACCCCTATAACGTGCAACAACAGCCATGGGCTCCAAGTAAAGGGATGGAGAAAGATCTATCACGCAAACAGAAAACAAAAAAGCAAGGGTTGCTATCACATATCAGACAAAACAGACTTTAAACCAACAAAGTAAAAAAGAACAAAGAAGGGCATTACATAATGATAAAGGGTTCAATTCAACAACAAGACTTAATTGTCCTAAATATACATGCACCCAACATTGGAGCACCAGGATTCACAAAACAAGTACTTCTAGCCTACAAAAAGATGTAGACAGTCACACAATAACAGTGAGGTACTTAAACACCCCACTGACAACTTTATACAGATCATCAAGACAGAAAACTAACAAAGAAATTCTAGACTTAAATTTGACACTTTACCAATTGGACCTAACAGACTTCTACAGAATACACTACCCAGCAACCACAGAGTACACTTTCTTCTAATCTGCACAGGGAACATACTCTAAGATTAACCATGGCTGGGCGCAGTGGCTCATGCCTGTAATCCCAGCACTTTGGGAGGCCAAGGCAGGTGAATCACAAGGTCAGGAGTTCAAGACCAGCCTGGCCAACATAGTAAAACCCCGTCTCTACTAAAAATACAAAAATTAGCCGGGCATGGCCACACACGCCTGTAGTCCCAGCTACTCAGGAGGCTGAGGCAGGAGAATCGCTTGAACCCGGGAGGTGGAGGTTGCAGTGAGCCAAGATTGTGCCACTGCACTCCAGCTTGGACAACAGAGTGAGACTTCGTCTCAAACAAACAAAAAAAAAGATTAACCACGTTTGGCCATAAAGTCAGTCTCAATAAATTCAAAAAAATTAAAATCATACCAAGCAGACTCTCAGATCACAGTGGAATAAAAATATACATCAATACCAAGAAGATATCTCAAAACCACACAATTACATAGCAATTAAACAACTTGCTTTTGAATGACTTTTGAGTAAACAACAAAACTAAGGCAGAAATCAAAAAAGTATTTGAAATTAATCAAAACAGAGACACAACATACCAAAATCTTTGGAATACAGCAAAAGCAGCTTTAAGAAGAAGGTTTATTATGCTAAACACCTACATTAAGAATTTAAAAAGAGCTCACATTAACAATTTCACATTGCACCTAGAGGAACTAGAAAAACAAGAACGAAACCCCAAAGCTGGAGGAAGAAAACAAATAACTAAAATCAGGGCAAAATCAAACAAAATTGAGATCCAAAAATGCATACAAAGGATTGATGAAACAAAAAATTGGTTCTTTGAAAGGATACACAAGATACATAGACTGCTAGCTAGATTAACAAAGAAAAACAGAAGATTCAAATAAGCACAATCAGAAATGACAAAAATAACATTACGCACCTGTGGTCCCAGCTACTCAGGAAGCTGAAGCAGGAGGATGGCTGGAGCCCGGGAAGTCGAGGCTGCAGTGAACTGAGATTGTGCCACTGCACAGCAGCCTGGGTGAAGAGCAAGACACTGTCTCAAATAAATAAATATTTTTTTAAAATAATAATAATCCCATTAAAGAGTGGGTAAAGGACATGAACAGACACTTCTCAAAAAAAGACATACAAGCAGCCAACAAACATATGAAAAAATGTTCATCATCCCTAATCATCAGAGAAATGCAAATTAAAACCACAATGAGATACTATCTCACACCAGTCAGAATGGCTATTACACAAAAAAGAAAAATAAGAGATGTCAGCCAGGGCTACAGAGAAAAGAGAAGGCTTACACACTGTTCTTGGGAATGTTAATTACTTCAGCCACTCTGGAAAGTGGTTTGAAGACTTCTCAAAAAGCTAAAAACAGAATTAACATTCAACCCAGAAATCCCATTACTGCGTACATACCCAGAGGAAAATAAATCATTCTAACAAAAAGACACATGCACCCATGTGTTCACTGCAGCACTATTTACAATAGCAAAGCCATGGAATCAACCCAGGTGCCCATCAATGGTGGAGTGGATAAAGAAACTGTAGTATGCATACACCATGGAATACTACACAGCAATAAAAAATGATTCTCCACATGGCGCAGCTGGAGGTCATTATCCTAAGCAAACTAATGCAGACACAGAAAACCAAATGCTACATGTTCTCACTTATAAGTAGGAGCTAAACATTGGATACACATGGACATAAAGATGGGAACAGTAGACACTGGGGACTAAAGAGAGGGGAGGGAGGAGGGCCAGGGTTAAAAAAACCACCTATTGGATACTAAGCTCACTACCTAGATGACAGGTACGATCATACTGCAAACCTCAGCATCACACAATAGACCTTTGTAACAAATGTGCACATCTATACCTCCTCCCGAATCTAAAATAAAATTTGAAAAAGAAAAAATAAAATAAAAAATTAGTTGCATTTCTATAATATATACTAACAACAAACTGCTTGAAAATGAAATTAAGAAAACACTCCCATTTAACCTGGCATCAAAAAGAATAAACTTAAGAATAAGTTTAACCAAGGAGGTGAAAGATCTGTACAATAAGAACCATAAAACACGGATGAAAGAAATTGTAGAAGATACAAATAGAATAATTAATACCATTAAAATGCTTATACTATACAAAGTGATGTGCAGATTCAGGCAATCCCTATGAAAATTCAATGATGTATTTCACAGAAATTTTTTTTAAATCCTGAAATTTGTGTGGAGCCAAAAAAGACCCCAAATAGCTTAGGCAATCTTGAGAAAGAAGAATAAAGATAGAGGCATCATACATCCTGATCTCAAAGTATATTACAAAGATACAGTAATTAAAACAGTATAGTACTTGTATTAAAAATAGACACATAGGCCAGGCATGGTGGCTTATGCCTATAATCCCAGCACTTTGGAAGGCTGAGGCAGGTGGATCACCTGAGGTCAGAAGTTTGAGACCAGCCTGACCAACATGATGAAACCCCATCTCTACTAAAAGTACAAAAATTAGCTGAGCATGGTGATGGGCACCTGTAATCCTAGCTACTTGGAAGGCTGAGGCATAAGAATCACTTGAACCCGAGAGGCAGAGGTTGCAGTGAGCCAAGATTACACCATTGCACTCCACCCTGGACAACACAGTGAGACTCTGTCTCAAAAAAATAAATAAATAAATAAAAACAGGCACATAGACCAATTGAACCCAATAGAAAGTTCAGAAATACACCCATATATACATGGTTAACTAGCCTTCAGCAAAGGCACCAAGAATACACAATGAGAAAATGATAGTATCTTCAATAAATCATGTTGGAAAAATGAAATATCCAAATGCAGAAGAATGAAACTGGATCTTTACCTTATACAATACACAGAAATTAACTCAAAATAGATTAAAGAGTTAAATGTAAGACCTAAAACTGTAAACTTCTAGAAGAAGAGAGGAGAAAAGCTCCATGTCATTGGTCTTGGCAAAGGTTTTTTTTAGTATAACACCAAAAGCACAGGCAGCAAAAGCAAAAATAGACAAGGGGAATTACCGCAAACTAAAACACTTCTGAGCAGTCAAGGAAAAAACAAAATGAAAAAGCAACCTATGGAATGGAGAAAATATTTGCAAACCATGTATCTGATAAGTGTTTTTTTTTCTTTAGTTTTAATATCTTTTTTAAAATATATTTATTTTAATTTTTGTGAGTACATGGTAGGGGTATTTATGGCATATGATAAGGATTAAATATCTAAAATATATATGGAATTCATGCAACTCAATAGCAAAAAATATATATAACCCAATTGAAAAATGGGCAAAGGACCTGAATAGACATTTTTCCAAAAAAGATATACAAATGGTTAAAGTGTATATGAAAAGGTACTCAACATCACTAATCAGGGAAATGCTAATCAAAACCACAATGAGACATCATCTCACACCTGTTAGATGGCTACCACCAAAAGGCCAAAAGATAACAAGTGTTGGCAAGGATGTAAAGAAAACACTTAAATGTTGTTGGTGGGAATGTAAATTGGTGCAGCCATTCTGAAAAACAGTGTGAAGGTTCCTCAAAAAATTAAAAATACAGGCGAGGCACGGTGGCTCACTTTGGGAGGCCAAGGCAGGCAGACTAAATGAGAAATTGATAATGATAAATAATTGATATATTAACGATGAAATAACTACTATGTATACTTTGCTACAATAAATAATAATAATAATGGGAGGGGACTCACGTTATTTGAATGTGGAGCTTCGTGTTAATTCGTCCAACTAACCTATCACATGCTGCTCTCTGGAGCGTGGGGACAGATGATAGCGCTGAGCATAACTGGGAACAGAAAAATAAATTGGCAGGGGTGGGGGGACTCAGCTTAGTTGAGAGTGAGATTTTGTAGAGAATGAACATGACCAATATCAGAAGTTTCTCAGAGCCACAGTTGAGCTGCTTTTTCTGCTGGTTTCAGGTGACTGCAAAACAGCCGCACAGGTGTGGGCCTGAAACCCGCGTAATGGAGCTTTCCCCTCCTCCCTGGATTCAGCCACGCCCAGGGTGAATGACGTTTGGCTGCAAAACTTAATAGTTTGGGGAGTTTGGGGGTTTTTGTTTTTTGTTTTTTGTTTTTTGTTTTGAGATCGAGTCTCACTCTGTCTCCCAGGCTGGAGTGCCGTGATGTGATCTTGGCTCACTGCAACCTCTACCTCCCGGGTTCAAATGATTCTCCTGCCTCAGCCTTCCCAGTAGCTGGGATTACAGGCCCCGCCACCATGTCCAGCTAATTTTTGTATTTTAGGAGAGATGGGGGTTTCACCATGTTGGCCATCTCAAACTCCTAACTTCAAGTGAGCCTCCTGACTCGGCCCCTCAAAGTGCTGGGATTACAGGTGTGAGCCACCGCACCTGTCCAATTTAATGGTTTAAGAGAAAATGAGGCCAGGCACAGTGGCTCACACCTGTAATCCCAGCACTTTGGGAGGCCAAGGCTGGTGGATCACTTGAGGTCAGGAGTTCGAGACCAGCCTGACCAACATGGTGAAACCCCATCACTTCTAAAAATACAAAAATTAGCCAGGCGTGGTGGTGCACACCTGTAATCCCAGCTACTCGGGCAGCTGAAGCAGGAAAATCGCTTGAACCCAGGAGGCGGAGGTTGCAGTGAGCCAAGATCATGCCACTGCACTCCAGCCTGGGTGACAAGAGCAAAACTCCATCTCAAAAAAAAAAAAAAAAAAAAGAGAAAGCAAAACAAAAGTGAGGAAATCAAGGGGAGGGAAATCACTGCCCCAGCTCGGGGTTCTTGCCCCGAGGAAGGAGCTGCACTGCCACAATCCATTTCAAGCACCCTCCAGGAAGCCTCCAACCCCCAGCTGCAGTGCCTGCATGACAAAAGGTCAACTTCAAGGGCCTGGCTTCCCCTCCGTTCCCCCCCACCCCCAACCCCCAGCAACACAGGAAGCAGGGCTCACTCTTCCTGCACCAGTAAACTTACAGGAAGTCAGCTGCTGTCACAAGTGCAGCCTCCTGAGAGCCCCGGCCCTTTCCCAGAACCCCACCCATACCTGGCCGATGTCCAGCTAGGGTGCTGCACTAAAGCCCTACATAGAACTGAAGCATTAACGTGCTTTTAACCCAGTTGGGGAAAAGCCACTGCCCTGAGCCCCTTGAAAGAACTGAGGAAATGCCACCCCAAAATATGCCGCTTTGGTGTGCTGATCACTTCGAGCTGAAGACACTTGAGAAAGATCAAAGGCAGAGAGATGTTTTCCCTGTACTCCCCCTATCTGCCTAAAGACAGATCCCCAATCCCCTCCCAGGGAGTTTTGGGGAAATGAAAATCAAAACCACAGTGACGTACCATCTCACAGCTGTCAGACGGCTAGCATCAAAAGGTGAAAGGTAAAAGGTGTTGGCAAGGATGTAGAGAAAATACGTATGTGTTGTTGGTGGGAATGTAAATTGGTGCTGCCATTCTGTAAAACAGTGTGAAGTTTCCTCAAAAAATTAAAAATAGGGCCTAGGTGGGGGTGGCTGGCAAAATGGCCAAATAGGAACGGTTCCAGTCTGCAGCTCCCAGCAAGATCAACGCAGAAGGCAGGTAATTTCTGCATTTTCAACTGAGGTACCTGGTTCACCTCACTGGGACTGGTTAGACAGTGGGTGCAGCCCACAGAGGGTGAGCCAAAACAGGGTGGGGCGTCGCCTCAACTGGGAAGCCCAAGAGGTCAGGAAACTCCCTCCCCTAGCCAAGGGAAGCCATGAGGGACTGTGCCATGAGAAACAGTGCACTCCAGCCCAGATACTACACTTTTCCCACGGTCTTTGCAACCCGCAGACCAGGAGATTCCCTCAGTTGCCTACACCACAAGGACCCTGGGTTTCAAGCACAAAACTGGGCAGCCATTTGGGCAGACACCAAGCTAGCTGCAGGAGTTTTCTTTCCATAACCCAGTGGCGCCTGGAGCAGCAGTGAGACAGAACCATTCACTCCTCCAGAAAGGGGGCTGAAGCCAGGGAGCCACCTGGTCTAGCTCAGCAGATCCCACCCCCACAGAGCCCAGCAAGCTAAGACTGACTGGCTTGAAATTCTTGCTGGCAGCACAGCAGTCTGAAGTTGACCTGGGACACTCAAGCTTGGTGGGGGGAGGGGTGTCCACCATGACTAAGGCGTGAGTAGGTGGATTTTCCCTCACAGTGTAAACAAAGCCACTGGGAAGTTCAGAAGAGGTGGAGCCCTCCACAGCTCAGCAAAACCATTGTAGCCAGACTGCCTCTCTAGAGTCCTCCTCTCTGGGCAGGGCATCTCTGAAAGAAAGGCAGCAGCCCCAGTCAGAGGCTTATAGATAAAACTCCCACCTCCCTGGGACAGAACACCTGGGGGAAGAGGTGGCTGTGGGTGCAGCTTCAGCAGACTTAAATATTCCTGCCTGCTGGCTCTGAAGAAACCAGCAGATCTCCCAGAACAGCACTCAAGCTCTGCTGAGGGACAGACAGTCTCCTCTAGAGAGTCCCTGACCCCTGTGCCTCCTGACTGGGAGATACGCCCCAGTAGGGGTCGACAGACACCTCATACAGGAGAGCTCTGGCTAGCAACTGGCAGGTGCCTCTCTGGGACGAAGCTTCCAGAGGAAGGAGCAGGCAGCAATCTTTGCTGTTCTGCAGCCTCTGCTGGTGATACCCAGGCAATCAGAGTCTGGAGTGGACCTCCAGCAAACTCCAGCAGACCTGCAGAAGAGGGACCTGACTGTTACAAGAAAACTAACAAACAGAATGCAATAGCATCAACATCAACACAAAGGACAACCACCCAGAAACCCCATGCAAAGGTCACCAGCATCAAAGACCAAAGCTAGATAAATCCACAAAGATGAGGAAAAACCAGAGCAAAAAGGCTGAAAATTCCAAAAACCAGAATGCCTCTTCTCCTCCAAAGGATCACTACTCCTCACCAGCAAAGGCACAAAACTGGACAAAGAAGGAGTATGACAGATTGACAGAAGTAGGCTTCAGAAGGTGGGTAATAACAAACTCCTCCAAGCTAAAGGAGCATGTTCTAACCCAATGCAAGGAAGCTAAAAACCTTGAAAAAAGGTTAGAGGAATTGCTAACTAGAATAACCAGTTTAGAGAAGAACAAAAATGACCTGATGGAGCTGAAAAACACAGCACGAGAAGCATACACAAGTATCAATAGCCAAATCGATCAAGTGGAAGAGAGGATATCAGAGATTGAAGATCAAATTAATGAAACAAAGCGTGAAGACAAGATTAGAGAAAAAAAGAATGAAAAGAAATATGGGACTATGTGAAAAGACCAAATCTACGTTTGATTAGTGTACCTGAAAGTGACAGGGAAAATGGAACCCAGTTGGAAAATGCTCTTCAAGATATTATCCAGGAGAACTTCCCCCAACCTAGCAAAACAGGCCAATATTCAAACTCAGGAAATACAGAGAACACCACAAAAATACTCCTCGAGAAGAGCAACCCCAAGACACATAATCATCAGATTCACCAAGGTTGAAATAAAGGAAAAAACGTTAAGGTCAGTCAGAAAGAAAGGTCAGGTTACCCACAAAGAGAAGCCCATCAGACTAACAGCAGATCTCTCTGCAGAAACCCAACAAGCCAGAATAGAGTGGGGGGCATTATTCAACATTCTTAAAGAAAAGAATTTTCAACCCAGAATCTCATATCCAGCCAAGCTAAGCTTCATAAGTGAAGGAGAAATAAAATCCTTTACAGACAAGCAAATGCTGAGAGATTTTGTCACCACCAGGCCAGCCTTACAAGAGCTCCTGAAGGAAGCACTAAATATGGAGAGAAAAAACCGGTACCAGCCACTGCAAAAACATATCAAATTGTAAAGACCATCAACACTACGAAGAAACTACATCAACTAATGGGCAAAATAACCAACTAGCATCATAATGAAAGAATCAAATTCACACATAACAATATTAACCTTAAATGTAGATGGACTAAATGCCCCAATTAAAAGACACAGATGGGCAAATTGGATAGAGAGTCAAGACCCATTGGTGTGCTGTGTTCAGGAGACCCATCTCATGTGCAGAGACACACATAGGCTCTAAATAAAGGGATGAAGGAATATTTACTAAGCAAATGGAAAGCAAAAACAAAAAACAAAAACAAAAACACAGCAGGGGTTGCAATCCTAGTCTCTGATAAAACAAACTTTAAACCAACAAAGATCAAAAAAGACAAAGAAGAGCATTGCACAATGGTAAAGGCATCAATGCAACAAAAAGAGCTAGCTATCCTAAATATATATGCACCCAAAACAGGAGCACCCAAAATCATAAAGCAAGTTCTCACAGACCTACAAAGAGACTTAGACTCCCACACAATGATAGTGGGAGATTTTAACACCCCACTGTCAATATTAGACAGATCAACAAGACAGAAAATTAACAAGGATATTCAGGACTTGAACACAGCTCTGGACCAAGCAGAACTAATAGACATCTACAGAACTCTCCACCTGTAAATCAACAGAATATACATTCTTCTCAGCACCACATCACACTTATTCTAAAATTGACCACATAATTGGAAGTAAAACACTCCTCAGCAACTGCAAAAAAAATGGAAATAATAACAAACAGTCTCTCAGACCACAGTGGAATCAAATTAGAACTCAGGATTAAGAAACTCACTGAAAACCACACAATGGCATGGAAACTGAACAACCTGCTCCTGAATGACTACTGGGTAAATAACGATATTAAGGCAGAAATAAATGTTATTTCAAACCAATGAGAAAAAAGACAGAAGGCACCAGAATCTCTGGGACACAGCTAAAGCAGTATTTAGAGGGAAATATATAGCATTAAATGCCCACAGGAGAAAGCAGGAAAGATCTAAAATTGACACCCAAACATCACAGTTAAAAGAACTAAAGAAGAAAGAGCAAACAAATTCAAAAGCTGGCAGAAGACGAGATATAACTAAGATCACAGCAGAACTGAGAGAGAGACACGAAGAATCCTTCAAAAAATCAGTGAATCCAGGAGCTGATTTTTTTAAAAGATCAACAAACAGATAGACCACAAGCCAGATAATAAAGAAGAAAACAGAGAAGAATCAAATAGAAACAATAAAAAACGATAAAGGGGATATAACCACTGATCCCACAGAAATACAAACTACCATCAGAGAATACTATAAACACCTCTACACAAATGAAATAGAAAATCAAAAAGAAATGGATAAATTCCTAGACACATACACTCTCCTAGGACTAAACCAGGAGGAAGTCGAATCCCTGAATAGAGCAATAATAAGTCCTGAAATTGAGGCAGTAATTAATAGCCTACCAACCAAGAAAGCCCAGGACCAGATGTATTCATAGCCAAATTCTACCAGAGGTACAAAGAGGAGCTGGTACCATTCTTTCTGAAACTATTCCAAACAATAGAAAAAGAGGGACTCCTCCCCAACTCATTTTATGAGGGCAGCATCATCCTGACACCAAAACCTGGCAGAGACACAAAAAAAAAAAAAAGGAAATTTCAGGCCAATATCCCTGGTGAACATTGATGCAAAAATCCTCAATAAAATACTGGCAAACCGAATCCAGCAGCACATCAGAAAGCTTATCCACCACACTCAAGCTGGCTTCATTTCTGGGATGCAAGGCTGGTTCAATACACACAAATTAATAAACATAATCCATCACATAAACAGAACCAATGACAAAAACCACATGACTATCTCAATAGATTCAGAAAAGGCCTTCAATAAAATTTAACACCGCTTCATGCTAAAAATTGTCAATAAAATAGGTATTGATGGGACATATTTCAAAACAATGAGAGTATTTATGACAAACCCACAGCCAATATCATACTGAATGGGCAAAAGCTGGAAGCATTCCCTTTGAAAACCAACCTAAGACAAGGATGCCCTCTCTCACCACTCCTATTCAACATAGTATTGGAAGTTCTGGCCATGGCAATCAGACAAGAGAAACAAATAGAGGGTACTCAGCTAGGCACGGTGGCTCACACCTGTAATCCCAGCACTTTGGGAGGCCAAGGCAGGCGGATCACCTGAGGTTGGGAGTTTGAGACCAGCCTGACCAACATGAAGAAACCCCATCTCTACTAAAAAAAAATACAAAATTAGCCAGGCATGGTGGTGCATGCCTGTAATCCCAGCTACTCAGGAGGCTGAGGCAGGAGAATCACTTGAACCCAGGAGTTGGAGGTTGCAGTGAGCCGAGATCATGCCATTGCACTCCAGCCTGGGCAACAAGAGTGAAACTCCATCTCAAAAAAAAAAAAAGAAAGAAAGTGTATTCTAATAAAGAGGGGAAGTCAAATTTTCTGTTTGCAGATGACATGACTGTATATTTAGAAAACCCCATTGTCTCAGCCCAAAATCTCCTTAAGCTGATAAGCAACTTCAGCAAAGTTTCAGGATACAAAACCAATGTGCAAAAATCACAAACATTCCTGTACACCAATAATAGACAAACAGCGAGCAAATCATGAGTGAATTCCCATTCACAATTGCTACAAAAAGAATAAAATACCTAGGAATCCAACTCACAAGGGATGTGAAGGACCTCTTCAAGGAGAACTACAAACCACTGCTCAACAAAATAAGAGAAGACACAAACAAATGGAAGAACTTCCATGCTCATGGATAGGAAGAATCAATATCATAAAAATGGCCATACTGCCCAAAGTAATTTATAGATTCAATGCTATCCCCATCCAACTACCATTGACTTTCTTCACAAAATTAGAAAAAGCTACTTTAAATCTTATGTGGAACCATAAAAGAGCCCATATAGCCAAGACAATCCTAAGCAAAAAGAACGAAGCTGGAGGCATCACGCTACCTGACTTCAAACAATACTACAAGGCTATAGTAACCAAAACAGCAAGGTACTGGTACCAAAACAGATATATAGACCAATGCAACAGAACAGAGGCCTCAGAAATAACACCACACACCTACAACCATCTGATCTTTGACAAACCTGACAAAAGCAAGCAATGGGGAAAGGATTCTCTATTTAATAAATGGTGTTGGGAAAACTGGCTAGCCATATGCAGAAAATTGAAATTGGACCCCTTCCTTACACCTTAAAAAAAAATTAACTCAACACGGATTAAAGATTTAAATGTAAGACCTAAAACCATAAAAACCCTAGAAGAAAACATAGGCAATACCATTCAGGACATAGGCATGGGCAAAGACTTCATGACTAAAACACCAAAAGCAATGGCAACAAAAGCCAAAATTGATGAACGGGATCTAATTAAACTAAAGAGCTTCTGCACAGCAAAAGAAACTACCATCAGAGTGAACAGGCAACCTACAGAATGGGAGAATAATTTTGCAATCTACTCATCTGACAAAGGGCTAATATCCAAAATCTACAAAGAATGTAAACAAATTTACAAGAAAAAAACAACCTCATCAAAAAGTGGGCAAAGGATATGAACAGACACTTCTCAAAAGGAGACATTTATGCAGCCAACAGACATATGAAAAAAGGCTCATCATTACTGGTCATCAGAGAAATGCAAATCAAAACCACAATGAGATACCATCTCACGTCAGTTAGAATGGTGATCATTAAAAAGTCAGGAAACAACAGATGCTTGAGAGGATGTGGAGAAATAGGAACGCTTTTACACTGTTGGTGGGACTGTAAATTAGTTTAGCCATTATGGAAGACAGTGTGGCGATTCCTCAAGGATACAGAACCAGAAATACCATTTGACTCAGCCATTACTGGGTCATACCACTACTGGGTATGTACCCAAAGATTATAAATCATTCTACTAAAAAGACGCATGCACCTTTGGGAGGCCGAGGCGGGTGGATCACCTGAGGTCAGGAGTTCAAGGCCAGCCTGGCCAACATGGTAAAACCCCGTCTCTACTAAAAATATAAAAAATTAGCTGGGCATGGTGGTGGATGCCTGTAATCCTAGCTACTCAGGAGGCTGAGGCAGAATTGCTTGAACCCAGGAGGCAGAGGTTGCAGTGAGCTGAGATCGTGCCACTGCACTCCAGCCTGGGCAACAAAAGTGAAACTTTGTCTCAAAAAAAAAAAAAAAAAAAAAAGACACATGCACATGTATGTTTATTGCAGCACTATTCACAAGAGCAAAGACTTGGAACCAATCCAAATGCTCATCAATGATAGACCGGATAATGAAAATGTGGCACATATACACCATGGAATACTATGCAGTTATAAAAAAGGATGCGTTCATGTTCTTTGCAGGGACATGAATGAAGCTGGAAACCATCATTCTCAACAAACTAACACAGGAACAGAAAACTAAACACTACATGTTCTCATTCATAAGTGGGAGATGTACAATGAGAACATATGGACACAGGGAGGGGAACATCACACACCAAGGCCTGCTAGGGGCTGGGGGCTGGGGGAGGAATAGCATTAGGAGAAATACCTAATGTCGATGATGGGTTGATGGCTGCAGCAAACCACCATGGCACGTGTATACCTATGTAACAAACCTGCGTGTTCTGCACATGTATCCCAGAACTTAAACAATAATAAATAAATAAATAAATAAATAAATAAATAAATAAATAAATAAATAGGGGACTAGGGAGGATTAACTTCTATCTCAGGAGAGGAGACAAGAATACCCCAGAGCTGGACAAACTTTGTCACAAACCATTATCTCTGCTTCTGAGGTCCCATTCATCTCTCCCAAAAACCATTTATTCCCCTCTAAGCTGCCTGCACCTCCCTGCCCCTCTCTACTATGAAGAGGGTATTCAAGTTCCTCAGTCTCACTGGTTTGAAAGTGTTCCCTTTTCCTTCCTGTGATGCCCCAGTGCACATAATAAATTTGTGTGCCTTTGCTCGTGTAATTGGCCTGCTGTGTGTGTGTGTGTGTGTGTGTGTGTGTGTAAATGGGGTTTCACTTTGTTGCCCAGGCTGGTCTCAAATTCCCAGCCTCAAGCGATCTTCCAACCTCAGCCTCCCAAAGTATTAGGTGTTAGGATTACGGGTGTGAGCCTGGCTGGTGTTTGTTTGTTTTTGTTTTTGAGACAGGGTCTTGCTCTGTCACCCAGGCTGGAGTACCGTGGCACAATCACAGCTCACTGAAGCCTCAACATCCCAGGCTCAGGTGATCCTCCTGCCTCAGCCTCCTGAGTACCTGGGACTACAGCACGCCACCACCACGCCCAGATAATTTTATTTATTTTTTTGTTAAAGAAGCGATCTTACTATGTTGCGCAGGCTGGTCTCAAACTCCTGAGCTCAAGCGATCCTCCCACCTCAGCCTCCCAAAGTGCTGGGATTGTAGGTACAAGCCACTGCCTCCAACCCTTTTTTAAAATTTTTTTTAGAGACAGCGTCTTGCTTTGTTGCTGAGGCTGGAGTGCAGTGGTGCCATCATAGCTCACTACAGCCTGGAACTCCTGGTCTCAAACAATCCTCCCACATCAGCCTCCCAAATAGCTGGGACTACAGGCACGCACAATCAGCCTAGCTCATTTTCTTGTTTTTTGTAGAGACAGTGTCTCACGATGTTACCCAAGTGGTCTCAAACAGCTAGGCTCAAGCCATCCTTCCACCTCAGTCTCCCAAAGTGCTGGGATTACAGGCGTGAGCCACCGTGCAAGGCCCGATAGTTTATTTCATAGACTCAGCTACCAACTCCTTAGAGTGTAGAGGGAAATTCTTCTCCACACACACCCTTCAAGGTTCTCCCTCCACCCTCTGTTGCCCTGGACACCCTCCCTAGACCTTCCCAGTCAACAACCTGACATCAGGAATCCTTCTGGAACCTGCTTCTGACTTCTGCAGGTGTCAGTTCTGATCAGTAGGAGCACACAGAATGAAAGGCAGGGCTCTCCTGCAAAGGTTGGTTTTTTATTCTGATTTTAGCAAGTAAAACTCTACTTGAAATTTGCGTTTGACCACGGATTCTCTCCCCTAAAATTCCCATACTCATCCCAACCTGATGCCGCTGTTCAGATTCTCCAGAAAGTCTACACTGCCCTCTCGTGGCAGAATGTTGCTATTGCATAGTCTCCTTTCAAAGCATCCTGTAACGTTTCTTCTTGTAAGTCAACCTGTTGTCCATCCCGGAAAAATAGAACTCTTCTCAACCTTCTAAACGAAGATCACAAAATCAAGGTCACAGTGCCATTATTTACTTCTAAATGAAGGTGGAATAACATAAAGAATAGGTGCACGAGATGGTTTTGATATGTGGCAGTTCATGTGCCCACAAATGGGATTATGGCCCACACAGAGAACACTTAATTCAAATTGTGACGTGGATACTGTGCCTTCGATGCTCTTCCATCCCCTTTATGATCTTTCCATCCTCCTAGGTCCCTGGGGACCTAGGAGTCTCCAGGAACAATGTATTTCTGCCCACCCTAGATTTCCCTCTAGGCTAGAATGCTCTGAAGCGCAGCCTCCAGAGCAACTCTAAGGGCACACAGCAGTGATGCAGGGGACACTGAAGTTGCAGAGAAGTAAAGTGGCACCTAGATACCCAACTGTACGGCCTCCACTGGAGCACAGGGTCTGTCAGCTTCCGTGGCCTGCTCTGTAGATTCTCACATTATGAGGGCTTTCTTTCAGTGGAGTCTCAGAGGCGGCCTGAGCAGAGAAGAAAACACTGGGTTATGGAGTGAGCTTAACTACGGCAGACAGTTGTCTTTTTGAGGGGAGATGAGAAGTGGGTTGTTGTAAGTGGATGCCATCTCGGGGAGGGGATTCATCCCCACGGCGTGAATTAATGCCACCTGATCGTTGCTCTGGAGGTGGTGGATGTGGAAATGGATCTCAGACAGAGCTGGCTTTGACAGGGCCCCTCGCCAGTGGGAGCTCTCTCTGGCAGACACAGAATCAAACACCTCAAACACTTGGGAGGGGTCCCATATACAGAACAAGATGTGTCTTCTCAGACTGACAGCCATGGCTAAGATGGCCTCACAGCTCCGGCCCCAGGAAATAGCTAGCCATAGCGTCTGCCAGGGGCAGCGAAGCGTTCGCAGCAAGCACAACAGCACCTGGAGTTGCCCATTTGCCCGTTTTATGGGAAGAGAAGCAGCCGCCATAAACAAGAGAACTTCATGCCACAAATCCTGAAAGTTAAAAATCACAAGCGACAAAGAAATCTTAACATCTTCCCAGCACCAACACAGAATCGTTCATAAATCCGACATGTTTACTAGATGAAGACTGTGACCTCTTTCAAATGTCTGTGGTCAGTACTCTTTTCATTTGGCCTTTTTGAAGACTGTTGACTGTGGACCACATTGCTTCACCGTCCCACCGCTGCTAAGTGTCACACGGCGTCATCTTCCCTCCCTGCCTGCCGTGGGGCCCTTCCTGCCCAGCTGCCTCGCAGCAATTCGTAGAAGGATTAGTAGGTTATATTTATAGTTTTCAAAAACTTTAGAAACATGCAAATATAAAATGAACATGTCAATGGTTTGATTCAAATCGTTCATTAACAAGGGAACCCGAAATATGCTAAAACTGGTTCAAAGGAGAACTTGAAGAATTGAGATTTACATTGTCAGTCCAGTCAAAGGAATGCTGAGATGAATTTGCTAATCTATGCAAAACTGGTTAATATACTACTAGGCAATAAACTATATAAATCATCTTTTCTACAAGACAGTAAATAATTATATCTCTCCAATGCAAAATGCATTTTCATTGCTATAGGCTAGAATCATTTACAAAACTTTCAGATAAGAATCTTTATATTATTATTCCTTTTCTGCAAGTTAACCTCTACCTCTTAGAGTTGTAAAATACCCTGGCTAATAAAAAGTTAATCAAAATTACATAGCAACCACTGCATTGAAGGAATACTCAGTCATTCATTTTATTTTATTTTATTTTATTTTATTTTATTTTATTTTATTTTATTTTGAGATGGAGTCTCACTCTGTCACCCAGGCTGGAGTGCAGTGGCACAATCTTGGCTCACTGCAACTTCCGTCTTCCGGGTTCAAGCAATTTTCCTGCCTCAGCCTCCCGAGTAGCTGGAATTACAAGTGCCCACCATCACACCCGGCTGATCTTTGTATTTTTGGTAGAGACAGGGTTTCACCATGTTGGCCAGGCTGGTCTCGAACTCCTAACCTCAGGTAATCCACCCGCCTCGGCCTCCCAAAGTGCTGGGATTACAGGCATGAGTCACCGCGCCCAGCCTCTCAGTCATCTCTTAATTGTTCTTGAAAATGTATAAAGTATGTGGATTTGATGTGTTAAGGAAAACTGGGCCATTGGTCCCCAACCTTCTCCTTTCTGAAAATGTGGTTTATGTAAATGCCAAAACTCCTTTTAAATTCTGAGCCCATCAGTAGTTTTTCCCCTGTAACACTGGGTTTTGCCCAGGTGCATTTCTGCCAGCTGGGAGGCAGCCTGAAGTCCTGGCAAGCCAGGCTGGCATTCGAGAGAGTTCAGTGTAATCGCAATGCAGAAGAGTACCTGAGCCTGGCCTTCGTGGAGACACGTCAGGGAGGCCCTGGGAGCAAACTTTTTCTACACTGGACCAGATGGTAAATATTTTAGACTTTGCAGGCCATAAAGTCTCTGTAGCAACTACTCAACTCTGCCACTGTAGCACAAAAGCAGCCTTAGAGCACATATGAACAAATGGGCATGGCTGTGTTCCAATAAAACTTTATTTACAAAACAGGCCATGGGCTGGATTTGGCGCATAGGTCACAATTTGTCTACCTGTGGTAGGGAGAATACAGGAGCTTTCATTCATTCACATAGTTAATATTAGCTGTGATTCTAAGTGAGCCATCCCTAAACCGATCCCATCCCTGCCCTTACTGAGCTCCTGGTATGGTAGAACACATAGTTTAAATAAGGAATTTTAATAAAATGTAATGGCAGAGATGGCAAATTGGACAAACCTAGTCCAATGAGAAAACACCACTTAAGTCAAAACATAAATACGTATTAAGACGCTGAATTTGAGGTTCTTGTGACATATCCAAGTAGCAGCGTTATTGGACAGGTGTTTGTAATAAGTCTACAGCTCAGAAAGCCAGCCTGGGCCAGGTGCGGTGGCTCACGCCTGTAATCCCAGCACTTTGGGAGGGCAAGGCGGGCGGATCACCTGAGGTAGGGAGTTTGAGACCGGCCTGACCAAAATGGAGAAACTCAGTTTCTATTAAAAATACAAAATTAGCCAGGTGTGGGGGCGCACGCCTGTAATCCCAGCGACTCTGGAGGCTGAGGCAGGAGAATTGCTTGAACCCAGGAGGCGGAGGTTGCAGTGAGCCGAGATCATGCCATTGCACTCCAGCCTGGGCAACAGAGAGAAACTCCGTCTCAAAAAAAAAAAAAAGAAAGAAAAAAAAAGAAAGCCAGCCTGGGCTGCAGATCAGATCTGGAAGCCACCGAAGCCTCGGGGGTGGCTGACGTTGCCTGGGAGGGTGAGTGGGTAAGAGGAGCTGTGTGAGTGACTATACCCTGTGCTTCTCAAACTTGAGCGTGCAGCTCACTCACCTGCAGGGCTTCTCAAAACACAGACTGTGGGGCCTCGCCCTCGAAGGCTCAGATTCAGTACATCTGGTTCGAGGCCAAAGAATTTGCATTTCTTTCAAGTTCCCAAAGAAGAAGGTACATCTGGAGTTTAGTCAAGTTTTGAGAAAAGGGCTTTTCGTTACAAGCAGAGTGCAACCAGGAAAGATGGCTCCTTGCACCCACCAGAGGAATAAAAACATCTTTTAAGAAAAGTCCAAGATTCTGACATTTTGGTTGCAAGGTCAAGAAATAAGCTCCAACTAAAAAAAATCATCATCATGAGATGCATCCATTTCACTGACATTAGTCATCTTAGACTATCTAATGCAGAGCAATAAATTCTTTCCATGATGTTGGATATCTCTTGGACCTCCCTGTAAATAATTTTTTTTTCTTCTTGAGATGGAGTTTCACTCTGTTGCCTAGGCTGGAGTGCGGTGGCGAGATCTCGACTCACTGCAACCTCCCTCTCCCAGGTTCAAGCAATTCTCTTGCCTCAGCCTCCCGAGTAACTGGGATTGCAAGCGCCAGTCACCACGTCTGGCTAATTTTTTTTGGAATTTTTAGTAGAGTTGGGGTTTCACCACGTTGGCCAGGCTGGTCTCGAACTCCTGACCTCAGGTGATCTGCCTGCCTTGGCCTCCCAAAGTGCTGGGATTACAGGAGTGAGGCACCACGCCCGGCCCCTGTAAATAATTTTTAAAGAGGCAACCTCAATGGGCACTGATCAGAGAAACAGAAGTCACTAGAGCACGAGCTATCTGAAGGTGGCAATCCTCCATTCACTGGGCAATGCTAGCCCCTGACTTAATTTCATTACAATGAAGGTGAATGTGGCTCTGGTCACTGTCGCTCCAACCCAGAAAATATTCTGGCTGCAATGAGCCCTGGAAGAGACAGATCTCAAAATTTACTGAGGTTAGAACCAAGGCACCTTGGAGTCAGGCAGCCATCGGTCAGATTTCTAAAAATGTCATTTACTTTGAGTGGCCTAGGGCACATTACTTCATTTGTGTGTGTGTGTGGTTTGTGTGGTTTTGGTTTTTTTGTTGTTGTTGTTTTTTTGAAATGGAGTCTCGCTCAGTTGCCCAGGCTAGAGTACAACGGTGCTACCTCAGCTCACTGCAACCTCTGCCTCCTGGGTTCAAGTGATTCTGTTGCCTCAGCCTCCCAAGTAACTGGGATTACAGGCCCCTACGACCATGCCTGGCTAATTTTTGTATTTTTAGTAGAGACTGGGTTTCTCAAACTCCTGACCTCAGGTGATCCACCCGCCTTGGCCTCCCAAAGTGCTGGGATTACAGATGTGAGTCACCACACCTGGCCTGGGGCACGTTACTTTCTACGTGCTTATTTCCTTATATGAGAATATAAATAACTATAACGTGTTCTGAAAGATACATTTTAAAAAGTATGTGAAAAGAACAGAATTCTTGGCCTGTGGTAAGTACTCTATAAACGTTAACTATTTTTGCCAGTATTTCCATTTTCACTGTTGTTTGGAGAAGAAATGAAAAGTTGAAGAGAGTGTTTAATCAGTTCATAAAGTTGCCAAGGGACTTTAACAGCTCATGAGAGGAAAATGCTAAAACAGAAAATCTCCCAGCCTTAGGGAAGAAGCTTAAGGGAGTTACACAGGAAGTTTAATGGGCTTTATATTTGTGTGTAATAAACACACATCATAAGAAAGGAATGCCCGTGGCCAGGCATGGTGGCTCACGCCTGTAATCCCAGCACTTTGGGAGACAGAGGCGGGTAGATCACCTGAGGTCAGGAGTTCAAGACCAGCCTGGTTAATATGGTGAAATCTGTCTCTACTAAAAATACAAAAATTAGCTGGGCATGGTGGCACACGTCCGTAATCCCATGTACTAAGGAGGCTGAGGCAGGAGAATCACTTGAGCCCGGTGGCAGAGGTTGCAGTGAGCCAAGATCACGCCACTGCACTCCAGCCTGGGTGACAGAGCGAGACCCTGTCTGGAAAAAAAAGAAAAAAGAAAAAAAATCATTTCATTTCCAAGCTTACAAATAACTGGCAACAAATCTTTTTGCAGAAATCACTAGAACAAAGTACTCTCCATCACAGCTGAGAAAGGATTTGATTTCACTTGGAACAGCTGCAGGCAGAGACTGAAATGTTCCTGCCATTGATAACTGAGTTATGGAGTTCGCAGCTACACAGGGCAGGGCAGCATCTCTGTAGGACACCTGGAACCAAATGGGCTGAACTGGGACAGAATGAAAGAGAAATCCAGGTGGGACCAGAGAAATAACTATTCCAAAGCCCTGCTCAGGTGAGTTTGGCTCAAGAATCAGAAATCAGAAATTCATCTTGGAACTTCCTATAGCTACTAATTTTCTGTTGTCTTTTTTGTTTTTTGTTTTTTGTTTTGTTTGTTTGTTTGTTTTTTGAGACAGAGTCTCACTCTGTCACCCAGGCTGAAGTGCGTGATCTCAGCTCACAGCAACCTCTGCCTCCCAGGTTCAAACGAGCCTCCCACCTCAGCCTCCTGAGTAGCTGGGACTACAGGCACCTGCCACCATGCCCAGATAATTTTTGTATTTTTAGTAGAGACAAGGTTTCACCCTGTTGGCCAGGATGGTCTTGAACTCCTGACCTCAAGTGATCTACCCACCTCAGCCTCCCAAAGTGCTGGGATTACAGACATGAGCCACTGCGCCCGGCCCTGTTATCTTTCTAAACTCTTAAGTTAGAAAACTTTCCAGGTAATGGCTAAGACAGGCATATTGACCAGAGACACCATCAAACACTTGCAGCCCAAACTGTGAAGTCATTTCAATATGACACCCAGTGACTGCTTTTGCATCTGTCATTCTCAACCCATTTACACTCTTTCTTCTTATAAGAGGAGATTTTTTGGCTGGGTGCAGTGGCTCACACCTGCCATCCCAGCACTCTAGGAGGCCAAGGCAGTCAGATTGCTTGACACCAGCCTGGGCAACATGGTGAAACCCCATCTCTACAAAAAATACAAAAATTAGCTTGGCATGGTGATTCACATGTGTAGTCCCAGTCACTTGGGAGGTTGAGGTGGGAGGATTGCTTGAGGCTGGGAGGCAAGTTTCAGTGAGCTGTGATCATGCCACTGCACTCCAGTCTGATCAAAAGAGTGAAGCCTGGAAGAAAGAGAAAGAGGGAAGGAACAGAGAGAGGGAGAGAAAGAGAGAGAGAGAGAAAGAGAAGGGAGGAAGGGAGGGAGGGAGGGAGGGAGGGAGGGAAGGAAGGAAGGAAGGAAGGAAGGAAGGAAGGAAGGAAGGAAGGAAAAGGAGGGANAGGAAGGAAGGAAGGAAGGAAGGAAGGAAGGAAGGAAGGAAGGAAGGGAAAGGAAGGAAGGAATTCACTGAAGACTTTTTGTCATCTAAGCTGTGTAAAATTACTGAGGAATAGTGAGGAGAGGAGAACCAGGAAAGCAGCCCTGCTGACAATTTTAACCTTACCCAGGAGAAAACGAAAAATTGCAGGGTTTCTCCTACGCACTGCGATGCTAGAAGATACTGAGTAGAGATGCACTTTAGGGTGAAGGGACATATTAAAGGGGTTTTGGTTATGGAAAGATAGGTATCCACACTTAGTCTGGTGGGCCTGAAGAGAGATGAACTGGAGGAAACATTTCATTTCATATGAGGCAGCTGGTGGAGAAGTAAAAGAAGGAACCCAGCCAGCCAGCTGGCACTCTATCCAGAAACAACTGGGAAGATGCTCCCTGGCTCAGGACCCGACAGAACTCCCCTCCACTGCCTCAAACCTTCAGCATAAGTTTAGTATATGCAGCATTGTGGGCAGTTTTCAACAAGGCAGTGTGGGAGACAGGCAGAACTTCCCAGGGGAGGAAAAGATAGAGGACTAAGGAGCAACAGGGAAAATATAAACCTTCCAAGAATATCCAGGGACCTACCGTTAGTGGAATAATGGTTCAAGTTAATGATTATTCATTCACCCTTTAATTCAACCAATATTAACTGAGCACCACCTACATGCTATGGACAGTCCAGCCAGTGTGCACCAGTGCAGGAAAACCAATTGTGCACGTTCCTTTCCAACTCCACGTTTAGTGATGTCATGTTAGCAGTTTGAAATCAACCATGGTAGGAATATTGACACCATAGTAATTGGCAAATGTTACAAATCAGGACATTTTTCCCCTCAGAGAGTTGGTTTGCCACTAACCACAGGCCAGTCACTGTTTTGGACAGTGAGAAAAGAGCAATGAGCAAAACAGACAAGGTGATAACCTTAGGAGAGCATATGTTCTAGAAGGGAAAGATCAAAGAATTGATTGATTGATTCACAAGCTATTTTCAAATGGTGAATAGGGCTAGGAAGACAATAAAAAGGGGTGACTAATAGTCTGCAGAGGTTGGGAAGATCTCTTTAACGAGGTAACACATGGCTGGATGCAGTGCTCACACCTGTAATCCCAGCACTTGGGGAGGCCAAGGTGGGAGGATCACTTCAGTCCAGGAATGTGAGACCAGCCTGGGTAACATAGCAAGACCCCATCTCTATAAAAAAATTTTTTTTCAATTAGCCAGGCATGGTAGTTTGCACCTG
The DNA here is from genome assembly GCF_003255815.1 of Theropithecus gelada. Taxonomy (NCBI): domain Eukaryota; kingdom Metazoa; phylum Chordata; class Mammalia; order Primates; family Cercopithecidae; genus Theropithecus; species Theropithecus gelada. The sequence continues at coordinate 107,285,380 of NC_037680.1, forward strand.
TAGTTCCAGTTACTCAGGAGGCTAAGGTAAGAGGATCGCTTAAGCCCAGGAATTCAAGGCTGCAGTGAGCTATGATTGTGCCACTGCACTCCAGCCTGAGTGACAGAGTGAGAATGGATGGATAGATAGATAGATAGATAGATAGATAGATAGATAGATAGATAGATAGATAGATAGATAGATAGATAGATAGATAGTATAGGTGCAGAGGCTCACACCTGTAATCCCAGCACTTTGGGAGGCCAAGGCAGGCGGATCACCTGAAATCAGAAGTTCAAGACAAGCCTGGCCAACATGGTAAAACTCCGTCTCTACTAAAAATACAAAAAACATTAGCTGGGCGTGGTGGCACACACCTGTAATCCCAGCTACTTGGGAGGCTTAGGCAGGAGAATAGTTTGAACCTGGGAGGCAGAGGTTGCAGTGAGCCAGAACTGCGCCACTGCACTCTACCCTGGACAACAGAGCGAGACTCCATCTCAATAAATAGATAAATAAGAGAGGTAAGCAACACTTGAGCAGTGAAATGAATTTTTAAAAGAAAATCATTCCAGCAGTTTGCGGTCATCTGTAGAGCAGGCAGCTCTGTGTGGCAGGCTATTATAGTCTCCCATCCTAAAAACACCTTCTGGCAGGGTGAGGTGGCTCACGCCTGTAATCCCAGCACCTTGGGAGGCCGAGGCAGGCAGATCACGAAGTCAAGAGATCGAGACCATCCTGGCCAACATGGTGAAACTTCGTCTTTACTAAAAATACAAAAATTAGCTGGGCGTGGTGGCACGTGCCTGTAGTCCCAGCTACTTGGGAGGCTGAAGCAAGAGAATCGCTTGAACCCAGGAGGCTGAGCTTGCAGTGAGCCGAGATGGTGCCACTGCAGTCCAGCCTGGTGACAGAGCAAGACTCCATCTCAAAAAAAAAAAAACCACACAAAACAAAACAAAACCTTCCCCTGCTCCTTTGCCCTCTCTAGCCCCTCCCCCTTTTCTCTCCTTGCCTTTATAGCCAGCTGCTCCCAAGAGAGCAAGAGAGGTCTCTGTTTATTTCCTCCAATTCTTCTTCTCCTTGCTTGCTCCCACCACTCACCAATACCACTCTTGTGAAGGTCATGAGCAAACTTCATACTGCTGAGTCCCATGGTTGGCTTTCATCCTTTATCTGACTGAAGCTCTTGGCAGCATTTGACAGACCCAGTCACTCCCTCCTCCTCACATATTGTTTGCATTTGGCTTCCAGGATGTCACCCCTCCTGAATTCCTCCCATCTCACCAGCTGGACTTTTTTTTTCTTCAGTCTCTTTTGCTGGTTCTTCTCTAAACCCCAGACCTCTAAATGCAGAGGTGTCCCGGCCTCACTTCTTGGACCTCTTCCCTTTCCTGACTATACTTCTTTTTCAGGGACCTCATCCAGTCTCACAGCTGTAGGTTCCAGCTCCATGCTGATGAGTCTCAAACCCACGTCAGCTAGCCAGACCGCTCACCTGAACACCCACTGCTTACTTAACATCTCCACCTGGAGCTAGAGTGATCCTTTAAACTGTGATTTATACCTCATCACTCCTTTGCTTAAAATCCTCCAATGGCAATACAGTGAGGCAAAGATAGTCTTTTTAACAAATGGTGCTGGAACAACAGTATATCCATGATATAGTTTGGCTCTGTGTCCCCCCCCAAATCTCACCTTGAATTGTAATAATCCCCATGTGTCAAGGGTGGGAGCAGGTGGAGGTAATCAAATGATGGGGAAGGTTTCCTCCATGCTGTTCTCCTGATAGTGAGTGAGTCTCACAAGATCTGATGGTTTTAGAAGCCTCTGGCATTTCCCCTGCTTGCACTCACTCCATCCTGCTGCCCCGTGAAGAAAGTGCCTGCTTCTCCTTTGCCTTCCACCATGATTATAAGTTTCCTGAGGCTTCCCCAGCAATGAGAAACTGTGAGTCAATTAAACCTCTTTCCTTTATACATTACCCAGTCTCAGGTATTTCCTCATAGCAGTGTGAGAACAGAATAATACAATCCACTTATAAAAAATGAATCCAGACACAGATCTTATAGCCTTCACAAAAATTAGCTCGAAATAGATCACAACCCTAAATGGAAAAATGGAACACTATAAAACTTCTGCCTATGATTTAGGCGTTTGCCCCTTCCAAAATTCCTGTTGAAACTGAATCCCCAATGTGGCATGATTAGGGCCTTTAAGAGGTGATAGGGTCATGAGGGTTCTGCTCTCATGAATGAATTAACCCATTTATGGATGAATGGATTAAAGGGTTAATGGATTAATGGATTACTATGAGAATGAGACTAGTGGCTTTAAAAGGAGAGGAGAGACTTGATCTAGCACACTCAGGCCCCTCACCTTGTGATGCTCTGCACCACCTTGGGACTGTATGGAGAGTCCCACAGCAAGAAGGCCCTCACCAGATGCAGCCCTTCACCATGGACTTCGCAGCCTCCATAACTATAAGACATTCCTTTCCTTTATAAATTATCCAGTTTTAGTTATCCAGTTATGAGCAACAGAAAGTGAACTAAGACACTCCTAGAAGATAACATAAGAGAAAATCTAGATGGCCTAGAGTTTGGCAATGATTTTTTTAGATATATCACAAAAGGCACAATTCATAAAAGAAATAATTGATAAGCTGGATTTCACAAAAATTAAAAGTTTCTGCTCTGTGAAAAACACCATCAACAGAATAAAAACAGAGGCCACAGACTGGGAGAAAATATTTGCAAAAGACAGATCTGATAAAGGACTGTTATCCAAAATTTTTATTTTATTTTATTTCATTTTATTTTATTTTATTTTGAGATGGAGTTTTGCTCTTTTTGCCCAGGCTGGAGTGCAATGGCGCAATCTTGGCTCACTGCAACTTCCGCCTCCTGGGCTTAAATAATTCTTGTGCCTCAGCCTCCCGAGTAGCTGGGACTACAGGTACGTGCCACCAAACCTGGCTAATGTTTTTGTATTTTTAGTAGAGATGAAGTTTCACCATGTTGGCCAGGCTGGTCTCGAACTCATGACCTCAGGCGATCCACCTGCCTCGGCCTATCAAAGTCCCGGGATTACAGGTGTGAGCCACTGCCCCAGGCTCAAAATTTATATAGTTTATATAGAACTTTACATAGAACTCTGAATACTCAGCCAACAATAAGAAAACAACCCAATTGAAAAATGAGCCAAAGGCCTTAGCAGACACCTCACCAAAGAAGAGTTGGCAAATAAGTATACAAAAAGGCGCTCACATCATATGTCATCAGGAAAATGCATATTAAAACCATGAGACACCTTTATACAGCTGTTAGAATGACCCAAATCCAGAACACTGACATCGCCCAATGCAGGCTAGAGTGTGGAGCAACAGGAACTCTCATTCGTTACTGGTGGAAATGCAAAATAGTACTATCGCCTTGGAAGACAGTTTGCTGGTTTCTAAACATACTAAACATACTCTTTTACACAAAACTAAACTTACTCTTAACATAAAATCTAGGCCGGGCACGGTGGCTCAAGCCTGTAATCCCAGCACTTTGGGAGGCCGAGACGGGCGGATCACGAGGTCAGGAGTTCGAGACCATCCTGGCTAACACGGTGAAACCCCGTCTCTACTAAAAAATACAAAAAAAAAAAACTAGCCGGGCGAGGTGGCCGGCGCCTGTAGTCCCAGCTACTCGGGAGGCTGAGGCAGGAGAATGGCATAAAAACCCGGGAGGCGGAGCTTGCAATGAGCTGAGATCCGGCCACTGCACTCCAGCCTGGGCGACACAGCGAGACTCCGTCTCAAAAAAAAAAAAAAAAAAAAAAAAAACATAAAATCTAGCAATCATGCTCCCTGGTATTTACCCGAAGGAGTTGAAGACTTACGTCCACACAAAAGTCTGCACGCCAATATTTATAGCAGCTTTATTCATAACTGCCAAAACCTGGAAGCAAACAAGAGGTCCTTCAGTAGGTAAATGGATAAAGAAACTGGTACATCCAGACACTGGAATACTATTCAGAGCTTAAAAACAAACTTCCAAGCCACGAAAAGACACGGAGGACACTTAAATGTGTATTACTAAGTGAAGGAAGCCAATCTGAAAAGGCCACATACTGCATGATTCCAACTATATGACATTCTGAAAAAGGCAACACTATGGAGACAGTAAAAAGATCAACAGTGGCCGGGCGCAGTGGCTCACACCTGTAATCCCAGCACTTTGAGAGGCCGAGGCAGGTGGATCACCTGAGGTCAGGAGTTTAAGACCAGCCTGGCCAACATGGTGAAATCCCGTCTCTACTAAAAACACAAAAATTAGCTGGGGCGGTGGAGGGTGCCTGTAATCCCAGTTACTCAGGAGGCTGAGGGAGGAGAGTTGCTTGAACTCAGGAGGCGGAGGTTGCAGCGAGCCAAGATCGTGCCACTCTGCTCTGGCCTGGGCAATAAAGCAAGACTCAGTCTCAAAAAACAAACAAACAAAAAGATCAATGGTTACCAAAGTTTAGAGGGGAGAGAGAGATAAATAGGTGGGGCCCAGAGGATTTGTAGGGCAGTGAAACTAGTCTATATGATACTATAGTAGTGGATACATGTCATTGTACATTTGTCTAAGCCCATAAAATGTACGCCAAGAGTAAACTCTAATGTAAAACTATGGACTCTAGGTGATCATGATTGTCATTGTAGGTTCGTCACTTCTCACAAACATACCCTCCGGTGGAGGATATTGACAGTGGGGGAGGTTGTACATGTGTGAGGCCATGGGGTATATGAAATATCTGTGTACCTTCTGCTCAATTTTTCTGTGAACCTAAAACTGCTCTAAAGTTTATTTGGCCCAGTGTGGTGGCTCATGACTGCAATCCCAGCACCTGGGGAGGCTGAGTCAGGTAGATCACTTGAGGTCAGGAGTTCAAGACCAGGCTGGCCAACATCATGAAACCCTGTCTCTATTAGAAATACAAAAGTTAGCTGGTTGTGGTGGCATGTGCCTGTAATCCCAGCTACTAGGGAGTCTGAAGCATGAGAATCATTTGAACAAAGGAGGCGGAGGTTACAGCTAGCCGAGATCGCACCACTGCACTCCAGTCTGGGTGTCAGAGTGAGACTCTGTCTTAAATAAATTAATTAATAAAATTTTGAAATAAAAAGTAAAGTCTATTAAGGCATTTTTTTTTAAAAATCCTCTAACAGCTCCCATCTTGCTTAAAGTAAACACCAAAGTCATTAAAATTATCTACAAGGCCCCCTCCCTGTACTTCTGTGACCCACCCTGGATTCATTCGAAGACGTGCTTCATTGTAAGAGCTTTAGGAGGAGTGGGAGACTGAGGCTGACCTAGTTCTGTTTCCCTGCTCCCCAGACAGGCCCGAGCAAGGGCTTGGGAGCCAGGCACTTATGTGAGAGACAAATTCAGGACCCACATATGATGGGAGTAGGAGGAGAAAAGCCATCAGACAGCCCATTTGTGAAGGGTGGACATGTGGGTTTCTTCCCACCAGGAACCCTCTGGGTAAGCATCTAGAACCCACCCGTGGCGGGGGGGTGCGGGGGGTGCAGGCTGCTGGGCCTCTTTGTGCTCTCTCCCATCCTCCCCTGTTTGGGGTTGTTCTGGGGGCCATAACTGTGGGGAGCTTCTCTTTCTCCAGCTTGCAGTCCTGCAAGCCCCCATGGCATCTGAGAAATCTCCCAGGCACAGCAGGCTTGAGCCCAGGCACTTGGAGAGGATGTTGCTGGATGCTGGAGGCCTCCACAGACTCTGGTGGGGAACCGCCCAGGGTCCAGGCCAGGGGGAGGGCCTATCCAAGTCCCACCTACCTCTGATGGCTGGAGGCTCCGGATATCACCAAAGATTTGAAAACTTGACTGTGTCTACAGCCATTTTACCCTGACAGAGTGAACAGTACTGCATATATTTAATAGTCTTAAGGATAAATAGAGAGGTTAAAAGCATAAAAAAATCCATGAGAATGCTAAACATTAGATTCAGAAATGCTGTTGCCACTGAAAGAAGCAGCAGATGTGGTCTAGGAAGCCTCAGCTGTATTAGTAATTATTTTTTGTTTTTTTGAGATGGAGTCTTGCTCTGTCACCCAGGCTGAAGTACAAGGGCGCGATCTCTGCTCACTGTAATCTCCGCCTCCTGGGCTCGAGCAATTCTCCTGTCTCAGTTTCCCAAGTAGCTGGGACCACAGGCACACACCATGATGCCCGGCTAATTTTTGTACTTTTAGTAGAGACGGGATTTCACCATATTGGTCAGGCTGGTCTCGAACTCCTGACCTCAGGTGATCCACCCGCCTCAGCCTCCCAAAGTGCTGGGATTACAGGCATGAGCCATAGCGCTCAGCCATTAATGTTTATTTTTTAAGTGGATGTTCATTATATTTTTCTCTGTACATTTTTATACATTTGATTTATTACATTTTTTTATTATTATTATTTGAGACAGAGTCTCACTCTGCCACCCACGTTGAGTGCAATAGCACAATCATTGCTCACTGCAGCCGTGACCTCCTGAGCTCAAGCAATCCTCCCACCTCAGCCTTTCAAGTAGCTGGGACTACAGGCACATGACACCACACTCAGCAAACTTTTTTTTTTTTTTTGAGATGAAGTCTTGCTCTGTTGCCCAGCCTGAAGTGTAGTGGCGCGATCTCGGTTCACTGCAACCTCCACCTCCCAGTCCTGAGTAGCAGGGACTACAGTTATGTGCCACCATGCCCAGCTGTTTTTTTGTATTTTTAGTAGGGATGGGGTTTCACCATGTTGGCCAGGCTGGTCTTGAACTCCTGACCTCAGGTGATCCACCCGCCTCAGTCTCCTAAAGTGCTGGGATTACAGACATGAGCCACCAGGCATGGCCAGCTAATTTTTTAATTTTGGGTAGAGACGGGGTCTTGCTATGTTGCCCAGACTGGTCTTGAACCCCTGGCCTCAAACAATCTTCCTACCTCGGTCTCCCAAAGTGCTGGGATTACAAGTGTGAGCTATTGCACCCAGCCTATATAATTATTTTTAAACAAATATTTAAATTATTCAGAAAATTTTTGAAAAGGAAGAAAAATGGGAGGATTAGACTTGCTATATATAAAAAAGCACATTACAAAGCACAAGTAATTAAAAGTTTGTCATCAGAGCAAAAATAGACCAATCTATGAAATAAAACAGAAAGTCCAGAAATAGCCCCCAAGTGCCTATGGGATAAAGAATAAAAGGAAGGTATCATTTTTAATTAGTAGGGTGGGATACATGACTCAATAAATGGTCTGAGGGATACTAGCTATCTTTCATTCTTACCCCCAGGATAAATTTAAGATAGATTTTTTTAATGTAATGCAAAAATTAAGTCATAAAAGAGGAAAACATATGAATTTAGTTACACTCTTGGCAGAGAAGGCCTTTGTAGCATGATATATTCAGGCACCATAAAAGGAAAATTTTGTTTAATTTTTGTCTAAATAAAAACTTTAGACTTCTTCAAGAAAAGACAAACCCGGAGAAAGTATTTACAGATGTATGGCTACTTTACTTAAATCCAATAAAGTCTTAATAATCGACAATATAAGAGATAACCCAAATGGAAAAAAAATGGGTAATGGAATGAATAGTTGATAGGAAACAATAAAAACAGCCATTAAGCATGAAAAAAATACATAACTTTAGTAATTAAAGAAATACAGGCGACTATAGTTAATAATTTATCATATATTTCAAGATAACAGGCTGGGTGTAGTGACTCATGCCTATAATCCCAGCACTTTGGGAGGCTGAGGCAGGTGGATCACTGAGGTGGATCACCTGGGTCGGGAGTTCGAGACCAGTCTGGCAAACATGGTGAAACCCTGTCTCTACAAAATACACAAAAATTAGCTGGGGGGTGGTGGCAGGTCCCTGTAATCCCAGCTACTCGGGAGGCTGAAGCGGGAGAATTGCTTGAACCTTGGAGGCAGAGGTTGGAGTAAGCCAAGATGATGCCACTGCCCTCCAGCCTGGGTGACAGAGCAAGACTGTGTCTCAAAAAAAAAAAAAAAGCTTAGAAGAGATTTGGAATGTTCCCAACACTAAGAAATGGTAAGTGTTTGAGGGGGTTGGTATGCTATGTACCGTCATTAGATCATTACACATTGTATGCATGTGTAATGCATGTAAACATGGTGAGCCAGGCACAGTGGTGGACCTGTATTCCCAGCTGCTCTGAGAGCTAAAGAGTCACTTGAGACTAGGAGTTTGAATCCAGCCTGAGCACCATGGCAAGTTTTAAAACTTTTTTTTTTTTTTTCTGAAATGGAGTTTTGCTCTTGTTGCCCAGGCTGGAGTGCAATGGCACAACCTAGGCTTACTGCAATGTCCACCTCCAGGTTCAAGGGATTCTCCTGCCTCAGTCTCCCAAGTAGCTGGGATTACATGTGCCCGCCACCACGCCTGGCTAATTTTTTGTATTTTTATTAGTGACGGGGTTTCACCATTTTGATCAGGCTGATCTTGAACTCCTGACTTCAGGTGATCCACCTACATCAGACTCCCAAAGTGCTGAGATTACAGCATGAGTGAGCCACCGCATTCAGCCATTTTAAAACTTTTAAAACCAAAACAGGCCAGGTGCAGTGGCTCACTCCTATAATCCCAGCACTTTGGGAGGCTGAGGCGGGTGGATCACCTGAGGTCAGGAGTTCGAGACCAGCCTGGCTAACATGTTGAAGCCCCATCTCTACTGAAAACACAAAAATTAGCCAGGTATGGCGGCGGGTGCCTGTAATTCCAGCTACTCAGGAGGCTGAGGCAGGAGAATCACTTGAACCCAGGAGGCAGAGGTTGCAGTGAGCCGAGATAGCGCCGTTGCACTCCAACCTGGGCGACAAGAGTGAAACTCCTTCTCAAAAATAAAAAATAATAAAAATAAGACAAAATATCACATGTACTCCATAAATATGCACAATGTTTATGTGTCAGTTTTTTAAAAGAAATGCAAATGAAAACAACTAGATACCGTTTTTATTAAATCAGGTTAGCGACATTTAAATACTTGATTGGTGAGGCTATGGGGAAGGAGGCTGTGGGGAAGGAGGCTGTGGGGAAGGAGGCAGTGGGAGGCATAAACAAGGCAAACTCTTTAGAGAGTACCTTTGCAATAGCCATGAAAATGTAAGAACGTATCCTTCGATTCACCAATTCCAGTTCTTCAGGGTGTGCTCACAAGAGCCTGCAGAGAGGTTGTATACAAATGACCACACATCAATGATTGTGATAGCAAAAATAGAAAGAGCCAACTGCCTGTCAATAAGATAATAGGTGATGCTATGCAGCATTATAAAAAATAGGGTGGGACAGGCACAGTGGCTCACACCTATAATCCCAGCACTTTGGGAGGCCGAGGCAGGTGGGTCACCTGAGGTCAGGAGTTCAAGACCAGCCTGACCAACATGGTGAAACCCCATTTCCACCAAAAATATAAAATTAGCCAGGCATGGTAGCTAATGCCTGTAATCCCAGCTACTCAGGAGACTGAGGCAGGAGAATTGCTTGAACCCGGGAGGTGGAGATTGAGGTGAGCTGAGATCATACCGTTGCACTCCAGCCTGGGCAACAAGAGCGAAACTCCATCTCAAAAAAAAAAAAAAAAGAATGGGTGGGTCTCTATGTGTGGGTATGGAAATTGTCCTAATGTAATTTATTACTTAATATATTAGTCTGGTGCAAAAGTAAGCATAATTAAATATGAGTACTTTATTCAATATATTTAATATATTATTAAATAATGAAAGCAAAATACACAGCAGTGCCATTGCATAGTCTAATTTGTGGTTTAAGAGTTCACATGTTCTAAAATACACATAACCACTGTGAAAATGCATTTGCTCTTTTGAACTTTTGCAATTCTTATTTTTTAACCACACGAGTGTTACTTTTTTTTTTTTTTTTTTGAGACGGAGTCTCGCTGTGTCTCCCAGGCTGGAGTGCAGTGGCGTGATCTCGGCTCACTGCAAGCTCTGCCTCCCGGGTTCACGCCATTCTCCCGCCTCAGCCTCCCAAGTAGCTGAGACTACAGGCGCCCGCCACCACGCCCGGCTAGTTTTTTGTATTTTTAGTAGAGACGGGGTTTCACCATGTTAGCCAGGATAGTCTCGATCTCCTGACCTCGTGATCCACCCGCCTCGGCCTCCCAAAGTGCTGGGATTACAGGCTTGAGCCACCGCGCCCGGCCTACATTTTTATTTTTAAAAAGCTAGTTTTTTAATGAGAAAAAATGATGTAACAGATATAAAATGACTGACTTGGAACAATATTATTATGTGAACAAAGTTGGGTTTCAAAACAGCATGTATATGATAATCACATTTCTTTCTTTATACATCTGTAATTATTTCCATATATATTTTTGTGCATTGCAAATTGAAAGAATTTAGCCAAAATGTTCGTTGTGGAAATCCCCAGCTGTCATTATTTTTCCATCTGCTTCTTTGAACTTTGTGTTGTTCTATAGCAGTTTCTCAGCCTCAGCACTATTGGCATTTAGGACCAAATACTTTTTTGTCCCGGGGACTGTCCTGTATCTTGTAGGATGTTTTGCAACATCTCTGGCCTCTACCTACTAGATGCCAGTAGCACCCCAACCTGTGACAAATAACATGTTTCCAGACTGTGACATGTTGCTTCTGGGATACAAAATCACACCCCCCACAACCACTTGATCTACAAGAAACATGATTTGTTTATGTAATTTAAAAATTTGTTTATGTAATAAAAAATAATACATTGGATAGAAATACAGATCAGCCCACCTCGGCCTCTCAAAGTGCTGGGATTACAGGTGTCAGCCACTGCGCCCAGTGGTATTTTGTATATCAAAACATAGAAAATTACAGTAAAAATAGGCTATAAAAATAAAAATCGGGCTGGGCATGGTGGCTCACCCCTGTAATCCCAGCACTTTGGGAGGCTGAGGCGGGCAGATCACGAGGTCAAGAGATCACGACCATCCTGGTCAACATGGTGAAACCCTGTCTCTACTAAAAATACAAAAATTAGCCAGGCGTGGTGGTGCACACCTGTAGTCCCAGCTACTTGGGAGGCTGAAGCAGGAGAATCGCTTGAACCCGGGAGGCAGAGGTTGCAGTGAGCCGAGATAGCACCACTGCCCTACAGGTTAGGAGACAGAGCGAGACTCCATCTCAAAAAAAAAAAAAAAAAAAAGAAAAGAAAACAGGTATACAAAATACCATTGTGCTACAATTGCCTGCAGTATTCAATACAGTAACATGCTGTCCAGGTTCGTAGCCTGGGAGCGGTAGGCTATACCATGTAGCCTAGGTGCGCTAGGTACCAGCAGGAGGCTACACCATCTAGATTGTGTAAGTACAACCTATGATGTTCACACATTGATGAAATCTCCTGATGCGTTTCTCAGACTATATCCGTTGTTAGGTGATGCATGACCGTACTTTGTTATGGCAGCCCCAGGAAACTAACGCGGTTGTCTACTCAGCATCCATTACCCTCTTCCTAACGACACCCAAATTTTCGTTTGTATATTTGTCCCTTCTGCATACAGGAAACCATAGAGATGGCTTAGCCAATCAGCATGTTTTATTTTCTCCTCCATAAGTCATTGGTTTGGAGGTGGACACATCTTTAACTGGGCCAATCAGAGTGACTCTCAACACTCTCCCTTAGAATAGAGGCACAGAGGGCTCCTCGAGAAGGATGTGAACCACTAGACATGAACCAGAAAGCATAAGGCTTGGATTACATCTGGTAACAGCCATCTTCAGATGCAGCCAACAGGGTGGGCAACAGAGCAGAGAGACTTAAAGGCCCTGGGTCATGGGAGATGTCTTAAAACCACGAGATCAGTCTGCCCTGGAACAATGAACGTCTTACAGTTAGTTAAAGGCTTTACAGTTTAAACCAGTTTAACTGAGATTTGGCGTTCCTGCAACCCAAAGCTTCCCAGCTGACAAGCTGGCAACACAGGGCAGATTGTACCACCTCAAGCCAAGTGAGGGGCTTTAAAAGAATCTGTTAGAGGCTGGCTGCGGTGGCTGGCGCCTGTAATCCCAGCACTTTGGGAGGCCGAGGCGGGTGGATCACCTGAGGTCAGGAGTTTGAGACCAGCCTAACCAACATGATGAAACGCCATCTCTACTAAAAATACAAAATCAGTCGCGTATGGTGGCACACATCTGTAATCCCAGCTACTTAGGAGGCTGAGGCAGGAGAATCGCTTGAACCCAAGAGGTGGAGTTTGCAGTGGGCCAAGATCACACCATTGCACTCCAGCCTGGGCTACAGAGTGAGACTCCATCTCAGAAGACAAAAATAAATAAATAAATTACAAACTAAGGAGTCCCTTGGAGAGATAGACATGAAGGACTCGGGGCTGAAGCCACACCCAAAGAGTCTAAAGCCTGGAGGCCATGGCTGGAACTCACCCTGCTTGGCAAATACAGGAAGAGACATGACGGTGGTGGGAAGGGCCTGCACCAGAGCCTGGTGGGACAAGGATGGATGTGCATCTCCCGGAGGCCAGAGATGGGCTCGCTGAAGGGAGCGGGGCCGGGTCTCCTTGAGAGAGACTCTGCCCAGGAGAACCTGCTGCAAGTAAAGCAGGCGAATGAATCAGAAAGCAGAAGCCTTGCATTGGTGACCAATTGGGCAGCAGGAGTCATCCAGTTCCCTGGATTTCCCGCTTAAAATTATAACACAGCAGGTCAACCAAAGCCCTTACTGCTCCTCACCTCTTTTCCCCTGCCCACTCTAGTTCTGCAGAGACCAAAAGAACAGGTGGTGAAGGAGGCCAGAGGTTGAGAGTCAGAAAAGCGATCAGACCACTCCCCACAGTTCCCGGACTAAGACAGGCCCCAGCTGAAGCAGGGTAGAGGGCGTTAGTAGGATAAAATATTGAATATTAGAAGAGATAAGATTTTTTTATTTTTAAAAGGAGTCTTTTCTTATAACTAAAAGGTCCTGGAAAAACTATGGGCCATCCCCAGATTTTAACCAGGTCTAGTGAGCACTGTTGTGCCCACATCCCGAGCATTCAACCTATGCAGGAAGGCCTTGTATTGCCAATACCCAAGCCTCTGCCTGAGGGCTTTTATCCAGCCAGGGAGGGTGCTCAACCCTCAAGCAAGGCAAACAGGAAGTGCTGGAGGGGTCAAGTGCCTGGAAGTAGTCTTCAACCAAGGAGGGACAGGAAGTCATTGGCTAAGTACCACAGCTTCCTGCCCCCCAGTCGGGATAATGCTGTGACCTCTGGCCTGAAGACTCACTCTTTAATGGCCCATTCCCTTTCCTATCTCACTTCCTCACTATTTATACCCAGTTCATGCCTCAGGGTCTGTTTCCAGGGACACCCAAACCAAGACAGCAGAAACAGACAAGATGATGTCAAACAGCAGGTTTGAGTGGGCAGGAGGGCGGGGGTGGGCGTGGGATGTTTCCTGTCACTTGTCTATCCAATAAACCCATCACTTAATTATTTTACTGATAATCAAGTTTCCTGCCTAAAACCTGGGGACAAGAGGTAGTGGGAGATTTTCATTCTCTTCTGCATGTTCACCACATCTTGAAACTGAAGCTGAAGAGAGTTAGATACTCATCACATGGCTCTTCTGACTTCTTCCTGCCTCTTGAACTTTCCGTTTCCTCCCGTGGTGCCCTTAAGAGTGGGGCGAAGTGCATACAGGGCTCGAGCTCACATGATGTGAGCTTATAGAGCTGGGGTACTTTGGCTGATCTACATCAGGGTAGCTAGTTTCCAACAGCCCAAGGTCCTTACTTTGTTTTTTCCTTTTTTAAAAATTAAAGTGTAATTTACCTACAGTAAAATTCAGTCCTTTTTTTTTTTTGAGACAGGGTCTCACTCTGTCACCCAGGCCAGAGTGCAGTTGTTATGCCCAGACTGTTTGTTCCCCAAAGAAGACCACCAGAGTCCAGAGTCAAAGCCAAGCGGCAAGGATCTTTACTACAAGTTCGAACCTGGTCCCTCCATTCCACAGTATACAAGAGGGCCCCGAACAATGCGAGCGTTTGCTTTTTATAGCCCGAGAGTTACAGGGGAACAAAGGAATTCTTTTGGCTCCTGCGCTTTCAGTAAAACCTTGAATGGCTGTCTCCTTATCGGAGACTTTCCAGGTGGTGTTTGTACTGGGCTCAGGGAGTTTGAGAGATATATGGCGATATGTGGTGGGATGGGAGGAAGGGATGTGTTTGTACTGGGCTCAGGGAGTTTTAGCCCGGGGCTGAGGAATGTGCCCAGCTCCTTTCACAGTGACACCATACTGGCTCACTGCAGCTTTGACCTCCCTGGGGTCAGATGATCCTCCCACCTCAGGCTCCCGAGTAGCTGGGACCACAGGAGCTCACCACCACACTCAGCTAATTTTTGTATTTTTAGCAAAGACAGGGTTTCACCATGATTGCAAGACTCAAAAAAAAAAAAAAATTGTTTCTTGCTGGCACAGTGGTGCACACCTGTAATCTCAGCTATTCAAGAGGCTGAGGCAGGAAGATTGCTTGAGGCCAAGAGTTCAAGACTGTAGTGTTCTATGATTGTGCCTGTAAATAGCTATTATACTCCAGCCTGGGCAATATAGCAAGACCCTGTCTCTAAAATTTAAAAGAAAAACTGGCCAGGTGCAGTGGCTCACTCCTATAATCCCAGCACTTTTGGAGGCCGAGGCAGGCAGATCACTTGAGATCAGGAATTCGAGACCAGCCTGGCTAACATGGTGAAACCCCATATCTACTAAAGATATGAAAATTAGCCAGGTGTGGTGGCAGGTGTCTGTAATCCCAGCTACTCAGGAGGCTGAGGCACAGGTATGAGAATCGCTTGAGCCCAGGAGGAAAGGGTTGCAGTGAGACGAGATCGTGCCTCTGCACTCCAGCCTGGGTGACAGGGCGAGACTCTCTTTAAAAAAAAAAAAGGGGGGGGGGGATTTTTTTATTTTTTATTTTTTTTGAGATGGAGTCTTGCTCTGTTGTCCAGGCTGGAGTACAATGGCACGATCTCCACTCACTGCAACCTCCAACTTCCGGGTTCAAGCGATTCTCTTTTCTCGGCATCCCAAGTAGCTGGGAGTACAGGCATGCGCCACCACACCTGGCTTATTTTTGTATTTTTAGTACAGATGGGGTTTCCCCATGTTGGCCAGGCTGGTCTCGAACTTCCTACCTCAGGTGACCCGCCCACCTCGCCTCCCAAAGTGCTGGGATTATAGGCGTGAGCCACTGCGCCCAGCTGAGAAAAATTATTTCTACTGGTTTGTTTCTAGTTTGTAAAAATCCCATTGATTCTTGCATATAGACTTTGTATCCAGCAACTTTTGCAGCTGAGTCTTAACTCCCAGAATAAAGGGTGGGACATTCCTGATTCGGTTCATGCCTAAGAAAGCTCAGTGACAGGCAGATTCTGAAAGTGATGTTTCAGACTAGAAAACAATGGAGTGTCTGTGTTTTCAAGGATCTGTGGGCTTTCCCCCAAAGCTTTCTATTGCCTCTCTCCACTCCTGAGTCACTTAGCAGGCTCCCAGTGCATCATGGGCAACTGGGAATCCAGGAAATGGAACTTTAAGTTAGAGCCAGACTAGCTGGGGGAAGGGCAGGCATGAGGAGAAGGAGCAGTGGTTCAGCTTCTGTGAGTCCACGGAGGCCAGAAGTCCATCCTCCAGCTTCCTATCTTCCCCCCTACATTTTCTCATGCTTATTCTCATTTCTCATTACAAAACGGATGTGAGGTGATGCACAAAACTGCCTACAATTTGGAAAGACAAAATTAGTATAGAAGCCTGAAAAACACAGGAAGATCCCTTCTCTACAAAAACATTTTTTTTAAAAATTAGCCAGACATGGTAGCACACGACTGCAACCCCAGCTATCTAGAAGCTGAGGTGAGAAGATCGCTTGGGCTCAGGAGTTCGGGGCTGCAATGAGCCACGATCGTGCCACTGCACTCCAGCTTGGGGAACAGAATAAGACCCTGTAAAAAAATTAATATATAAGGAAATTGAAGGGAAAATGGTGACACAGACATAAACTGAAATCAGACTTGGGTGAGCAAAACTATGGACGGAGAACACATCAGAGTCTAGAGGTTTGGAGAAGCCAGGGTCAAAGGCAGTGCCAGGGCCAGAAGCAGACCCAAGGCTGTGCCTCACACCTTAGGGAGTCGAAATTTATTCTGACCACTGTCATCTCTTCTCTAGATGACTGCATTCACTCCTCTCTGTTCACCCGGCTTGTAGCTCCGCTTCCTCCGCACAATCTACTGTCAAACTAGCAGGCAGAGAGATCTTTTAAAAACACAAATCAACTCCAGCATGGGAGAAAATATCTGCCATCCACGTGTGATTAAGGGTCTAGCCTAGGCTGGGTACGGTGGGTCATGCCTGTAATCCCTGTCACATGCATCCTTGTAAAGAGACCACCAAACAGGCTTTGTGTGAGCAATAAAGCTTTTTAATCACCTGGGTGCAGGTGGGCTGAGTCCAAAGAGTCAGCGAAGGGAGATAGGGGTGGGGCAGTTTTATAGGATTTGGGTGGGTAGTGGAAAATTACAGTCAAAGGGATTTTTCTCTTGCAGGCAGGGGCGGGGGTCACAAGGCGCTCAGTCGGGGAGCTTCTGAGCCAGAAGGAATTTCACAAGGTTAATCCATCAGTTAAGGTAGGGCAGGAACAAATCACAATGGTGGAATGTCATCAGTTAAGGCAGGAACTGGCCATTTTCACTTCTTTTGAGATTCTTCAGTTGCTTCAGGCCATCTGGATGTTTACATGCAGGTCACAGGAGATATGATGGCTTAGCTTGGGCTCAGAGGCCTGACATTCCTGTCTTCTTATATTAATAAGAAAAACAAAACAAGATAGTGTTGAAGTGTTGGGGCAGTGACAATCCCAGCACTTTGGGAGGCCAAGGTGAGTGGATCACCTTGTCGGAGGCATCTGAATCAGAGCAACTCCATCTTGATTAGAAGCTGTGTAAAATAAGGCTGAAACCTACGGGGCTGAATCCCCAGATGGTTAGCCCTTCTAAGTCACTGGATGAGATAGGACGTCAGCACAAAATACAGGTCATAAAGACCTTGCTGATAAAACAAGTTGCAGTAAAGAAGCTGGCTAAAACCCACCAAAACCAAGATGACCAAGAGAGTGACCTCTGGTGGTCCTCACTGCTACACTCCCACCAGCGCCATGACAGTTTACAGATGCCCTGGCAATGTCAGGAAGTTACCCTATATGGTCTAAAAGGGGAGGCATGAATAACCCACCCTTTGTTTAGCATATAATCAAGAAATAACCATAAAAATAAGCAACCAGCAGCCTTTGGGGCTGCTCTGCCTATGGAGTAGCCATACTTTTATTTCTTTACTTTCCTGATAAACTTGCTTTCACTTTACTTTATGGATTCGCCCTGAATTCTTTCTTGCACAGGATCCAAGAACTCTCTCTTGGGGTCTGAATCCTGACCCCTTTCCAGTAACATCCTGAGGTTGGGAGTTCGAGACCAGCGTGGCCAACACAGTGAAACTTCATCGCTACTAAAATACAAAAAATTAGCCAGGCATGGTGGCGTGTGCCTGTAGTCCCAGCTACTCAGCAGGCTGAGGCATAAGAATCGCTTGAACCCAGGAAGTGGAGGTTCCAGTGAGCTGAGATCGGGAAACTGCACTCCAGCCTGGGTGACATACTGAGACTGTCTCAAAAAAAAAAGAAGAGGGAGGGGGTCTAGCATCCAGAATATTTAAAGAACTACTACAACTCAATAAAAGAAACAAGTAACCCAATTTTAAAATGCCCAAAGGACTTGAATAGACATTTCTCCAAAGAAGTCATAAAAATGGCCAACAAGCACGTGGGAAGACGCTCAACATCATTAGTCATTAGGGAAATGCAAATAAAAACCACACCTGCTAGGATAACTATACTCAAAGACACAATAATGCATATTGGTGTGATTGTGGAGAAATTGGAACCTTCATATTTTGATGGTAGGAGCTTAAATTGGTGCAGCTACTTTGGAAAACAGTTTGGCAATTCTTCAAAAGGTTCACAGAGTTACCATGTGACCCCCAAAATTCTATCCAAGGTAACTCGAATACTATGAAGCACTTAAAATGAAAGACTTGGCCGGGTGGAGTGGCTCACGTCTGTAATCCCAGCACTTTGGGAGGCCAAGGCAAGTGGATCACGAGGTCAGGAATTCAAGATCAGCCTGGCCAAGATGGTGAAACCTCGTCTCTACTAAAAATACAAAAAGAAAAAAAAAAAATAGCTGGTCATGGTGGTGGGTGCCTATAATCCCAGCTGCTCAGGAGGCTGAGTCAGGAGAATCTCTTGAACCCAGGAGGCAGAAGTTGCAGTGAGCTAAGATCGCACCACTGCACTCTAGCCTGGTTGACAGAGCAAGACTCCAACTCAAAAAACAAAATGAAAGATTCCTACTATGTGTGACAACTTGGATAAAATCTCATTCACCTACTGTTGAGTGAAAGAAGTGAGGAGAAATGAGTAGGAATTGTATGATTCCATTATATGAAAGTCAAAAATAGACAAAGCTAATTTTTTGACCTATGACAAGAGTATAGAAAGGAACCAGAAATCCTTGGCCTTGGAGATGGCAAGAATTAGGGCCCCAGTCACCACCTGGGCTCTGGAATTTTCTTAGCTTTTTGTCTCAGCTTCTGTTTAGAAGTTAGCTTCAGTCTCTCCAAATGTCTTTTTCTTGCTTGCTTGCTTGCTTTTTTTTTTTTTTTGAGACAGAGTCTTCCTCTGTTCCCCAGGCTGGAGTGCAGTGGTACAATCTTGGCTCACTGCAGCTTCCCCCTTCCAGGTTCAAGCAATTCTTCTGCCTCAGCCACCTGAGTAGCTGGGATTACAGGTGTGTGCCACCATGCCCAGCTAATTCCAAATGTCTTTTTCTACAATCCATGGCCCGTAGCAGACTCTGGACACACATATTTCCAGTCCCCTCATTTGGAACAAGACCTCTTTTCATTTACTTCCCATTCAAAAATTGCTAAGGAAGGCTTCTAACTAGCCAGAGATTATACTGACCCCTGGCTTATCTGGCCAACAATAGAATAGGCCGCTCCCATGAGGCCCCTGTGGTTGGAGTTGGAGGTGAGGAGAGGTCTCCTAAAGAAGGCCTCTCCAATGGCATATGCGGTTTCCAAAAGATGGATAGGTGCTAGGCAGACAAGCTCATAGATATCCACACCATTCAGATCCAGCTTTCTTGAAATTCACTCAACTGATGCCTTCTTCCTTCCCAGACCAAGGATTCATGCCCCTGTCCTCTCCTAGGTTGGTCCACTCACACAAAATCTTACAAGCAGCTGGAGAAACACCATCAGGAAGCCAGGCTTGGTGGCTCACCCCTGTAATCCCAGCACTTTGGGAGGCCGAGGCAGGTGGATAACCCGAGGTCAGGAGTTTGAGACTGGCCTGGCCAACGTGATGAAACCCCATCTCTAATAAAAATACAAAAAATTAGCTGGGTGTGGTGGCGCGTGCCTGTACATCCAGCTACTCAGGAGGCTGAGGCAGAAGAATCACTTGAAAGCGGGAAGCAGAGGTTGCAGTGAGCTGAGATCGTGCCACTGCACTCCAGCCTGGGAAACAAGCAAAACTCTGTCTCAACAAAAAAGGAAACACCATCAAGTGTATCCAGGGTACACCGTGGTTTCTTCTCATTGCTGGTACTACTTCCTCCTCCAGGTGCCCAGTGGCATTTTTAAGCTTCAACTAATCCACAAGCTGATCCATAACTATACTTGCCTTGTCAATTCCGCAATGCCTACTAAATTTTTTGTTTTGTTTTATTTTGTTTTGCTTTGCTTTGTTTTGTTTGAGAAGGGATCTTACTCTGTCACCCAGGCTGGAGTGCAGTGGTGCAATCTTGACCAACTGCAACCCCACCTCCTAGGCTCAAGTGATTCTCCCATCTCAGCCTCCTGAGTTGCTGGGACCACAAGCGTGCACCACCATGCTTGGCTAATTTTTTCATTTTTTTGTAGAGACAGGGTCTCACCATGTGGCCCAGGCTGGTCCTCTGAGCTCTGGCGATCCACCTACCTTGGCCTCCCAAAGTGCTGGGATTGTAGGCATGAGCCACAGTGCCTGGCCCCTACTAAATTTTAAATATGTACCTTTGACCCAGTATTTCTGTTTCTAGAAATATATCCTATACCCACAAACATTATCGCAAGTATACAAATGTATATTCAAGGATATTCATTGCAGTATTGTTTATATAAAGGATTATAGAAATTGGGAGGGGATAAGTAGAATTTCAAATACCGATTAATAAGGAACTCATTAAATAAATATGTCTTAACAGACACAATGGAACATTTTATAACTGTTAAAAGAATGAGAGCCAAGGCTGGGTGAGGTGACTCAAGCCTGCAATACCAGCACTTTAGGAGGCCGAGGTGGGCAGATCACCAGGTCAGGAGATCGAGACGATCCTTGCTAACATGGTGAAACCCCATCTCTACTAAAAATATAAAAAATTAGCCGGGCGTGGTGGCACACTCCTGTAATCCCAGCTGCTCAGGAGGCTGAGGCAGGAGAATCACTTGACCTCGGGAGATAGAGGTTGCAGTAAGCCGAGATCGTGCCGTTGCACTCCAGCCTGGGCGACAGTGTGAGACTGTCTAAAAAAAAAAAAAGAGAAAAAAAAAAGAATGAGATCCTAATACTAAAAAAAGTTCAAGATATGTTAAGTCAAAAAGCAAGTTGCAAAACAATATCTATGATAATAAGGATGATGATAATAATAATATCTGTGTTAGCAGATGCATATAAAAAAATCCGAGCAATAGACACAAATTATTAACAATAGTTAATAGGTGCTGGAAAAAGAGGTCGAGTGGGGAGATTTAGGAGAGACTTTCATATTTCTTTAGGATTTAAAGCATAAAATAATGGTCTGTTTTTTAAGAAAGGAATTTGAACGTTGGGGACAGTGTGACAGATGTTGTTTGATTGCCTTCCAGACAGATGTCTTGTGTCCACAAGGTTGTTTAAGAATTCAGACTTATCTCCTTGTTCACTGACCCATAACACAACAGACTAAATGTTTGACATGGGAAAATTCTCAGGGACAAAAGAGCTTATTCAAGCAGACCTAACAGCCATGCGCTATCTCATAATCAGCAGAGAGACAGACGTGGTGCCTGTGCTGGGGGTGGGGACAGGCGGAGGAGAGGCTGCAGAGGGCTTACAGGGAACAGCAGCTCTTGTGGCCCAGGCTTTGCTGCAATTGATGCAGCAGTGGCCTGAACGGTGGAGATTCTGGGTGCGAGGGCACAAGGAGGAGAGTCAGGAAGACAGGGAAGCCTATGTGATTCAGAGTGCTTCAAATCATGAGCAGACACAATTAACAGAGAAAATGCAGAGAGCAAGATGCACGCATCTTGAAGCAGATGACAGGGGAATCATATGCTCTTGAAATGAGGGCCTGTTTTAGGGAGATCAGCCTAAAACATGCATCCTGAGTTTTTCTTTCTTTGCTTTTTAAAAAGTTTATTTTTTTTTTCTTGTGGCAAAATACACAGAACATAAAATGTACCGTCTTAACAATTTTTGAGTGTAATGTTCAGTGGGTGTGAATTACGTTCATCTTGTTGTGCAACTGTGACCAGCGGAGGGTGTCCAAGTTCTTGGTGTCTTGAACAAAGAATTGGACAAAACGCTCAAACAAAGCAAGGAAAGAATAAAGCAACAAAAGCAGAGATTTATTGAAAATGAAAGCACACTCCACAGGGTGGGAGCGCCCCCAGCATAGAGGCTCAAGAGCCCCGTTACAGAATTTTCTGGGGCTTAAGTACTCTCTAGAGGTTTCCACTGGTTACTTGGTGTACGCCCTATTTCCTGTCATAGCTGAAGTGTTTCCATTTGATTTCGTTCTAGGAAATCAGCAAGAATCGGCCTTATGTTCCCTGCCTCCAGACCCTCTTCTCCTGCCTCACACCCATCACCACCATCCATCTCCAGAACTCTTTTCATCCTGTAAAACTGAAACTCTGCATCCATTAAATAGTAACTCTTCATTCTCCCCCTCCCCTAGCCCCGGCACCACCACTGTACTTCCTGTCTCTATGATTTTGACTACTCTATGTACCCCCATAAGTGGAATCATAAGGTATTTGTCTTTTTGTGACTGGCTTGTTTCACTTAGCATAATGTCCTCAAGGCTCATCCCTGTTGCAGCATCTGTCAAAAGTTTTTTCCTTTTTAAGGCTGAATAATATTCTATTGTATGGAGAGACTACATTTTGCTTCTCATTCATCCATCGGGAACACTTGGATAGCTTCCATGCTTTAGCTATTGAGAATAGTGCTGCTGTGAACATGGGTGTACAGGTATCTCTTTGAATTCTTGCTTCAGTTCTTTTGGGTGTATACCCAGAAGCCATCCTGGGCTTTTTTGATACGGGGCAGGTTATTTCTGAATAAGATGGCAGTAGTAATAATCCCTGACTTGCAAGCTGCCTTCTACTTTTCCAAGGATGTTCCCATCAAATCCTTCCCTCATTTGATTTTCACAACCTGCAAGGGAGGCAAGGCAACTGGCATCCATATGGACATGGAAACCGAGGGCCGGGTTCCTGATGTTGGGCTCCCCCACCCCTCAGGATGTGGCATTCCCTTCCAGGTCCCACCTGAGCACACAGGTCGCCGCATGCCCATTTCTGTCTATCTCAGTATCAACTCTGGCTGGCCTTCTACCATTTATTTTATTGTTATTGCAGCGAACATTTTTTGTATTGTTAGATATGAGTTGTAAATTTCTTTTCAAAGAATTAATATATCAGTATGTTCAATTCTTTGCCTTCTACTTTTAAAATTCCTCATAAAACAACCTTTTTCGATTACTTACTCCACCCTAACTCATTCTGATCACCTGCTCCACCCCAACTCATTCCAATTACCTGCTACCTGCTCTGCCCTGACTCCTGCCAAAGCACTCACCCCGTCATTCTCTTTAAGTTAGCCAATCAGAATTAGTTGAGCCCATGCGGTCTAACCCTAGCCAATACGGGAAGGACACAGCAGCAGGGGCCACGTGCCTCAGGGATAAGAACCCCTTCCCCTCCCTTGTCCAAATGTGCGCTCACCATTGTTCCATCTGTAAGGGTGCACCCTTTTACATAGAAGTAACTTGCCTCGCTGAGAATTGAAAAGAAAATTTTATATTCGAATGCTATTCCTTTTGCAGCACCGAAACTTTATACATAACAGTATCATAGACTCTTTCTGGAGGGAGGTGAGAAAGAGCTCTTTCCAGGTCCTTATATGTATAAATAGGCATGTCCACCAGCCCCGCTTTCTTCAAGGCGACTAGATGGGAGGGGCACTGGTTTCCCAGAATCAGCTTTAATTCCATTAAAGTAGATCAGAAAATCGCTTATGCATTTCATCAGGAATGTTGATTATTTTTTCCCAGAAGGAAGTTGTTAATTGCATCACACACAGAAAGTTTTGTCCCAGACCAGTCTGGGGACAATTTTTCTTTTTCTTTTTTTTCGAGACAATCTCACTCTCTGTCGCCCAGGCAGGAGTGCAGTGGCACAACCTCAGCCCACTGCAACCTCTGCCTCCCAGGTTCAAGCTATTCTCCTGCCTCAGCCTCCCAAGTAGCTGGGATTACAGGCGCCTGCCACCATGCCTGGCTAATTTTTGTATTCTTAGTAGAGACAGGGTTTCACCATGTTGACCAGACTGGTCTCAAACTCCTGAACTCAAGTGATCCGCCTGCCTCAGCCTCCCAAAGTGCTGGGATTACAGGCGTGAGCCACAGCGCCCAGCCCAATTTTTCTTTTACAGATTGTTAGTGTACATAAAAGTCACCCTAGGTGCTTATTGAAAATGCCAATGTGTTCATAAAGGAGGGCGAAGTGGTTGCCTCCTCCATATCTCAGGTTTCACAGGTTACTCCGCTCCTCAAAGGTGACCCCTTCCCAGAACCACCTGCTCCGCGGAGGTCACTGGTCACTTGGCTGCTGGTCACACCAGGACCAAAGTCTTGGAGTATATGCAGCTGCCTTCCCCAGAGCCTCCGCAAAGGCAAGGGGGTGGGAAATAGTTCAAACCTGGGATAGAATGACCCTGCCTTCCTTCCGCAGACGAGCACTCCAACTTGGGTGTAGCCAACATCATTGAAATCTTGGGAAGACAGACAGGTCACAACCCATCCACGGTGGCAAAATAGATGTTCCTTTTCTTACTGAGCCTCACAGCCATTCTGCCAGCCTCCCACACAGTTGCTCCACTCCTTGGTGGGTGCCACGACCCCTGCCCCCAACCACCTAAACATCCTCCCCACTTTATCATGATGAGCAGACACCTACAAAAGCCACCTGCCTTGCTTCCCACCCCAGCCTGAACCTCGGAGGCCTTTCTGCGTATTCAAAGCTAGGAGAAGGTGCCCTTCCTGCCCTCCTCACCTATGAGGCAGGAGGTGGAGCTGGGGACTTGACTGCCTGTCACTGTTACCAGGTTCTTGGCGTTTTGAACAATGAATTGGACAAAACGCACCAAAAAAGCAAGGAAAAAATAAAACAACAAAAGCAGAGATTTATTGAAAATGAAAGCACACTCCACAGGGTGGGAGCGGCCAGAGCCAGTGGCCTTAAGGCCCAGTCACAGAATTTTCTGGGGTTTAAATACCCTCTGGAGATTTCCATTGGTTACGGTGTAAATGAAGAGGATGAAGTAAAGTTACAAAGTCATTTGTACACCCTTTGTAAATGAAGAAGATACTTCCTGTCATCACCGAAGTGTTTCCTGCCTCCAGGCCCTATTCTCCTGCCTCATCACCACCTCCTACTCACGGCTCTTTTTTTTCAGGTAGGATGTTGAGGTTCAGGATTGGCAAAGAAAATGGGCTCTTTGATATGAATGAAGCTGTCAAAGGCGTTTGAACCACAGCAACTCCATCTTGATTAGGAGCTGGCTAAAATGAGGCTGAGACCTACTGGCCTGCATTCCAAGATGGTAAGGCATTCTAGGTCACAGGATGAGATAGGAGGTCAGCTCGAAATACAGGTCACCATAAAAACCTTGCTGATAAAACAGGTTGCAGTTGGCCGGGCGCGGTGGCTCAAGCCTGTAATCCCAGCACTTTGGGAGGCCGAGATGGGCGGATCACGAGGTCAGGAGATCGAGACCATCCTGGCTAACACGGTGAAACCCCGTCTCTACTAAAAAATACAAAAAAACTAGCCGGGCGAGGTGGCGAGCGCCTGTAGTCCCAGCTGCTCGGGAGGCTGAGGCAGGAGAATGGCATGAACCCGGGAGGCGGAGCTTGCAGTGAGCTGAGATCCGGCCACTGCACTCCAGCCTGGGCGACAGAGCAAGACTCCGTCTCAAAAAAAAAAAAAAACAGGTTGCAGTAAAGAAACCGGCTAAAGCCCACCAAAACCAAGATGGCCGTGAGAATGACCTCTGGTCGTCCTCACTGCTACACTCCCACCAGCTCCATGACAGTTTACAAATGCTTTGCCAACGTCAGGAAGTTATCCTATATGGTCTAAAAGGGGAGGCACAAATAATCCACTCCTTGTTCAGTATATCTTCAAGAAATAACCATAAAAATGGGCAACCAGCTGTCCTCAGGGCTGCTCTGTCTATGGGGTAGCCATTTTTTTTCCTTCACTTTTTTTTTTTTTTTCTCAGAGGGAGTCTCATTCTGTCGCCCAAACTGGAGTGCAATGATGCAATCTCAGCTCACTACAACCTCCGTCTCCTGAGTTCAAGCAATTCTCCCGCCTCAGCCTCCTAAGTAGCTAGGATTACAGGCGCCTGCCACCTCGCCCAGCTAATTTTTGTATTTTTAGTAGAGAGGGGATTTCACCGTGTTGACCAGGCTGGTCTCGAACTCCTGATCTTAGGTGATCCGCCCTCCGTGGCCTCCCAAAGTGATGGAATTACAACCATGAGCCACCGAACTTGGCCCTTTACTTTCTTAATAAACTGGCTTTCATTTTATGGACTCACCCTGAATTCTTTCTTGCATGAGATTCAAGAACTCTCTCTTAGGGTCTGGATCGGGGCCCCTTTCCTGGAATAAAGCCACCCGACCCTGCTCCCAGAGCTTGTCCCCTTTCTTCCTGCGGCAAATGCGGCTCAGCAAAGGCCGCAGGACGATGCCAACTGCGACACAAAGAAGGAGCCCAGGGTCAGCAAGACTTGAACATGCCTGGACTCCTCGCAGGGATCCCCCAACTTGGACTCTGCTACAAAAGTGAGGAAAAGGAAAACGGAATAAATCGAGTGTAAAGTGGACTGTGGGGCCGGGGGTGTCAGAAGTGGTGGATTCACTGGAACTGACTGTGGGATTCCACCATGACAGAAATGGGGCCTTAGATAGAGACTGAGGTGTGGAATAATTAAGATCTTTTGTGATTCAAACTCGAATCTGTAGCTCAGAAATAGAACTTGCTGCTACCCGTGCATTCAGCACCCAATATAATTCAGGAACTGTGCTGGGCACTGAGGATTAAATGTTTGAAAATGTATTCTAAGGAGTGTAGGGTCCTGTGTGGGAGGCAGCCATGGGCAACCCCATACATGCCGCCTGGTGTTCACCAGAATGGGAGAGTTGAGGAGGCATCCAGAGCCGGCGACCTTTGAGCTGCAGAATCCTGCGTTATTCCTATAAGCCAGCAAACACTTTTTCTTTTTTCTTTTTTTTTAACATTTTTATTTAACATTTAAAAACCTAGATATAAGAAAGTGGGCCAGGCGTGATGGCTCATGCCTGTAATCCCAACATTTTGGGAGGCTGAGGCGGGTAGATCACCTGAGGTCAGGAGTTCGAGACCAGCCTGGCCGAAATGGTGAAATCCCATTTCTACTAAAAATGCAAAAAATTAGCCGGGCATGATGGTGGGCTCCCGTAATCCCAGCTACTCTGGAGGCTGAGGCAGGAGAATCACTTGAACCTGGGAGGCGGAGGTTGCAGTGAGCAGATGGAGTGAAAAAAAAAAAAAAAAAAAAAACCTAGATATAAGGCAGTGACATCAACATTGAAAATAAAATTCAGGATGAGTAGGCATCCGGGGGATAAAAAGTTTGGGGTAGGAAGGAGTTCCAGGCAGGGGGAGCGGGCTCACAGGTGTGGGGTTTCAAGGACTGAGTAGGAGGCAACAACCTGTCCGCAGGAGGAGGGGGCCTTGCTGGCCCGGCCCAGGAAGTTGGGTTTTATCTTGAAGGTAATTGAAAGCCATTAAGGGAAACATGCCTGTGGGACCTGCATTTCTAAAAGGCTCTTGTGTAGCTCAGTGGGAGTGGCCTGGAGGGGATTCCTAGAAGGAGCCAGCCAGTAACCGGGGCTAAGGCAGTAACTGGTGGGAGCAGGTGAGGGTCCGGGCAGGAGGGAAGAAGTGGGAGCATCGGAGTGGACCTGTGGCTGGGGGGACGCGCACATGGGTGGGTGGGGGCAGGAGGGGAGACATGGGAGCATCAGAGTGGACCAGTGGTCAGGGGGATGCACACGTGGGTCACAAAGGTGGTGAGGAGATGAATAACCAATACGGTTATTAATAACTGGTTACCTCCAGATAAGGAACAGGTTTTGAGGCATAGAGATCATTTGAATCAGGTTCCTCCTTCCCTGGATTGGGGCTGGGGTGGAGTTTCCTCACCTGGGATCTGGAGCATTCTCCAAAGTGCCTCAGGGCTGCCCAAAAATAACCGAAAGGACACCCAGGACCCCCTCCTGGACAGCGAAGGCATCTCTCCAGAGGCCTCAGCAGAGCCCCCTTGTTTTGGGGAGCCCGTCGTCCCCGGCCCTCTCCTGGTACCACAGAACAGCACTCACTTCTCTAATTGTCCCCTGGTAGAAACGGCCTGGAGAACGTGAAGGAACAAGGCATCCTAATCCACTGTGTGGCGTGGCAGAATCCATGACAAGCCACATAGGTGTAGGGCTGTTGCGCTGTCATGCAGGGTCCCAGCGCTGAAGGACTAGGCAGTGAGGGGGCAGGGAAAGTCAGAAAGGGCACCCAGGGTACAGGGCACAGTGCTCAGTTTGCTGTGGCTGCCTGAGTAGTGATAATCACAGCTACAACTGCAGGTGCGCTCAGTACCAGGCCCCGCGCACTGTCTCAGAGCATCTCATTTTATGCTTATAGCAAAGGAGGTACAAATTTCAACCCCTAATTACCATTAGCTGTCATCATTTTTATTGTGGCTCTGCCTGCCTAGCCCTTGCTCTCCCCACCCCCAAGTCAGTGGCCCACTGAGCCCTCAGAGCCTGGCTCCACAGCCCTAGACCACCAGGATGGCCTCTCCTCCTGATGCTCCCATGAGTCTTTGCTGCTCTGAGAAATGCGGGTTTTTCTTCTGTGTTGAGTTGAACACGGGGCTCTGCCTTTCTCTCCCAAGGTGCCCCGCACATGTCAGGGTCCCCGTGGGTGGCTGGAAGGAACTGCTTCATGAAGGGAAGAAACCAGCCCTTCAGTGATATGGGGCTCCCCTGGTCCCTGGAGGAACAGTAGCCTCTGTCTGCGTCCTAAATTGGGGCAGCAGGCCTGGCACGGTGGCTCAAGCTTGTAATCCTAGCACTTTGAAACACCTACGCAGGCGGATTGCTTGAGCTCAGGAGTTCGAGACCAGCCTCGGCAACATGGTGAAACCCCGTCTTTACTAAAATACAAAAAATTAGCCAGGTGTGGTGGTGTGCACCTGTAGTACCAGTTACTCGGGAGGCTGAGGCAGGAGAATTGCTTGAACCCAGGAGGCAGAGGTTGCAGTAAGCTGAGATCACACCACTGCACTCCAGCCTGGGCGACAGAGCGAGACTCTGTCTCCAAAAAAATAAAAATAACAATTAAAAAATAAAATAAACAAAGTAGATAAACTGGGGCAGCAGTCCCCTTAGTGGTCATGTGTCCTCAGGTCTCCACCACAGCCTTGTAGTGACAGGATGGTTAGATGTCCTGCAGAGATCCTGTCCTGGACATGCTCCCTCCTCCAGCCACCAGCCCCCACAGGGTACAGTGCTCATCACAGCCTGGGGTGGAGGCATCAGCAATGCCCTCTTCAAGCTCTTCCCAAAGAAAGTGCCCCATTCGCCTGCCTCTGGCCCTGCCTGGCCTGCACCTGAGCCACCAGCTTCCTCCCAGGCCTCCGGTGATCCCTGGAACAGTCTCTAGAGCAGGAGCAGGAGTAGGAGCAGGCAGGGCCTATACCTTCATTCTGCCTGAGTCCAGGCAGGCTCGGCTATGCCTTCAGGCCCCTCGACCACAATCATGGTGACCACATCCCGGGACAGTCCCTGCTTTGATAACCTGCCTCACTATCTAGTGCCCTCTTAGCTCCACTCTGCCCAGCCTGGTGTGTCCTCCACATCTTCAACCTCGGCAGCCTTCCCGGGGCTGCCCATGCCCACCTGCTCCCTGGTTTCCAGTCTCTCTTCTACCACTCTCGTCCATCCCTCCAGTCAGGAATGCACCAGTGCTCCCCTTCCAGACCCCACTGTTGCCCCCATGCCACCTGCCTGTCCAGCTTTTCTCCAAGCACCCGAGATGGTCTCAGTGCCTCCTACCCCCACCTAGTGAGTCAATTTCAGTACCTGGACCCTCTAATTCTGCCCTGTGGAGTCTAAGTATGTGCTGCCCACTCGCCAGAAGAAACAGAAAATACCTTCTCAGAATATGCCAGGCTTTAATTTCTAGAACTGTGGAGTCATTCAGAAAATGAGAAGCAGAGTGTTGGGCATCTGATAAGTGAAGATAAGGGCTCAGAGGGATTGCAGGTCATGGGGCAGGGAGGGGTGGATGGGAAGACAGTTAGGCTGATTTTTCTAAAGAATAGCCTAGACACCAGCCCTTACGTAGGATCAGCTGTGGTTAGGAGGCGAGAGCCTTACCGGAACCTGCAGGAACAGCCCCTCCCTGGCGGCCCTCCTCCGTCACTCTGTGCCAAGCCCAGCCCCTGTGGCTGCAGCTTGAGAAGCCTCTGATGTGTGCCCAGAGGCGTTTTCCCTGGCGCAGTGGCTGGCGGACACCTGGAACAGGGGCCCTGCAGCTTCCCCAGACTCAAGCAGACAGTCGTGGCCTTGTGCAGCGTCGACATGCCCTCTGGCTTCTCACCAAGGCCCCCAGTCCACCTGCCTCTGTGTCTGGTCCGCTGACATACCACTGCCCTCATCCTATGCCAAGCACCTTCCAGTGTGCCACCCAGGGACCAGTGGCAGGAGGCAGGCTCCTAACGGACATGGATTGGGCTCCCGGGCACACTTACTCTACTTCTACACCCCCCACCCTGCACATAAGGAGGGCACGTCAGACCCAGAGGATGGCACCCCTGAGACTCAGAGGCCACAGGGAAGGGCCTGCGCTGGCTCACCTTCGAAGAGGTTCTCAGATAGACTCTGCAAACAGAGCTCACATGACCCCCCTGGAACTCTCTCGTCCCTGCACTGTCCCTGACAAGGAAAGGACAAGGCCTTGGGCCAGTCTTCTGCAGGAGGTGTCCTGGACAGGCAGTTCCCAACTGGTGTGCACAGGCTGTGGCTTCAGATTTGTCTCTGGGCTGTGCTTGTTCCTCTAGGAAGGGCCCCAGCAATTCCAGCCCCAGGGAAATTTTCTCTCCCTCCTCTGGTGTGGATCAGCCAGGGCATTTCACAACCAGCTACCAATGACAAAGAGCTGGTAACAGGACCACCTCCTGTGCCCTGGTCTGGGTGTCCCTGTGAAACTGGATGAAATGAACACCAGGTGGCTGGGGTCAAACCCCAAGTTAAACAGAAGGGGAGAATCTCAGCTCCCAGGCAGAGACAATGGGTGGGGGAGGGAGAGCGGGCAGGCGGTTACAGACCACGTGAACAAGAGTTCAGATCTTTGTGGTACTGGTTGGCAGTTTCCGTCTTCTTACCCCCAAGCTTCCTTCCTGATTCTCTGCCCAGCACAAGGGGATTGGGGAACATGTCCAGCCAACTACAGTCAAAGGCAGCACAGGGCAGGGTATACAGTCAGTGCCAGTTAATGGTTAAGACAGCCAGCATATCAGGCATTGCAGTGAGCCGAGATTGCGCCACTGTACTCCAGCCTGGGCAACAGAATAAGACTCCGTCTCAAAAACAAAACAGCCAGCATAGGAGTCAGACAGGATCCCAGCTCCACAGTTGAACTCTCTAAGCCTCGGTTTCCTCATCTATAAAATGGTGATAACATTCATGACCATCTCACAGGGATGCTAAGATAATTAAATGAGAAACCCCACAGAATGCACTTAGGACAGGGCCTGGCACATAGTAGGACCTCTAAAAATACTAGCCATACTATCAACTTGACTGGGAATGGTAGTTGAAGAACCAGCGGGCTCCACACAATCTCATATCAGAGAATCTGACTCTCCAGGCAGGCCTGAGAGTCAGTGCATGATGACTAAATCCTTCAAGGCACACGGGGGAAATATGTCCTGTCCAGGGCTGTCTTACTTCTCTTCCCCACCCCTGTTGGCCTCAGTATCTGAAATTGCACCATCGAGATGAGTTCCTTTGGGTAGTGCCAGGCAGCGACTCAGATCCTAGGGTTCTGAATAGAGACATAGGGGCACTGCTGTACTGGGGCATGGAGGGCTATAGCATAGGCTGGCTTAGGGGTATGGTTTGGGCACCCCAGTTCCCCACAGGCCTGATTGCCCACAGAGCTCAGATGTAGAAGGGGCCTGGCAGATCAGGCAACCAAAGCTCCTTTCCCTAACCCCACAAGGTCCAGAACCCCAAGATCTAGCCTTTCTTCCTTTCCCCAGCCCCCTCATCATCACTTCCTGGCACTCAGCTCCTGCATCTGAGAAATGAGTATCATACCAGGGTTGTGGTTAGGCTCAAATGAGCAACCCATGCAAAACGCTCTGAACTGAGCTAGACATAGGTGTGGTATTAGTTTGACAGGGCTGCCATTACCTAGGACCACAGACTGGGTGCCTTAAACAACAGAAGTGTACTTCCTCACGATTCTGGAGGCTGGAAGTCTGAAATCCAAGTGTTGACAGGGTTGACTTCTTCTAAGAGCTCTCTCATTGGCTTGTAGACAGCCATCTTCTCCCTCGGTCTTCACATGGTCGGCCCTGTGTTTGTGTCCTAATTTCTTCTTCTTCTTCTTTTTTTTTTTTTTAGATGGAGTCTCACTCTGTTGCCCAGGCTGGAGTGCAGTGGCACAATCTCGGCTCACCGAAACCTCTGCCTCCCGGATTCAAGCAACTCTTCCACCTCAGCCTCCCAAGTAGCTGGGCCTACAGGCAGGCACCACCACGCCCAGCTAATTTTTGTATTTTCAGTAGAGACAGGGTTTCACCATGTTGGCCAGGATGGTCTCAATCTTCTGACCTCATGATCTATCCACCTCAGCCTCCCAAAGTGCTGGGATTACAGGCATGAGCCACCGCACCCAGCCAATCTCCTCTTCTTATAAAGACATTGGTCATATTGAATCAGGGTCCATCCTAACGACCTCATTTTAACTTGATTATCTCTTTAAGACCTATCTCCAAATATAGTCACATTGTGAGGTACTGGGGCTAGGACTTCAACATAAGACTTTTAGGGGATACCCTAATGTCCCTAATGTCACCAAATAGTGGTGGCAGAAAGAAGGTATTTGTTGCACTGAACTAAATAGCAGTGTTTCCTGAGCCCCTAATAGTTGGTGCTCAGGAAACATCACTATTTAATTCAGTGAGGCAATTACCTTCTTTCCGCCAGTATTATTCTAGGCCCTTGGAATACATTATGAGCAAAGCAGCCCAATTCTTTGTCCCTGTGGGGTTTACATTTTGGGGGTAGAGGGAGGGGCAACAGACATCAAATGTCAGATGTAACTAAAAAGTAAGTTATGTAGTGTGCTAAAAGATGGTATGTTCTATAAAAATAAATAGATAAATACATAAATAATAAATAACAGAATAGAGTAAGAGGAATCTGGAGCCAGAGCCAGCATTTTGAATAGGGTAGTCAGAGCAGGCCTCATCGAGGCAACATTTGGCAAAGTCTTCAAGGAGATGCTCTATGGCCTTTTATGGTTCTTCCTAGGGAATTGCATCAGAATTGTTGGGCTTTGACCTCCCACTTCCCTGCCCACCTCCACCCACACTGATGTTAGAGAAGAGACAGTGCCTCTGAGACACAAGATCTGACATTGACATTTGACTCTGCTCTTTATTAGCGGTGCCATGCTGAGCAAGTTGCTCAACCTCTCTGAGCCTGTGCCCCACATACTGCACTCCTCTGGGCCATCACCTCTGTGCAATGGGGTCAGGGTAGAGGCATGGCCTGAGGTCAGCCACCCCTAGGCTGGGCTGCCCTAGGCTAGCTGGGGTGGGTGCTGGGTTTTCAGAAGTAGCTACCAGATTTTGCATGAGATGACCTGGGTATCAATTAGGACAGTGTTCAGCTGCACGTAACTGAAAACTAGAGTAACAGGGATTTTTGTTTGTTTGTTTGCTTGTTTTTTGTCTCATACAGAAAAGGAAGTTTAGAGTTGGCAGTCAAGGGCTGGTGCCATTGCTTAGGGGTCAGCGAACATCAGGACTCCTGTTCTCCTCCACCACACTTAGCAGCTGGCTTTTCCCCTCATGTTTGAATATGGCTGCTGCGCCTCCAGGCGTCCAAACTGTCTTCCAAAAAGTTAGGAGAAACCGATGAAGTCAAAGATCAAAGGGAAAGCCTAAAGAGCATGCCAGGTGAATCAGTTTCTTTTTAAATATCCACCCACCAGTTGGGCGTGGTGGCTTATGCCTGTAATCCCAGGACTTTGGGAGACCAAGGTGGGTGGATCATCTGATGTCAGGAGTTCGAGACCAACCTGACCAATGTGGTCAAACCCCATCTCTACTAAAAAGAGAAAAAATTAGCCAAGTGTGGTGGCGGGGGCCTGTAATCCCAGCTTCTTGGGAGGCAGAGGCAGGAGAATCGCTTGAACTCAGGAGGCAGAGATTGCAGTAAGCTGAGATCATGCCATTGCACTCCAGCCTGAGCAGTAAGAGCAAAACTCCATCTCAAAAAATAAAAAATAAAAATAAAAAATAAATATCCACCCGCTGAGTCCCTCTCTTATTCCACTGGGCAGAACTGGATCAACATAGCCACCACTACATACAAAGGATCTGAGGAAGTAGTTGAGCCGGACACCTTGCCGCCCCTCAAAGGCAGGATACTGTTAGTGAGGAAGAAGGGGAAGCTAGATACTGGGTAGGTGCCCAGGATATGCTCTCAGCTGAGCTCAAGTGCAGTGAGGGTGGGCGGTGTATCACAGCCCTGGCCCAGAGCCACCCCCAGGATGGAGGAGAGCCCCGAGTTGAGAGGGGCAGAGCCTGGGCTGCAGGTCTTGGAGTCTGCATGGTATGGGCAGTCTAGTGGCAGAAAGATTTCTCCCTCCTCCTCCACTCATGCACCGGCATCCACGCAGCCTCCACTTTCACAGGCTGAGGTGCTGTCTTATTTCTCTCACCCTCTGCCATACTGCCCCTTGGATCTCCCTGACATTGTGCTGCTTTCTTAGGGCTTGGCTTGAGCACAGTGCAGATGGGGTGAGGATGGGGTCCACTCTTCATCACTGCTTCTCAGGGGTTCCCCCTCCACTCTTCAAAAGAGGGGATGGGAAGTGGGGTGTGGGGCTGTGTGCTAAGGAAGGCTCTCCTTCCAGCTTCCACTGTCCGCCCCCCACCTCAGGATCATAAGTGGGGGACTCTGAGGGCCCCTCATTCCAGAGCCCATGGGCTAAATTAAGTAAAGGTGAGTGAGGATTAAAGCAAAAGGCAAACGTGAGGACACAGAGCCTGGCCTCCCTGTCGCAGCAACCTGGTGAGGATGAACTCAGAGACTGGCTCTAGTGGTGGAAAGTCAAGGAAAGACTGCTGGAAGATGAATGCCAAAAACCTAGGGCTCCTCCTCTTCCTCCCCATATCCAAGCCCTCGTCCTCC
Source organism: Theropithecus gelada (assembly GCF_003255815.1). Taxonomy (NCBI): domain Eukaryota; kingdom Metazoa; phylum Chordata; class Mammalia; order Primates; family Cercopithecidae; genus Theropithecus; species Theropithecus gelada. Next base: position 107,320,305 of record NC_037680.1, read on the forward strand.
TTAGACGTACATCTAGAGTCTGACCGCTCCTCCCACCCCCACAGCCACCGCCCTGGTCCATCCTATGTCCCGACTCACGTAGATCATGGCATCTCTGTCCTTCCTGCACGTCCAGCCACCCCATCCGCCCTCATCACACAGCCAGACCAGCCCTCTGGTGTTTCCCAAATCTCCACGATGGCTCACAGGGTCCTATGGATTCCTGTGGACTCCCAGGATCACTTCAGCCACAGGGAAGTGTGCTCCTGACTCGGGGCCTTTTCATTTCCGCTACCTTCTGCCTCGGAGGCCCTTCCCCCTGGAGCCCTGGGCTGACTCCCTCACCTTTCAGACTTTCACTAGCACCTTCCAGAGCCTTCCTCTGGCCTGCCTGTGTTCACGACAGCAGCTCCCCACCCTGCTGCATAGCCTAACATGCTGGTCAGCTTTCTTTCCTCCACACCACGTGTTGCCACCAGACACAAGCGCCACAAGCTCCTGGAGGGAGGGACCAGGTCTATAGTCTTCCATATCCACAGTCCCTCACGTATTCCCTCAGTGCTTGCTGAGTAAGTGAATGAATGAATGAATGAATGAGTGAACCACAAGAATATTATTTGACCTCAAGAAGACCGCAGGAACTGGCAGGGGGACCATGATCTTCCCGAATGCTCTGCATGAGATGACTTGGCAGATCCCGCCGACTTGCCTTTTTAAAACCACCCTGGAGGCCGGGCGCGGTGGCTCACGCCTATAATCCCAGCACTTTGGGAGGCCGAGGTGGGCCGATCACTTGAGGTCAGGAGTTCAAAACCAGCCTGGCCAACATGGTGAAACCCCATCTCTACTAAAAAGAGAGAGGAAAAAAAAAATTAGCCTGCATGGTGGCAGGTGCCTATAATCCCAGCTACTTGGGAGGCTGAGGAAGGAGAATTGCTTGAACCCTGAAGGCGGAGGTTGCAGTGAGCCAGGATTGTACCACTGCACTCCAGCCTGGGTGACAGAATGAGACTCCATCTCAAAAAACAAAACAGAACAAAACAACCCACCCTGGAAACAGAGAGAATCAGAGCGAAAGCTTCCAGTTCAAACGTAGGTTGAGAATGAGGTTTGCGGAGCCAGCGGGCATCAAGTACTGACCAAGAAGACCCAGGAGGGCCCACAGGGAGCTGCAGTGTGGGGGCGGCAGTGTGGCCTTGTTGAAACTAGCCCCTCCAGTGGCCCAAGGCTGGGGGAGATTTGGCTCTGCTGCTTTCCAGCTCTGTGAGCTTGGGAGCCTTACCTGCTCCAAGCTTCAGTTTCCTTACTTGCATAATAGGGATAAATAACACAATTTTTTTTTTTTTTTTGAGATGGAGACTCACTCTGTTGCCCAGGCTGGAGTGCAGTGGCACTATCTTGGCACTATCTGCAACCTCCGACTCCTGGGTTCAAGCAATTCCCCCGCCTCAGCCTCGCCAGTAGCTAGGATTACAGACACGCGCCACCACGCACAGCTCATTTTTGTACTTTTGGTAGAGACGGGGTTTCACCATGTTGGCCAGGCTGGTTTTGAACTCCTGACCTCAAGTGATCCGCCCACCCTCGGCCTCCCAAAGTGCTGGAATCACAGGTGTGAGCCACCGCACCCAGCCCTAACACACTTTCTTTATTGCTCTTGAATCAACCGAATTCCAAGGCCAACATCATTTGGAAACGCTGACCTAGATTTCCTTTTCCATCTCCACTGGGACCTCCCCTTTCACCCACCAGAACCCAGGAGGCTTTGATGCCTTGAACACACAGAAGGGCTCCTAATCTTTTGTACATCAAGGTCGCCCCGGCTTCTTTGCTGCCCAAGCTCACTGGTGTGGTTTCCTAATGTCCCTGACAGTTTGGGAGATCTCTGCCAAGGCTGGACACCTGGTACCAGCCCAGGTGCCCCACCTGTCTCCCACCCCCAGGTCTCTGGTCACCGCCTGGATACTGTGAGTACTGGAGAACTTGCTACTTGAGGACACCAACACTCTTTCCCCTGAGGGCTGGGGCATATGCTCTCCAGACCCACCTTTCTCCTTCCCTCTCAGGACCCCTGGAGTGATCTCATCAACATCTGGCTTAACTCATCAGGAGATTTTCTGCAGGCAAGAAGGCAAACGCCTCTGGAGCCAGGCAGGCCAGGTGAATGTATGACCAAACTGCAGGGCATGGTAGGGGCGTGTACTGGTTTCCTAGGGTGCCGTAGCGAAGTACACACAAACTGGATGGCTTAGAACCATGGAACTGTGTTGACTCACAGGTCTGGAAACCAGAAGCCTGAAATCAAGGTGTTGGCAGCACCATGCTCCCTCCAAAGGCACCGGGAAGGATCCATTCCAGGGCTCTCCCTGAGTTTCTGGGGGTTGTTGGCCGTTTTTGGCGTTCCTTGGCTTGGAGACACGTCACCCAGTCTCTGCCTTCAGCACGTGGTGTCTGTCCTCCCCCTGTATGTCTGTGTTCCCATTTCCCCTTTTTCGAGGACAGAAGTCAGATCAGGGGCCCACCCTACTCCAGTATGACCTCATCTTAACTAATTACATCTGCCATGACCTTCTTTCCAAATAAGGTCACATTCTGAGATACTGGCAGTTAGAACTTCAACATGCATATTTGAAGAGGGTACAATTTAGCCCCTAACAGGGCTGATGAGCCCTGGAGGGTGAGCAAGTCCACTCCAGTTCACTGTTGTCCTGCAGGGCCCTGGGAGCCTGTCCAGGGTTTGCTGGGACAAGGTACTTTCTGTGCCCAAACTGGGTGAGTCCCAGGAAACCAGCATGGTTAGTCACCTCAAATGGGGCCCTGTCTTCTTGTGTTTCAAGAGAAGTCAGAAATTCTGACTTCATGTGAAATCTCCCAAATTTTGAATGGGCATCTAATTCAACAAATTCTAAAATCCTGTGCGGCCCCATCTGAGGGTGTCTAGCCTGTGAGTGGCCAGTGGTCACCCATTGCCTAGCATGGCAGGGCAAATGGTAAGACTCCGAAAACCGCAAATAACAGCAACTGTGGCCGTGAGCTCAGGCCGGGCAAGTTGTTCTGGGGCCCTGCATCAGCCCCGTCTCTTAGGAAGCCTTCCTGGGCCCTACTACCTATGCTCAGCAATGCTTCTGGCTCCAGAAGCTTCCAGCACTGTTTCAGATAGGGGGGCTTCTTGCCCAGAGGTGACATTTGCAAACTGTCTTGGAGTTGGTGACCCAGAAGGAGGGACCCCAGACTAGAGGAAGATGAAAAGGCAGAGAGTACCAGACAGTGCCTTCCGGGGAGAAGAAACAAGTCATGAACATCTGATGTAGGGACGGGATGGACACCACATAGGAAAGGCCGCCCTGCTGCCCAGCTCCCACCACTGCTAGCACCACCAGGCTGGCCATCTCTTTCCCACCTCCCCCACCACCATGCACACAGCGCCGTGCACCGCTGCTCCTCACCCACTCAGACCAGCTCCAGCACCTTCAGAGGTGAGATTAGCTTCTCAAGCAACATCTAAGTCTTTTTTTTTTTTTTTTTTTTTTTTTTTTGAGACAGAGTCTGGCTCTGTCACCCAGGCTGGAGTGCAGTGGCCGCATCTCAGCTCACTGCAAGCTCCGCCTCCCGGGTTCCCGCCATTCTCCTGCCTCAGCCTCCCGAGTAGCTGGGACTACAGGCGCCCGTCACCTCGCCCGGCTAGTTTTTTGTATTTTTAGTAGAGACGGGGTTTCACCGTGTTAGCCAGGATGGTCTCGATCTCCTGACCTTGTGATCCGCCCGTCTCGGCCTCCCAAAGTGCTGGGATTACAGGCTTGAGCCACCGCGCCCGGCCAAGCAACATCTAAGTCTTGATCATAGCACCCGCTCTGCAGTTTTGCTGATGGTGACTAATGGAGGGAATTTCAGGCTAGGTCAGAAAGGAAGGTGGAACAGGGTAAAGTGGGTGAGGATGAGGCTTTCTGGTTGCTCCTCCCAAGTGCCCAGGAAGTTGCCCATCCAAGCCTCTCTCCCCTGGTGGGGCTTGCCCTGCTGCATCTCTGGTTTGCTGGCCTGGGCAGTGCCACACTGCCAGGCTTTGTAGATCTGAAAGGAGAAAGAGCCAGTCAAAGAGGAAGTGGCATCAAGAAGAAGATGGGAAGGGCAGTCTCCCCCTTCCCTCTTGCCAGGCCTGCAGAATTGGGGAACCCATACAGGAGACCACATCCCTGCTGGGAGCTGCACCCCCTGCCCGGCCTGGCCCCAGGTGCCCTGATCTGCCTGCCATGACCTGGGCAAAGCACACTGTTCCTGCACATACTCGGACTTTCTGAAACCCGAGGAGGCAAGGGGGGTAAGGGGGAGTCCCACACAGCCCAGGCCCAGCTGGTCAGACTAATTTTAGGTTTTTCTCAGCCTGACTGAGGCCTGCTAATCTCCACCATGCCAGAGAATGCACTCATGATGCCCCCTCATCCCCCGAAAAAAGCTCCTTTTTCTGTCCAATTTCAATTTCTGTTTTACCTGCCCCAGGTCCACCCATCCTGGGAAATCTGCCCTGACCACCACCTCACAAAGAGAGCTCTCCCTTTCTCAGCATGTGGGGTAACTGTGGTTGGAAACCACAGTACAGCCCTGTGTCCCCAGCCCTGGCACAGTGCTTAGCTCTAAATAAGTTCTTGGTAAGTGTGGGTGGAATAAATGAATGAGCATTTTATTACACAGTGACGGCATGCTGCACGGAGGTTAGGTCTAAAGTTAGCAAATAAGGTTAAAAGAGTTCAGAGTTTAAATCACCCTTGAAACTCCATCAGAAAAACAGCTTATTGGGATTGACATTAGGTCTCCTCAATAAGTCCAGTACTAGTATATTTCCTGTTGTTGAGGAGAGGGACCTGGACCTCTGGCCCAGCTCCCCAGCCCTTGGTCCAACACACGCCCTTGCTCAGGAATTCCCGAGGTTTATGGGACATGCCTGCAAAACAACATACATCTAGGAATCTTAGACTTAAGAGCCTTCCCATCCCCCATCAGCCCTCTCCAGGACTCTGCCTCTGTTGTCATGACAACCAGGACATAGTCTAGTGGAGCCTCGGAAAGTCCGACAGGCTGAGAATGAAGTCAACCAGAAGCAGAGAGGGGACCCCATGCAGAGAGTGGAAATCAGAGGCCTTTGGTGAACAGCCAGAATGACCAAGCTTTTGAAGAACCCTGAAGTATGCCAATAACAAGAAAAAGGGGAAACTCATCAGCTCCAGGCATAAAATGGGACGTGCCCCAGGCTAGAGCCTGAAAAGGCCAGCAGTGAAGGGGGTCTTTCTCCTCTTACCTCATTTTCCTCCCTATGTTTCAATGAGTTTTTCCTATTGCTTTATTTGAGAATTTCCAAACATATAGAAAATATGGAAACAATAGTGCAACAAACACTCACGAGCCCTTCATCTATGTTCAGCGACTGTTTAGATTTTGCCTTGTTCTCTGTCTACCTGTATTTGAAACATTTGAAAGTGAGTTACATGAATCATGACACATCAGCCCCAAATATTTCAGCTGCATCTGGTAAGAATTGTCCATTCTCCTACATAACCACAAAACCAAGTTTAAGGGTACTTGAATTAAGAAAATAAATAAATACAAGGTTTTTTTTGTTTTTGTTTTTTAAATAAACAAGCTTTGCGTAACTAGAAAAATAAGGGAGGATCAGGGATTCCAGAGAAAAATTATACCAGACCAAGCTTAGATTTGTTCTGATAAACTTCTAAATTGGGTTCTCAGGTCGGGCGTGGTGGCTCATGCCTGTAATTCCAACACTTTGGGAGGCTGAGGTGGGTGGATCACCTGAGATCACGAGTTTGAAACCAGCCTGACCAACATGGTGAAGCCCTGTCTCTATTAAAAATACAAAATTGGCCGGGCGTGGTGGTGCATGACTGTAATCCCGCTACTCGGGAGGCTGACGCAGGAGAATCGCTTGAACCCAGGAGGCAGAGGTTGCAGCGAGCCGAGATGGCACCATTGCACACCAGCCTGGGCAACAAGATTAAAACTCCATCTCAAAAGAAAAGAAAGAGAAAGAAAGAAAGAGAGAGAGAAAGGAAGGAAGGAAGGAAGGAGGAAAGAAAGGAAAGAAAGGAAAGAAAGAAAGAAAGAAAGAAAGAAAGAAAGAAAGAAAGAAAGAAAGAAAGAAAGAAAGAAAGAAAGAGAGAGAGAAAGAAAGAAAGAAGAAAGAAAGAAAATCTCAATTGGGTTCTCATTACAGAAAAACAAGTGAGCGTTCAGCTTTGCCAAACATCTATGCAGGAAGTCTCTAGATGCATATTTAACAGCAAGTCTCCAAATCATATATTTATACTTCCTAAATGATGGTTTGAGAAATTGGAGTTGTTCTATATTTATGCTTATCACATAATAAGTGCTTAATAAGTTCAAATGCAAACTTTGCCTTTGGGGCAGTAGAAAGTCTTCAAAGCCCACCATCTGAGCCTACATGGGTGATACGGTTTGGTTTTGTGTCCCCACACAAATCTCATCTTGAATTGTAATTCCCATGTATTGAGGGAGGGATCTGTGATTGGATGAAGGGAGCAGTTTCCCCATACTGTTCTCATGATAGTGAGTTCTCACGAGATCTGATAGTTTTATACACGTTTGGAAGTTCCTCCTTCCTTCATTCTTTTCTCCCCTGCCGCCTTGTGAAGGTGCCTGTTTCCGCTTCTGCCATGATTGTAAGTTTCCTGAGGCCTCCCCAGCTATGCAGAACTGTAAGTCATAAATTAAACCTCCTTTATTTATAAATTGCCCAGTCTCCAGTCTCAGGTAGTATATTTGTGGCAGCGTGAACACTAATACAATGGGGCTGGCTCAAACTGAATCAGCCCTGACTCTGCCTCACAGGAATGACCTTTAGCTAACCACAAGATGATCTCTCTGATCCCATCAAACACCTGCCCTAGCTGTTCTGAGAAGACCTCCTTAGCCACCCAAGTCCTCCCAGCTTTCCTTATATAACTCTCTAGTTCATTTATGACCACAATCACAAGTTAGCTCTTAATTTGTCCTCTATTTTTCCCTGTGGATTAGTCTTATTTCCCTAATACTAGCCTAAGACTGTCTTCCTCTCCACTGTGGCTCAGAACTTGCAGCCAGAGTTTCTTGGTTGACTCCAGCCCACTAAAGATTGGGCAGAAACGCCAGTCCCCGGTGTGCCACGAACTGAGCTAAGCACCTTCCAAACAAGGTCTCATTTAATCTTCACAAAACTCTATTGTATGAGTACTAGTATAGCCCCTAATTTAGAGATGAGGAAATTAAGGCTCTCAGAGATTAACAGAAGTCATACAACCACTAAGTAGCAGAGGTGATTAGTAGTGACCTGAGCTGGTCTCTCAGTAGACAAGTCCCAGATTTTTAACCTGGGTTAAAAATGGCAAGGCACTAAGATGCCAGACTGTAGGGCGAGGGCCCTTTGTGGTTTTCCATACAACTGGGCGGGTAGGGGCCAGGGAGAAGATGCTTCAGTCTCCCATGCATGGAGCAGGTTACATTGCATGCCTAGGGTTCTATTTCATGCACGAACTTTGTATCCTCCTATGGACTCCCGCAGGTTTTTTTGAGACAGGGTCTCCCCCTGGTGCCCAGGCAAGACTTAAGACTTCAGTGGCATCATCATGGCTCTCTGCAGCCCCAACCTTACTGGTTCAATCAATCCTCCTACCTCAGCCTCCCAAGTAGCTGGGATTACTGGCACACGCCACCAAGCCTGGATGATTTTTGTATTTTTTGTAGAAATGGGGTTTCGCCATGTTGCCCAGGCTGATCTCTAACTCCTGAGTTCAAGCTGTCCTCCCAACCCGACCTCCCAAAGTGTTGGGATTACAGGCGTGAGCCACAGTGCTTGGCCGAGAGTCTATTTTCTGTTCTAGCCTTCTCCTTGGATTTCACACAACAGGTGCTCCATAAATACTCAATGAATCCAGGCAGGTATGAAGAAATGTAATTTATTTCTCCTTTATCCATCCCCCTGAGCAAATGTCCAGATGGCGGAGTCCAAGGGAATGCTGACCCACCCATTTGTATCCCATTGACCTTCCTGCTGCTGACCCAGGAGCAACTGCGTGGAGTGGGAGCGTGCTCTCGGTTGCTCAGGTTGTATCCTGAGATCCTGGCATGGTCTTCCGGGGGAATATTTTTTCCACTGCAGATGACCAGAGGAAGATACCCCACATTCTTCCATAATACAGAGGACAGCTGTGTGGGTTACAGGGGAGGCCAGAAATGAAGCAGGGATGGTGGAACTCAAGACAAAGAAGAAACAAAGGGCTGCCCTTAACAGATGCCTTCATTGTTTGACTGGTTCATTATCCAGAACATATGAAGGAAGGAATAAAGAGCGGATCTCAGTTCTTTTCCTCAAACAGCCAAAGAAAACCTTTTGTTGTTGATGTTGTTTTGAGCAAGAACTTTGTACTCGTACATGAAGAATAGATGAGTAGAAAAGTGTGCAGTGAGTTTGAAAAACATTATTGAGATCTTCAACTTCCACCTTAGCCTGGGTTCCATAGGCTTGGGGAAATTTTAGGATTTGTTACAGACGTTAAATTAAGAAAAAGAAATCTAGGTACAATTCAGCTTCTATAGGAAAGAAAAAATAAACAACAACAACAACAACAAAATAAAAATAAAAACAAACAAACAAAAAAGCCTTGCAGGCCAGGCTATTGCCTTGAAAACAAAAGATAATTAAAGATTACTTGGAGCTAGGTACAGTGGCTCACACCTGTAATCACAGCACTTTGGGAGGCCGAGGAGGGGTGGATCACCTGAGGTTGTAAGCTCGAGACCAGCCTGACCAACATGGAGAAACCCCATCTCTACTCAAAATACAAAATTAGCTGGGCATGGTGGCACATGCCTGTAATCCAGAGGCAGGAGAAACGCTTGAACCCAGGAGGCAAAGGTTGCAGAGAGCCGAGATCGTGCCATTGCACTCCAGCCCGGACAACAAGAGTGAAACTCCATCACAAAAAATACAATATAATAAGGTTTACTTTATCCAAACCCCCCTCCCAAGTAAGTTTTTCAACAAAATGTGCTCTCCCTGTCCTGCGGGGAAGTTGGAGAAGAGCTGGCCCCTCCAGCCCTGAAAATAGTGAGTAGCCAAGACAGAGAGAGGAGGCAGGGGAAGGAAAGCAATGCCAGGTATGTCAGAGTCAGAGAGACAGAATATAAACAAGGTGGAGGGCAGCGGGAACCCCTTCTCCTCCTCACCCCAGCCCACCCTACTCTCTGCTCAGGCCTCTGGGAGAAGGTTGCTGAGAGGCTGCCTGCACCTGCCTGGGATGTAGCCTCATCAGCGTGTCTTGGTTAGGCAGGACGCTGCCCACAACTGAGCTCTGCTAAGTCACGCTTAGACCTTTGGCAGCATGAGTGAGACTTTGGAGGAGCTGCAAATCTAAATGGGAAGCATCCAGAGGGGTCCATCATAGCAGGACAGTTAGGGTGTAAGCAAACTGCTAAGGTTGGAACCAAGCACAAGCTCTAGGCAGACCTCAGAGGGGTCTTCAGCCCCAGTGGGAGCTGGGGTGGAGTGAGCCGTGGGGCAACCCTGCCAAAGCATCACCAGGGACACAGAATGGACCCCGAGGGTACAACAGCCACAGAGTTCAACGTCACCTTGCTGTACCCTTGCTCTGCAGAGCTGGCTCTGGGGAAGAGTGGCACTTTAGCATAGGGACCAAGAAGCGTCCCAGAACAAAGCAAGCCAGATCATGGCCCCAGGCCTTTTAACCTTCGGCATCATAAGAATGTCTTGATTCACTGAAACTGTTGCAGATGAGGACTGATGGCAGGAAGGGCCTCAGAGGAAAACTCCTTGTGAGGACTCCTTCTTGTGACAGGACTCAGAGCCGAGGCCCAATACTAGGGCTTAGAAGGTGGGGCTTAGCCTGTGGATGGGCCCAGCTTCCCCAGGCAGTGGCCTTCAGACACCACAGCTGAACACGAAAATGTAAAGTAAGCATTCATGCCTCAGGAAACCAAGGGAGGGGCTCCTCTGCCATCTACACTAAAAGTAGAGCAGCCAGGGCCTCATCCCAACAGAGGACAAGAAACTTCTTCCACACAGGACACTTCCCAACACCAACTCCGTGTGGCAGGGGAGGAGCAGAGGCAGCCAAAACCAGGAGCTGGATTGAGGCTTCCATCCGTTTCCTGTCCCCCTGGCGTCTGGAATGCTGTGCCATCCAAGATACTTGTCACCAAGTCCTGGGCCCAGTTGTCCCTCTGTTAACCAAGATCCTAGGCCAAGTGCCACCTGAGTTCTGTGGTCCAGGGTGACTGGCTGCAGAGAGGCTTGGCTGTTCAGCTACAGGAAGAGGCTCCCACATACATGCCCTCCTCCTGATCCTATGCTAAGCCCTAACACAGGGGTGGGAACCTGTGTGTCACCCAGCCTTAACCACCCAAAGAGGGGATGCCTGTATCTCGGGCTCTCCTTTCACTCCGTTAGCGTCTATCCACCGGGGTCCCTTTCCCCCAGTTAATCATGGCTGCATCCATCTCATGAAGCCTTCTGCTCTGAGGACAGCCAGCCAGGACCAGACATACACGCGGCAGGCTGTTCCTTCCTTCTATGCCTTTGTTTGTGTGGCCTTCTTTCCTCTGCCCACCTGGATTCAGCTGGTTGAGGCTCAGAGGTGCAGTTTAGGCACATTGGCTGCAGAAAGCTGTTTCTGAATCCTCAGCGTGGGATAAGCTTCTCTATCACCCTGCAAAGACCTTGCTCCTAGTATTGCATTCATTCATTCAACAAATACTTAAGTGCCTACTCTGTACCTGTCCTAGGCACTAGGGATGCCACCATGAATAAAAGAGATGAAAGAAAAAAAAAAAAAACCTGCCCTTGTGGGACATAGATCCTACAGTATGTGGGACGGAACTGATAATACATGAAATAAACAAGTAAGCTACATGGCATGTCAGATTCAAAATTTTGTGATGACAAAGAAAGCAGCAAAGGGGGTGAGGCACGTGGGATGGTGGGGAGGTCACGTATGTGTGTGCCTCTCTCACAGGTCTGCGTGCTCCTTCAGAACAAGCATGGAATTGTGTTTCTCTCTGGGCCCCCATGCCTAGCCAGGCACCCTGCTGAGTAGTCTTCTTCACTATTGCTGCCACATACTTGACCACTTGCCCTTTACAGCCCAGAGATCCCTTGGCTGTCTGCACCTATTTCTCCCCAGAGCACCCAACAGGTCACCAAGGAGGGAGGGTCCAAGAAGGGCAAGGCAGGGCTTGGATAGGCTCCCAGGACTAAGCAAGCAACACCTACCAGCTCAGGCCTTCTTGAAATTAATTCTGGGGGTCAAGCCAATATCATTTGTAGAGCCATGAGCCCTAAGGAAGAACACTTCAGACAACAAATCAACGAATGCAGCATTCTAATTTTCAACAAACGTGTGAATTGCAACATAGCATTAATGACAGAGGCACTGGAAGACAGTGCTGCCCTGATGGTTTCATAGGAACGACCATTTACTCAGGGAGGCTGGCTCTGGGCATGAGGAATAGGGCTCAGCTTTAGTGCTGCTTTATAGAAGCGTACTGGGTTTATTTTTATTTTATTTTATTTTCTCGCTCTGTCACCTGGGCTGAAGTACAGTGGCATGATCTCACCTCGCTGCAACCTCTGTCTCCCAGGTTCAAGCAATTCTCCTGCCTCAGCCTCCCAAGTAGCTGGGATTACAGGCATGTACCACCACACCTGGCTAATTCTTGTATTTTTAGTAGAGACGGGTTTTACCATGTTGGCCAGGCTGGTCTCGAACTCCTGACTTCAGGTGATCCGCCTGCCTCAGCCTCCCAGAGTGCTGGGATTGCAGACATGAGCCACCACACCCGGCCTATTTTTAAATCAGTTATACTGGAGGTGGGTATGCTCTCCTCCTTCTTGGCTCAGCTTAGATAGGCAACCCTATGTCCCAGAAGATCCCTCTACTGTGCCCACACCCCATCTGCCTGTGGATTAGCCCTGATTCAAAGTGGGCCAGTCACTTTCTTCTTGGGATGTGGAAGTGAGTGTAGTTTGAGAGGCGAAGCTGCTGATGCTTGAAATCCAGCTTGTGGGTGGTGCAGTTAGGAGGTGATGTGGAGTGGAGTCAGCACCACATGCAGGGCCAAGCTCCCCAGCTGCCAAGAGGAGACTGGGGCAAATGCAGGGAGGGAGAGGCTATGATGCTGCAGGCCAAGAGGCAGAAAGAGAGAGAGAGAGAGAGGGAAGCAAGAGAGAGAGAGAGTTGGAAGAGAGAAAGAGAGGCTGGGACTGGCCAGAATGTGTCCTGCTTGTGACTGTCTTAGAGGTGCCTTGTCCTTATAACAACGCTTCCTTCTTGTAACTTGAGCTAATTTTATGGATTTCTTTTTTTTCTTTCTTTTTCTTTCTTTTTTTTTTTTTTTTTCAGATGGAGTTTTTTTCTGTTGCTCAGGCTGGAATGCTGTGGTGCAATCTTGGCTCACTGCAACCTCTGACTCCCGGGTTCAGGTGATTCTCCTACCTCAGCCTCCAAGTAGCTGGGATTATAGGCACCCACCACCGCCCCAGGCTAATTTTTGTATTTTTACGAAATACAAAATGGTTTTACCATGTTGCCCAGGCTGGTCTCGAATTCCTGACCTCAGGTGATCCACCAGCCTTGGCCTCCCGGAGTGCTTGGATTACAAGTGTGAGCCACCACACCTGGCCACATTTTTAATCTCACAGATTCTGTGGGTCAGAAGACCACACGTGGCCTAGGTGGTCCTCAGTTTCAGGGCATCTCACCAGACTGGAATCAAAGTGTTGGCCAGGTGCAGTGGCTCATGCCTATAATCCCAGCACTTTGAGAGGCTGAGTGGCATGTGGACAACAGAGTGAGACTCTGTTTCAAAAACAACAACAAAAACAACAACAAAAAAACACAAGGTGTCATTGGGGTTGTGGTCTCATCGGAAGTTTCAGCTGGGGAAGCAGCTACTTCTAGCCTCACTCACAACGTTGTTGGCAGGGCTGTTAGGCTGAGGCTGCCCTCAACTTCTTATTACATGGGCCTCTACAGCTCTCTTCATCAGAGCAAGTGTGTGAGCAGAGCCAGAGAGAGTGCAACAAGACAGAAGTCACAATCTTTTATAACCCACTCTTAGAATTGTTATCTCATCACCATTGCTGTATTCTATTAATTAAAGTGATTAGCTAGGTCTAGTCCACAAACCAAGGGAAGGAATTTCACAAGGACATGAATACCAGGAGAGGAGAACTACTGGGGGCCATGTCAGAAGCTGCTGGCCACACCCCTGAACTAGAAAAACCACAAGATTACATGAAAAAGACATTTAAGGAAGGCCCTACCACAGATGGAAACTAGTCTTGTCCACAATTCCAAGAAGATCCTTTAAGTTCTAAAGTAATCTGGTTTTGTTTTTCTTTCTGTTTTTGTTTTTAGAGAGAGTCTTGCTCTGCTACCCAGGCTGCAGTGCAGTGGTGCAATTGCAGCTCACTGCAGTCTCGACCTCCTGGGCTCAAAGGACCCTCCCTCCTCAGCCTCCTGAGTAGCTGGGACTACAGGCGTGCACCACCATGCCTGTGACCCATAAAGTCCTTTTTTTTTTTTTTTTTTTTTTTTTTGAGACGGAGTCTCGCTGTGTCACCCAGGCTGGAGTGCAGTGGCGCGATCTCGGCTCACTGCAAGCTCCACCTCCCGGGTTTACGCCATTCTCCTGCCTCAGCCTCCGAGTAGCTGGGACTACAGGCGCCCGCCACCACGCCCGGCTAGTTTTTTGTATTTTTAGTAGAGACGGGGTTTCACCATGTTAGCCAGGATGGTCTCGATCTCCTGACCTCGTGATCCACCCGCCTCGGCCTCCCAAAGTGCTGGGATTACAGGGTTGAGCCACCGCGCCCGGCCGGACCCATAAAGTCCTTAAGTCAGTGCAACTTACTCAATTATGTTGGTGTGTCACTAATTCTTTCCCTGCAATTCCAGCAATAAAATTCCCAGGAGAGGCTGGGGAGTGAGAAACACACACCAAAGAGTAGGTAGAGACAATGACAGAGACAAATGGTGCTTATGAATGAAGAAGAAGGGAGGGAAGGTGGTAGGGAGGGGGAAAGGAGGAGAAAACAAGAAGGTCTAAGGAAACATATTACTTCTTGACAGCAAATACACCAAAAGCTACCATTTTTTTTTTTTTTTTTTTTTTTTTGGAGACAGAGTTTTGCTCTGTCACCCAGGCTGGAGTGCAATCACATAATCTCGGCTCACTGCAACCTCCACCTCCTGGGTTCAAGCTATTCTCCTGCCTTGGCCTCCCAAGGAGCTGGGATTACAGGTGCCTGCTACCATACTTGGCTATTTTTTGTAGTTTTTAGTAGAGACGGGGTTTCACCATGTTGGCCAGGCTGGTGTCTAAGTCCTGACCTTACGTGATCTGCCCACCTCAGCCTCCCAAAGTGCTGGGATTACAGGCATGAGCCACCACGCCCGGCCAAAAGCTACCATTTCTAATACAGATATAACCCTAATTGACCTGGGACTTAAATTGCAAGATAAACAGTTCAGCACGTGACGTGTGAGGCAAAGTATCAGCCCTCGGCCCAAAGTGTTAAGGGGATTATAAGCAGGTATGTTGGCCTGAGGAAGATCCATTCAACAGGTATTTTAAAGCATCTACCATGTGCCTGACATGGTGCTGGGAATATACCGTGAAAAATTACTTCATTCACAAATATTTATTGAGCATCTGCTATGTCATATAAATTGTTCTGGGCTCTTAGGGAATACATCTAAGATGTATAAGATGTACAGACCTAAGTAAGCAGAACTTACCTTAGAGCAATACCAACAGATGGCATACAAAGATTAGTTGTTACTTTGTAAAGTGTCCTTATGCTATGCCACTGGAACCTCAATAGGCAGAAGGTTCCAGTATTGTCATCATTTGGGGTATGAATAAACCTAGAACACAGATATCAGCACAGGCCCCAGAGCTCAGAGAGAGTCAGAGGCTTATGGACCTCTTCTTTACTTTCTTCTACAAGTGGTTCTCAAATTCGAGTGTTCGCTATAATATCCTACGGTTCTTGTAAAAATGCAGAGTACTGGGCCTGGCTCCCAGAGATTCTGACCCAGTATTTCAGGGATAGGCCTGGGAATCTATACTTTTAATATCACCCAACAGCAGAAGGTCCTCAGAGCTTCCTTTGAGAACACACTGTGAGCCCATCTCCCAACCAAGAGATTTTTGTCAAAGCTCCGGAGAAGGAGTAGGTTTGACTGCACAGTGAGTGCTCAGTTCCTCATGTGAAATGTACAAATTCAGTTCGACTTGATCAATATTCATTTGTTCAGTTGAATAAAAATAAAGAGCTTGGGAGGTGGCGGGTGGGGTGTCGATAGAGATGTCTACATGGAGGAATATAAACTCAGAATGCCAGGAAGTTGTCTTCAAATATCTTAAGATGGTGAGTAGCTCAGTTTAACTCAAACACCTTTATTAAACGCATCAACTAGGATGCTTTTGGTTGTGAGCAATAGAAAACCCTACGTCACTGGCTGAACAACCAGAAGCTGCATCATGTCACCACAAGGAGGAGTCCAGAGGGGTATAGACCCTGTGCCCCAGGCACTGTGCTGGGTAGAGGCTTGGGGTACCCAGACATGGTCCCTATGCTCAAGGACAGTCTTAGAGGGAAACACATGAACAGATGCCTTGGAGTCAATGTGCTGTGATACGTGCTGTGATGCAGGTGTTGCCCAGAAGAGGGGCACCCGGCTCTGCCTGAGGACAACAGGCAGGTGAAGCTTCCTGGCAGAGGTGATACCTGTGCTGGGCACTGAGGATGAGTAAGAATGAGGCAGAGAAGAAAGGAGTGGAAGGGGGTTTCAGGCTGTATGCCTCACAATTCAGAGGGATGAGGCATCGTGGCGTGGCGTGGGAAGTCCCGTGCCTCTGGAGTGAGTAGACTGGATATCAGACTGAAGAATGAGCAGAAGCCAGGACCCAAGGGCACATAAGTCATCCTGAGGAACTTGAACTTGGTGGTCCACCACATGGCGGTGTTCATGGGGCAGCTAGAGATGCAAGTCACAGTTTGCAGAGCAATTTTTTGAACCTTAGAAGCCAGATGGCTTAGAGGGTTGGCAGCATAGAGGTGATAGAAATTCTAACACAGATGAGAAATGACAGGCACAGTGTGAGACAGAGGAGAGCACTAAGCTGAGCGTGGGAGCCTAGGAGCAAGACTCAGGTCTCAAGACCCCGCGTCCCCACCAAGCAGTCTCAGAAGAATTGCTCGACACGTGGGAAGAGCTCCAGGCGAGAGGCTGTCTTGGAAATCAAGGAAGTGGAAAGTTTCCAGGAGGAGAATGTGGTTGCCATTTCAAATGCAACAAAGAGGCCCAGAAAGATAAGGACTGAAATGTATCCAGTGGGTTTGATAATCTGGAAGTCACTGGAGACTTTGGTAAACAGTTAGTGGCATGGTAGGGACAGAACCAGGGTACTGTCGTAGGGAATGATAGAGCAACAAGGGCTGGGATTACCCAATGAAGATGGTTCTTATAATAAGCTCAGGGCAAAAGGAAAGGAAAGAGCGAGTGGCAAGAGGAGAGTATAGGATCAAACAAAAGTGTTTTCTGGGTGGGGAGAATTTGAGCATGTTTGTACATTGAGGGTCAGAAGGAGATAGGAGTGAATGGAGCAAGTTGTGAGCAAATTGGAGCAAGAGGGACAAAAGTGAGGCACTGTGAGGGACTGGACCTGACCATGAGGAGGAATACCTCGTCCTCAGAGACAATGGAGGGTGGGGTGGGTGGGTGCGACACACTGGAAAAGCAGGATGGTGGGAGCCATACAGTGTTCAGTACAGGATGAACACCGGAAAGAAGTATTAGTGAGAGCTTTCTGCAGATCCTGACCCTTTGCAAAGGGAGTGCACATTAACTTTACAATTTGCAAAGAATAGCACCCTCTTATAATCACCCCAGGGATAAGGAAAGATCACAGTGTGAGTCACAAAATGAGCTGCCTGGGTGGGCACAGTGGCTCTCACCTGTAATCCCAGCACTTTGGGAGGCTGAGGCGGGTGTATCACCTGAGGTCAGGAGTTCGAAACCAGTCTGGCCAACATGGTGAAACCCTGTCTCTACTAAAAACACAAAAATTAGCTGGGCATGGTGGTGGGTGCCTGTAATTCCAGCTACTTGGGAGGCTGAGACAGGAGAATCGCTTGAATGCAGGAGGTGGAGGTTGGAGTGAGCCGAGATCACACCATTGCACTCTAACAATGTGAAACTCTGTCAAAAGAAAAAAAAAGAAAAGAAAAGAAGGAAGGAAGGAAGGAAAGAAGGAAGGAAGGAAGGAAGGAAGGAAGGAAGGAAGGAAGGAAGGAAGGAGGAAGGAAGGAAGGAAGGAAGGAAGGGAAATGAGCTGCTTGTATCAGATATTTCAGGTGTGGAGTAGCTCTAGGTGATGACAAGGTCCAGGATTTGAACGTGGTATGGGGCTGAAATGGAGCAGAGGTGAGGGTCACTGGGATTAAGGAGATCAGAGAAATCATGCAAGTCTAGGTTCTTCGATAGGTGTGTCAGACAGGAATGCAATTTTTTTGCAAGCAACAGCACCATCGCTGCAGTGGCTTAAATGAGTAGGGCATATACAGGATAAGAAGTCTAGAGGCAGGCAGATGTTGGTGATGGTTCAATAGCCTTTTGAGGACAAGGTGGCCTCTGCTAGCCATTTCGTCATGGTTGAAAGATGGCTGTCCCTGCTCCAGCCATCGCATCTACAGTCAAGGAAGGAAGAAGGAGAAAAGGATGTACCAGCTGTGTATCTCCCCTATTAACAGGAAAGCAAATCCTTTTCTGGAAAGCATTCCCCCTCTCCAGCAGATTCCCACTGGGCCTTCTTGAGAGAACTGCATCCCTTGGCCTTCTCTTGGCTGCAAGAGAGCCGAGAGAACTGGGAACAGGACTGCCATGGTAGATGGAGTCAGCACCTTCTGCTGGGCACACCGCTGCATGGAACTAAATCAGGGTCCTCGTGTGAAGGCAGAAATGGGGCTGGATATTGATTAGGCCAACATGAGCTCTGCTGCGATGCATCCTCTGTGTGTGTGGTGAACACTCTTGTCCTGCTCTAGAGGGTTGATATTCAGGCCAATGAAGGATGGAAATAGTTGTTAGGTCCAGCTGAGGGCGGGACTGGGAAGAGGAGTGATGGGAAGGTGGTCAGAGGCCAGAGCTGAGTCCCTGGACACCAGTCTGTGTTTGTGCTAAGAGGCGAGCTCTCCACAGGGTCTTGAGCAGCTGTGAAACAGGCAGAGCTATCCGCGGGGAGATGGAAGAGGCAGGCTTGGCCAAACTAAGGGGCAGGTGCAGACCACAGTCACAGTTTGGGAGGCAGCAAGTGCCTGCCCAGCCTCCAGCACCCTCTTCGGGCCTCTGTGCACCTCAGAAATGTGAACTGGGCAACCCAGGCTTCCGCATTCACAGGTGTAAAGTGTGGGACCCTTTGAGAAGGGGACTCAGGTCAGACTGGCCCTCCAGAACCCTCAAGGGTACCGCCCCCAAGTCTCTTCCTTATACCCTGTGGTCCTCACCATGGTCCTCTCGTTTGATCCCAGTCCTCTTGCCCAGCTATCCCCTGGCTCCTCCCACAGCATTCGGGTTCCATCCCCAGCAATGCTGGGTAAGAGCTTCCCAGGACTCCCGTCCCCTCCCCAGGGCCCTCTATTATGAGCAGAACCAGACAGGGCAACACAGGGGCAGATCATGAGCTACACAGAGCTCAGGTGGCTGCTGGCTGGTTGTGAGGGGGTAAGAAAGGAGGAGGGCAAAGCTGACTCCCCACGCTAAGCCTAGGTGGCCCATCTAGCAGCCTATAGCTGTGCAGCAGTGATGGTTCAATAGCATTTTGAGGACAAGGTGGCCTCTGTTAGCCTTTTCCTCATGGTTGAAAGATGGCATCCCAGTGTGTGGCCTGGACACCAGGTTTTGTCTCAGATGAGCCAGAAGGTAGAGAAGCCCTCGGGCTGCACTCTCCCATCTCTTTGCCCTTCGTCCACTCCATCAAGCATGTCCAGCACCCTCAGGGCCTTTGCTCATGCCATCAGTCTACCTGGAACGCTCCTCCCCACCCTGCTCTCCAAGTTGACTCCCACTCTTCCTTTGCACCACAGCTTAGACATAATTTCTCTGACGACGCCTTTCTTGACCTTTTGCCTGGTTCTTTCTTTCCCTGTTTTCCTTCCTAGGAATATGTGATTCTGTATTAGTTCAGATCGTTACCACCAGTCACTGAGTCAAACCTGCAATCCCAGTGAGCAAGCACAACAGAGCTGATTTCTCCTGACTTCCACATGGCTCAGGGAGGCCTCCTTCACTTGTTGTTATGCCGGCCACCTGGAAATACACCACGCCCAATGTCACCAATGCAGAGCATCAGAAGGAAGCATACCAGCACTTAAATTGCATCCTTGGAGGTGACACAAATCACACCCACTCAAGGTCCTTGCCAGAACTGATCACATGCCCCAAACTAAACTGTAAAAGGGACTGGGAAATAGTGGGGTGTACGTGGAATAGTTAGTTATTTTTGAGAGATGGGGTCTCGGTGCATTGCCCTGGTTGGTCTCAAACTCCTGGGTTCAAGCAATGCTCCCGCCTGAGCCTCCTGAGTAGCTGGGATGACAGGTGTTTGCCACCATGCCCAGCTCATGGAATATTTAGGAAGCTCTACTTGTCTCTGCCACAGCTTTTTGTAAAAGCCTCTTATCACAGTTGTCACTTTACATTTATTTATGAGCTTCTTGGATGGTGTCTGTCTCTCTCCCAAGGGTTGTGAGCTCCAATGAGGACAGGAATTGCGTGTGTTGGCTCACGGTTCCCCCTCAGGGCCTAGCTGACTACCTGTGTGTCACCAGTGTCCCGGAAATATCGAGTGAATCACTAAATAAATCAACTGCATAAGTGGGCAGTGGGCTTAGCAATTGGGAGTTCACTTCAGGCCACAAAGAGCATCATTTCAGAGGGAAACAGAGCTTCAAAGTCTAAGGAGTGAAATCGAGTTAGGGATCAGAGGGGCAGCTAATTTTGACAGAGAAAAGCAAGAAGATCTGATGAGGAGAGGCATGGGGGGACTTTCCCATAGGCCCAGTTCCCTAAATCAGCTTTTATTAAACCACTCATTGCTACCGTGGCTGTCCCTGGGTGCCTCAGACACAAAGAGCTGTGGGGGAAAAGGGGAAGGTTTCGCAGCCATCACCAGCTCCCACTGCTTCCCCTGTGACCCTACCACTGAAAAATAATGCAGCAACAGCAGAATGGACAGTTTCTATAATTAGGCTCCGTGAAGAGGGGAAGCCGTCTCAAAAAGCCTGTTGTTTTAGCTCTGGTAGAAGTCTGGGTAGTTTAAAGGGCAGAATGTGTTTTCCAGACAGATGGCTTAACATAGGTTCCTGACAAAAGGCAGGCAGGAAAGAAGAAACCGCTCGGGAAAACAAAAGCCTTCAGACCTCTGGAGAGGCAGTGAGCGGTCTAAGGTCCCTGCTTCTTAGCTCTGCGGCTCTGGCCACATTACCCAGCTTCTCTAAGCTCCAGCTTCCTCACCTGTAAAATTCCTCTTCATCAGTTCTAAGACACACCTTTTTTCTTAACATTTTAACATCGCCGAAATTAGGATGCAATTAGCGATCAATGGCAGGTTACCATATAGTTGGTAGGGGTTTTCTCCTAATATGGCATAAAATAATGGCAAGTATTACAATCAAGGTATCTTAGATTTGATGAAATACAGCATTTCCCTTTTGTTTTAGGATCAGAAATAAGATAGCCAGATAATACATGGAATTTGTACATAGCAGATTCACAGAAAAATCACAATTTTAACCTTATTACTTCAAGATATAAAGCAATCTTCAGGCTGGGCGCGGTGGCTCACGCCTGTAATCCCAGTACTTTGGGAGGCTGAAGCCGGCAGATCACCTGAGGTTAGGAGTTCAAGACCAGCCTAGCCAACATGGCGAAACCCCGTCTCTACTAAAAACACAAAAATTAGCTGGGCGTGGTAGCACACGCCTATAATCCCAGGTATTCAGGAGGCTGAGGCAGGAGAACCTCTTGAACCTGGGAGGCAGAGGTTGCAGTGAGCCGAGATCGTGCCACTGCACTCCAGCCTGGGTGACAGGGCGAGACTCTGTCTCAAAAAAAAAAAAAACAAACTTCAGTCTTTGTGGGATATGTAGCATGAACAAGGTTAGAAGTGTAATGTGCCGCATCAGGACTAAAGTTAATACAACTATATTGTATTAGAGATTTCTGTTAAGTTAGTAGATTTCAGCTGCTCTTGTCACCAAAAAAGAAAGTGACTGTGTGAGATGATGGCTATGTTAGTCTGCTTTGCTATGGTAACCACTTTACTATCTATATGTATCCCATAACATTTGTTATAAACCTCAAATACACACGATAAAATTTTTTTTAAAGAAAAGTCTTTGCGACATTATCCTTAGCTGACTAACACAGGAACGGAAAACCAAATACTGCACGTCCTCACTTGTAAGTGGGAGCTAAATGATAAGAACACATGAACACATAGAGGACAGCAACACACACTGGGGCCTTTTGGAGGGTGGAGGCTGGGAGGAGGGAGAGGATCAAGAAAAACAACTAATGGGTACTAGGCTTCATACCTGGGTGATGAAATAATGTATACAACAAACCCCCACGACACAAGTGTACCTATGTAACAAACGTGCCCGTGCAACTCTGAACTTCAAATAAAAGTTTAAAAAATAAAAATAGGCTGGCTGTGGCGGCTCATGCCTGTGAACGTAGCACTTTGGGAGAGTGAGGCAGGTGGATCATTTGAAGTCAGGAGTTTGAGACCAGCTCCACTAAAATAACAAAAATTAGCCGAGCTTGGTGGTGTGCGCTTATAATCCCAGCTACTCAAGAGGCTGAGGCAGAAGAATTGCTTAAACTAGAGGGGTGGAGGTTGCAGTGAGCTGAGATCGTGCCACTGCACTCCAGCCTGGGTGAAAGAGTGAAACTCCGTCTCAAAAATAAATAAAAATAAATAAATAAAAGTATTTGTGAGATGTTTGGTTTCTGCCCTCAGATTCTACACAACTGTCATTACAGGATTAGGATGTGCCCTTGTAAGACTTGGACAAAGTACACTGACTTTGCAGGTGGGACTGGGGTAAAGGCTAGATGGTGGAAAAGAGAGAGAGAAGACAGAGAGAGAAAGAGAGAGGGAGAAAACACACAGAGAGAGAGAGAGAGGAAAGAGAGACGGAGAGAACACAGAGGTTAGCAGGAGGATAAATTAAAGGTGAAATATGAATCCACCACCTCGTTGGAACTTGACAGTGGTGACTGAAATCTAAGAGACACTGGTTCCAAGCCTGAGAAAAGGGTAAAGTGATCCAGCCTCACAGATGACTCAGCCAGGAGCAAAGAGGACATTCAGAAGACATAAATATTCCTTAGCCTCAGAGAAGCAGCGACCTGAAAGAATTGATAAATCAGGAATCTTGACTATTGTAAACTTGGAAGTTGTACATGTAAAATGTTTTCTTTTTCCATTGGAAAGATAGAGACTGTCACTTGGTGCAAACCTCTCTCCTGATTTTTAAAGAAAGAAAGGAATACTGTTAGGTAGGTGGGGGATCTGGAAAGAATGCCTAGATTTATCTTGGGGCTTAGAATCCAGCCTCTTCCCCTCTTACATTCCTCCTCCCCACCTCCACCACAGGTGATTGGTTCCATTTTAATTGCACCCATTTGAATTTCACAAAACGTGTTAAAATTTTGTTAGGGCATGAATATCTGGGTATGTGTACTTGAGTTTAATATTTGAAGGCTTAATTTGCTTTTTGAAATGCTTATTATAAAAGTATTTTGTTACTTAATGAAGTGAAGTAATTTTTAAAACTAAAATCAAGGTCCAATCTGTATTGATCTGCAGAAGTTCTGCTGTATATCAAATGTTTATGGTTTTGCAGGTCCCAATTACAAGAATCAGAAGGGCATCAAAAACAAAAAGATAAAAAATGTTATGCAGAGATGGTGTAAGTAGTGACTCAGGGTATTCATTATTTTATGGGAAAGGAATTATTAATAAATTAATTCAGGGGTAGAATGGCCAATTTTATGTCACTTTTGTGACAAACTAAATCAAATGTGCAAATGCTCAGTTTTGTATGTATTCAGCATATGCTTGTTTATGTGTGGCCAATTCTGCTAAGTATAAAGTCCCATGAGAGTTTTATTCAGCAAATACAAATAATACAAAAATGCACAACTAATTTTTTGGTCCCAAGATAGTCTGGCAAATAGCCACATGTTTATAAATATTTTTTGTGACATAATTTGTCCTACGATGTAATCAAGATGTCTTTAGAGATATTTGTTAAAGTAGTCAGTGATAGAACTTAGCCCATTTATGCCTAGTGTTCCATTATTGGAAAGCTAAGTATGTGGGAGTTATTTGTATCCTACTGCTCAAGGTCATTGCCAAGGTCTGATTGCAAAAATTTAAAAAAAATTGCAACCTCAGGCAAAAATGGGTGAATCTGAAATGCCAGTTACAAACTGGGCTGTTTCCACCCCTGCCTCCACCCTCCAAACTTTGCATGTTCCACTAACCTGGGCGGGTGGCAGGTGAGGTGTCAGGCTGCTGGCACCTCTTCGAGGGCGGAACACTGCCCTGACCATGCGCATCCACCCCAATAAAAGCAATTCTGACATTAAAATAATAAAAAATAAATAAAAAGAAAATTAAGGAAATTGGGCTGTGGGGGTTTTTGTTTGTTTGTTTGTTTTGACGGAGTCCCCCTCTGTTGCCCAGGCTGGAGTGCCGTGGTGGGGTCTTGGCTCACTGCAGCCTATGCCTCCCAGGTAGCTGGTTCAACCACTTGAACCTGGGAGGTTCAAGTGATTGTCCTGCCTCAGCCTCCCATGTAGCTGGGATTACAGGTGCCCACCATCATGCCTCACTAATTTTTTTAGTTTTAGTAGAGACAGTTTTCTCCATGTTGGCCAGGCTGGTCTCGAACTCCTGACTTCAAGTGATCTGCCCACTTCAGCCTCCCAAAGTGCTGGGATTATAGGTGTGAGCCACTGCACCCAGCCTGGGCTGTTTTAATGTAATTTTTATTTCTTTTCTTTGTTTTTGTTTTTTTGTTTTTTGAAACAGAGTCTTGCTCTGTCACCCAGGCTGGAGTGCAGTGGCACGATCTTGATTCGCTGCAATCCCCGCCTCCCAGGTTCCAGCAATTCTCCTGCCTCGGCCTCCCAAGAAGATGGGATTACAGGCATGTGCCACTGTGCCCGATTAATTTTTGAATTTTTAGTAGAGACGAGGTTTCACCTTGTTGGCCAGGTTGGTCTCAAACTCCTGGCCTCAAGTGATCCGCCTGCCTTGGCCTCCCAAAGCACTAGAATCACAGGCATGAGCCACCACACCTGGCCTGTTTCAATATATATTTAATTAGAAACATTCCATGGTGATGGGGTTAATTTGCTTGGTAATTTTAACTACGGGCATGCAAATGATGATTGAATTCATTAGGATTTTATGTCATTAGAGGTATCTCATCCACCAATAATGTAGCCTTGTGCTTTGGGGTGTGGGGTGGTTTGTGGTATAACCACTGTAAAATAGGCCTGGGCCACTGAACGCAAATAGTCAACTCAGATATGCAGACTACAGACACATTTAATACATGTTACATTGTTGGTACTTTACACATTGTGAAAGTAATATTTGTCTCTTCTAATCTGTCATTTGTTTGTTCCATAGTCAGTCTCTATCCTTGGACTGAGTCCAGAAATGGCCAGAAATGTATTTTAATGATCCTGGAGGTGGCTAGTAGCATGTGCTATGGGTGTGGAATTGGTATGACTCGATGCACCAGGGTCTGCAGGAGCTGCACCAAGATTGTGACTGTACACAGAGATCTTCAGCCTGAAAGAAATCAAGTTTCAGTTTGATGAATCTGATCTGGGCCATCTCCAACACACTTTATGTACCTTATGTACTGTGATGTACTGTTCCTCAGACACTGTGGCAATCTTCTGCATTGGTCCTAAAATAGCTGGAGATATCACAGCTCCTTCTGGGGGCCCTGCTGGCAAATGGAGGCCAGTTGCCACACCCATCAGCTGCATCGTAGCTGCACCGGTCCAGGCATGGTCACCCAGACCATGCCTGGACCAGAAAGAGCCCATCTTCTGCATCACTCCAGGAGCAGCTGAACAATTCCCTCTGGAAGCAGTGGGACTAAACCAAGTCGTTGGCAGCTTCCCCGCGCTCTCCTCCACCATTGCAGAATCTTGAGAAGGCTGGCTTCCAGCCACGGCTGCTGCTTGAGGGTACGGGTCTGGTGCCTCCATCCCATTTCCTGCATGGCCCTGACCCCTGGATCCTTCTTATTCGAGAAGGTGAGCCAGTGGACACGCTGGCAGAGGTCACTGGTCGTCCTTCACTGGGGGGTCAGGTGTGTCTGTATTGATGTTGGTCCCACCTGGCAGACTCAGCCCCCTTTTCTTTTCTTTTCTTTTCTTTTAATCAGTAGATGAACAGGGCAGAAGATGCCAGGTTAATAGGGCTCTACCTCTTCTTGACTTCCTGACCAGCCTAGCCAGCAGGCACTGCCTGGGGCTCCCCCACATCTACACATCATACCCACTCACACACACCCACACATTCACCTATGTGCACCTCCCCCCAACACACATACTCACCAGTCAAATGGGCAAATCACACAAGGGAACCACAGCACATTCCTCTGCTTAATAGATGCTCCTTTCCTATTCCCCTCCCAACCATCAAGAATGACATCATCCACCAGGAATCCAAACTCAACCCTCTGCCCTAAGACCTAGGGCAGAAAGAGTCTGGCTACCTGTGGAACTGCGAGTTACTGTAATGCTTGTCACATCAGATTACAGGATGTCAGGGGGTCTTCTGAACTCAGGGACACACCAGTATGGACAGACAGCACAGATGAGTCCCTGCTTCTAGGGTGCCCCTTTGGTGCCAAGAGCATACCCACAGAGGTCCTTGACTGGTCCTTGTAACCCTTGCTGGACACCCCACTGCTCCTGGCCCCTCTAACTGGAAGCCTTTGGTTTCATCCTCCCTTAGGTAGTTGGACACGGAGCTTCATCCAGCTTCTTGCAACCAACACTATCCTAGGTAGGTGTCCTTCATCCAGATTATACCAGAAGCTAAATGGTTATGTTCCTCTTTCGAAGTGCAGGTCTTCCATCCAGAACAATCTGGAAGATACTCACTATGGGAGTTAGCTGGTATTTGATCACACTGACCAGGGACGGGTGTCTTCGTAAAGAAGGAGAACAGGGAACTCACGTTAAAACAGGACTGCCCAGAATCAGGCAGGGGCCAGCAAGACAAGAGAAGTCCGGAAGAGGAACTAGGATCCGCCTGTGTTTCATATCCATGCAAATCCCATGTGAATACTTTTAGTCATCCAACATGCACCCCTACTTTTTCTTGCCAAGGCCCAGATCTTGTCTTGGTGGCCCTAATCACAGTCATCACTAGCGACCTTCACTCACTTCTTTTTTTTTTTTTTTTTTTTTTTTTTTTGAGACGGAGTCTCGCTCTGTCGCCCAGGCTGGAGTGCAGTGGCGCGATCTCGGCTCACTGCAAGCTCCACCTCCCGGGTTCACGCCATTCTCCCGCCTCAGCCTCCGAGTAGCTGGGACTACAGGCGCCCGCCACCACGCCCGGCTAGTTTTTTGTATTTTTAGTAGAGACGGGGTTTCACCATGTTAGCCAGGATGGTCTCGATCTCCTGACCTCGTGATCCACCCGCCTCGGCCTCCCAAAGTGCTGGGATTACAGGCTTGAGCCACCGCGCCCGGCCTTCACTCACTTCTGATCATTTTCAACTCACAGAGCCAACTCAGAGGAGCTGGTGTCCTGACTCATGGTTTTTTCCTGGACCCTGTCTTTAGCATACATGGGGACTAGTGCCTCACCCATCCTTTGCCCAATATACATATTCAAAATACATGAGGTTGGGGCTGGGCGCAGTGGCTCATGCCTATAATCCCAGCACTTTGGGAAGTCGAGGTGGGCAGATCATTTGAGGCCAGGAGTTCGAGACCAGCCTGGCCAACAGGGTGAAACCCCATCTCTACTAAAAATACAAAAGAGTAGCCAGATGTGGTGGCACACACTTATAGTCCCAGCTAGCTACTCAGGAGGCTGAGGCACAAGAATCACTTGAACCCGGGAGGCGGAGGTTGCAGTGAGCTGAGATCACACCACTGCACTCCAGCCTGGACGACGGAGAGAAACTGTCTTGAAAACAAACAAACAAAAAAAAAACAACAACAACAACAAAATATGTGAGGTTGACTTGGCGAGGTATCTGCAGTCAAGTAGCAAACCTTTATAATGCCAGGAAGAATCACACTTCTGTAGTCACCATAAACACTCAACAATGTACTTTTCCATCATGGCCTTGTCAATGGGCCTCCTCAAAATAGAAGGAATATACTTTGGACCCCAAAGTGAGCAAAAAATTCCCAGGAAACCAAGGACCTGCTCTCTTTTGCCCTCTTCCAAGCCTACCCTAACCCAGCTCACCCATGCTTGCTGACTTGGGAACCTCTCAGCCATGCATATGGGGCCATGATATTGCTAGAGGACTTTTATTCTTCTGCTTATTGTTCAAAGACCAGTCCTGTTCAAAGTCAACCCCCAGAACATGAATTACATAAAAATAGGCTTTAAGGCTTAGAAAGATGAAACTTGGCATCAGAGGTCCCTGAGGGATGGCCACTGCGCTTGACACCACTTTGAGCCAGGAAAACTTAGTCTTGGCCACTTAGAGTAGGCACTTAACTTTGAACGACGGGAGTTTTCAAACAACCAGGTTCTAGGCAACCACTTGGTTAAAACCTTGTTACACAAGCCCAAATAACAGGAGTCAGCCAAGCCACCTTACTTGAAAAAGATCCTCCATCCTGAAACAGTTATCACTGAGCTCTCTTAAAACCCACCAGCATAACAAGATACCAGCTGCAAGTCAATGCCTACCACAGCGGTTCCTAGACAAGGTCCCACATCCATTCTGCAGGGATTCCAAAAGTGCAGAGAAGGGGGCGGGGGGCTAGCTCTGCCATTTTGACCCCTCCAGCATGTTCCTTGGGGAAAAAGTCAGAACACGGGTGTGTATTCTTGACATCAGTGTAGAGGGACCCAGATGTCATGACATCAATGTAGAGGGACCCAGATGTCATGACATCAATGTAGAGGGACCCAGATGTCAGGTCTTCTGGCAAGACATGCTCAGGTCAAGGTCAGGCCTAGGAAGACAATGAAGGCTCATTTACTCATTTCTGATGCCAGAGCCTCTGAAAAACTGGACTCTGTAATACTCTTGGTCCCTTGAAATGCTGGTGTTACGGATGACATAAACAAGAAAATTCACTCTGTTTCTTGTACCAGAGCCCCACTTCCAGCCATTATAGCCCTGTTCATCAAGGTTGAGTCCTAACTCCACAGATTACCCACTGGCCACAGTTTGCATCCCAATTCTGGAGACATAGTATGAAGCCTAACGTATGTCAATCCATCTCTCTATCCCCCATCTTTGTTAAAAGTGTGGCCGGACGCAGTGGTTCACACATGTAATCCCAGCACTTTGGTATGCCGAGGTGGGCAGATCACTTGAGGTCAGGAGTTTGAGACCAGTCTGGCCAACACGGTAAAGCCCTGCCTCTACAAAAATGCAAAAATTAACCCTATGTGGTGGCAGGCACCTGCAGTCCCAGCTACTTGGGAGACTGAGGCAGGAAAACAGGAGAATCACGTGAACCCGGGGGGCAGAGGTTGCAGTGAACTGAGATTGAGCGACTGCACTCCAGCCTGGGCAACAGAGTGAGACTTCACCTCAAAAAAAGAAAAAAAACAATAAAAACAGTAGGTGGGCCAGTCCTCAGAGGCATCCTACCATTGCTATACACAAGACTGATTTTCAGCTGGAATCCATTGTATTTAGTTGGTGCCTGTATAGTTATACTTATGAATAATTTTAACATCACCCCTGGCTACATGCCATACAGCCAGCATAACTCATTCTCCTATCTTGCTTCTGATGAGTTTTTCTACTTTGTTATTCTTTTTTTTTTGAGACAGAGTCTCACTCTGTCACCCAGGCTGGAGTGCAGTAGCATGGTCTTGGCTCACTGCAACCTCCACTTCCCAAGTTCAAGCAATTTCCATGCCTCAGCCTCCAAGTAACTGGGATTACAGGCATGCACCACCACGCCTGGCTAATTTTTGTATTTTTAGTAGAGATGGGGTTTCACCATGTTGCCCAGACTGGTCTTGAACTCCTGGCCTCAAGTGCTCCACCTGCCTCGGCCTCCCAAAGTGCTGGAATTACAGGTGTGAGCTACTGTGCCCGGCTTACTTTGTTATTCTTTACATGGCCCAGAACACGCTTTGTGCAGTAAGTACAGATTCTCAAGCACCATGAATTGCCTCCTCAGTACAGGCACTAGGCAAGGCCTGGGAACACCACAGAGAATACTCAAAGTCCCTAGGAATTCTCAGGGGCTCCCTGGTTATCACTAGCCCTGGGGACCTCACCACCAACATGCTTGCTTTATCAAGCTGAAGCAGGTATCCGACACATCAGAAGAAAATCAACTATGGACCATGGAGCCTCAGGCAGCAAAAGACATGATTACAGAATGGAGACATCATCTGGGTCTCCTCACCCTTCTTGTCACATGCCCTTGCTGAAATCAGGAAGTCCACCTTTCAATTCCTGTGAAGTTGCAGAAATGGCAAGTCCTGTCGCTTGCTGCCTTCAAACACCCCGACGACACACTCAACCCGGTGGAGCCATCCCTGCCTGCCCTGCTCCCCCACCAAAAGGGGGAATGAGATGAGGGCAGATTGGTTAAAAATGTGCACACCTTTTATTTTTTTGGCCTCCCTTCTCCCCAGATTGTAGGACTTCCCCTTGGAAGTTTTTTTTTTTCCAGAGTTTCGCTCTTGTTGCCCAGGCTGGAGTGCAAGGGCATGATCTCGGCTCACTGCAACCTCCGCCTCCCAGATTCAAGTGATTCTCCTGCCTCAGCCTCGCAAGTAGCTGAGATTACAGGTGTGCGCCACCACGCTGGGCTAATTTTGTATTTTTAGTAGCGACCGGGTTTCACCATGTTGGTGAGGCTGGTCTCAAATTTCTGACCTTAGGTGATCCACCTGTCTCGATCTCCCAAAGTGCTGGGATTACAGGCATGAGCCACCACGCCCAGCCTCCCCTTGGCACTTTTAACTTCCAGGCTTACCCTTGGCCTTCATACTGGTCACTGAGCCAGCTCCAAGACCTGAGTGGCACCTGCTCCACTCCAGCTCTGCCTTGGCCTGGCCTCTGCCCAATGCCTGTCCAGGGTGGGACCTAAGCTTCCTGGATGTTATTTCCTCCTTCTGATAAAGGCATACCTGGGTGTGTTTACCACTGTCGCAGCTCAGAAGCATCTCAGACCAATTCCTTTCTCTTTCACTCAAGACAGAATGTGGGAGTTCCCCTCCACAACTGCACCACTGCCTAAGGTGTCTAGGGCCACACTTCCTTCTCTGAACTTGCTCATAACTGAGATGTTGAAAGGGTGGCTGTCCACAGGGGTAAGCCACAGGAGGACTGCAAAGGGGCTCAGTACAGATGGTTGTCACTCCAGCAGGACAGTTAGGGGCAATGTGCTGGCTGCCCTTATGAGAGTTCGTTGCTGGCACTGTGACAGACGAAATTCACTTGATGATTAAGGAGATGGTTTTATTCAAGCTAGTGCCACAAGGAGAATGCTCATTAATGAGGAACCTCTCAAAGAAAAGGAAGGGGGCCTGGGGTTTTACAGAGGAAGGTAAAAGAGGGAGGCATCAGCCAGGCGCGGTGGCTCATGCCTGTAATCCCAACACTTTGGGAGGCTGAGGCGGGTGAATCACCTAAGGTCAGGAGTTCGAAACTAGCCTGGCCAACATGGTGAAATCTCGTCTCTACTAAAAATAGAAAAAAATTTAGCCGGGCATGGTGGTGCATGCCTATAATCCCAGCTACTGGGGAGGCTGAGGCAGGAGAATCACTTGAACCCAGGAGGCAGAGTTTGCAGTGAGCTGCGATCATGCCACTGCACTCCAGCCTGCATGACAGAGCGAGACTCCATCTCAAAAAAAAAAAAAAAAAAAGAGAGGGAGGCATCCTGGAGTCTATGGGAGTCACAAGGCAGGATGAAGACCGGTCTTTTGGAAGAAATTGTAAGGGCAGTGTGGCCTTTTGTGGTCATCTGGTTTGCCATTTCTGAAACACAAAAAGGTAGAGACATTTCTTAATCACCACTGCTGAGTTAGCACACGGCTCAGATAAAGTTCAATACTGGCCGGGCATGGTGCCTCACGCCTGTAATCCCAGCACTTTGGGAGGCCAAGGCGGGCACATCACTTAAGGTCAAGAGTTCAAAGACCAGCCTGGCCAACATGGTGAAATCCCATCTCTACTAAAAAAATACGAAAATTAGCCAGGTGTGGTGGCATGTGCCTGTAATCCCAGCTACTCAGGAGGCTGAAGCAGGAGAATCACTTGAACCCGTGAGGCAGAGGCTGCAGTGAGCTATGATCATAAGATTGTGCCAGTGTACTCCAGCCTGGGCAGCAGAGTGAGATTCTGTCTCAAAAAAAAAAAAAAAGTTCAGTGTTGTCAGTCCCAGCTCTTGTTCAAGATGAATATTCCTCATCACTGAAGAATTCAGACTGAAGAATGCAGGCACCGCCTGAGTGGGGTGAAGCAGGGCCCTCTTGCATTCTTGTTGGTGCTGTTCCTGTGAAACCAGTTCAACCATCTGTTAAGAGGTGAGTTGTTTTAGGGTCCAGGAGAACAGGCATCTTTTTTTTTCTTTCATTATTATGCTTTAAGTTCTATGGTACATGTGCACAATGTGCAGGTTTGCTACATAGGTATACATGTGCCATGTTGGTTTGCTGCACCCATCAACTCGTCATTTACATTAGGTATTTCTCCTAATGCTATCCCTCCCTCAGCTCCCCTCCCCACAGACATCTTAAAAGAGGGATGTCTAAGCATGGTGAAATCCTGTCTCCACTAAAACTACAAAAATTAGCCAGGTGTGGTGGTGGGCGACTATAGTCCCAGCTACTCAGGAGGCTGAGGCAGGAGAATTGTTTGAACCCAGGAGGCAGAGGCTACAGTGGGCTGAGATCATGCCGCTGTACTCCAGCCTGGGTGACAGTGCAAGACTCCATCTCAAAAAATAATAATAAAAATTAAAAATACATGTATGTATATATATATGGATTTCTAAAATAATGAAATAATAATATAAAAGTTATATTAAAGTAAAAGCCAGTAGTTGAATCTGAGAATTAGTTGGGTCAGTGAACTCCAAGAGGTCAGCAGAAGAAAATCTTCCAGCACCAGTTTTTGAATTTCTTAAAGCTGTCAATGTTCTTGTGATATTGTCCACAATCTTGGCACCTGTCATACCAGGGCATACAGGCAGCAGCTTGTCCAGGGAGAATTGTTGCCTGTGCATGGCATGCTGAGGGGCTGAGTCTTTCAAGGTTTATACCAAATTACTAAGCCTCAGCTTGTAGAACTCCTTCAGATTCTGGGAGAAAAGGCCAGCTGCAAGGCAACCCACAGTCCTGAAAGGGATTTGGGCAGTCAGGTATAAATTCTTGGTGATGCCAATTCAGGCTTGAGGAAGAAAAAATGGTGAAAGTTAGTTTGGTGGACTGTAGTCAGATATTGAAGAAAACTGGAGAAATGGAAAACTTGGTAAGGACTGACAGTTTGGGCAAGGCAACAGGATCTAATCAAATTGAAAGGTAGGTTCCCAAACTGGTTTTTCTATGACGAGTAGGGGAAGGCAGCCAATTAAATCTCATCAGACAAGACAGAGTTTGCATAGTCATCAGCTACCTGCAGTGTGTAAAGAGGTCCAAGGAGACTCAAAGGCAATGCACAGGGCCGGAGTCTGATAACCGAAAGGGTGTGCTATATATTGAAACATAAAATTTCTCATTTTAGACACCTGTCTTTTGACGGAGATAATCTCAAAGAAATATTTTTCCTCATCACAAAATAAGGCTGGCCTCATTAGATTTCGTCTCACTATTTACACAGGAGCAGCAAGAATGGTAATTTAACAGATAGGCCTCCTTAAACTTGCTTTGCTGGAAGCTTTAATAAGGTATCTCAGATTGGACGTTTGAAAGCCTCTTGAAACTAGGAAGCCACACCAAGAACTTGACTTCCAAATTACTTCTGGTACCTATAAATCTGAGCAAATTCCTCTCTTCTCAAGGACCCCTCAATATCCTACTGTTCACAGGCTTGCAAGGAAGTGACCTTCCTAACTTACCTGTAAGGCTGACAACTCCATAAGTCAGAGGGCTGGCAAGCATTGGCTCCATAAAGTCAACCCTAGTTACTTTAACATGTCAGGCAATTTCTGATTAAATGAACATTGTTCGCAAACACGATATTTCAGGCAAAGTTTTGGGGGCATAATCAATGTTTCCAATTATGTCCTGTTAATAAGGAAGGCAGATTCTCATTGAACCTACGCAAATAATCATATTGCCATAAAATTAGGGGGAGCGGGGAGGGATAGCATTAGGAGATATACCTAATGTAGATGATGAGAAACACGCCAACATGGCACATGTATACATATGTAACAAACCTGCACGTTGAGCACCTGTACCCTAGAACTTAAAGTATAATAATAACAATAATAATAATAAAGAATACTCAATGCGAGTTTCTGAATTTTGGAGAGGTCAGGGAGGGAGAATAAGATATTTAAAAATGGTTTGTTTCTGGTTACCGAAGTCTACCAAACTGTTATGAGTCATGGAGAGCTTAAGAGAAAAGAGAAGGGGGTTCCTTACATATGCAGAAAATAGAACATTAAAACCACATCGAAAACATTGCAAACAAAACCCACCATCATTTCTTATCAGTTCATTTAGTCTTAGGTAATACATTCTTGTTCCACTGGATTTTGAGTTAGTCATCTCATGAACTAACCAGCGTCTCAACTAGAATTCTAGAAATCCTGACTCAGTCTGCTCGTGTGGTCTCAAAGCTGTTTGAATGATGCCACCAGAAGCTTGCACTTAAAGTCCCTTGCATAGTCCTTTACTACATATTTCTGACAGTCCTTGTTTGTTCAAGATGAAGCACTGTGGTCTGTAGCTGATTACAAGAGCTTTCAGGGAAGCTTCAGAGTAAAATAAAAAACCCTATCCGTAGATGACAAAATAAAATGGCTGTGCTTAGGCTGGGCGCGGTGGCTCACGCCTGGAATCCCAACACTTTGGGAGGCTGAGGAGGGTGGATCACAAGATCAGGAGTTCGAGACCAGTCTGGCCAACATGGTGAAACCCCATCTCTACTGAAAATACAAAAAGTAGCCGGGCGTGATGGCGCAGACCTATAATCCCAGCTACTAAGGAAGCTGAGGCAGAATTGCTTGCACTGAGGAGGCAAAGGTTGCAGTGAGCCGAGATAACGCCACTGCACTCCAGCCTAGGCGACAGAGTGAGACTCCGTCTCAAAATAAATAAATAAATTAATTAATTAATTTAATTAAATAATAAAATAAAATAAAATAAAATAAAATGGCTGTGCTTAACTTTTGACAATTTTCAGAAGCGAAAGATCTGCTGGGAGTTTATAACAAGAATAGTAAAACTGACAGGGATGTTGTTTGTTTCTGTGGCATGCAAACCAAAATAATAAAGTCAATCTAAAAACTGTTTTGGATGAAATATTTATGAACATAGGCTGGGCACGGTGGCTCACACCTGTAATCCCAGCACTTTGGGAGGCCGAGGTGGACAGATCACAAGGTCAGGAGATGGAGACCATCCTGGCTAACACGGTCAAACCCCATCTCTACTAAAAATACAAAAATTAGCCGGCGTGGTGGCGTGTGCCTGTAGTCCCCGCTGCTGGGGAGGCTGAGACAGCAGAATGGTGTGAACCTGGGAGGCAGAGCTTGCACTGAGCCGAGATTGCACCACTGCATTCCAGCCTGGGCGACAGAGTGAGATTCCATCAAAAAAAAAAAAAAGGAAAAACAAAAGAAAAATGTTTATGAACATAATGAGTAACCCTATTTCCAAAGAAAAGTGAATGCTATCTCCAATTTATAAAAACAGAGGAACATAATCTTTACCAAGAAAAAAATCTTTAGGTGTAACATATAATAATACCAACATACTATACCACTAATATACTAAACATACTGTTAGAATATACTAAGAATATATAAAGAACATGAAATGAAGAGATTCTGTAAATATGGAATAGGTCCTAAACATCTGCATACTAATAAAACTTCACAGGTAGGTGATGTGAGTCCCCAGTTGAAAACCCCTGGCAGGGCCGGACACAGTGGTTCATGCTTCTAATCCCAACACTTTGGGAGGCCAAGGTGGGCAGATCACTTGAGGCCAGGAGTTCGAGACCAGCCTGGCCAACATGGTGAAACCCCATCTCTACTAAAAATGTGAAAATTAGCCAGGCGCAGTGGTGCACACCTGTAATCCCAGCTACTCAGGAGGCTGAGGCACAAGAATCGCTTGAACCCAGGAGGTGGAGGTTGCAGTGCACCACTGTACTCCAGTCTGGGTGACAGAGTGAGATTCTGGAAGGAAAGGAAAGGAAAGGAGAGGGAAGGAGAGGAAAGGAGAGGAGAGGAGAGGAGAGGAGAGGGGAGGGGAGGGGAGGGGAGGGAGGAAGGAAGGAAGGAAGGAAGGAAGGGAAAAAAAGAAAACTGCTGGTATAGGAGATGTTATATTCAAATTAAACAAGTTATGGCACTGGGTGCAGTGTCTCACGCCTGTAATCCCAGCACTTTGGGAGTCTGAGGTGGGAGGACTGCTTGAGTCCAGGAGTTCAGGATCAGACTGGGCAACATAGTAAATCCCTGTCTCTACAAAAAATACAAAAATTAGCTGGGCATGGTGGTGCTCACCTATAGTTCCAGCTACTTGGGAGGCTGAGGTAGGAGGATTGCTTGAACCCGGGAAGCAGAGGTTGCAGTGAGCTGAGATCAAGCCACTACACTCCAGGCTGGGTGACAGAGCAAGACCCTGTCTCAAAAATGTAAAAATAAATAAAAATTTAAAAAAACAACAAATTACAGAAGTTATGATTGAGTTATCACCTTAAGAGCTAGCTGAAATTATGACTGATAACGATATTCTGTGGTTGTCTAACAGCAGATAAAGCAGCACTGAGAAACATATCACGGACAACAAAGGCATTGATGGATCTCTAGGAATTTTCCACATAGCATACAATTCCTGAAATATCTGTATTTAATAACAGTTTGCAATACAAATTTAACCTGGACAAGACTAAGTATTTCTTCTGATTTGAGGACTCTTTCCATGCAACTCATCAATAATATATCAAATAAACCTAATTATTTCTAGCACTTCTCTTTCTACAAGGAGAAAAAAAAAAATCATTTGTGGTCTTTTTCTCTGGGAAATCTCAGAGATAGTTTTGGGTATAGAAGATACTATTTAGGATTAATTTAGGGAAGGGAAAATATTAAAAGTTATCAGGAGACTTGAACACCTCATTGAGGTAGGATCATGAGCTACTGTGAAACAATTCTTGACTACTTAAAGTGACAACAAAAAATTTTAAAAATAAACATGGGAGGTAGCATGATTATAAAGAATCTTACTTTTTCCTAAGTGAGAAAACTTTGCTCTCTTAAATAATCAAGGACACCAGGCTGACTAACATGGTGCAACCCCGTCTCTATTAAAAATACAGAATTAGCCAAGTGTGGTGGTGCGTGCCTGTAATCCCAGCTACTTGGGAGGCCGAGGCAGAATTGCTTGAACCCGGGAGGTGGAGGTTGCAGTGAGCTGAGACCATGCCACTGCACTCCAGCCTGGGCGACAGAGCAAGACTCTGTCTCAAAAAAAATAATAAAAAAACAAGGACATCCTAAAGTCAACATAAACCAGAGAAGGTTCTTCTGGTAAAACACAGAATCTTTGTTCCCTAGGCAAACTACACAGAAAGTGAAGAATACTCTTTCACAGTCTTGTATTCATTTCCTTTTGCTGTGCCAACACATTACCACACACTTAAGGGGTTAAAATAACACACATTATTGTCTTATAGTTCTGGAGATCAGAAGTCCCAAATCAGTCTCACTGGACTAAAAGTTAAGGTGTCAGCAAAACTGGTTCCTTCTGGAGTCCTTAGGAAGAGAACTCATTTCCTTGCCTTTTTCAGCTTCTAGGGCTCCTTTCATTCCGGGCTCAGGGCCTCTCCTCTATCTCAAAACCAGCAGCAGAGGGTCTTCCGATCTCTTTCCACCACGTCCCTTCCCACATCACCTGTTCCTCATTCTGACTCTCCTGCCTCCTCCTCAAAAGCACTGTTCTGATTACACTGAGCCCACCAGAGGACCCTGGATACTTTCCCCACCTCAAGGATCTTAATCACATCTGCAAAGGTCCCTTTACCACCTGAGGTCACATATTCACAGGTTCCAGGGGTTAGGATGTGGACATCTTGGGGGTGGAGGAGGGGCATTGTTCAGTCTACCACATACTCTTAATAAGGACAGACCAATACTTTTCTCATTTTAACAGAGAAAAATTCTAGTTTTGTATCAGTATGTTTAATAGTAAAGCTCTTTTTAAAAATCTTATAAATAAGTCCATCAAATCTTAGTAAGCTTTGACCATGACAAAACTCTTTTCTAGAACCTTCTGTAGCTTTCCGATGTAGGTGTTTATAGCTATAAACTTTCCTCTTAGTATTGTCTTTGCTGTATCCCTTAAGTTTTTATGTTGTGTTTCCATTTTCATTCGTTTCAATAAATTTTTCACTTTCCTTCTGAATTGCTTCATTGACCCACTGGTCACTCAGTAGCATATTGTTTAATTTTCATGTATTTGTATAGTTTCCAAAACTCCTATTATTAATGATTTCTAGTTTTATTTCATTATGGTCAGAGAAGGTAACTTGATATTATTTCCATTTTTTTCTTTTTTTTTTCTTTTTTTTTTTTTGAGATAGAGTCTTGCTCTGTCACCCAGGCTGGAGTACAGTGGCACAATCTCAGCCCACTGCAGCCTCCACCTCCCAGGTTCAAGTGATTCTCCTGCCTCAGCTTCCCTTGTAGTTGGGACTACAGGCATGCACCACCACGCCCAGCTAATTTTTGTATTTTTAGTAGAGGCAGGTTTTCACCAAGTTGACCAGGCTGGTCTTGAACTCCTGATCTCAAGTGATCTGCCTGCCTCAGCCTCCCAAAGTGCTGGGATTACAGGCATGAGTCACCACGCTCGGCCTCCTTCAGCACTTTAAATATGTCATTCCACTCTCTCCTGGCCTGTAAAGAAGACTTGAAAGTCGGCTGCCAGGCATATTGGAGCTCCATTGTATATTATTTGTCTTCTTTCTGTTGGTGCTTTTGGGATCGTTTCTTTATCCTTGACCTTTGGGAGTTTTATTATTAAATGTTTTGAGGTAGTCTTATTCGGGTTAAATCTGCTTGGTGTTCCATAACCATCTTGTACTGGAATATTGATATCTTTCTCTACATTTGAGAAGTTCTCTGTTATTATCCTTTTCAATAAACCTTCCATTTTTAACTGTCTCTCTACCTCCTCTTTAAGGCCAATCACTCTTAAATTTGTCCTTTGTCGTTATTTTCTAGATCCTGTAGGCATCCTTCATTTTTTTTTTTTTTTTTTTTTGAGATGGAGTTT
Source organism: Theropithecus gelada (assembly GCF_003255815.1). Lineage (NCBI taxonomy): Eukaryota > Metazoa > Chordata > Mammalia > Primates > Cercopithecidae > Theropithecus > Theropithecus gelada. The sequence continues at coordinate 107,359,104 of NC_037680.1, forward strand.
TTGCTCTTGTTGCCCAGGCTGGAGTGCAGTGGTGTGATCTCGGTTCATTGCAACTTCTGCCTCCCGGGTTCAAGCGATTCTCCAGCCTCAGCCTCCCAAGTAGCTGGGATTACAGGCATGCACCACCACACCTAATTTTTTTTTTTTTTTTTTTTTTGGTATTTTTAGTAGAAACGGGGTTTGTCCATGTTGGTCAGGCTGATCTCGAATTCCTGACCTCAGGTGATCCGCCCACCTCAGCCTCCCAAAGTGCTGGGTTTACAGGCGTGACCCACTGCATCCAGCCAGCATGCTTCATTCTTTTTAATTCTTTTTCTTTTGTCTCCTCTGACTATTTTCAATTCACCTATCTTCAAGCTCACTAATTCTTTCTTCTGCTTGATCAATTCTGCTAGTAGGAGACTCTGATGTATTCTTCAGCATGTCAATTGTGGTTTTCAATTCCAGAATTTCTGCTTGATTCTTTTTGATGATTGCAATCTCTTTGTTAAATTTATCTGATAGTACTCTGAATTCCTTCTCTGTGTTATCTTGAATTTTATTGAGTTTCCTCAAAATAACTATTTTGAATTGTCTGTCTGAAAGTTCCCATATCTCTGTCTCTCCAAGACTGGTCCCTGGTGTCTTATTTGGTTCATTTGATGAGATGTTTTCCTGGATGGTCTTGATGTTTATTGATATTTTCTGGTTTCTGGGCATTGAAGAGTTAGATATTTATTGTAGTCTTTGCAGTCTGGGTTTGTTTGTACCCATCCTTTTTGGGAAAATTTCCAGGTATTTGAAGGGACTTGGGTGTTGCAAACTAAGTTTTTGGTCACTGTTACCGTGTCTGTATCAGGGGCACCCCAAACCCAGCAATGCTGCAACTCATGTAGGCTCATAGAGGTACCACCTTGGTGGTCTTGGATAGATCTGGAAGAATTATCTGAATTACTAGGCAGAGAATCTTGTTCTCTTCCTTTTCTTTCTCCCTTTCTTTCTTTCTCCTTTTTTTTTTTTTTTTCCAGGTGGAGTCTTACTCTGTTGCCCAGGCTGGAGTGCAGTGGGGTGATCTTGGCTCACCACAACCTCCACCTCCTGGGTTCAAGCGATTCTTAGGCCTCAGCCTCCCAAGTAGCTGGGATTACAAGCATGAGCCACCAGGCCAGGCTAATTTTTGTATGTTTTGTAGAGACGGGGTTTTGCTATGTTGCCCAGGCTGGTCTTGAAATCCTGGGCTCAAGTGATCCTCTCTCCTCAGACTCCCAAAGTGCTGGGATCACAGGTGTGAGCCACTGTGCTGGGCCCCTTTACTTTCTTTCAAACAGAGCCTCTTTCTCTCTCTGCTTGGAACTGGGAGAGGGATGACACAAAGCACCACTGTGGCCACCACCTCTGGCACTGTGCTGGGTCAGACCTGAAGCCTGCACAGCACTGGGTCATGCCCAAGACTCACAGTAACCATTGCCTGGCTACCACCTATGTTCCCTCAAGGCCCTAGGGTTCTACAATCATCAGGTGGTAAAACAGCCAGGCACATGTCCTTCCCTTGAGGACAGCGAGATCCCCCTGGTCCCAAAGAGGTCCAGAGAGGCCATCCAGGAGGCAGGGCCTGAAGTAGGAAACCTTAGGAGTCTATCTGATGCTCTATTCCACCGTGGCCCACGGTAAGTACTGCCTGGCCACTGCCAATGTTCATTCAAGGCCCAAGGGCTCTTCAATAAGCTTAGTGTGAATGCTGCCAGGCTTAGGACTCATATTTCAGGGCAGTGGACTCCCCTCCAGTCCAGGGCAGGTCCAGAAATGCCATCCAAGAACCATGGCCTGGAATCAGGGACCCTAAGAGCCTGTTTGATGCTCTACTCCCCTGAGGCTGAGCTAACACCTAAGTTGCCAGACAAAGTCCCCTTTACTCTTCCCTCTCCTTTCCTCAAGCAGATAGTTCTCTCCCCATAGCCACCACAGCTGGAAATGCAAAATCCCACAATCACTGTTCTCTCCCTCATCCAAGAGCACAGATTCTCTCTGTGCCCCATGGTTGCTGCCAGGGGATGGGAGATAGGGGATATCAGCAATTCAAAACTGTCTTTCCTACCCTCTTCAGTGTCTCTTTCAGTGATATGACGTTAAAACCAGGTGCTATGACCGATCTCTCGCTTGATTTTTGGTTCTCAGGAAGGTGCTTTTTTGTGGGGATAGTTGCTCAATTTGGTGTTTCTGCAGGGAGGACGATCACTGGAAGCTTCCTTTTTTTTTTTTTTGAGATGAAGTCTTGCTCTGTCTTCAGGCTGGAGTGCAGTGGCGCGATCTCAGCTCACTGCAACATCTGTCTCCGGAGTTCAAGTGATTCTCCTGCCTCAGCTTCCTGAGTAGCTGGGACCACAGGTGCCCACCACGCCCAACTAGTTTTTGCATTTTTCGTAGAGACGGGGCTTCACTATGTTGGCCTGGATGGTCTCGATCTTCTGACCTCATGATCCGCCCATCTCGGTCTCCCAAAGTGCTGGGATTACAGGCATGAGCCACCGCGCCTGGCCTGGTTTTCTTTTTTTTCTTTCTTTATTTTTTTTAGACGGAGTTTCCCTCTTGTTGCCCAGGCTGGAGTGCAATGGCGTGATCTCAGCTCACTGCAATCTCTGGCTCCTGGATTCAAGTGATTCTCCTGCCTCAGCATCCCAAGTAGCTGGGATTACAGGCACATGCCACCACACATGGCTAATTTTGTATTTTTAGTAGAGACGGGGTTTCACCATGTTGATCAGGCTGGTCTCAGACTCCTGACCTCAGGTGATCCACCTGCCTCAGCCTCCCAAAGTGCTGGGATTGCAGGCGTGAGCCACTGTGCCTGGCAAAGCCTGGTTTTCATCCTTGACTTCTTTTTTTTTTTCTTTGAGAAGGCATCTCACTCTGTTGTCCAGGCTGGAGTGCAATGGTGCGATCTTGGCTCACTGCAACCTCTGCCTCCTGGGTTCAACCGATTCTCCTGCCTCAGCCTCCCAAGTAGCTGCGATGACAGGCGCACGCCACCACACCCAGCAAATTTTTGTATTTTTAGTAGAGACGGGGTTTCACCATGTTGGTTGGCCATGTTGGTCTCGAACTCCTGACCTCACATCCTAGACTTCTACATCTATCAGAACACCAAGTACTTACCTCCTAAATATTTTCTTTTCTAATGGATTCACTTTTACCTATGCCCATTGCTGCAATCCTAGCTCAGGCCCTCATTACTCCTTCCCAGAATGAGAACAGCTCCCTGCTGGTCTCACAGCCTTCAATCTGGCCTTCCTCTCAGTCACAGCATACACCAGGATCAGAGTGGTGTTTCCAAATCTATAGTACACATTTGAGTGTGTCACTCAATGGCTTAAAGTTTCAATGCCCACCTACCTAACCCGCTCCCACTATCTTCATGTTGAAACCCAATCTCCTTAATATGGATGATACGGCTCTTCAAGACTGGCCCTTTGCTTATTGCTCCAACTTTATCGGTGCCAATTCCCTTCCTCAAACTCTAAGCTCTATATAATTAACTACTCATATGAAGTTCCCTAAGTTCACCATGCTTTTGGTGTTATTTGCATGATTTTCCTTGAACATTTACCACCATCTTCACTTGTCTAAATCTTATTCATGTTTCCTATCTCACTCTTTTGTAGTTGCTTATTTTCTTGTGTGTCTTTCCTGGATTATAAGCTCACTGAGAGCAAGGACCACATATAGTTCAATGTCTCATTCTCACTGTTTGTGCTCAGTAATTATTTACTCTCAATAAGTATTTGTTGAATAAACAATGTTTCATTGAGATTTACAGCAGGTTTGGTGAGTCTGAGGGTGTGGGTAGGGCAGGACAATGGGAAGAGGAAGAGATAACTACAGTTCATGCTTTGAAGGTAGAGTCCTTCTGGCACAGTATCCAGGGTGGGGCTAAACAAGTGGTTTTTGAAGTGGAGTGGAAGTGAAGGTCACTGGGCCAGAGAATACAAGGGAACTATGACCCCATAGATGGCATGAGTGTCACTTGTGTTGCCCAGGAGAAGTCAGGTCAGGCACCAGGTGGGGTGGGGAGGGAAGCTGTGAGTCAGCCTCCAAAGTCCTTTCATAGATGATCTGATCAAGGCAGGGAGGTGCCTTCATCCTACCTCCAAGCTGCAGGGGGAGAGGAAGGGAAATGAAAGTGATGGAAGGTTCACAGAGAGCCAGCACTGACTCAAGGAGAATCATGGCACTGCCTTATAACCCTGAGATCTGTGGGCCCTCATTAGAGAATGAAGGGCCTCTGTTCAAAAGGGTTTCATGATGAACATGTGGGAGAATTCTCTAGAAATTCTCTGTAGGTTGTGCCTACAGAGAAGTATTTTAATAGAAAGTTCTTCCCAATAGAAGGGTTTAGAAGATGTCTCCCAGTGTACATTCAAGTGGCCAAATGACATGATTCCTTCCAGTGTGGTTTCGGAGTTTGTTACAAACCCGTGTATCAGAAATGTCTACTGTGTTGCTGCTACAATTCTCAGCTGTTTCTCCCAGTTAAGGCATTAATGTGGAATCTGACTGTGACCCTTAAAGCAAAGCAATTAAAAGCCTGTATATGGGATTATCCATCCCCGTGCACTTTTTTCCTGTGGGAAATTGGGTCCACACTTGTTTTTGTGGAGTGTCAGGACAGTAAGAGCCTCTCTTGGGGACTACAATTACAAAGAATTCTCATCTTAAAAATTTAAAAAATGTCCTAATGAACAAAGTTTCAAAATTCGACATCACTTACAGTCTCATGTGTGAGGGCTGGTCACCTTCCTTCCACCCTTTCTCGGTTAGCAAAGAGAAACCGAGGGACATCAGCAAACTTGCACCTCCTCACTTCCAGGGCGGTAAGATGTTTCCTCAGCTGATTTCTCTCTGAGTCCAGCCCCACAGCCCCTGTGGGCCTCCTTCTCGGTGAGAACGGCTGGTTTTTCTAACAGCGTCCAATATGCTTGAGATAAACTGTGCTTGGTTGGGATGGACTTTAAACATGCTGACAATTTCCTTATATTTCATAATTTGTAGTTAGGTTTTCCATCTATCTGCCTATCTAGGTTCATGAGCAAGGTTAGTCTAGTTTTCTTTTTTTGTGTGTGTTGCATTTATTGAGGTTTTGGTATCATGCCAATAATCAGAATAACGTCAGTATCTGGCAGGGTGCGGTGGCTCACTCCCGTAATCCCAGCACTTTGGGAGGCCGAGGCGGGTGGATCACCTGAGGTCAGGTGTTCGAGATCAGCCTGGCCAACATGGTGAAACCCCATCTCTACTAAAGATACAAAAATTAGCCTGGCGTGGTGGCAGGTGCCTGTAATTCCAGCTACTTGGGAGGCTGAAGGAGGAGAATCGCTTGAGCCCAAGAGGCGGAGGTTGCAGTGAGCTGAGATCGCACCACTGTACTCCAGCCTGGGTGACAGAGAGAGACTCCATTTCAAACAAACAAACAAAAAATCAGTATCTTCCTCCACTCCTCCCCATCTCAGCTTGTTAAAAATGCAGAAGCAGGGGTCCACTCCAGACCACTAAAACCACTATCTACATTTCTGCAAGATCCCAGGGAGATGCACATTATAAATTCACATAGTTCGAGAAGTTGCCCCAGGCCTTATCATTCCTGAAAACCACTCCTTCCATAATCTCAGGAGCAAGCGACCTGGCTCTCCAACCAGCACGTTCTTCTTTCCAGCTCACTCCCTTACTGTGCTGATTCCAACCATCCACTGATCCTGCCGCTTCTCCATGGGCACCTCTCCTCCCACCGCCCACAACCCCTCCTCACTACCTCCTGGACAGGCGTGGATTCAACAGTCCACCATAATTATTACTTCCTTATGGTACCTTCACCTTCCTTTCCCCTGTCTCCCTCCATGGAATTATCTAGCAAAAACAACTCTGGTGGAATCGAATTCCCCACCTTCCCAGCAAAATGTGGCTGCTGAAAAACATGGAACAACCCTGCCAACTGGTCCTTTACACCTGCTCCTTTCCCCTGGAACTTCCAACACCTCCTCCCTCTCTGCACTGAGCGAATGAATGACTTCTTCCTGTTTCCCTGAGGAAATCGAAGCCCTCGCAAGGGACTATCCACAAGTTCCAGGAACCTCGTCTACCTGGCTCCCTGCCTCTGCCCACATTCTGCCTGCCCTCCTGGTACCGTGACCTCACCTGCCTTGCTCCTATTCAAGGCCAGACCTTCCAGTGCACTCTGCATCTTTCTCTTCTCACTCACTCAGGGACAGCTCTCCAGAAAACACCCCCCAACCCTCATCATCACATTTTCCCTCACAACTGAATCATTCCCACCAGCATTTAAGAAACAAAACTTCATGAAAATGTTCTCTACACCAATGGTCTCTCTTTCTAGAGCCCCCATTCTTTCTAGGGACTCCCCTCCCCTCCCCTCCTGCTTTTGAGATGGAGTTTCGCTCTTGTTGCCCAGGCTGGAGTGCAATGGCGCAATCTTGCTCACTGCAACCTCCATCTCCCAGATTCAAGTGATTCTCCTGCCTCAGCTTCCCAAGTAGCTGGGATGACAGGCATGCGCCACCACGCATGGCTAATTTTGTATTTTTAGTGGAGACAGGGTTTCTCCATGTTGGTCAGACTGGTCTCAAACTCCTGACCTCAGGTGATCTGCCCACCTCAGCCTCCCAAAGTGCTGGGATTACAGGCATTAGCCACTGTGCCTGGCGATTTTTTTTTTTTTTTTTTTTTTTTTACTTTTTTTAGAGAGTTCAAGCAATTCTCCTGCCTCAGCCTCCCGAGTAGCTGGGATTACAGGTGCACACCACCATGCCCGGCTAATTTTGTATTTTTAGTAGAGACGGGGTTTCTCCATGTTGGTCAGACTGGCCTTGAACTCCCAACCTCAGGTGATCTGCCCGCCTCAGCTTCTCAAAGTGCTGGGATTACAGGCATAAGCCACCGTGCCTGGGTTTGTTTTTTTTTTTTTTTTTCCAGACAGAGTTTCACTCTTGTTGCCCAGGCTGGAGTGCAATGGCACAATCTCGGCTCACTGCAACCTCCACCTCCCAGGTTCAAGTGATTCTCCTGCCTCAGCCTCCCAAGTAGCTGGGATTACAGGCATGCGCTACCACACCTGGCTAGTTTTTTTTATTTAGCAGAGACGGGGTTTCTCTCTGTTGGTCAGGCTGGTCTCCAACTCCTGACCTCAGGTGATCCGCCCATCTCGGCCTCCCAAAGTGTTGGGAATACAGGCGTGAGCCACCGTGCCTGACTAGTCTCATTCTTTCTAAAGACTACTCCAATCAGGCCTTGCCGCTTACCTCACCACCAAAACAGCTCTTACCAAGGAGTGGCCTCTGAGTGGCCTTGGTGGAGCTGAGATCAATGACCAATAGTAACCTTACTTAATTATAAGCCACATTTGGCAGCACAGATCCAGCCTCCCCACTGAAAGGTGTCCCTTATCTCCCAGAAGATGATTTTTTTTTACTAATTTCCTTTCTCTTTCTCTTCTCTTTTCTTTCTTTCTCCCCCTCCTTTTCTCTTTCTTTTTTTCTTTTTCTTTTCCTTCCTTCCTTCTCTTTCTCTCTTTCCGTTTTTTTTTTTTAAACATAGTCTTGCTGTGTCACCCAGGCTGGAGTGCAGTGGTGTGATCTCAGCTCACTGAAACCTCCACCTCCCAGGTTCAAGCGGTTCTCCTGCCTCACCTTCCTGAATAACTGGGATTACAGCCGTGCAACACCATGCCCCACTAATTTTTGTATTTTTAGTACAGATGGGGTTTCACGTTGGCCAGACTAGTCTTGACCTCCTGGCCTCAAGTGATCCGCCTGCCTCCGCTTCTCAAGGTGCCGGGATTATAGGCCTGAGCCACCATGCCTGGCCATATTTTCCTGGATCTCTTCCTACCACACTGGCTCCTCCCCCTCAGGAACTGGTTCCTTATCATTCCATGACCTGTCATTGTTGGGGGACTGGGCTTAGTACTAACACTCACATCCTAAAGGATCTCACTGAGTCTAGAGGTTTTGCCTACTCTGAGAACTACCTAAATTCTGTCTCTGGTCGAGACTTCTCCCCTGAACTTTTTTTTTTAAGCCGAGTCTCGCTCTGTCACCCAGGCTGGAATGCAGTGGCGCAATCTCAGCTCACTGCAACCTCTGCCTCCCAGGTTCAAGCAATTCTCCTGCCTCAGTCTCCGGAGTAGCTCGGACCACAGACGCAAGCTGCCGTACCCGGCTAATTTTTGTATTTTTATTAGAGATGGTACAGACAAGGTTTCACCATGTTGGTCAGGCTGGTCTCCAACTCCCGACCTCGTGATCTGCCCGCCTTGGCCTCCCAAAGTGCTAGGATTACAGGTGTGAGCCACCGCGCCCGGCCTTCTCCTCTGAACTCTTAAGTCCGACTTCCAACTTGGATGTCCAACAGGCAGCTCAAACTTTATATGTCCCTAAATAAATTCCCAAGTTCCTCCCTTCACATCTGTTTCTGCTTAAATTTTCACCATATCACCAAATTGTATTTTCCAGTTGCTTGAGAAAAAAAAAAATTAGAAGTCAGGAAAATCCTTTTAGCTTTACCCTTTATTTATTTATTTATTTACTTGAGTCAGGGTCTCACTCTGTGGCCCAGGCTGGAGTGACAGGGGCACAGTCACAGCTCACTGTAGCCTCACCTCTCCAGGCTTAAGTGATCTTCCCTCCTCAGCCTCTGGAGTAGCTGGGACTACAGGCATATGCCACCACGCCTAGCTAATTTTTTTTTTTTCTAGAAACAGGACTCTATGTTGCCCAGACTGGTCTTCAACTCCTTGCCTCAAGTAATCCTTCCGCCTCTGTCTCCCAAAGTGTTGGCATTACAGGTATGAGCCACCTTTTATTATTATTCTTATTATTGAGGCTGAGTACCACTCTATTGCCCAGTCTGGAGTGCAGTGGCACGATCTTGGCTCACTGCAATTGCCCCTCACTGCAACCTTTGCCTCCCTTCGCCCCTGGGGTTCAAGCGATTCTCCTGTCTCAGCCTCCCAAGTAGCTGGGATTACAGGTACCAGCCACCACGTCTGGCTAATTTTTGTGTTTTTAATAGAAACAGGGTTTCACCATGTTGAGCATGCTGATCTCTAACTCCTGACCTCAAATGATCCTCCCACCTCCGCCTCCCACAGTGTTGGGATTACGGGCGTGAGCCACCTTTTAAATGTGTCTAGAGGTGACCATTTTACTCTTCTACTGCCACCACCCTGGACGGAGCTTTTTTTTTTTTTTTTTTTTGAGACGTAGTCTCGCTCTGTCACCCAGGCTGGAGTGCAGTGGCGCAATCTCGGCTCACTGCAAGCTCCGCCTCCTGGGTTCACGCTATTCTCCTGCCTCAGCCTCCTGAGTATCTGGGACTACAGACGCCCGCCACCACGCCCAGCTAATGTTTTTTTTGGATTTTAGTAGAGACGGGGTTTCACCGTGTTAGCCAGGATGGTCTCGATCTCCTGACCTCATGATCCGCCCGTCTCGGCCTCCCAAAGTGCTGGGATTACAGGCGTGAACCACCGCGCCCGGCCGGGAGTCTCCTTCTATCACTCAAGCTAGAGTGCAGTGGCACGATCTTGGCTCACTGCAACCTCCGCTTCCCGGGTTCAAGCACTTCTCCAGCCTCACCCTCCCAAGTAGCTGGGGTTATTTTTGTATTTTTAGTGGAAACGAGTTTCACCATACTGGTCAGGCTGGTCTCGAACTCCTGACCTCAGGTGATCCACCCACCTTGGCCTTCCAAAGCGCTGGGATTGCTGGCGTGAGCCACCACGCCGGGCTGAACCGAGCCTTATCTTTTGGCTGGCTGATTTCAGCAGCCTTCTCACTGGTCCCCCGGCTGAAACCCTCAGGGTTTTCAGTCTGCTCCTCATACCACAACCACAGGGATCCTTCTGAAATGTCAGTCCATGTCCTTTCTTTGCTCAAAACCCTTCAAATTGCTTCCCATCTCCTTGAGAGTAAAAACAGGAAGTCCTAACTTTGGTTGGTAGGACCGCACTCCTTCCTTATCTCCTGTCCTCTCTGGGGCCTGGAGCCAGCACATTCTGGCCTCAGGGCCTTGGTCCTGCTATTCCCTCTGCCTTTCCATGCAGAAAGCTCCCAGGCGCTCTCTCTCCAGGAAGCTGCTCCCTGAAGGAGCGCTGTAAATAACAATACCCTGCTTTCTCTCCCCTCCTCACCCAGTGGTGTTTTTTAACTGTCCAGTATTTTTTTGCTTCCTTTTTGGAGACAGTCTCGCTGCAATGGCGCGGTCTCGACTCACTGCAACCTTCGCCTCCCGGGTTCAAGCGATTCTCCTGCCTCAGCCTCCCAAGTACCTGGGATTACAGACACCCGCCACCACGTCCGGCTAATTTTTTTTTTGTACTTTTAGTAGAGACAGAGTTTCACCATGTTGCCCAGGCTGGTCTTGAACTCCTGACCTCGTGATCCGCCCACCTCGGCCTCTCAAAGTGCTGGGATTACAGGCGTGAACCACCACGCCTGGCCTAACTGTCCAGTATTATACATACCTGTAGGTTTATTAGTCAATTATTTGTCAACTGTTTGCGCTAGGAGCAGGGACTGTTTCGCTCACTGCCCCCTGGCGTACAGGAGGCGCTAAAAAAATAGTTCATTAAACATTAAAAATTAGTTCATTACACATTAAAAATAAAGAAACGAAAATACACACATATGGCATTTGTATGTGCCGGGCTCCGTTGTCAGAGCTTTGCAATGCACTGTCCCGTTCATCCTCAGAAGCCCGTGGCTGGTACCACTATATTATTATATACTTCTTTTTTTTCTAACGTGTGAGGAAATCCAGGCACAAGGACGTGAAACAGCCCATAGATAGCAAATGGTGGAGCAGGATGTAAATCCAGGTTGCTGATTTAAATAGGAATGTTCCCATTAATCTGGAACGTTCCGGCACTTTCTATGCTGTGTGCCCCTGGAAGCTAAAATGAAGTGATCTGCTCCTCGCAAGCAAGAAAGAATCGGTCTGCACAAAGTGGGATCCAGGCCTTTCGCAGAATTAAGCCTAAAGAGTTCAGGAAGTGGTCGTTCAAAGTGGGCGCGCGATTCCCGCTGGAAGAGCGCTCAGGCGGAAGAGACGGGAATGAGCCCCGCCTTGGAAGCTGCGGCGGAGGAAGAGGAACTGCGGGGGTTGACTTGTGCTTTTCTCTGCGGCCCCTCCCGTTCGGGCCTCGCGCCAACTCGCGGCGCCCTGAGTCCGCCAGCCGCTCGGGGGCGCCCAAGGCGGAAGGGGGCGTTGCGGCGCCGCCCGACGTCGCGTCCTCGGCGGCTGCGCAGTGCGCACGTCAAAGCCGGGCTCGGGCCGCGAGCGGGGCGAGGGGATCGGGGAGCGGCGGGGCCTGGGAGACACAGAACCTTCAGGCGCCGGGGCGGAGGCACAGACGAAGACTAAGGCGGCGCCGGGCCCCACAGCAGCAGCCGCAACCCAAGTGAACGCAGCAGCGCGGCGGCAGCCGCGGGAGCCCCTGGGCCGCCGTCCGCCCGCGCAGCCGCCGCCGCCGCCGCGGGAGCCCGTCGCCGGGAGCAGGAGCGGGCGGAAGACAACGGAGGGGCCGAGCGTCCGAGCCACGCCGCGGGGACCGAACGAGCAGCCCGAGGCGGCGGCGGCCGAGGACGGCGACGGCGACGACGCGGAGGCAGAGAAGGGAACGCCTGGCCCAGCCCCGTGAGTGACCCCCGGCCCGGCCCTGCTCGTGGTGCGGACGGCTGCCCGGCTTCCGCCTGCCCCGCCGGGCCCTCACCGGCCCCGGGGTTGCCTCCATTTTCTTGGGTGGCGGCGGCCCCGGCTCAGCTGGGCCCCGGAGCCAGCGGGAGCAGCCGGGCCCGGCCTGCCCTCTCCTCCCGGCTCGGCCCCAGCCCTCGCTGAGACGCTCCCTTTGCCTTCGCCGGCGTGGGGCTCCCGGGGGCCCGCGGTCCAGGCGCTCCTGCCGCCCCCTCCGTGGTTCTCAGGCGGGGCTGGCGGCTCGGGGTGGTCCGGGCCAGAGTCGGGAGGGCGGGGAAGTGCGGGCCGGGTCAACTGTCACCGGCTGCACCCGGGCTCTGGCGCCTCGCTCCCGCCCCTGGTAAACTTCCTGTTGTCGGGAGGCAGATACCAGCGTTGTGATCAATTGAGGAAAATGTCTAACTGATTTCTGGTTAGGAATTGTGCGGTCGGAGCGTTCTCGAGTTCAGTGGAATCACCCGGAGCGCAGACTGCGTGCAGGCGCCGTAGTCCACCCGCGCCGGAGGGATTCAAAGGTGAAGCGGCCCCGGTCCCCTCCCCCGAGGAGCTTAGGCTCTGGTGTGGGAGATAAGACGAGTACACAAATAACTGCGATACCGGGAAGGAGGTGATAAGTCCTGTGAAAGAACGACAGAGTGCTGGAAGGGCACCTGGAAAAACCGAACCGATCACTTCTGCCTAGCAGAAACCTGGAAGGCGTTCTGGGCGGGGGGTGCTGAGCACAGCCTTGAAGGCCTGATGGGATTTAGGAGAGGAGGGTTGCAGAAGAGATGTGTGGAAGGGGCAGCAAAAACGAGAAGACAAAGCCTGGAAATCATGGATAATTCCGTTTGTTGGCGTGGTGCAGGGGGCGGGGGGTATGGGGCTAAAGAGGTATTTTGGGGCTAGATCCTTGAATGCTGTAGAGGAGCTATTTGAGCAGCATTCTAAGAGAAACTTAAAGCTCATTTCTCAGTGACTCATGAGCCCGGAAATGTAGGCTAGGGGATATTAAAGGCGCTCTTGTGAAAGAAGAGAGAAGGAGGCCCAGTCAGGAGTTGACATTCTGTGCCTTGAATATAATGCAGTTTCAGATCGATTTTGACAGCTTCCCAGATATTCAAGTAAATCCATGCCCAAGCTAAGCAAAGTACCTTTGCAGAAAGCTTCATTAGATGTCAGGTTCTTAAGAGATAATGAAAAGGTGTATATAAAATAAGCTCATCTGCACACAGAAGGTGTTTCTGTTTGTGCGTTCGCTAAAATGCATAAAAACTTACTGCACTTTGTATTAGGCGTCTGTACTTCGGAATTACTAAGTTAAACCTACATTCTTTGAGGTGGCATTTGTGTAAAATAACAAATTGACGATTTTTAAAAAATAGTTACTAATAGTCTGTAGAAAACCGGACGTAGACCTTTTTGTAGAAAGGTAAAACTTTGTTTTTATTTTTATTTTATTGCGAGATCTTTATAGTAGAGCCAGAAGTGAAAGTGTTTAGCTTTATTTTGTAGTTTCTTCAAATTGCTAGGAAGTAATTAGCAGCTGTATTTGAAATCTAGAATATACAATCTGTGAAAGCAGCTTAGGGCCTAAGTTTTGTAAGCGTTCAAATGCCACCTTTTTGCAGTTTAAAAATTTTCTACATTTCAAAATAATACATGATCTTTGTCAAAGCTTGCAAAATTCAGGGAGTACTAGAAAATCTTTATAACATTTTCTGTAATCTTACCACTTAGATTTGGTTACTGTTAACATTTTCGCGTATCTTCTTTGCAGTCTTTTTCTGTGTATTTTTTCTCTGCATCATGAAATATATTGTATGCATATGTATACACACACATATTCCTAAGCTTTTCTTATCATTAAATATCTTTAGATAAAAAATTTTTACTCAGCAATGGAAATCTTTTAAGCGTGTTATGTTTTCCTGACAAGGTTGTATTATTTACCTCAGATGAAATGCAGTAGTTACTCTTAGTAACTACTAGTGTGGACAGAACTTTTTCTAAAAGCTTCTTGTTTCAAGTACATTTATTACTTTCTCTGTAAGACTTGGATCCTCTTGCTTGTTGAATAAAGTTTTTATTGGCAAGATGTGTGTTGTCATGAGGTATGGAAGAGGAAGAAAGCACACAGATCTCTGCTATAGGAGTGAATGGGCTTCTAAAAGGATGCTGTCAAAAGATTACGATCATGGCTGGTATACCATCCCCCACAGACAGCGATGCAGTGTCCCTTCCTACCTCCCACTTCGCTCCTGAAAAATAGTCTCTACACTAGGGCCATCCATATAGGGTAACTATTTTTTGACCATGATAACACGGAGATTCAGACTGGATATCAGCATAGAATATTTCATGAAATGGTTTGCTACTATAACAAATGGGTGGTATTTGCTTTCTTGGTTTTGGTTTTTGAGACAGGTTCTCTGTTGCTCAGGCTGAAGTGCAGTGGTGCGAACACGGCTCACTGCAACCTCAACCTCCTAGGCTCAAGCCGTCCTCCAACTTCAGCCTCCCGTAGATGGGACCACAGGCTTGTACCATCACATCCGGCTAATTTTTGTATTTTTATAGAGACCGGATCTTGCCATGTTGCCCAGACTGGTCTTGAACTGCTGGGCTCAAGTAATCCTCTCCCAAAGTGCACGGATTACGGGTGTGAGCGTCCAAGCCCGCCTGAATATTTGTATTTTAATTTCAAGGCAGCTTACTTCCCTTCATTAACATTTTCTACTTCAGGTTCTTGTACTAAGTCAGTTTTTTCCCATGTATTTTGCATTCTAAGGTGTATTAATAAGATCTCTGTTTCTGTTTCATCACGTATAAAGCGAGATGCTGAGTAAGGCTGTGTACGTTTCCTAAAGTTAATATAGAAAAACTGCTAATAAAGTCCAGTGTAAGTATGGGGTTTGGTAACTTGATTTTTTTTGAATATTTGTATATTGCAAATGTGTATGCCACACAGGGTCTTTATTATCTTGGAATATTTACTAAAGTTTTCTGTTTTGATCAACTTTTGTGGGATTATAGATTTCTTTAGTTACTGCCATACTTTCCCAAGAGCCTTTTTTCCAGATTGATGACTAATCACTCACAGTTTTGCCATCTGCCATGAAAATACACAAATCCAACTTCCCCAACCCCACCCCCCCAAAATAAAATTGAATAGTGGGACGGAATTTCGTTTTAGGTATTGTCTTTTGGTTACGTTTCTGGCATTGTTTCTATTCCAGGTCTATTTTATTTTTTAATTTAGAAAATGTTTTAATTAAAAGAGATGGGGTCTTGTTCTGTTGCCCAGGCTGGTCTTGAACTCCTGGTCTTATGCCATCCTCCTGCCCCAGCCTCCCAAAGCACTGGGATTATAGGCGTGAGCCACCACACCGACCTCCAGCCCTATTTTTAAAGTTCAGGGCGAGGGGTGTAGCTTACTCCTATAATCTCAATGCTTTGGGAGGCCAAGGTAGGAGGATTGCTTGAGCCCAAGAGGTGGAGGCTGACCTGAGCAACATAGCAAGACCCCATATCTACAAAAATGAAAAAATTAGCTGGGCATGGTGGTGTGTGTGCCTGTTGTCTTAGCTACTCAAGAGGCTGAGGCAGGAGGGATTGCCTGAGTCTGGGAATTTGCAGCCTCAGTGAACTGTGATCATGGCATTCCAGCTTGGGTGACAGAGTGATACCCCATCTTAAAAGACATATACATAAAATAAAAATAATAAAAATAAAAATTCATTTTTCTCTTTTTTATTGCTCCTTTTAATTGGGCATTTGGTTTTATGAATGTCTTTACATGTTACAGAAATGGGACTGTGGAAGGTAGATTAATATGGATAACAGAAAAACTTTGGTAGACATTTTTTTTACACACTTTGTTGTGTGATAAAATTGTGTAAAAAAAGATCAAATCTCCGAATCTCTGGGTTAAATTACTTGTGACTTGTTATTACTGAGGTGTAAAGATCTGGCATTATTACGAAGTCAAGTAATCTAAAATTGTGTAGCGATTTAGTCATCAGTATCTTTTGGCTATTGTGAGAAGACTTGTATTAGAGCCTTCTTTAATTACAGAAGGAATTGAACTGTGTGAGAGTTCTTACATTATGTGCTCTTACTGACTCTCCGACCAGATCCCAACCACTTTTTAAAAAATTCTCCTGCAAGGGAGTCTTGCAGTGGGAAAGAGAGACTGTCCTCAACTCCCCTAATCTCTACAGTCCAGAATATGGGGGCAGAGTAAAGTGAAGCAAATATTTCTGCCATCACCATTTGTAGAGTAGACCGGTCTGTGAATAAAATGATCAGTGTTCTGCCTGTTTCTCAGGCCCTCCAAGGATTATGAGAAGAGTTGCTGCGGGCCTAGGTGGCAGATCATAGACTGGTGGTGATGAAATCAGGTTAACAGCTTGTTGCCATCTGCATTTTTGGTGGGTGGGGTGCGTTTTAGTCCTTCATTGTGCCATTTCTGTTTCACTGAGCTTGCCAGTCCCAAGTGCTTTTAACTTTTAAAACAGAAGGGGTGAGGGGACAGCAGAGTTGTGGTTTATAGCAGCTGTGATGTCAAGCCTGCAGAGGAAGGGAGAATGGCATGCAGAGAATTGCAAGAGGTCATTCGGGTGTGAAGTGGCTCCAAAGGAGGGAGGTAAATCCTGCCTTGGCCATTTATGTTGACCATATCCAGTGCATACCTATTTGTATGATCTTTAATAGCTTTTGTCTTGGTACTCAGAATATAGTGTTTTAAGTTATAGATTGTGTTTGCTTGTTCGTGTGTGTGTGTGTGTTCATATGCATATTTTCAAAGATGGAGAAAATCTAGCCATTATTTAGTGGCAGTTTGGTTTTATATGGTAATTATTCTTTGGGAGCATCATCTAGCAAAAATTGTTGAGGACCAAGAAAGTACGATACTGTTAAAAAAAAAACACACACTTTATTTTGGTAATATGTTTGAGAAACAGAACATACATTGTGTAGCTTTATCTTAATTAAGTTCCTACTTTGACCTTGTCTAATGAACTGTAACTTGCTCTTTACAGGGTACGGACTGTTAACATGTTAGTCACTGTTGCCTCCCTTCACAGTAGATTATATGTCAGCTGTATTGAGGCACTAGGAAGAAATACTTGAACAGGTTTCTGTTTACATGTCTGTAGTTAAGGCCCACTCTTAGATTTATAGAATTTGGAGAGGCAGTGTTAGCTAGTGGTTAAAAGCACAGGTGCAGCCAGACTGCCTAGATTTTGAACCCTCATTCCTCTGCTGTGGGCTCTATAACATTAAGTTCCTTCTGTCTAGCTTGAATTCCTTGGATGGTAATAATAGACAATATCTGAGAGGGTTGGAGGACGATTAAATGAGTTGCTACATCTGATGTGCTGCCGTATATCAGATGCCTAGACATAAGTTGTGTGATGCCGAGGATAGGCTTTTCCAGGTGGGAGAAACTTTAGAACTTCAGAGACAACCTGGGCAGAATGGTTCTTTCTGCAGGTGGGAACACTGAGGCCCACCATAACTAGAGCAGAGTTTGGTTCACTTTGAGCGGTAACAGGTGTAGCTTTCTGCAAAGTGAAGTCTCTTTCCTAGGGTTGTATGGCCTATTAGCCACAGGACTGAATCTGGAGCCTGGTTTTCTTCATTTTTTGTCCAGTTTACTTGAATTAAGTATCATACTTTATGCAATAATGTCTCCTTTTGAATCTTTTCACTAACATTTACAAAGGTTGTATTCAAAATATATTAAATGCTCTTTGTCATATAATTCTTTTTTAAGGTTTAATATACTAATATTCATAATATTTGTGATGTAGCTGGCAAGTCTTTTGGGAGGGATGTATGAAGTTAAAAGTTTAAATAGGCAAAGAATCAAGGGAAATTAACAAAAATTAGTTAGCTTGGGGGAACAAATTACCATTTAGGTACACTAAATGTTGGGCAAACCTCTTAGGTAGTATTGTCCCCAACATCATTATTGATGGGAAACCAAAGTGAGGGGTTTGTCCAGGATAACACAGACATTGCACAGTTGAGCCAGAATTTGAACTCAGGTCTGCCTCACTTCAAAATATGTGCTCCCTGAAATAGGGTATGACTCCCTCATATGAAATCATTTTATTTTCCTTGCTGAGCAGTTTTGAATTAGTATTTTAGAATGAAGGTTTATAAATAGATCCTAATTTGGATTTTAATAGATTTCCAAGCAGTAACCACATGTTATAATCTAAAAGAGATGGTTTATTACAAATGCTTTAGTTGTATAGTCATAATTTGATTAGTGGCTTATAGTTTAGTTAGGCCAGTAGATAGTATTTAATTTCCACATTATTCTTGTAGAGAAGATGGGAGGCCTGTGTTACAGTGGGAAACACAGAAGCCTGGGAATCAAAAGCTCTGGGCTGGGTCCTGACTCTGTGACTAATTATGTTGTCACTCTGGACAAGTAACTCCATCTCTCTGGGCTTCAGTCATCCCATTATTACACCAAGGGTCCCAGATTGAAAACCCCTCAAGTTCTCTTGCCCTTATTTTCAGTGATTTGTGTGTAGGCTTCTGACTTGCCTTTTTCTCCTGCACTGGTTCCCTCCCCTTTTGCTGGTGGTCTTACAGTCTGTGTGAGTACTTCATGGCATGTGACTGTGCTTTAACCTTTTTTCTCCCAGTTGGTCAGATGCCTAGTGTTATTTCATAGTACTGAAGTTCTCTGCTTAGGGTAAAGAGAGTAACATCAAAATGTGTATTTTCAAATTTTCTACCTTTGTGCTTATGAATAAGTAGTTGTAGAACTAAATCTTTTATGTTTGTAAAGTACAAGCTTAATAAGTCAGGCTATTTATTAACAAATCCTCAAGCCTCACATCAGTTTCGTTGTCACAACTGTGTTGTAAAGTTCTGCGAGCTGTTTGTTTTAGGGGAAGGAAAGATGTTACCCAAAGGCAGTGAGAGTGGGAAAGAAAGGACCAAAAATGTAGAATCAAATTTGGGGATGTAAAGAACATGCTTTGGCTGTATGTAGTTGGTATTAATCCCCTACCTATGTAAAGGTGGCATCCTGGCTTAGATCACAGGGTTCTTTGCAGCTCGGGATTCTGTCACTGATAAGACATAAAGGTGATATTCACCACCCATTAGCATTCATAATTCCTCAAATGTCTGTTATTTATTTGGTCCACAAGTAGTTTGTTTTTTTCCTCAGGACGGAGTCTCACTCTGTTGCCCAGGCTGGAGTACAATGGTGCGATCTTGGTTCACTGCAGCCTCCGCCTCCCAGGTTCAAGTGATTCTCCCACCTCAACTTCCCGAGTAGCTGGGATTGCAGGTGTGCACCACCACACACAGCTAATTTTAGACAGGGTGTCATCATCTTGGCCAGGCTGGTCTCAAACTTCTGACCTTGTGATCCGCCCACCTCCGCCTCCCAAAGTGCTGGGATTACAGGCGTGAGCCACCACACCAGGCTTAAGCAGTTTTTAATGCCCCTTGTGCTAGGTAGTGTTCTAAAGACTGGGCCTCAAGGAGCTCTCGGTAAACAAGTTTTTTCCTGCTTTGATGGCATGTGATCAGCCAGCCAGTTCATTTACTTTTGAATTCTATAGCAGGGAGACAGAAACTCAGGCTGTTAACATGACCCATGTAGATACTCTTTTGGCTTCCGTCTCTCTAGTTACAGTATGGTTTCATCGCTGTTCAGCATTGGTGAGTTACAGGTTTTTCATATGTATATAAGTTTCATGTCTCTAGATTGTAATTTATTTGAATAGAGGTTTTTAGTTTTTTACCTCTTAAAATTTATCTCCTCTCCCCTTTTCCCCACCTCATGTTTTCAGAGTATAGTAATACGTTCTTTCTATAAATACTAAATGATACAGCTGTGTGGTAGTATGATAAAACTTTTTTTTTTTTTTTGAGAAGGATTCTTGCTCTGTCGCCCAGGCTCAAGTGCAGTGGCACGATCTCCGCTCACTGCAACCTCCACCTTCCGGGTTTACGCCATTCTCCTGCCTCAGTCTGCCGAGTAGCTGGGACAACAGGCACCCACCACCACACCTGGCTAATTTTTTTGTATTTTTAGTAGAGTCAGGGTTTCACCATGTTAGCCAGGATAGAGTATGAGAAAACTTTGGCAGTCAGCATGGTGGCTCATGCCTGTAATCCCAGCACTTTGGGAGGCCAAGATGGGCAGATCACTTAAGGTCAGGAGTTCAAGACCTGCCTGGCCAACATGGCGAAACTCTGTCTCTACTAAAAATACAAAAATTAGCCTGGCATGGTGTCAGGTGTCTGTAATCCCAGCTACTTAGAAGGCTGAGGCGGGAGAATTGCTTGAGCCCTGAGGGTGGAGGTTGCAGTGAGCCGGGATCCTGCCACTGCACTCCAGCCTGGGCAACAAGGAAACTCCATCTCAAGAAAAAAGAAAAAGAAAATTTGCTTAGCAGAGATGAAATACTTAACGAAAATACAGTTTTTTTCTGTTTATCTTTTTATTTCAGCTATATTTGTGCTTATTTGAAAGTGATTTACATACTATGATAATTGAAGGTTATGAGGATCCCCTTTTCCCAGATAAGTTCCACATAAAGCCGTGTTTCCCAAATTGTGTTTTGTAGAATGCCAGTCTTATGAGAGATTGTTTATAGGAGAGCTTCCAGGGTGAGATTTTAACTTGGGAGAACACTGGGTTAAACGTAGTTAAACAGATGTTTATTTTTGATGGTGATTGTGTTACTGTTTTTCTGCAGAGCTTGTCAGAGTTTTTAGTAGTGTGTATTGGCAAGTTGAGAAATACTGCACCTTATATTTCCTTCCTTCAAGTGTATTTGGTCGAAAGAACACCCCCTCCCCCCAGGAAATACCCACAAACATCTTGAAGAAAGGTTCTACTGGAACACAGTTTGAGAAACCCTCTTATTTGCATACTTATTAGTATGGCATTCAAAGCATTTACTTGCTAATTGGGATGATAATTTTTTATCAGTTGAAATTCAACTAAAATTGTAGTGGCTTTCCAAGCCTTTTTTTTTTTTTTTTTCAGCCTGCAGTGAGAAATTATATTTTTGATCAGTGACCCAAGACATATACACACACTCTCAAAACTGAAAAAGAAATTTCATGAAACAGTACTTAGGTCTTACTACATATAATGCATTCTGATATTTTCTGTTTTATTTCTTAATGCTTTTTAAGAACTACGAAAATAATTCAGCATGCAATTTGAGAGACACTACAAGTTTACATGAATTTATAAACTTACGTTAGAGTGAAAATATACAATTCAAACTTTCATTTTTCTATTTAAAAAATATGTTTTGTAGAGATGTGATCTCACTATATTTTCCAGGCTGGCCTTAAACTCCTGGGCTGAAGCGATCCTCCTGCACCAGCATCCCAGAATGCTGGGATTACAGGCATGAGCCACTTTGCCCAGCCCAAACTGTTGTATAAGTGAGAAAACTAAAGCTCAGTGTAGAAATGAGATGGGAGGGGTTCTGGCCATTCAGGATTTAAATCCTGGTTGTGTGTTGTTGGGCAGGGTGTTTAATGGCTGTTCTTCCTCAGCTTTCTCATTTGTAACAGAGCAATAATAGAACCTATACATAAAGTAGCTGTGAGGATTCAGTAAGAATGCCATGCATAGTGTGTCTGCTAGTGTGCTGTAAGTGCCCAATACATTTTAGCTTTTATGATGGTTGAAGTCTCAAATTCTTTCTGCTGTACTATACGTACTTTGAAAAGTATTTTAAGACTGTGGAAGTGTTTAAGTAACCTCCAAGTAAAGCTAGACTCTTGATCTCTAGTTGGATGTATCATTTGTTGTGATCTCAGCCCTCTGAAATAGTAAGTTTTAAAAATAGCGAAAAGGAGCCACTTAAAGTTGTTTTGTATCAGTTGCAAGTGGACTCTCAGTTGCTGAGCTTTATAGTATATTATTGTATAGTTTTAAAACTATTCTTCTTTAACTTTCTTAATTTTTAGTTTTGTTAAAGAAAAGAACGAATACTTTAGCGGCTATTCAAGCCTTTTTTTTTTTTATTGTTTATAAGCTTGTAATTAAATACAAATATATCAATACCTGTAACCTATTAATTTAGCTTTCTTGTAGTTTTAATTCATTAAAATTAAAAAGTTACTGTTTCCTGTTTTATCCCCGTTTCTGCAGGTATAGTGAGTTTGCCCATTCTCAATGTATTATATTGCCTTTGGGGGTTTAGTTTTGTGTCCTGACCTAAGAAAAGGGACATTTACAGGGGATTTACAATAGTTGGAGCCTGATTTCCCATTATCTTTTTTTTTTTTTTTTTCTTTTCCTTTCTGGTTTAGACACTTTATTTTCATTTTTCTGCTTTGGGCTTCCTGAACCCACCCCACTTAAATTTTAAGGTTGAACCTCCCCCAAAAACAGGAAGACAAGCAAGTCTCTGATTCAACATTCTTGGGGGAGTAAGTTTTACTCTCCAAAGCCACATCACAGAAATCCTGCTGCCCCTTCTGCAGCAGGTGTGTCCTCATCTGTACGTTCCTGCAGTGTGTTGTCTTTGAGTTGATCCTTCAGTTGTCTCACCTCCCAGATCCTTCGCCTCCTTTTAGTGCCCCACCCCACACTGTCCTTGGAGAGCCGCACTATCACTGGGGCACCCAGAACCCCCTGCCTGCTGATTGGGCTTTGGTTGGGTCTGGCCAGTAGAAGCCCTGGGCAGGAGATTAGAGAGTAGGAGGAAAAAGAACTCAGCGTATGTCTTGCCCTGCCCTGTTCGTGCCCTCGTGGCATTGTTTGGCCAGGGGTTCCCATTGTCTTAAACATAGCTCGCTACTTCGTATATTAATGGCACTACTGAGGCATTTGAGTTTTCTAGCCATGGATTGTTTTTCAGTTTGTTTCTTTTATACTCCAGTTTGTCTTCAGTGTGACCTGAAGTTGCTGAAATAAGAGGTTCCAATCAGCATCACCACCACATACCAATTCAGTATGAAAATAGCATAGAGGGTCTGGTGGTGTGGCTCACACCTGTAATTCCAGCACTTTGGGAGGCTGACGTGGGTGGATCCCTTGGGGCTTTTAGGAGTTTGAGACCAGCCTGGGCAAAACGGTGAAACCCTGTCTCTACTAAAAATACAAAAATTAGCTGAGTGTGGTGACGCACACCTGTAATCCCAGCTACTTGGGAGGCTGAGGCATGAGAATCGCTTGAACCTGGGAGGTGGAGGTTGCAGTGAGCCGAGATTGCACCACTGCACTCCAGCCTGGGTGACAGACCGAGACTGTCTCCAAAAAAAAAAAAAAAGAAAAAGAAAATAACATAAAGGCATACAGATTCTCTACTTGTGTGAACAGGAGGAATGTAATAAAAAGAATAAATAATTGCTAACATAGCACATGTATGTTAGCTGCTGATAAATTGTTTAAGACCTCTGTGAATAGTTTACCTCGTTTAATCTTTTAATAGCCCTTTTTAATATCAAATTTTGTCCTCATACTTTTAGGTGAGTAATGGAGAAAAACAAGCAAATTATGTAATTGGCCTGAAGTTATACATGTAGAAAGTGGTCCTAGATTTGAAACCCAGGTCGCAGAGCTTGAACTTGCAACCTACCATGCTGCCTCTACCACAGGATACTGGAATGTAGCGTCATCCTGGAACGTAGGACATTTCTGATACAGAAACAGATGAGATCAAGTCTCCTGGTCAGGATGTTGGATGTCTCAGGACACAGAGAACTTTCATTTCTCATGACTGAGTTGCTGTCAATGATCTTTGAGGAGTTGTGATGAAATGGAGCCATGCAAGAAAATTAGGAAAGTTAAAAGTACGATTTTTCCATAAAAGGAAAAGATGGAATCTACAAATCATGAGACTGCACTTGATGTTGATTGCCAGAGTCTGAGCTATGTGTTGATTTCTAGAAGCTACCATCCATTTATTAACTATTTCCTTTTTTAGTAGGATTCTATTAAATGTCTTAGATAAGGATGGGGCAGGATAGGATTGCTGAAAGAATGCATGGTTCTTCCATATTTGAGATTATCTGAAAATATTAAATCGTACAGTTTAAATTGGAATATTTTTCTAGGACTTAAAGTCATTTTGATGTTTTTGCTTTTTAATTTAATTAATTTTTTTTTAGACAGAGTCTCTCTCTGTTACTTGGGCTGGAATGCAGTGGCACGATCTTGGCTCACTGCAACCTCTGCCTCCTGGATTCAAGTGATTCTCGTGCCTCAGCCTCCTGAGTAGCTGGGATTACAGGTGGCCAGGCTGGTCTTGAACTCCTGGCCTCAAGTGAGCTGCCCACCTTGGACTCCCAAAGTGCTGGGATTACAGGCATGAGCCACTGCGCCTGGCCTCATTTTGATGTCTTTATAGGATCCTTTTACTTGTGTTCATTATAGCTATCTAATATGCTTTGGGGGAGTCTCATATGGCACATTAGTCACAGGTACGGTGGCCTGCATCCCTATGCCTTAACCTTCCCATGTAGGCAGGAAGGAACTAGGAACTGTTAGTATCTTCCTGTATGTAAACACAGCAAAGTAAATACTTTCTGTTTTTATATTGTTAAAATAATCCATTTCTGTTCTTGAAGATCGTTGCTAACCTATTCGTTTACTCAGAAGCTAGTCTTGGTCTTGTTCACATAGTGATTGGAAACTGAGTTGATGGAAAGAGGGCAACCCTTCCCCACAGAAGCTGAAAGGGAGGGGCAGGGAATGTTTTTCTTTTTTAGTCTTACAGAAGGTCCCCAACTTTTTAAACATAGTGAAAGGAAGACAGAAGGAATCAGTGTGCTTAGCATACGAGATTGTATGCTGATGCCCTTCAGGTGTTTGAAAAGGTCAAAAGACTGTCTTTTATGGAGGCTTTTGTTATTGAGAAGAGGAAGGAATAATACGAAATACAGAGAGGGAAGAGGAACAAGACAGGAGTATATCCAGAAGAAAGTGACCAAGTAACCATAGACACTGGGTCTAAATTTGTGTGTCATACACAACTTTGAAAGAGCTAATAATGAAGGTGGAACTGATTGCTTTTCAGAATTGTCTTAAGAAGTAGAGCACTTGAATAGATTGTTAACCATATTTAATAATATATGTAAATATTTAAATATATATAAATTGAAAGAGGGCAAGCCTTCCTCATGGAAGCTAAAAGGGAGGGGTGGGGGATATTTTAAATGTATGTAAATATTTAAATATGTATGTATTTAAGAAGTAGAGCATTTGAATAGATTGTTAACTATGTGTGTGTGTGCGTGTATGTGTATATATATATATTTTTTTCTTTTTCCTTTTCTTTTTTTTTTTTTGCGACAGTGTCTCGCTCTGTCACCCAGGCTGGAGTGCAGTGGCGCAGTCTTGGCTCACTGTAGCCTCAACCTGGGCTTGAGTGATCCTCCTACCTCAGCCTCCTGAGTGACTGGGACTACAGGTGTGCACCACCATGCCCAGATAACTTTTTTGTATTTTTTTGTAGAGATGGGGTTTCACTATGTTGCCCAGGCTGGTCTAGAACTGGGCTGCAGTGATCCATTTGCCTTGGCCTCCCTAAGTGGCCAAGTGCTGGGATTACAGGTGTAAGCCACTGTGCCTGGCCTTAACTTATGGAATATATTAAATATATATTAAAGGTTGTAGTCTCCCAACCAGATAGGGGAAGGAGTACTCCAGACCCAGTTAGCATAGAAATTATATGCTCATATATAAATGATATACCTAACATATATACCCGTGTAGAAATTATATGTTCTCTTTAAAAGTTTCAAAAAATATAAACTAGATTTTTTCTAGATCCTAGAATACCAAAAGATACCAAATTCATGTTACAAAACTAGCCTAGGCCAGGTGCGGTATCTCATGCCTGGAATCCCAGCACTTTGGGAGGCCTAGGCAGGAAGATCACCTGAGGTCAGGAGTTCAAGACCAGCCTAGCCAACATGGTGAAACCCAGTCTCTACTAAAAATGCAAAAGTTAGCTGGGTGTGGTGGCACGCGCCTATGGTCCCAGCTACTTGGGGGCTGAGACAGGAGAATTGCTTGAACCTGGCGGGGGAGGTTGCAGTGAGCTGAGACCACACCACTGCACTCCAGCCTGGGCGACAGAACAAGACATCGTCTCAAAAAGTAAAAATAAATAAAAACTAGCCTAAACTCTTAAAAACCTAATCAAATATAAAATATAAGAACAACAACCTGATAAGACATTACAAAGGACGAAAATTGTATTCCAATTTATCTTTTTTTTTTTTTTCTGCTCACTGCAGCTCTTCCACCCAAGCTCAAGTGATTCTCCAGCCTCAGTCTCCCGAGTAGCCGGGGTTACAGGGGTGAGCCACCACTCCCAGCTAATTTTTGTAGAAATGGTGTTTTGCCATGTTGAAAGTGCTGGGATTACAGGCGTGAGCCACCGCACCCTGCCCCAATTTATCTTTTATATGTGTTTTTGAGACAGGGTTTTGCTTTATCACCCATTCTGGAGTACAGTGGCGCAGTCCTAGTTTACTGTAGCCCGGAACCCCTAGGCCTAAGCAATCCTCCTGCCTTGGCCTCCTGAGTAGCTAGGACTACAGGCATGTGCCACCACACCCAGCTATAATTTTTTAAACTTTTTGTGGAGACGGGATCTCATTTTGTCTCCTAGATTGGTCTCCAACTCCTGGGCTCAAGCAATCCTCCTGCCTTGGCCTCCCAAAGTGCTAGAATGACAAGCATGAACCATTGCACCTGGCCCCAGTTTCACTTACAGGAACAATGAACATTCTAAGTAAAACACCAGCAAAACTAATTAAATATGAAATTGTTAAAGAAGATAAAACCTGGTATTTACTATGTGCCAAGTAAGTGTTCTAAGCACTAACATGATCTCAGTTAATCCCTGCAGCTTTGAGATTACTATGCTTATTTTACACATTATGAAATATAGGCCAAAAGGTTAAATAGTCTGCTCAAAGATAAGTAGCAAATAAGCCACAGAGCCTGATTTTGAACCTTGGGAGGTTTGCACCAGCTAGTATTTAACCTCTGGCTATATTGTCCCAGTATGTGCCAGGATAGCAGTGTTAAACAGGTATTCTTGTTTTATGAACTCTTGAAATCAGAAAACAAAACAAGGATGCCCAGTAACACTGATGTTTGATAATATCTTGGCCAGTGCAAGAATACATCAAATAAAAGAGTTAACTATTGGAAAAAATGGTGGAATATAGCAGTATTTGCAGATGGTCACAATTTTAAACCTGGGAAAACCAAGAGAATCAAATCAAGGGTTAAAAATAAGAGTTTAGTGCCTGGTGTGGTGGCTCATGCCTGTAATCTCAGCACTTTGGGAGGCCGAGGCGGGTGTATCACCTGAGATCAGGAGTTCGAGACCAGCCTGGCTAACGTGGTGAAACCCCGTTTCCACTAAAAATACAAAAAAATTAGCCGGGCGTAGTGGCGTGTGCCTGTAATCCAAGCTATTCAGGAGGCTGAGGCAGGAGAATGGCTTGAACCCGGGAGGTGGAGGTTGCAGTGAGCCGAGATCTCCAACTTGGGCAACAAGAGCAAAACTGTCTAAAAAAGAAAAAAAAAAAAGTTTAGTAAGATGGTTTTATAACACATAAAGATGTTTAATAATTGGTACCATTTGGTTATGAAAAATCTTGACCAAAAACCTCATTCATTATAGCAATAAAAAATGAAATGCCCAAGGTGAGGGAATCTATAAATATTTGAGATTTTTACAAGAAAAGTATAAATTTAAGTGAAAAAAGACTTAAGAACAAATGAGAAATTTTTTCCAAGTTGAATCAGTGTAGTATTGGCCAGATAATACTGTCAGATCTTTTAAGAAGTTGACTTACGAAACACAGTAAAAGATACATACGAGCCTACTACATAAGCAACCTCACACATTAGTGGAGAAAAATAAAGGATTATTTAGAAAAAATTTTTTCTTACAGTTTTTGAGGCAGAATCTTGCTCTGTCACCCAGGCTAGAGTTTCAGTGGCGCGATCACGGTTCACTTCAGCCTCTACCTCCTGGGCTCAAGTGATCTCCCACCTCAGCGTCCCGAGTAGCTGGGACTACAGTAGGTGCACGCCACCACACTCGGTTAATTTTTGTAGTTTTTGCAGGTTTCACCATGTTGCCCAGGCTAGAGCAAAACATTTTTAAATGTTTGGTTATTCTTTGGGAAAATCAATTGTGATAATTAAGGTACCCTTTATATGAAAATATATCAGATGGGAGAATGTATAAAAACCATACATTAGAAGAAAACTTTTTTTTGTTTGAGACCAAGTCTCGCTCTTGTCCCCCAGGCTGGAGTGCAGTGGCGTGATCTCGGCTCACTGCAACCTCCACCTCCCAGGTTCAAGTGATCTTCTGCCTCAGCCTCCCAAGTAGCTGGGATTACAGGCACCTGCCACCACCCCCAGCTAATTTTTGTATTTTTAGTAAAGACGGGGTTTCGCCATGCTGGTCTTGAACTCCTAACTTCAGGTGATCCACCCACCTCAACCTCCCAACGTGCTGGGATTACAGGCATGAGCTCCTGGCCAAGAAAACTTATGTGAATATCAATTGGAGGAAAAAGCAGGCTTATTTTCATTGCTGTCGAGTGACAGAAGAAAAGAACTAAGAAAAATGCGTGAAAAAAATTTATGCGATGATGGCCAAAGTGTTGACATTTACCTCAGTATAGTAAAAGCTTATATAAACTGATAACTGTCATTTATTAGTAAGCTCCTTTTATGTTTCAAATGCTGCCCTAGGCATTTTGTTCATCTTAAAATTTTATAACTAATTGAGATACAGAAGGTCAGTGTTGGCCGGGCGCGGTGGCTCACGCCTGTAATCCCAGCACTTTGGGAGGCCGAGACGGGCGGATCACAAGGTCAGGAGATCGAGACCATCCTGGCTAACACGGCGAAACCCCGTCTCTACTAAAAACACAAAAAATTAGCCGGGCGAGGTGGCGGCGCCTGTGGTCCCAGCTACCCGGGAGGCTGAGGCAGGAGAATGGCGGGAACCTGGGAGGCGGAGCTTGCAGTGAGCTGAGATCTGGCCACTGCACTCCAGCCTGGGCGACAGAGCGAGACTCCGTCTCAAATAAAAAAAAAAAAAAAAAAAAAAGAAGGTCAGTGTTTTATCCCCAGATTTTGGTTCACACCGCTACTAAACAGCAGAGCTGGGATTTAAACTGGGGTCTGATAAGAGATGGTCTTAATCCTTAAAGCATGCTGCCTTTCAGGTAAGTTAAAAGCTAAAACACTGGACAAGTGAACAGCCAGATCAGATAGTGGCTAAATAAAGTAAATGTAAATAAAACAATGGGCGGTGCTGTTAGAGATTTTAACAAGTAGTAATGCTTAATGCAAGTAGGGTTGCATTGAGATGCATAAGGCAAGATGATCTCATATACTGCTGGTAGGGCCTTTCTGGGCAAGAGTTTGGTCCAGGATATAGCCAGATTGTTAAGATACTCATGTAAATAAACCAGGAAAAAATAAAATTCCTTTTTCATTCTTACTACAAGTGATCTTCAGTGTCTCAAAAAATCTAGCTGTTTTATTGATGATGGTGGTGGTGGTTGCTTAACTCTGAATATACTGAAAACTATTGGATTTTATGCTTCAAAATACTTTTTTTGAGACAAAGTCTCACTCTGTCACCGAGGCTGTGAGTACAGTAATGTGATCATAGCTCACTGTAGCCTCAAACTTCAGGGCTCAAGTAATCGTCTCTCCTCAGCCTCTCAAGTAGCTAGGACTACAGACGAGCACCTCCACACCTAATTTTTAAATTTCTTGTAGAGACAGGGTCTTGCTATGTTACCCAGCCTAGTCTTGAACGGGTCTCAGGCAATTTTCCTGCCTAGGCCTCCCAGAGTGCTGGGATTATGATGTGAGCCACCATGCCCAGCTGAATTGTATGCTTTAAATAGGTAAATTGTATGGTGTATGAATTTTATCTCAATAAAGCCAATATTTAAAATATCTAGCTATTTTAGCTATTGAGTGGAGAAGAAAATAGTTAGCTTTTTCGAACTTTGTGTTGTTAAAAATGTTCCAACAAGTTAGAGCCTTCCAGTTCATCTTGCACTGATTTTATTGGTACACCCCATTTAATGGAGTATCCTAAATCTACAGAAAGTGGAATTAGGTCTAAGACTGTCTTAGTGAGTGGAAAGGAGACAGAGCTGAGAGCTTGGTGAAATTACCTCTTTTTTTTTTTTTTTTTTTTTTTGAGACAGAGTCTTGCTGTCGCCCAGGCTGGAGTGCAGTGGGGCTATCTCGGCTCACTGCAAACTCCGCCTCCCAGGTTCATACCATTCTTCTGCCTCAGCCTCAGGTCCCAGGTAGCTGGGACCACACCTGGCTAATTTGTTGTATTTTTTAGTAGAGACAGGGTTTCACTGTATTAGCCACGATGGTCTCGATCTCCTGACCTCATGATCCACCCACTTCGACCTCCCAAAGTGCTGGAATTACAGGCGTGAGCCACCGTGCCTGGCCGAAATTATCTCTTAACAGGAGAACTCAGTTTCAGGTTTATCAGTCAGTTTTAAGACCACTTACTTGGGTTTTAGGAAACATCTTCTACCTCAGATTTTTTTAAAACTAATATGTGCATACAAACATAATCTCTGTTGATTTTCAGTTGTATCTCACCTTGTGAGGAGTACATGAAGATGGCCCTTGCTGTCTAGGGGCATGTATACATGTAAATGCATTTATTGTTAATTTTCAAATATAGGGGTGCATAAATCAGGGTAAAATCGCTCAAAGGTTCAGTGGGGAGGGAAAAAAAAAAAAAACTCATGTTGAGATGCTGGCTGCTGGGGGAATGAGACCAGTTAGATCAACCTGTTCTGATTATTCAGCAGTGAGAGCAGGATGGGATGCATGATGATGATGATGAAGTACGTGCCTGTAGGAGAAATGGCAACTAGTTGCCCACCTGGCCTGGGTCAGTGTGGTTAGTGGGAAGTTGAAAAGTTATTTATTTCGTGACATAGGCAGAGTTCCCAATAAATCTCGAGAATTATAGATACTTACTGATTTGAGGTATTAAAAACTGCCAAGAGAGACTTCTTTACGTCATCACTGACAATTAAAGAGAATTTTAAATAATGGAATTTTTTTCAACCAGGACTAACAAATATTTATGTGCAGGTTACTCTGCTGCACCCTACTGTAAGTGGAGGGTTCTCTGTCTTTGCTAGATTGAGAAATGGACATGTGCAGGAAAGTTGGCTAGTCATAGGGAATCAAAATAGTCGCAGATTAGTAGGGGTGAACAAATGTCCTGACTTCCCAGACAGCACACGTTTATGCCTATTGTCCTGATGTATTTATTCATTGTGCCCCGCTTCATTCTCCAATTTGCCCTGGTTTGGATGATAAATTGTCGTCTTACCATTCAGCAGTTGCAAGACTAGCTGTTTCTGGACCGCCTCCTCTCATTTTTTTGCTGTTAAGGATGCAAGACTATTGTATTAGGTTCTAGGGTGTCCCCCTGACGTACCCCCAAGGTAGTTTGATTCTCAGGTGTTGCTTCTGGAGCTGTAGTATTCCTTCTTTGAAACTAAAAGGGGTTTCAGTAGATTGCCTTGACTTTTCTTCCTTCTCAATGAGAGCTGTATGCCGTTAGCACTTCTGGCTCTAAAGTATTTGACTTTGCTTGAAAGGAGACTCTGAATGTAAACACTGTTTTTGCCCAAATTCTCTCTTCCTTCACTCTCCCATAAGTAGCTTCTCAGGAGCTACTGAAAGAGAAATTAGGGAGTTGCAGATTTTAAATGGTCGTTACTGGATGCCTTATAACTCTAAAAAAGGACTGTTTAAGGAGACAGTGTGGCAGTATTCCTATACTTACATATTTATATAATGTTTAATTCTTTATTTTCCATATCCCTTCCAAGTTTTAGAGCAAATGTTTCCAAGGGAAATACCAGGAGTTTCACAAGATCGTTTTGGGAGTTGAGTTTAGGATGGCCAGGGTAAAAAATTACATTTAATTTGCATTTGCTTGTATAATCTTGAACTTTATTCTCAATTTGTGAAAATAAGACATACTGTTTTTACACTTTAATTTTTTCTTTGTTTCTTCCCCTGTTAATGACACATTTCAGATCTCCATCCCCAAAAGTAGATATGCAGAATATATGGAAGAATAAAAGACAGTGCCACTCTCAGCCTGCACTAAGCCAGTTTGGCCCTCTAAAAGGTGAAGAGAAGAAAGATCTGACCCCTGCCCTCAGAGGTAGCCCTTTGTATTAATTGGAACTCTCATGTTTCTTCCAACAAAACAGGGATTTAGTAAAATTTTATTTTGGGGAAAAGGAAGGAGGGCATCTGGGTCTCAAAAGCTGGAACCAAGAATACAGGCACCTTTAAGACTGTCCATTTCCTACTGCATTTCCTTGCTTATTCGCCCCATGATCTCTGTGCAGACTAGATTTTTCCACCTGATAGAAAATCTGGCCACCTGCATTTCTTAAGTATGTATCATGGAACTTCAGCCCTTGGATAGACTGACTTCCTGTTCGGTGTCTAGCTTGCCCCTCCCTAACCTCTCAGTTAGGTTGAGGCCAGCAGGGGTGTGGTCATGTAAGGCCTTAGTACCACCCACTGGAGCTATGTGAGTGGTATGTGTGAGTGGGCGAGTTGCCAGAAATAAATGGTGCTGGGGGTGATATAGAATGACCCTGTGACCTTTCCGAGGATTGGTGGAGTCTGTCGTCTTCCCCTCCCATTTGTTTAGGCGTCCAGAATCAAATTCCGTAGACTTCTTGGTTATTTGACCCAGACCACATCTTCATTCCTGTTATTTTGCCCTTTATCTCTCGTTAGTCTTAAAGGTAGGCCCTGTTTTAGGGCTTTTGGCCGCAGGTGTCATGAAGGCCTGAGGGAGTCTAAAAGGGCTGGCCCACAGGATCCCAGAGGCATTCCACCCTGACTGAGGAGCCACTGCACTTATATTCACTCAACTGCGGAGGGAGGAAATGGAATATGTGCCCCACCCAGGTGGAACACTCTTCTGCATTATTAGTCTTCTGGTCTAAACCACCAATATTTGGCAACGGTGGTGGGGTTGTGTTTTCTGTTGAGTCATAGGAAAGCATCAAGTGACCAATACTTGTTGATTGGGTAGCATTTGGTTTATCTCATCGGCCTGTTTTCCATTTACATTGTGCTCTTTGCTGGTCACCTCCCCTGATACCCTTCGAATCCTTGTTGTTTTCCTTAATTTCCTTAGAGAGTTTGGAGTAGAATGTGGAATCGCAGTTTACAGGTAGAGCTCAGCCATTATTTTATTTATTTTTTTATTTTTGAGAGAGAGTTGTTGCTGTGTCACCCAGGCTGGAGTGCAGTAGTGCAATCTCGCCTCACTGCAACCTCTGCCTCCTGGGTTCAAGCAGTTCCCTTGCCTCAGCTTCCTGAGCAGCTGGGATTACAGGCATGCGCCACCACACCTGGCTAATTTTTGTATGTTTAGTAGAGATGGGGTTTCACCATGTTAGCCAGGCTGGTCTTCAACTCCTGGCCTCAAGTGATCCGCCCGCCTCGGCCTGCCCAAGTGCTGGGATTATAGGCATGAGCCACCGCTCCCAGCTCAGCCATTATTTTAATTTATGAATGGTTTGTATACCTGGTTAAAAATTAATTTTTTGGGGGGAGGTTGTGGGGAGAACAGAGTCTCCTTCTGTCACCCAGGCTGGAGTGCAGTGGTGCAGTCACGGCTCACTGCAGCCTTGACCTTGCCAGCTGAAGCAGTCCCCCTACCCCAGGCCCCCAAGTAATTGGAACCCTAGGTGCGCACCACCACACTCAGCTAATTTTTAAACTTTTTTGTAGAGACCAGGTCTCACTGTGGTGCCCAGGCTGGTCTTGAACTCCTGTGCTCAACCAGTCCACCTGCCTCAGCCTCCCAAAGTGCTGAGATTATAGGCATGAGCTACCATGCCCAACAACAAAAAAAATATTTTTCTATAAAGACCATTTAGACTTTAATATCTATAATGGCTTGCATGTAATAGGGGCTTGAAAAGTATGTTGAAGAAACTTGGAAGTATTTTTATTCATCTTTACTTACCAGAAAGGAGAACAACAGGAACTAAGCAGTTACTACAGACTGCATAGGGGCTCTTCTAGAGATGGAAGAGTTATGCCGACCATCTCTCACGTTTGAGTGGGCTGGTTTGCTGTTACTCATGGATAGAACGTATTTGACTCTCAAGAAAAATGTAAGTTTCCTTTTTTGCTGCACATTGTACATGTTGATGGCTTTAACACATTTTCTCTGTTTGACTTAATGTAGTAATCTCTTCCCAGATAGGATGTCCCTGTCACGTTGTTACCTATTTCTACCACAGTGAGAATATTGACATGCTAGATCTTAACAGTATTTAACAAATTTATTGTGGTGGTAAGGTTAAAAGCTACACCCTCATGCTAAAATTAGACTTTTTCATGTTCTTTGCCCGCCATTTTAGGGAAATGGAGAAAATTAGGGACATGTTTCCTTCTCTCGTTTTTTCTTTTTTTTTTTTTTTTCTCCCCTTCTGTCTCATCTTCCACTTCACACCAAGCAATTAGATAAAAAGCAATGGAAAAGTAAAGAGAGACGAAATTACTCTCAGGGCAAGGTTAGTATCAAATGCCTGTCTTTTACACTAGCTGGATGAAGCCTACACATTTGGCTTTGAGTTTGAGTAGCCAGAACAAAGAAAGAGCGAGCAAATCCAAGACAGTTTATGAGGTAAAAAGAAAGCCAACCACTTAGGAGAAGCGTAATTTTCTATAATTGAGACCCTGTGGATCCTTTATTAATGCGAGCTCTGGGTCCTTAATATACTTCTCAAATCTCAGTCAGGAGGAGGGAAGGAGGGGAGTCAAAAAAATCTCAATAATTTGACATTGCTCAACTCTCAACAGTGTCTGTAAAAATGAAGTACCTGAGTTCAAGTTTAAGGTATATTAGTAGAAGACATAAAAGACAGTATTAGGCCAGAGTGCAGTTTAATTAAATCATTTTTCTGATGCTCTGGAGCTGTGGAAGTGGCCCTCTATAATTATTCATGCTGCCTACCTTTTAATTAAAATTGAGTACCAGAGAGGTCCAGGGTTAGTGTCTGGTAGCTGCTCTGGCTTTAACAGTTGGCTCTAATAACAACCAACACTAGTATCTGCCTTTCAAAACTTAACCAGGACTTGATTTCAAATCTAGTTACGTAAGTTGACTTGGAGGCCAGGTTAGTGTTTTCCTTAGAAACTGGTTATGCACCCAACATGCAGACATTTTTAATAGACACTGTTTTAAAGTAATTTTTAGAAAAAATTTTTTAAATTGATGACACTGAAACCCAATATATAAAACTGATAAGAGTGAGGTGTTTGGGCTGAAGAGATAGACCCTCACCTGCTCCAGATCTTAGAATAAGGCTTAAAAGCCACTGTCAGAATCATGGCTACTGTCATTTTAGTTTGACAAGACTTCAGTGCCTGGATCGCTGTTCTCCCACTGTTATGGAACAAGTTCACCCTATCTCCCCACTACCCTCTTAGGACACCTGCAGAACATCTAATTTTAAACAATATAACTTCCTTTTCAAGCCACTATGAGTCTGAGAGATTGGCAATATGGTTAACAATGACCCCAGCATTTAGGGGGAGAGAAAAATCCAGAGGATAGATTTTTGAGGCCTGCACGGAAATGATCATCTCTGTCTGTTAGAGGTTACAGAGCGCTGTCACAAATATTTTGTTTAGTCCTCACGTTGACTTATGTTAGTAATATTCTTCTGAAATAGTAAAGGAAAAATGAAATCCCATTTTTGTAGAGGAAAATAAGTTTTTAATGTAAGTAAATGTATCCATTGTAGCTCTTCTGAGTGGTTTTAGGCCTCTCACTAAAACTTAAATGTTTATGTTCCTTTGGATATAAGATACTTTTGTTGTGCATTTTAGATACTGCTTTGAGATTAAAAAGCAAGTTTTCCAGTTTGACTATATTATGATGTCAACACTTACCTGGAAAGCACCACTCCATAAAGTGTGGAATGTTCTTTGAGCAATAAAAAAGGTATGTGGTTATTCTGTAAACAGCACTTGGGTTTTTCACCTTCTGCCTGCCTTTTCACTTCATTACCCATCAGAGCTTGACGAAATTACAAAGTCATTTTTCTTGCCTTATCATACTTCAGACTGTTGCATAAAGTCTTCCAGTCAAACATTTTCTGACCCTTATCCAAATTTTTCATTCTACGCAATGCAGTTCAAGAAACGTCTCTGCTGAAGTCTGGGACCTTCAGCACAGAGTGCCCTGTCTCTGCATATTAATCTTCCATGAATTTCAGTCTTCTGTATTTGTGCCTTTCTCCCCAGCTGTATTCTAAGTCCTGGAACACCTAACGAGTATGTACCACTTATCATTCCTGCCATTTAGTTCTCATCTTTTGGTTTATGAGCTGAGTTTAGACTGTATGATTGGGAACTTTTTTCCTCCAAAAACACAAGCAAGAACTTTTATATTTGATCATGCCAGTCAGTTGGCAAATGAGGTTTGGTTACTTGCTCTGAAGTTCAGTATTGTTTAGCCTCATCATCTCATCGGGATCAAGACTTCATATGCCAGTTAGTGTGTTGATGTGGAGGAGTGGAGTGGAAAGAATATGTTGATTGGTTAGGAAAATTCTCAACAGAAATTATCCTTGGGTAGAATGTTCTATGTGATCCTCTACAGGGCTGTGTACTTGTGCATTCTGTGATTCTAAATACTGCTGCTGGAAAAAGTCTGTTTACACTAAATACCACCATACGGCAGCCTTTGAGCAGTTTAAAAAGAAACCTTCCAATCTCCTACTATGGTGGTTCAGCTCAGGCTGGTTTTGTGGCATGTTTGTGTTTTTGTGGGCATTTGGCCAGAACAGAAATAGCAATGCTTAGACCTTGAAGGAGAGTGATTTTCCAGGTTTATATCTGATGCTGTAGAAATAAGTTTAAGGTTATAAATTTTGCAAATAAAACTTTTTTTCAAAATAGTTATTCATTGGAATGACTAAAAGGAAAAACTAAAAACCATTTCACCACTCTCAGGTATGACTTTTTAGAACCATAGCATTTCTAATCTTCCTTAATTCTTTGACACAAAAGTAATTTTATGGAAGGCCTTTTCCCCATACTTGAATTTTCAAGTTTTCTCATTTGTTTAGGTATTCTTTTAAAGGAGTTATCTTTATAAAAGAGCAGGATTCGCTATTTACTTTTCTTATTTACCGAAACATGGGTGAGGCTGTGATGTTTGCCTGTGATCATATGGACTGTGTTTATACAGCCAAGTGAGAGTAAATTTAACCAGAAGGAAAATAGATATTTTAAAAATGTAGACATTGATTAACCTTTTGTATTTTAAAATATAGTACTTATTTGTCTAGAAATAGCTAAAGTTCCCATTTTCTGAAACTAGTTCTAAAAATATGATAATGTAACTCTTAATTTCTTAGGGTATCTGTGACTAAATCATTGTAAGTAAAACTAAAGATGGCAGATTTATATTGATAAAAGACTAACATATTCATAGAAATCAGTCATGTATTACAGATGTTTCTAAATAATGCTTTGTAATATGAAACTATAATTTGAAGTCCTTTTTTTTTTGAGATGGAGTTTAGCTCTGTTGCCCAGGCTGGAATGGAACAGCGCGATCTCTGCTCACCACAACCTCTACCTCCCAGGTTCAAGCAATTCTCCTGCCTCAGCCTCCCGAGTAGCTGGGATTACAGGCATGCGCCACTACACCCGGCTCACTTTGTATTTTTAGTAGAGGCGGGGTTTCTGCATGTTGGTCAGGCTGGTCTTGAACTCCCGACCTCAGGTGATCTGCCCAACTTGACCTCCCAAAATGCTGGGATTACAGGTATGAGCCCCCACATCCAGCCTCTAATTTGATGTCTTAAATCATGATAAAGTCTTTGTGCTTTGCCATAATTTGAGAAGTTGAGCATTGTGAATATGATTGCTATCATTAGTACAAAAGAGCTATTCAAATTGATTTTAAATCTACTAACTGCAGGTTCAATCTCATCAGTGAGTTATAAATCACCTTAGTGGGTTATGACTAGCATTTACAAGGAAGGGAAGGAGTGGGGAGCTAGGATAGAACAAAATAGAATAAAGAATGTCAGTATAATTTTACATAGTAAGTGTAAGTGCTATTTGGTGGCTCTTGTTTTCTTTGTATGAATGTATGTACATCATGGGTCATGAGGTCAAAGAAGTCTATATGCCACCAGTGATACTATAATGCAGTTAGGTGGCCTGGTGGCCTCGTGGTTATTTAATGACTACACAACATACAGATTGATGAGAGGCTTTATTGGAAAACTCCAGTACTGTCTTCCCTGACCTATTCATACTTTTAATAGGAAGTAAAGGAAAACTTGTGCGACTTGCTAATCAGATTTGTAGTTGACAGGAATCTGGTAGGGGAAGCTAGTGTATACTGGATAACAGCATTAAGATCCAGGAAAAAAAATTTAAATGCCATACTACATACTGAGTCTAAATCAGAAGGAATTAAATAGGAATAATTGTTCAATCCTGCTGGCATGTCCCAAAATGCAGTAATACAGCGGACCCCAACCTTTTTGGCACGAGGGACAGTTTCGTGGAAGACAGTTTTTCCATGGACTAGGGCTGGTGGGGTGTGCAGGGTGGGGGATGGTTTCAGGATAAAACTGTGCCACCAGGCCGGGCGCGGTGGCTCACGCCTGTAATCCCAGCACTTTGGGAGGCCGAGGCGAGCGGATCACAAGGTCAGGAAATCGAGACCATGGTGAAACCCCGTCTCTACTAAAATAGAAAAAATGAGCCGGGCGCAGTGGCGGGCGCCTGTAGTCCCAGCTACTCGGGAGGCTGAGGCAGGAGAATGGCGTGAACCCGGGAGGCGGAGCTTGCAGTGAGCCGAGATTGCGCCACTGCACTCCAGCCTGGGCGACAGAGCAAGACTCCGTCTCAAAAAAAAAAAAAACTGTGCCACCTCAGATCATCAGGCATTAGGTTCTCATAAGGTGCGGACAACCTAGATCCCTCAAATGCGCAGTTCACAATAGGGTTCACACTCCTGTGAGATCCAATGCTGCTGCTGATCTGACAGTAGGCAGAGCTCAGGCAGTAATGCTGTCTTGCCCACTGCTCACCTTCTGCTGTTACTAGCAGTCCACTGGACCCGTACCAGTCCGCAGTCCAGGGGTTGGGGACCTCTGCAGTAGTATACAATGGATGAAGGTGGGGCTTCCTGTGCAACATGTACAAAAGACTTGGGTCAATTAAATTGCTCAGTAGAAAGCGTTTTAGCTGTGTGGTGTGACTGTTAAAACTTAACGTAATTTAAGATCACATTTATGAAATATATGGAAAGGTAGTCTTGCCTGGTTAGCTAACATATGGGGAGTATGGGATCCAGTTTGGAGCACCACACTCTGAGAGGAGCAGTGACAAATAGGAATGTCTGGAGAATAATTCAGATGGTCCCCTGATTGAGTTAATTCCCCCAAGGTTTATCTCCCTCTGTAACAAAACCACAGCTGGACAAATTTTACGGGAATTTGGTTTGCTGACTATGCTAATGGTGGTGCAGATTCAATGTGAATATGTGGTTCTCGTTCCCAGACAGCTCACAGGATAGTTTTGAGATGGTTATTTACATATTAACATGTCTTATTAGACTGTTGAAAATGCTTTCAGCTCTTTCTTCATGACATCTCTTTCATTTTATCCCAATTCTGGATGCCACCATGCTTAAGACACAAGGATACAGGTCTGCTTCAGAATATTCCTACCTGATACCCATGGAAATGGTTGCTCAGATTTGATATTTTGTCAGTTTACTTCTGTATTTGCCTCTGGCTTGACTTGGACGGGGATAAGGTCTAGGAATGGGAATTTATCTTTTTCCTTAAAAGATGGAGTCTCACTTTTTGCCCAGGCTGGTCTCTAATTCCTAGCCTCAAGCAGTCCTCCTGCCTCAGTCTCCCGAGTAGCTGGGATTACAGGCGTCCATGCCCAACTCTAGGAATGGGAATTTGATCACATCATGAGTTGGAATCTAATTCTAAAAGGTATGTGTATACATTCAGTTCT
The DNA here is from genome assembly GCF_003255815.1 of Theropithecus gelada. Classification (NCBI taxonomy): domain Eukaryota; kingdom Metazoa; phylum Chordata; class Mammalia; order Primates; family Cercopithecidae; genus Theropithecus; species Theropithecus gelada. The sequence continues at coordinate 107,398,945 of NC_037680.1, forward strand.
TAAAATATCCTCAAATCATAAGGCTATAATTTTGAACAATATATCAAATTTAAATAAGTTTATGTAATGTTATACTTATTCAACGTGTATTTAGATATACTTACCATATAAAGAATATGTTTTGCCTCCCCCAGATTAACTTAATTAGTTGCTGGCTAAGTGGAGGAAAGTCACAAATTCTTACAGTGATTTCTTGATTTACTTTTTTGTCTATAACTAAGCAGTGCCATAATGAAAGCAGCCATCCTTTCTCAAACTGGATAGTATAGTGAGATTCATTAAATGAGACTCTACTAGAATGGCTTATTTCAGAAAGATACCATTGCTTGACCATAAATGTTTGATATCTATAAATATGAAATTTTGGATTCATATTCAGGATGCAGTTCCAAACCTAGTAGGAAATCCAAAATTTCTAAATAAAAAGATTTACAGGTAAATCTTATAAGAAAATAAAACTTCTTATATTAAGTGACAAAGTTGAAATGCAAATGGCAAACTAGGAGAACATATTTGCAAAAAAAAAAAAAAAATGTAAACAGCCAAAGGGATAATGTTCATAATTATTCAATATCCTACAAGTCAATAAGAAAAGGATTCCAAATTGGGCAATAGAGATGTGCAATTTCAGTAAGAAAATAGAAATGGAAGTATGTTCATTGTCATTAATGATTGGCAATTCAAATTAAAGAATTGATCAGAGGGGTGGAAAGAAGAGGAAGTCAAGAAGACAGCATTTTTAGTCTGGCAGATTGAAAAGGTTAATAGGTCCTAGTGTTGATTAGCTGGCAAAGAAATGGCTGCCATCATGGACTTTTGATGACTGTGTAAACTGGCCTAAGTTTTTGGTATGAGTTAAGAATCTTTGTGTTTTGACTCTCAGACTGCTGCTGCCTTATCTGAGTCACTCAGAATCTTCCTTGGCTGCATTTTACTCTCATATCTGGTGTACATAACTGCACAGAATATTGTGTGGTCTCTTTGTGGCCGGGTTAGCCCTTTGTTTAGCTAGTCCTTATGAATAGCTTTCTAAGGTGGACAGGACAGGTCTAATTACCTCAAGCTTTATAACGATGAGGAAACTGGCATTTGAGCTCAGTGACTGTCCTGGGTCTGGTTAGTAGAGAGGAAGACAAGGAGTTGCGGTTTCTTTCCCTTCTCTCACTCTATAGGACTTCCGCAGACAACTAGGCTGGCACTAAGACACAGTAAGGCTGGCTACATCTGCACAGAAAGGAAGGAACAGATAGAGTAACTCATTAAAAATAAGACCCCCCAAAGACGAATGTTTTTGCTGAAATAGTTACAAAGCAACCTGTCGTTTGGAAAAATGCTGTGATGACCCCCTACTGACTCTAGAAAGAGTTGTGTTCATCTGACAGTTTCAAGTGTGAAGAAAATATGTATTTACTTTTATAATTAATCTAAAGGACATTATTAAAGATAGTTTTGTGTGGAGTTATTGATAAAAATATTGGAAGTTTTGCCAAGCTACATTAATATAGAAAATTTAAACATAGGGCTGTAGACCTTAATTTTTAAACTTGTTTTTCTTTGTGATGTTATTAAGCTACTTTAGAACTTGATAATCATTTAGTCACAACTAGAAGAAACTCATTTAGAAGAGTACTCACTTTGATGGCAGCTTGTTTCAGTACTGAGCAAACTGCCTTTCTTGTAAACAATAAAAGACATTTGAAAACTGCTAATTGGGGCCAGTATTAAGTTAGGGCAAAAAATAAATATTAATATAAAAAAGAAACCTTTTGTCTGCAAAAATCAGGTATGTGTATGTGTGTGTATATATATGGTTATTAGAACTTAGAAGAATAAAGTCACAGAGCTCTGCTACATGATACTTTTTTTTTTTTGAGGCGGAGTCTCACTCTATCACCTAGGCTGGAGTGCAGTGGCACGATCTCAGCTCACTGCAAACTTCGCCTCCTGGGTTCAAGTGATTCTCCTGCCTCAGTCTCCCTAGTAGCTGGGATTACAGGCATCTGCCACCATGCCCGGCTAATTTTTTAATTTTTAGTAGAAACGGGGTTCACCATTTTGACCAGGCTGATCTGGAACTCCTGACCTCAAGTGATCCACCTGCCTTAGCCTCCCGAAGTGCTGGGATTACAGGCATGAGCCGCAGTGCCCAGCCCCATGATACATTCTTAACTTCGAAGAGCTACTTAGTTGTAGTCAGTTTGGTTAAACTTCCAGCCGTATTATATATACTTTTTGCTTTTTGGTGACAGAGTCTTACTGTGTCGCCCAGGCTGGAGTGCAGTGGCATGATCTCGGCTCACTGCAGCCTCCACCTCCCAGGTTCAAGCAAACCTCCTGCAGCCTCCTGAGTAACTGGGACTACAAGCACGCACCACCATGCCTCGCTAATTTTTGTATCTTTAGTAGAGATGGGGTTTCACCATGTTGGCCAGGTTGGTCTTGATCTTTGACCTCGTGATCCGCTCGCCTCAGCCTTCCACAGTACTAGGATTACAGGCGTGAGCCACCACACCTGGCCTCCAACCATATTTTGAAGTGTATTCTATAACTGTGTTTAGATGTTACAGTGTATGTTTATACATGTCCTGCCTTGTTCCAGAAAGAATTTAAGGGAGCTTGTAACAGTCTGTTGTATTTATCATAACTTTGGTTTTTGAAATCTGTAACAACTGCATGGTACACTGAAATCACCACAGTAAAATTTGATAATAGTAGTATGAGTCTCTTAGTAAGTATTTGAGGTTTAACGTGAAGTTCCTGTTTGTAAAATTAACACATAGCTTTCTGCAAGAGGTGTTGCTACTTTGTAAAATGATTTTTCTCTAAAAAATGAGCTACTAAAACAAAGCCCTCTGTTTTCTCTAAGCAAATATATTTTGTTGCTCCAGTGAAGAATGAACCTTACCGTTACAGCATATTTCATAAACATTCATAATTTGACATTTCTCGTTTACTATAAAGGAAATTTTTAAGGATTAACAGAAAGCCTTTTTTAAGAGGAATGTAAGTATTTTTAAACAATACATTCACTAAGCCCATTTCATTAAGTACTCATTTCTATAATTCATTCATTCATTAAAGATAGGTTAGCACAAGAATTATTTAATACTTTAGATTACCAAAATGGAATTAATGGTCTACTTGACATATATAATAGGTATATCTAGCTTTAGGATCATAGAGAATGTTCTGCTAACAATGGTCTACCTTTACCCTTGCTTCTCTATTCTAGAAAGGTTTAAAAAATTTGAACTCTTTGAAAAATCTTTTTAAGTGTTCTGAGAAAAATGTAGACATGTGCCTAAAGGAACCTTGTTTTAGTTAAGATGCTATTTTCCCAAAGGACGATGAGTATGTAGAGAAGCTCATGGTCCTCAGAGCTATGCTTGCACTCCGGAGACTTGGTTGGGACTGGAAGGTACTCTCTATGCAGCATATATCTGAGATTTAATAGAAAAGGAACTTTATCAATGATTATTTTATAGAATAGGAACTTTAATAGAAAAGGAACTTTATCAATGATGAGCAATAATCCTCTTAAAAGCAGATGAAGCTGGGGTATGGGCCAAGCTTTTTAAAATTTTTTTCTTTTTTCTTTTTCTGTTTTCTTTTGGCGGGGAGTGGTGGTGGTGGGACAGAGTTTCACTCTTGTTGCCCAGGCTGGAGTGCAGTGGTGCCATCTGGGCTCACTGCAACCTGCCGGGTTCAAGCGATTCTCCTGCCTCAGCCTCCAGGGTAGCTGGTACTACAGGTGCATGCCAGCACACCTAGCTAATTTTTGTATTTTTAGTAGAGACAGGGTTTCACTATGTTGGCCAAGATATTCTCGATCTCCTGACCTTGTGATCCACCTACTTCGGCCTCCCCCAAAGTGCTGGGATTACAGGCATGAGCCACCGTGCCAGACCAAAATCTTAAAAAAAAAAACAAAACTTTTTTTCTTAAGGATAGGGGCATTCAGGGGTACCCTTTTCATATTTATTGACTCATAATCTTAGAAATTGCCCTATGCCTATTTGGTCGGGATTTAACAAAATCATTCAGCAAACATTTATTTGTGATTACTGTTTAAAATTATATTTTTATGTTTTACTTTTTTTTTTGTAATACTCGATTTATGTGTAAGATGACGGAACAAGTAAGTACAAAAAGTAGAATCTGGAATCAGAAGACTTGCCTTGAATCCTGACACCTACATTCAGTGTGTAATGTCACGGCCAGCCTTTTATGTGGCTTTAAAGGTATACAGCAATTAGTTACCATGGGAGCTAGAGAAAGGGTGCAGGGTGGTTTCATGGATGGAAAGTGTTCGCAGACATTGGGTTAGGGAGTACACATCACAATATATAACATGCCTTAGACAGTTACTCATTCCAGTTTAACACTGATAAAAGCAGTCAATCCAAAAAAGCTGTGACGCTCCATAGCAGGATGGCTCTATAAGCCTGGTTGCACTGTTAGGAACCCAGATCAAGCCTTTAAATATTCCATCTTGGGTATTACATGAAGCCATCACACTTTAGTCACAATATTACCAGGTTTATATTCATGGCATAAACAATATTCAGGCAGACAAATTAGAGTTGCTCAGCAAACGTTGTGAGTTCAGCTTTGGGGTAGCAATAGAGAAATTATAGGCACTTTGCTAGATTTCCTGCTCACTTACCCTCCAAGAGCATCTTGGTTCTGGCCTCTAACTCCTTTCTGCATGGGTTTCAGGTGAAATTTTTCTAGTTAACTCTTGGTTATTTATGTATCATTTCTGTGGGTTTTTTTTTTTTTTGGTTGGTGTGATTTTTGTTTTGAGAAATGTTATTCAGTCCCACTCTGCAAATGTATCTGGGGTCTTATGCAAAGCAGCATGCCAAATGTTATAAGAATATAAAATGACTGTTAATATACAACTTTGCTATCAAGAGGCTTCCAGATTAATTGGGAGTGATACATACATAATAACACATAATCAAGGTTTTAAAAATCTTACAGGTATAAGGAGGGTCTTACACTTTTACTGTGGAGATCTTTATGGAGAAGCTGGTGTTTGAAAGTGGTCTAGAGGCCTGGCGTGGTAGCTCATGCCTGTAATCCCAGCACTTTGGGGAGGCCGAGGCAGATGCAGGAGAATCGCTTAAATCTGGGAGATAGAAGTTGCAGTGAGCCGAGATCACGTCACTGCACTCTAGCGTGGGCAACAGAGTGAGACTCTGTCTCAAAAAGAAAAAGAAAAAGTGGTCTAGATATGGGCAACATTTTGACAAGTAGAGGAGTGAGGGCATTTCTGAGGAGGGATTACCCACATTGGCATTGCTGTAGTTTCCAAAAATTACTTCAGGGAGAGAAGGGGAGAGGAGCACTATGAACCACTTGTTGATGGCATTGCCCATGGAACTGTGTCCTCTGTAGATATTCTTCCTCTTACCTGCCATCAACAAGGTGAGTTTAATTGAATTGCAGTGGACAAAATGAAAACACATGTAGATTGGAACAGTTAAGTAAGAAAGCTTTGAGACCCTGTAGAAGGAAAAGGTAGTGTTTATGTCTGAAACATGGATTACAGTGGTCATTTTGTAGTTAGGCATAAATCTAACTTTGAACTTCTTGGCAAATAAGGGGGAAAATTTACGCATAATACAATGGATAATACAGTTTACCTTCCAGTGATTTGAGACATACCAGTTCTTCAAATAGAAACTTTTGCCTTACTACTATTTTTTAAATTATGAAATATGTAAGTATATACATATAGGCTGCAGTATAATGAATTTCCAGCTTCAACAGTTAATACTTTGCTTGCTGTTTCATCTCTCCCCTGCTTTGTTCTCTCAGAGAGGTGGAACTAAAGTATTTTAAAGGAAATCGCAAATCACTCATACTTCCACATGTATGTCTAACTGATAAGGATATTTTTTACATACATTACTATGTTTCATCATAATACCTAACAAAATTAACAGTAATTCCTTAATTGTCATACCCAGTGTATAATTTCCTTGATTGCCAACGTATCTTTTTTTCAGTTGGTTTATTTGGATCAGGATCCAGGGAGGGCCCATGCATTGTATTTGACTATATGAGGCTCTTATTATTTAAGTCTCTGCTCTCTTTTTTTTTTTTTTTTCCTTTTTCTCACGTTGTTTGCTTTTTTGGAGAAACCTAACATCTGTCTTGTGAAGTGTCCCATTTTCTGGGTTTAATTTACTGCTTCCCTGTGGTGATGTTAAACTTGTTCCTTCCTCTTGTTGCCTGTAGACTGACCACTACATCTAGAAGCTTGATTTGATTCAGAATTGTAGTTGGGCTGGGGTGGGAGGGGAGAATCAGATTTTGATAGATGATGCTTTGTACTTCCTATTGTGTCGTATCATGAGTCACACTGGTGTGTGGTTGTCCTAATAGATTAGTGTTGTCCATGTACTTAGCCTGTGTATCCTCTATGAAATTCCCCATCAGCCTTTCACCTAATGGTTAAGGCCATTGGTGATTGTTGCCTAGTTGCATTATTTCATCAAGAATTACAAAATGGGCTTGGTGCGGTGGCTCACACCTGTAATCCCAGCACTTTGGGAGGCCAAGGCAGGTCGATCACTTGAGGCCAGGAGTTCGAGACCAGCCTGGCCAGCATGGCGAAACCCCGTCTCTACTAAAAATACAAAAATTAGCTGGGCATGGTGACACACACTTGTAGTCCCAGCTACATAGGGAGGCTGAGGCACAAGAATCGTTTGAACCTGAGAGACAGTTTGCAGTGAGCTGAGATCATGCTACTGTGCTCCAGTCTGGGCAGTAGAGTGAGACTGTTTCCAAAAAGAAAGAAAGAAAGAAAAAAAAAATATATATATATATATATATAAAACAAAATGGTAATTTTTTTCTTTCCACACTTACTAGTTATGAATCTCCTATGAAGAACTTTCCCTTGTCATCTGTTTGGTTATCCTGAAATATAGTCTGTACAGAAAAAGGCAGGATAAATGTGCATCCCTCCCTCTTTTTTTTGAGTATTGCATTGTTGCCTTCACAACCTCCAAGGTAACCAATGAAAATTATTTCTAGTATTATTATAATTGTAATGGGCTCTAATGTTTTACATATATTCTTATATATACATGTTACTATTAAATATACAATATTTTAATGTATGCAAATTCTTGATTTCCACGTTAATGCATTGTAATAATTTTTTTTATGCTCAAATTCTACCATCTTAGACCTTTGCAGCACTTTTCAACTTAGCTCCTGTGCCTTTTTTAGCATGACCTCATAAGTACAATATTTGCTCTCTGGAGTAACATATCCCTGGCTCATCTTGAGTATTTCCTACTCTTTCATGAAATCTTGGTTTCTTTTAGTAGGAAATGATCATGTGCTGATTTTTTAAAAATACACTTTTATATTAGAAAAAAAAATGCACATTGTAAATGCTTAACCTTAAGAAAAATATAAATATCAAGTCATGTTCTCACTACCCGTTATTAACCTTTGATATTTTTTCTCTTAGCATATCCCTCTGCATATATAAAGATGGAATTATATGTATGCAAACTTATATTCAAAGTGTTTTCACTTAAGAGGAGTTGTAGACATTTTTTCATGTCAATAGAAATCCTCAGAAGCATTGATTTTAAATTACTTCTGAATGTTCAGTTCTGTTCGCTGAGAATTCTGGTTGGTTTTCCTTTTCCTACTGTATTAAATAACTATTCAGTGGCCATCTTTGTATATAAATCTTAAAGAAGTAGTAGATTATGAGGATACACTCGTAGAAGTGTAATTGCGGGCTTAGAAACATTTTTAAGGTTACTGATACATATGAATATATTGATTATAGTATGAAAGATACTGGACAACCTGACAGACACTGCATAAGAGTTGGTAAAAACCTGCTTTGAAGTCCCAGCTTTTTCGCTTTACTAGCTAGCTTCATGATACTTGAACAAACTAGCCAATAATTTTAAGACTTAGTTTACTCATCTGTAGAACAGAAATAATAGAACTTCTTGTAGGAATGAACGAATGGAAAATCCCACGGTTACTTTCAGGATCAAAATAAATAATAGTTCAAGCTACAGATATTCTACAAATATGTGCCTTCTGTGGTTTCAGTGTTGTTTGTTTCCATCAAAACTTATGCTGAGGCTTGGTCCCTAATGTGGCAGTGTTGGGAGGAGATATCTTTAAGAGGTGATTAGGTCATTAAGAGGAATTAATGCCTTTCTCCCGTGATTGAGTTCTCGGTGTTTTGGGACTGGATTAGTTAATGCCAAAGCAGGTTTTAATAAAGTGAGGCCACCTCTGCTGTTTGGTCTCTTCACATACGTCCACCTCTTCTTCTCCACCTTGTTAAGATATAGCACAAAACCCTCACCAGAAGCTGACCAGACGCCGCCACCTGATCTTGTACCTCTCAGCCTCTAGAATTGTGAGCTAAATAAATCTCTTTCCTTTATAAATTACCCCAAATTTCAACTGCTTCTTAAAGCTACTCTCGATTTATTTTAATGGAACCTAAGTTACCACCTTTTTTTTTTTTTTTTTTTACTTCTCCGTATGTAGTTCTCAATTTTATTTTTATTTAAAAAATTTTTAGTTATCACAACTTAGTTGCAGCTAAGAAAGGCTTGCTTCCCATTCATCCAAAAGCTAAATCAAGACTTTTAGATGTAGGCTTAAATAGAACAGTAAGGTCATTCATTTTATTCCATTTTATATTGCTATCCAGTTTATATAATAGATATGCAGATACAGTTGTTAAGCACTTTTTAATTCTTATACCATATTGTGAAGTAGCTATTGCTTTTCCCATTTTAGAGATAAGGAAAAAGGGGCTTAGAAATGTCTAGGTCAGTTGAGGCATAACAAAGTCAGGATTTGAACCCAGGCTATCTTTAAAGCCCGTGTAATTAACTACTGTGCTTTAAATAATTGTTCTGTACTACCAGATAGGTAAGTCTAGCATCTAACACAGTATCTGTAAATAGTTACTGTTTTAACTAAGTAACATTAACACTGGAAGCAGGGGTTTAAGTCTTAGAGCCAGCTGTCTAAAAAGAATGTGTTCATGCATGTACTGCATTTCACTCTCCATGACTGCGTAAGAACCTTAATAATCCTTGTAGGCAACTATCTTATGGTGTGTGGGATTTTTTCTTTGTGCTTTTTGTATTTGACCACGAAGTTCGTGAGTCAGATCTAACACATATGTTAGTGTAGAGTCTTGTGAGCTCAGCTGTCTAGGAATGTGTTGTCATTCAGCAGCTTTTCATTATTGTCTCTAAACACATACGCCCACATCCATACACACCAGAATGTTGTCTTGAGAGCAGGCACTCTTGATGCCTTAAGTTTGTGGCATATAGTAATTACACAGTATTGGAGTGAATGAATGTTCTACTGACTGGCTTATGGACCTTTTGAGTTCTTTTCAGTATTTGTCAATACATAGGTGAATAGGAGTGTGTCACATAACCCAAAAGCAGTAGATCTCCAAAGATGTGCAGTACCTAACAGGCCTAACTTTAATGGTGTGGGCTTTTGTTTTCCTAATGGGTATCCTGTATATTCTCTAGCACTTTCTTGGGATGTTGCTTTGTACTCTTGAAAATATTCTTGAGAATATTAACGTAATAGAGCAGTGATTTGGTGTCTTTGTTCTTCGTAAGATAGAAGTGGCCATTTCTAGTGTCATCTGGTCTCCATCTGTTTTGGAAAAGAGAGTAGACTTCGGTACCAAAAACCCCCACAAATACAAAGCAAATAATAAAAAGGAGAATATATATCAAACTACTAATAATGACTGTCTCTTACAGGCTTTTCAGGTGACTTTCACTTTCTACCTTATGTAATCCTGTAATGTTTGAATTTTGCATAATGAGCAGTATAACCGTTTTTTAAAAGCTAGAATTTTAACTCTCTGTGATGGACTGAGATGCAGGAGTAGATGGAAAGACTTTCATATTCTGACCCCCCCACACACACACCCCCAACCTCAAAGGATATGGAAACTAGCAGAAGGATTTGCTTATGTGCTTTTAAAAAGCAATGCCTTTTTAAAAGTGATTTCAGTGCTCGCTTTGGTGGCACATACCCTAAAATTGGAACGATACAGAGAAGATTAGCATGGCCCCTGCACAAGGATGACACACAAACTTGTGAAACGTTACATATTTACAAAAAAAAAAAAAAAATTCAGTGGTCAGTAAATGTCCCAAGCACGGACAACCAGATCTCCTGCAACATCTCTGTCTTAGTCCATTTGTGCTGCTGTAACAAAATACACGAGTCTGGGTAATTTGTAAAGAACAAAAATTTATTTCTCACAGTTCTGAAGGCTAAGTCCAAGATCAAGGTGCTGGCATTTGGAGTCTGAGGAGGGCTGCATCTTACATGACGAAAGGCAAAAGGTCAAAATAGGGACAAGTGCCATGTCTTCGCAATGACAGAAGAGAGCAATCCACTCCTGTAAGCTTTTGTTATAGTGACAGGAGGGCAGAGTCCTCATGACCTAAACACCTCCCATTAGTTTCCACTTGCCAGCACTTGCATTGGGAATTAAATTTCCAACCCATGAATTTTGAGGTATATTCAGACCATAGTATCCCCTAGAGGTGATACTGACCCTATTGACAACTCCTGGCCTTTGTGGAGAATGGCGAGAGTCTACCCTTGATGTCTGTAAAGATAGATTTAGAAAACAGAATTGACTGAAATCATGAACTGAATATACATGGAAGAGTTGAGTAGAGTTTGCTATGACAACCAAGTTTAGTGATGGGGTGAACAGTGGATCCATTCACTCTGAAGGGGAACATTGAAAAAGAAGAAGGACTTAGATGAGATTTGGAGGACATCTATAAGGAGCAGCAGTTGGAAAGGTAGGCCATTGGTCTGGTCGGAAATGGATTTCAGATTGTTGAAACCATAGATGAGATCACCCAGAGAGAATATAGGGTAAGGTGACAGCCAAGAGTGGAACCTTAAAGGACAACAACATTGGAGTAGAGATGAGTCATTGAATTAAATGCAGAAAGGAAAATAAATAAATGGATGGATGGATGGATGGATGGATGGATGGATGGATGGATGCAGGAAAGGAAGGGGCATCGGGAGAGAGAAGATAACAATTAGCGGAGAGCAGTGCATGAATGCGAAAGGGGGAAGCTAAATGTCCATGCGGATTCAGCTTGCAGTGTCGTAAGTGTTCATTTTATATGAAAGTAGTATGTTAACAGTCCCCAACACCACCACTTTGGGATTCAAGCATATACCAATAATTACCATCAGAAGGAAGCCTATCCCCATAGTAGATATGGATTGCCACAGCCCACTTTAGAATCCTGTCAGTGTCCGGCTTTGTCCCAGTCACATTAATAATTTTGGCTTAGCCCACAGAATCCTGCTGAGGTTTATTATAAACCATTTTTTGGCCGGGCGCGGTGGCTCACGCCTGTAATCCCAGCACTTTGGGAGGCCGAGGTGGGTGGATCACGACATCAGGAGTTCTAGACCAGCCCGGCCAACATGGTGAAAACCCGTCTTTACTAAAAATACAAAAATTAGCCAGGCGTGGTGGCACGAGCCTCTTGTCCCAGCTACTGGGGAGACTGAGGCAGAATTGCTTGAACCCAGTAGGTGAAAGTTATAGTGAGCCGAGATTGCGCCACTGCACTCCATCCTGGGCAACAGAGCAAGACTCCATCTCAAAAAAAAATTTAATGGACAAGAGAATTGTATTTGAAAGCCAAATGAATTTTTTAATTAAAAATCTGTTTCTGTTCATTTTCTTCGTGAACTTCAGTTATGTCCAAAACATAGTTAAGGCTGTTTTAAAGCAATGTTAAGAAAAACATAGAACATACAGAAAAGTTAACTAACAATGAAAACCCACACACCCACCAACCATCTAAATTTTAAAATTGTAATTTTACTATATTTGCAAATTTGGTACTCTGGTTTAGAAGTAGTTTGGGGAGCAGAAAGGACTTCAGTGTGTCTGGACCTCTAGGATCAAGGCTAGAGGCTGTGCTGTGAGTTGCAGATAGGTAAAACCTAGAGGGCCATGGTAAGGAATTTGGATTTTATTTATTTTTAAATTTTTTTCCCATAGGTTATTGGGATACAGGTAGTATTTGGTTACATAAGTTCTTTAGTGGTTTGTGAGGTTTTGGTGCAGCCATCATCCAAGCAGTATAGACTGTACCATATTTGTAGTCGTTGTCTTCTTCCTCTTCTTCTTCCTCTTCCTTTTCCCTTTCCTCTTCTTCCCCTTTCCCTCCTTCTTCCCCTTCCCCTNCCTTCTCCTTCCCCTCCTTCTCCTTCCCCTCCTCCTCCTTCTCACTCTGTTGCTCAGGCTGGAGTGCAGTGGCATGATCTCAGCTCACTGCAACCTATGCCTCCCAGGTTCAAGCAATCCTCCTGCCTCAGTCCCCCTAGTAGCTGGGATTACAGGCACGCGCCACCATGCCCGGCTAAGTTTTGTATTTTTAGTAGAGACGGGGTTTTGCCATGTTGGCCAGGCTGGTCTCAAACTCCTGACCTCAGGTGATCCACCTGCCTTGGCCTCCAAAATGGTTCGATTACAGGCGTGAGCCGCCGCATCCGGCCTGTTCATAGTCTTCTATCCCTCGCCCCCTTCCCCACAAGTCCCCAAAGTCCATTGTATCATTCTTAATGCCTTTGCGTTGTCAAAGCTTAGCTCCCACATATCAGTGAGAACATGTTTGGTTTTCCATTCTTGAGTTACTTCACGTAGAATAATAGTCTCCAGTCTCATCTAGATTGCTGCAAATGCTGTTAATTCATTCCTGTTTATGGCTTAGTAGTCCATCATATATATACACGCATACACACGCACACCCCACAGTTTCTTTATCCACTCGTTGATTGATGGGCATTTGGATTGGTTCCATGATTTTTCTCTGGGTAGATGCCCAATAGTGGGATTGCTGGATTAAGTGGTAGTTCCACTTTTAGTTCTTTAAGGAATCTCCACATTGTTTTCCATAGTGGCTGTACTAGTTTACATTCCCACCAGGAGTGTAGAGGTGTTCTCTGATTACCACATCCATGCCAACATGTATTTGTTTATTGATTTTTTGATTATGGCCATTCTTGCAGGAGTGAGGTGGTATTGTATTGTGGTTTTGGTTTGCATTTCCCTTATCATTAGTGATGCTGAGCATTTTTTCGTGTGTTCATTGGCCATTTGTATATCTTCTTTTGAGAATTGTCTATTTATGTCCTTAGCCCACTTTTTGATGGGATTGTTTATTTTTTTTCTTACTGATTTGTTTGAGTTTGTTGTAGATTCTGGGTATTAGTCCTTTGTCAGATGTATATTGTGAAGATTTTCTCCCACTCTGGGTTGTCTGTTTACTCTGCTAACTGTTCTTTTGCCATGCAAAAGCACTTTAAGCTCCAGCTATTTATCTTTGCTTTTATTACATTTGCTTTTGGGTTTTTTGTCATGGAATTTGGATTTTATTCTAAGGGCAGTGAAAAATTATTGAAGATCTTAACCAGTGGATTCGTGTTATTCCCTTAAATTCCTCCAAATATGTATTAAAGGAAATATTGCTGATGATAAAGGGGAGATGAGAAAGGTAGGTGGATTGTTATGGTGAAATGTATCTTTAAACTGCTGGGACCCTTCTCGAACCATTGCTACTTCCAACTTGGGCATCTCCATACTCTAGGGATTGTCAGTTTCAAAACTCAGACATGCGCCCATGTGCTTCACATCCTTCAAGGTCACAGAACACTCCAAATGGCTTGATGGTGGACCAGGCCCTTTGGAAGGCAGCGTCCCCCCCGGGATAAAGCAGTACCAACTGGAGTCCACTCTTAAAGGTGCCTTTGCTATCACTTGAGCATGAAGGTCACACACGAGCTTGTGAAGGAATTAACTCCTGTGTTGCTTAACAACTGGGATGGATTCTGAGAAATGCATCAGGTAGTTTCGTCGTTGTGCAAATGTCATAGAGTGTACAGTACTTACATAAACCTAGATGGTATAGTCAACTACCTAGTAATCTATGTGATATAGCCTGTTGCTCCTAGGCTGTAAACCTGTACAGCATGTTACTGTGTTGAATACAGTAGGTGTTTGTAGCACAAAGCACTAAGTGATAGGAACTTTTCAGCTCCATTGTAATCTTATGGGACCACTGTCATGTAATGCAGTCAATCATTGACTGAAACCTTATCAGGCAGCTACATGACTGTGTAAGATAATTAAGCTTGATACTTAGCAAACCTGAACATAAGAAACAAATTCTGTAATGCAGAAGTTTTGGGGAGTGTTATTTCCTGGTTTTTGCCTACCAAAATCTTGGGTAATTATATTAAGAGTTGATGAGCCTAAGGACATACATGATTTTTGAGAATTATTACACTCATACTTTAAAGAGGATAGTTTTTAACTGTATTATTTATTTATTTATTATTTATTTTTGAGATAGAGTTTTGCTCTGTCACCCAGGCTAGAGTGCAGTGGTGTGATCTCAACTCACTGCAACCTCCCCCTCCCGGTTCAAGCGATTCTCCTGCCTCAGCCTCGTGAGTAGCCGGGATTACAGGCGCACGCCACCACGCCCAGCTGATTTTTATATTTTTAGTAGAGATGGGGTTTCACTATGTTGGTCAGGGTGGTCCTGAACTCCTGACCTCGTGATCTGCTGGCCTCGTCCTCCCAAAGTGCTAGGATTACAGGTGTGAACCACCACGCCCGGCCTTTAACTGTATTTTTAAAACTAAATCATGAAAAATGATTTATTTACCAATGTATTTGGATCCTACTGAGGAATGTCATTTCTTCTTTTGGGTAGTTGTTACTGTGTTTCTTTTCCTTCTTATTTAAATTTAAGTTAGGGTCTTACTCTGTCACTCAGGCTGGAGTGCAGTGGTACGGTCACCACCTCTTAGGCTCAAGTGATGCTCCAACCTCAGCCTTCCAGTTAGCTGGCTGGGCTCACATGTATGCACCACCATGCCCAGCTAATTTTTAAATTTTTTGTAGAGACAGAGTCTCGCTATGTTGTCTAGGCTGGTCTCGAACTCCTGACCTCAAGCAGTCCCTCCACCTCAGACTCCCAAAGTGCTGAGATTACAGGTGCAAGCCACCTCACCTGGCCTGTATTTCTATAGAATACAGTCTTACTTGTTCATATGTTCTGTAAAATCTTAGCTGCCTGGTATATTAATTAACAGAAATAATTGTGTCGTGCCTCCCCTTGCCCCCACAGAAATATTTTATATATGTGTTCTTTTTGGTGGCTGTACTCTTTCTGCTATAACCAACTTTTGATGTGTGGTAGGACTTGTAAACCTCTGTTACCCTGGAAAGTCACATCTTTCACTATTGAGCCAGAGCTGAAAATATCTCTGTTGCATAGCACCGTAACACTTCCTGCAAAATACCGTTTAAACATTCCCACCCTCCACATCACTGCTATTATTTGCAGAGTTACAGATAGGAAAGATAATATTTTCAGAGGACATATTGTGAGTGTGATACACTGTTTATGGAGAAGCAACCTGCATGCCTCCCCCCCCCCACGCCCACTCCCCTGCCCAAAGGAAAAAGTAATGATCCAGGAAAAGGAAAAGAATGACCCAGGCTTTTTGTCCCATCTAGCTTGTAGAGCAATCATATGACAGCTAGTTGAGAGTGACTCCCCTAACATCAGTTCAAACTTTTAGGCATGGAAAAGTTATTTAGAAGTGGACTTAAACATCTTTGGATTTTATGGCTGGGCATGGTGGCTCACACCTGTAATCCCAGCACTTTGGGAGGCCAAGGTGGGTGGATACCTTGAGGCCAGGAGTTGAGACCAGTGTAGCCAACATGGTGAAAACCCATCTCTACTAAAAATACAAAAATTAGCTGGGTTGGTGGCTCACACCTATAGTCCCAGCTACTTGGGAGGCTAACGCTGAAGCCCAAAAATCGCTTGAACCTGGGAGATGGAGGTTACAGTGAGCTAAGATTGTGCTACTGTACTCCAACCTGGGTGACACAGCGAGACTCTCAAAAAAAAAAATTCTTGGATATTTAAGAACCTATGACAAAGGACATGCATTAAACTGTTTCTCTTTGGTTAATGAAAATGTGGTTTTAATTTTATCAAAAAAGTATTTACAAGGTGACAGAAGGTGAGATAGGCAATATTTGGGGTTAGAGATGGGTTGGAACAGTTCACATCAGAACATGTTGAGAAATAACATACTCGTTTATGATTTAGTTGTAGGCTTGACATTAGCATTCATTTGCATGTTTTAAACATTCTTTATAAACAAATATGTAAGTCACTCTATTTCAAACTTAAGGGAAAAGCACGCAAGTTTGTTCATCAAATGAAATATTAGGCAAAGCTCAAAAGAAGTGTTACACTATGCAATGGACGTATTTTTGTGTTTATATAGAAGGAAAACTGTAGGGTTGGGGTGTCTGAGAGCCACCTTTTCTTACTTGGGTGTGTGTGGGGAGCACCTTGGGCAGTTAAATATAGGATTTTGAAACTTAGAAAACCACTGATCTAAATGATCCATAAGGTTTTTCTAAAAAGTGTCATCTTTTGGTGTCTGATACGAAACTGTTTAGTGCCTATGAGTTTAACTTCTAGTTTTTTTTTTTTTTACTGAGAAATGGTTAACTTCCAACATGTTCCCCAGTCACTTCCATTGTTTGTCTTGTTAACTTTGTTTCTTCATAGTGCCTTCTTGGAATAGTTTCATGTCCTCCTTTTGGATGATGTAATACTGTGGTTTATGTGGTTGAAATGTTGTTTTCTACTACACCCCCAAAATTAAGAACTTCTAGAAGTTCATCATCCCCAGAGTTTTATCCAGCGAGTTCTTTCATAGGAGATGGTCAAATCCAGGCAAATACATGTTGACAACTTCACATAGGGGATTAGAAGATTTAATGGGAGATTTTTTTCCCCCATCCAGCCTTCTCTCTAGCTCTGAGACGCTGTGACTGCCTGAATAAGAGGATGGGTATGCCAAGGAAGTGTGTGTCATATTCGGGGCAACCCACTGGGTGCTTAGGAGGAGCAGCATGAACACCGGGAAAAGAGCGTCTGGAGAGACCTAGATAGTAGGCTGTTGCTAGTGCTGTTTGGCTAAACACACTACCTAAGTTTTTGCCTCAGTTGCCTCAGCTATAAAATAGATAACTGTCATTTTGATGTACAGTGTAGTTAGTGATTAAGGATACTTTGGATCAAGACAGATCTGAGCTTGTTCGACCACTTAGTACCTTGAGCCTGACTCTCAACCTTGCTAAATTTCACCAGTAAACAGGAGCAGGAGATTGTTAGAAAGGGTTTCATGAAATGATGAATTCTAGTGCTCAGCATCAGGCCTGGCAGTAACAGTTGTCCTGTGAGTGGGAGCTGCTGCTCTCTACCTCAGTAGCATCAGGCAGTGTATTCATCCCCATTTGGGTGGTTAGGAGAGCAGTTGATTTGAAGGAAAGAAAAACAAAGTGTTTTGAAAAATACAGTGTTCTGTAATTCTAAGACATCTGTGTATTACCATTTCTTGCATATATTTGTGGATTTCCCTGTTCCTACTGATTTTGAAAGTTATGTAAAATGACTTTCCTAAACACGGGTTTTCTTCCCAGATTAGGATTTAGAAAGTCTGTCTTCCATTGATCCCAGTGTTTGCTCACATGAACCTTGTGCTGTGTTCTAGGTAGCACAGGTGGAGTGCAGCGGAGGTCCCTCCCGCTGCCGTCATGCCGTTCCCGTTCGGAAAGTCTCACAAATCTCCAGCAGACATTGTGAAGAATCTGAAGGAGAGCATGGCTGTTCTGGAAAAGCAAGACATTTCTGATAAAAAAGCAGAAAAGGTATGGATTTGGCTTTATTTATATTTGAAATCTCTTAATTAACAAATGCAAGACACCTTACGTGAGAAATCAGTAAGTCCCAATTTGGGTTTATTTTGGATTTTAAAAATAACATCGAAAAGCAGCATATCCTGCTGTTGCAACATACTAAAATTCTGGACTTTCATCTAACAAATAGATTTCTGACTGTTCTCTCAGGTTTTCAAGTTTATTTAAATTGTGTTTATTTCATTCTTGAAGTGTTTGATTCTTATTTATTTATTATTACTAATTACTTTTGTAGAGACAGGGTTGTGCTATGTTGCCCAGGCTAGTCTCAAACACCTAGCCTCAAGCGATCTTTCCACCTCTGCTTCCCAAAGTGCTAGAATTACAGTTATCAGTTATCTGCTTGGTTGGTTTGTTTGTAAAAGTTTTAGACCAAGAACAGAAGGAAGTAAAGTACACTTGAAAGAAGGCCAAGCAGGCAACTTGAGAGATATAAGTGCCACAGTTACCTGATTCTTGAAATCAGTGGTTCCCCCACAATCTTCCTGGGAGGACACCCCTCCTGGTTTTCTTCCTATATTTACTGTATCCGTGCCAAGTGCCTCCAGCTACCCAGTCACCCCAGTCCAAAACCCAGCTTTCATTCCACTTGTGTCTTGCCCTGTCTTCCCTAAAACATAATTGTTCACTAAATCTTGTTCAACTCCCTAAATTGTTTATGAATCAATTCTGACTTCCATTCCTTCTAGAAGAAGATGTTCATACTCTTTTTGATTTTAGCAGTAGCCTTCTTACTGCACTTTCTAAAAATCATCTCTACTTTACATCTTCAGTGTAGATTCTTCTTGTAACACACAGGACCTTCGTGATCTGGTCTTTGTTTCTCTGAGTAAATTGTAGAGGTTTAGTGTCACTTACCCAAAATGCTTGGGATCAGAAGTGTTTCAGAGTTTGGATTTTTTTTTTTTTAAGGAATATTTGCATGTACATAATGAGATCTTGGGGATGGGACCCATGTCTAAGTATGAAATTCATTTATGTTTGATATACACCTTATATACATAGACTGAAGGTAATTTTGTACAGTATTTAAAATTTGCATTAAATGAAGTTTGTGTACATTGAAGTATCAAAAGGCACAGATGTTGCTCTCTCAGCCACCAATGTCACAGTCTCTAGTTCTGTGGCATCATCATCATTCCTGACTCTGAATTTATATGCTACCAATAAGCAGCCATTTTCTTACACTTATTCACATGTAAGTACTTAACAGTAAAAAATATGACATATCATTAATAATACCAGGCTGGAGTGCGATGGTACTGGAACTAAGATGGTACCTTAGTTCAGGATAACTAAGCAGCATAGTAGTTGTATCACTTGTATCTGTTCTAACCTCTTAGATAGAATGTCATAATCATTATTTGATTTGGGATTTCTGTTGTAAGGATTATACTGCAGTGTAGAATGGATGCTTTCAGGTGAGTTGGAGGAGTATACAACTAATTATTCCTGCTCTAAATGGTCCTAGCTTCGGTACCTATGAGTTATCATTTCTGTTCTGTCTGTATTTTCCTTTATTGCTTATTATTACCTTTTGGTATGTGCTGCTGGCTGATCTTAAGCTTACCCAGCTTCCTTTCATTTTCTCATTCTGTTCAATGTTTCTAATGCCCTTTGGACTAGGAAACTAGATTAATTGAAACAATTTATAATAAGAGAATATAGATTCTAAGATAACTTCCTTGGGTAAGGTAAGTGATACTGTTTTTTGTTTTTTCTTTTTTGTTTTTGTTGTTGTTGTTGTTTTCTGAGATGGAGTCTCGCTCTGTCGGCCAGGCTGGAGTGTATTGGCACGATCTCAACTCACTGCAACCTCTACCTCCAGGTTCAAGCAATTCTCTTGTCTCAGCCTCCAGAGTAGCTGGGGACTACAGGTGCCTGCCACCATGTCCGGCTAATTTTTGTAGTTTTAGTAGAGACGGGATTTCACGATATTGGTCAGGCTGGTCTCGAACTCCTCATCTCAGGTGTTCCACCCACCTCAGCCTCCCAAAGTGCTGGGTTTACAGGTGTGAACCACCATGCCCTGCTGGCAAGTGGTATTGTAAGCACAGGATTCAAGTACATTTCTCATTTTATCAGTCAATGGGATGTAAAAATACGAAAAGTTTAGCTCCAGAAACTAGAAACAAAGTGACCTCAAGAAGTTAGAGGGGACTTTTGACTGAACCACATTAACATCTACTCACTCAGAGGGTAATAGCACAAACTTGGCCTCCCTCTCATGGCTGGACATCTTCAACTTCAGGAAGCACTCAGCAGTCCTGATAGCCTATGGGCTTTGCACAAGTTGGAGGCAGCTACAGCCAGCAGAGAGCAGAGGTGTTACCCGTGACTAGGCTCTAGAGGCAGTCGGGAGAGAGCAGACCCCACAGAGTAGACATGATACATGTCTGCTGGAACTGCCCTCAGTGCCTATTCCTTAATCCTTATCCTAAAACTGCAAATTGATGAAAGGGTAATGTGTATGTCCTATAAATTTAAAATGGTTCATCTTTTGTCTGTGGCTAAATATGTTGTCTACTCATTACATTCGTTCTATTCATCAGAATCATACTGAACACTTACTAAATGCTGGGTCAGATTTTAGTCACTGGGGATATAATACTTGATAAGATGGACAAGGTCTCTGCTCTTTCATAGCTTCCGTTCTAATTAAGGAAAGCTGAACACTAAATAAGTA
The DNA here is from genome assembly GCF_003255815.1 of Theropithecus gelada. Taxonomy (NCBI): domain Eukaryota; kingdom Metazoa; phylum Chordata; class Mammalia; order Primates; family Cercopithecidae; genus Theropithecus; species Theropithecus gelada. The sequence goes on from NC_037680.1 coordinate 107,419,533, forward strand.
AACATAACTGAGTAAGAATTTCAGTTGGCAGCAAGTGCCACAAAAGCAATCGAATGTACTGATGTGATGATAGAGACATTTCTTAAACTTTTGGGTCTCGGGACCCCCTTTATACTCTTAAATTATTGAAGACCGAAAAGTGATTTGTGTAAGTATAGGTGTGTTATCTATTGATGCTACGCTATTATAAATTAAAACTGAAAAACTTAAAAATATTTATTAATACATTTAAAAGTAATAAGCTCATTATAAGTTATAATAATGTATTTTTATGAAAAATAACCATACTGTCCAAAACAAAAAATTTAGTGAGAAGTGTTAGCATTGTTTTAAGTTTTGAAAATCTCAGTGTCTGGCTTAATAGAAAACAGCTGGATTATCTTAGCTACGTTTGTAGTCAAACTGCTCAAACATTATTTTGCTTTAAGCATATAAAGAAAATGTATACCTAAAGTTGGACTTGGTGGCTCACACCTGTAACTTTAACACCTGGGAGGCCGAGGTGGATGGATCACTTGAGGCCAGGAGTTCAAGACCAGCCTGGCCAACATGGCAAAACCTTGTCTCTACTAGAAATACAAAAATTAGCCGGGCACGGTGGCACACGCCTGTAGTCCCAGCTACTCAAGAGCCTGAGGCACAGGAACTTCTTAAACCTGGGAGGCAGAGGTTGCAGTGAGCTGAGATGGTGCCGCTGCACTCCAGCATGGATGACAAGTGAGATTCTGTCTCAAAAAAAGAAAAGAAAAAGAAAACCTGGTCTCATAGCTGTGTAGTTAGAAAAAAAGAGCAGTATTTTAATAGCCTTTCAGATACTGTAACATATTTAATACCACACAATAGGTGGTTTCTTGATTGGTTACAGAACATTAAACTATATGAATGAACTTTTTATACTCGGTACTTTGAAAGAAACTTTTACCAGTACATGATTTTATAACATGTTTTGGTCATTTAGAAAGTACAAATGGTGGCTGAGCATGATGGCTCATGCCTGTAATCCCAGCACTTTGGGAGGCCGAGTCGAGTGGATCACTGGAGTTCAGGAGTTCGAGACTAGCATGATCAACATAGTGAAACCCCATCTCTACTAAAAATACAAAAAATTAGCCGGGCGTGGTGGCGTGCTCCTATAGTTCCAGATGCTCAGGAGGCTGAGGCATAAGAATTGCTTGAACGGGGGAAGCAGAGGTTGCAGGGAGCCAAGATCGTGTCACTGTACTCCAGCCTGGGTGACAGAGTAAGACTCTGTCTCAAAAAAAAAGAAAGTACAAATGGTCCCCCACTTAAGATTTTTCAACTTTACAGTGTTGCAAAATAGGTGTACATTCAGTAGAAACCATACTTTGAGTACCCATACAACCATTCTCTTTTTCACTTTCATAACAATATTCAGTAAATTACATGAGCTATTCCACACTTTATTATAAAATAGGCTTTGTGTAAGAGGACGTTGCCCAATGATAGGCTATTGTATTCCAAGCACATTTCAGGTAAGCCATGCTAAGCTGTGATGTTCTGTGAATTGGGTGTGTAGTACATGCACTTTTGACTTAACAATATTTTCAACTTTTGATGGGTATATCTGCGTGTAGCTCCATCATCAGTTAATGAGGAGCATCTGTGTTGGATCACTGACATAATACAGATCTCCCAGATGTTGACACATTATACAGATTATCAAGATTATTATTAAGATTAACATTTTTAAATAACACTACTGATCTAGCTGGGCGCAGTGGCTCACGCCTGTAATCCCAGCACTTTGGGAGGCTGAGGCGGGCGGATCACGACGTCAGGAGATTGAGACCATCCTGGCTCACACAGTGAAACCCTGTCTCTACTAAAAATACAAAAAATCAGCCGGGCGTGGTGGCGGGCGCCTGTAGTCCCAGCTACTTGGGAGGCTGAGGCAGGAGAATGGCGTGAACCCAGGAGGCGGAGCTTGTAATGAGCCAAAATCGTGCCACTGTACTCCAGCCTGGGCGACAAAGCGAGACTCTGTCTCCAAAAAAAAAAAAAACACCACTGATCTCATTAGAAGAGTCTTGAATATTGGGATGTGGTCAAGCTTATTCATGATCTATTCAGAATTCAGATTTGGCAACAAATACAGTTCGTCGTTTTCCTTGAAATGACGGGTTCATTTTATTCATTTTAGAGAAAATATCTGCCAAATAATTCAAGTCTGAATAATTTGTCTTTCTTCCAATAACAAAAACAGTTAGTTGAACTTACAGTTGAAATAATCACACAAGGACTTTTCTTTAAGATAACCAGTCATTCTATAAGGAGCCAAAAGTACTTTATATGTACATCCCATTTGTTAACTCAAGTGTTAAAAATACTGTGTGTATATTCAAAGGTCAAGATTTAATAAAATTAATTTTTTACTGCTTCATGAGCATTCTTAAGTTGGACTTTTTTTTTGTTTCTTTCTTGAGACGGAGTCTCGCTCTGTTGCCAGGCTGGTGTGCCGTGGCACAATCTTGGCTCATTGCAACCACCACCTCCTGGGTTCAAGAGATTCTCCTGCCTCAGCCTCCGAAGTAGGTGGGATTACAGGCATGCACCACCATATTCAGCTAGCTTTTTTTTTTTTTGTATTTTTAGTAGAGACAGGGTTTCACCATGTTGGCCAGGATGGTCTCAATCTCCTGACCTGGTGATCCGCCCACCTCAGCCTCCCACTGGACTGACATTTTTTTAACTGAGTGCACGGTGATGAAGACTGCAATAACTGCCATTATAGTTTGGTGTCACTGCCTTGGTTCATGCCAAGGTGTCAGCACCATCAGTATAAATAGCAATACAGAGGGAGGAAGCGCATGTCTTATATGAAAACAGCCTTGACCTTACAGACCCTTTGAAAGGGTCTTGAGGACGTCAAGCGTCCGCACTTTGAAAGGTACTATGATAGTTAAAAGACTGTGTTTGAGAGTAGCTGCAGGTAGGGAGAATGTCCTAATTTAGGTCGGTTATGTAGGGAAAGTCTTGTTGAGAAGGTGACATTGAAAATGAGTCTTCAATGATAGAAGGCAAGTTTAGTCTCTGATGGAATCCATATCATCTGCTTGACTAAATGAATGATTTTCAACCAGGGGCAATTTTGCCCTGAAGGGGACTCTTGTAATGTCAGGAGACATTACAAGTTGTAACACTAGGGGAATACTGCTACTGGCATCTACTTAGTACAGGCTAGAGATGCTGCTAAACATGGAATGAATAGCCCCCCACAACAAAGGGTTATCCAGCCAAAAATGTTAACAGTGCCGGGATTGAGAACTCCTGCCCTAAACCAGCATTGAACAAGAATCGACTTTGCACTATTAGGATAAACAAAACAAAGACAAACATTTGAATTTATTAAAAATAAATTTTAGTTCAAAGGAAGGAGGCATTTCTGAAGAGCAATCCATGCAAATTACTTATGCTGAAGTAGCTTAGGAGGGAAAAACCCTGGAATTTCCAGTTCACTTTCTTATCAGGATTCTAAAGGAAGTAGCAACTAATGCAAATGATGAAGAGGGTACTAAGGCAAATGATGAAGAGGGTACCAAGACCTGAAAACAATGGAAAGGTGAAAATTGAATCACTAAATTGAAAACAGTGAAAAACAACTGATGTCATACTGAAAATCTGATGACTTTAAACCCAGGTGCTTGCGACTTGTTCAGCGTTGTTCTGGAAATTCTAATCAATGCATAAAGACGTGGTTTAGAAATAAAGAATATACCTATTGCAAATAAAGAGGGAAAATTAGTGTAGAGATATTTATAAACATTTACAAAATACAAGATAATTAATGGGAAGATGAGAGTTTATTAGGAGAGAGAGAAAGAGGCTAGGAAGTGCTACAGTCTTTAAAACAACCAGATCTTGCATGAACTCACAGCGAGAACTCTGTCATTACCATGGGGAGGGCACCAAGCCATTCATGAGGGATCCACCTCCATGATCCAAACACCTCCCACCAGGCCCTACCTCCAGCACTAGGGTTATGTGTTTTCTTGGGACAGGGTCTCACTCTGTCACTTAGACTGGAGTGTGGTGGCACAATCATAGCTTACTGCAGCCTCCACCTCCTGGGCTCAGTCAGTCCTCAGCCTGCCAAGTAGCTGGGACTACAAGCATGTGCCACCACGTTTGGCAGATTTTTCTGTTTTTTGTAGAGACTGAGTCTCACAATGTTGCCCAGGCTAGCCTTGAACTCCTGGGCTTAAGCTTCACCCAAATTGGCCTCCCAAATTGCTGGGATTGCAGGTATGAGCTGCCATGCCTGGCCTGGGGGTTACATTTCAGCATAAGATTTGGAGGGGACAGATACCCCAATCATATCACCAACCATATCTAGAAAATGTAATTTTACCAAAAAGTAGCTCTTTCACTATAGCAGCAAAAAAAAAAAAAAAAAAAAAAAAAAAAAAAGTATAAGATGTCCAGGAACATTTTCATCAGGAAATACTCTGAACCTGTATGAAGAAAGCTCGAGGACCTTGTTCAGAGGTACAAGAATTACCTGGTCTGTTATCAGTTGTAAATATGGAATATAGTTAAAATGCCATTTCTTCCCAAATCATGCTTAAAGCAATTCTATTCAGATCACAGCAGAATCATTTTGAAACTTTACAAATACAAGTTCTACTCTGTTTTGAAGCAAAATGCATACTTCAAAACCCATTCCACTCACATTCTTCACGCTCATCATTAGCAGAACTGTCCTTTCAGTTTTTCAGGTCAAAATCTTAAGGGGTCACCCACGACTACTTTCTCACTCCCCAGATCTATCCATTTTATCTGGGGGAAAAAAAAAAGATCCAGAATCTAATCCCATCTCCCCATTTTCCTTGTTTCCCCTGAGCTGTCCTTTTCTCTGCCCTGGATTACTGTAGTGTCCTGCTCACTGTCTCACTGGTCTCCCTTGGTTTCCCTACGACCATAGTGATTCTTTCAAAACATTAGTCAAATAATATATTCCTTAGAGTAAAAGTCAAAGTCCTTACAGGGGCCTAAAATTAGTTCTGCAGGCAAATCTTGTAAGGCCTATTTTTATCAATCTCGTGAGCTAAGAATGGTTTTTACATTTACAGAGTTGGTTAAAAAAGCAAAGTATATGAGGCAGAGACCTTATATGGCCTGCAAAGCCTAAAATATTTACTGTCTGTTCCTTTGCAGAAGAATAAATGCCAACTCCTGCCTTGAACAGTGAGGCCCATGACCTTTAGTGATCTTGTCTGCTAATATTCTTCACCACATTGGTCTCCTTTCTTCGTGCACTCCAGTCATACTCCCACCTGTTGTAGACCTTTGCATTTGGCTTTTTCCTTTGCCTGGAAGGTTCTTTGCCTAGTGCTCTATTTGGCTTACCTCCTATCTTTTTCAAGTCTTTGCTCAAGTGCCATTTTTCACCCAGCCCTCTATTTAAAATGCAGCCCTACCCTATGGCATTCCTCTTCCCCCTTATCTTGCTCTGTTTTCCTGTGCACTATACTTAATGATACATGCTATTTTCCCCATGTTAGACCGTCAGCCTTTCAAAGATAGAGCTCACCAAATAGTTGTATTTGTTGAAAATGGAATAAAAAACAGGGTTACTAATAACACAAAACACAGTCATCTTGTTCTCTTCTGAATTCTTAATCTTACCTGATTAGTTAAATATTGCTAAGACTGTTATAACAGTTTATATATTGAAATTGTGACTGAGGAGAGAGTACCGTAGCTAGATATGTTCTCTCTGGATTCTGTGATGTTGGCCGACTACTGTATTACATTTCTTTTCAGTGCTACTGCCCACAGAAGTAGTAAGATAAATGTCCTTTCTCAAGAGATCTTTACTGGTGGTCCTGGTATTGTCCGTGTAGGTTTATATTCATCATGTTCCCTGTAGTTAAGGATGATCCGGGGACATTTTTCCCAATTAGATAAATAAACATACCTAATGGATGTAATGATTGAATCACTGTGAGCTTGTTGGCAGGGTTTAGGTGATCTATAAGATAACAGTTCTCAAGTGTAAGCTGACATTCATTGTGATTAACTTATGTGAAGAGAATTAAAGGGTTTAATTAGCCAAGTTTGTGAAAGACAAAAATTGGAGGAGAATAGCACATTCTATGGGTGACTGAATTAAGCACCAAAAAAGCATTAATGGTTAGAGGGAATGGTTGATACTAATTGACAAAACACAGTATAAATACAAGTATGACTCTATACTCTTTGTAAAAAAAAAAAAAAAGACCATGTATCAAAAAGAAAATAGAATCATTAAAAACGCTTGATTAATTTAGAAGAAGGCAGAAAAAAGATGAAGGGAATTAAATAACAGTTGGGGTATGGAAAATAAGTAGTAAGATGATAGACTCAGATATACTGTATCAGTAATCACATTACATATAAATGGTCTGAATAACCCATTTAAAAAACAGCAATTGTCAGATTGGGTGAAAGAATCCCTACTATATGGTGCCTATTAAAAAATGTACAGCTAGCAACTTAAATAGGTTAAAAGAAGAATGGAAAAACACGAACTTATGTTAATACTCATCAAAAGAAAGCTGGAGTGGCTCTACTAATAGCAGACAAAATGGACTTCAGAGTAAAGAATATTACCGGGGTAAAGAAAGTCATTTTATGATAAAGTAGGGGTGAAATGTTCCAACAGATATAATAACTCTAAACATTTATGCACTTAATAACAGAGTTTCAAATTAAAGCAAAATAAAACCTGTTAGAACTGCAAGAAATAGTCAAATACACAATTAATAGTTGGAGATTTCAGTACCCCGCTATCAATAATTGATAAAACAAGCAAGCAGAAAATCAGCAAGGATTTTCTAGGTAGACTAGAATGATACTGTCAACCAACTTGACCTGATTGACATTTATAGAACACTCAACAACTGTGGAACACACCTACACATTCTTTTGAAGTTCACATGGAAGATCTACCAAGGTAGACCATATTCTGGGTCAAATAAAAAGGTCTTAGTATATTTTAAAGGATAAAGTTATACAATGGATGTTCCAAGACTGCAATAGAATTAAATTAGAAATGAATAACAGAAAAATCCTTGGAAAATCCCAAAATATTTAGGAGCTAAATATCATTCTTCTAGATAACTCATGGATCAAAGAAGATATTAGAAAGTAGTTTGAGGCTGGACATGGTGGCTCATGCCTGTAATCCTAGCAATTTCGGAGACTGAGGCGGGCAAATCACTTGAGCTCAGGAGTTAGAGACCAGCCTGGCCAACATGGCAAAACCCTGTCTCTACTAAAAAATAAAATAAAATAAAAGCTGGGCATGGTAGTGTGAGCCTGTAGTCCCAGCTACTCGGGAGGCTGAGGTGGCAGGATCGCTTGAGCCCTGGGGGTGGAAGCTGCAGTGAACTGAGATCACACCACTGCACTCCAGCCTGGCTGACAGAGTGAGACCCTGTCTCAAAAAAAAGAAGGTAGTTGGAGTGGAATAAAAGCAAAAACACATCTCAGAATTAGTGGGATGCTGCTAAGCTTTACTCAGGGAAATTTCTAGCACTTTTAAATATCTATGTTAAAATATGTTTAAAAAGAAGAAATGTCTGAGTTTCTACCCTAAAAATTAGAAAAAGAAGAGCAAATTAAATACAAAGTAAGCAGGAAAAAGGAAATAGCTATCAAAACAAATCAGTTAAATAGAAAAATAAATTAAAAGATCAATAAAATTGTTTAAACTCTAGCTAAGACTGACCAGGTGGAAGAAAACACAAATTCCCATTATATCGAGGGAGAGATTCTTGTAGTGACATTACCACAGATTGTACAAGTTAATAGGGAATAAACTTCATGCCATTAAACTCAACAGCTTAGATGAAATGGACAAACTCCAAAGATACAAATTGCCAAAGCTAACTCAAGAAAAAATAGATAACCTGATAGCCCTATATAGTTAATACCCTTCCTTACCACAGTGAAAACTCTAGGCCCAGATGGCATCGTTAGAGATTTCTACCAAATGTTTAAGGAAGAAATAATACAATTTCTATGTAAACCTTTCCAGAAAAGTTAAGAGAAATCATTCTTAACTCATTCTATGAGGTCAGAATTATAATATCGTCAAATCAGACAAAGGTATTACAATAAAATAAAACCCACAGACTAATATGTCTCACGAACATATATGCAGAATTTCTCTGTTTTAGCAAATTGAATAATAGACCAAGTGGGGTTTATTCCTAGAATGCAGAGCTGGTATAACATTACAAAGTTAATCAATATAATTCACTATATTGAAAAAGTACATGTCGGATGATGGAAAGGGGAAAAAACCCAGCATCTATTCCTGATAAAAAAAAAAAAATCTCAGCAAACTAGAAATAGAGGAAGGGAACTTTCTCAGCTGATAAAGGGCATCTGCAAAAATCCTACAGCTAGCATTATACGTATGGTGAAAGGCTAAATCATGTTATCTCTGAGATCAAGAAGACAACAGGGATATCTACTTTCACCACAACTATTCAACTTTGTACTTGGAGGTTCTAGAGCCTATGCAATCAGACAAGAAAACTAAATTAAAGGCATTCAGATTGGAAAGAAAGCAGTAAAACTTGTAATTTGTAAATGACATGATCATCTACATAGAAAAACTGAAGGAATCTACAAAACTAGTAGACTAGTAAATGAGTTTAGCAGGTCACAGGTTATAAGGTCAATATACAAAAATCAGTTTTATTTCTGTATAGTAGCAATAAACAGTCCAAAATTGAAATTTAAAAATACTTTGTATTTGAGAGTATTAGGTGTAATTGGGAAAAAAGAATGGAAAAAAAGAAAAACTAGCATTTAGAATAGCATCAAAAAATATGAAATGCTAAATACCTTTTAGAATAGCATTAAAAACATGAAATAGGGATAAATCTGACAAAGTGAAAGAGTTGTACACTGAAACCTGCAAGATACTAAGAGAAATTGACCCAAATAAGCGGGAGATTCATGTTCATGGGTTGGAAAACTCAGTATTGTTAAAATGTCACTTCTCTCCAGATGTATCTAGAGATTCTGTGCAATTCCAGCAGGATTTTTAAATCAAAGAGTTTGTTCTAAAATTTGAATTGAAGTGCAAAAGACCTGGAGTAATCAAAGTAACTAATTAAAACAATGTTGGAGGGCTCACACTGTCTGATTTCAAGACTTAAAAAGCTACAGTTGTTAAAACAGTGTGGTGTCAGTGCATAGATAGACAAATATATTAATGGAACAGATTGCAGAGTGCAGAAATAGACCTACACATATGTGGAGCATTAATTTTTGACAAAGGCATAAATGCAGTTGTGCAGAAAGAAGGTTGTTTCAGCAGTTGTTGCTGAAACTATTTAGTAGGGCAGAGAGATAGGACTCAGACCTCATACCATATTTAAAAATTAAGTCAAAATGGATCACATAGGCAAATGTAAGACCTAAAATTATAAAGTTGCCAGAAGAAAATCTTTGTGACCTTGGATTAGGCAAATAATTTTTGGATGTTATGCCAAAGCACAATTCATTAAAAAAGTTGATAAATTGGAGTTCATAAAAATTAAAACCTGTTCTTCAGAAGACACTGTTAGAAGAATGAAAAAGGCAAACCACAAACTGGAAGAAAGTCTGCAAAGCATTTACCTGATAAAAGACTGCATCTAGAATATATGAAGAATTTTCAGCATTTAACAGTAAGAAACAATCCAGTTAAGAGTGGGCAAGATATTCATATATGCATTTCACCAAAGGAGATAGGCAGATGTCAAATAAGCCCTTGAACAGATGTTAATCATTAGGAAATTGCGTAGTAAAACTATAAGGAGATTCCACTACACAGCTGTTAGAGTGGCTAAAATGGAAAGTATTGACTATACCAAATGTTGGCGAGGATACAGAGCAGCTGGAACTGCTGGTGGGAATATAAGATGGTACAACCACTTTGGAAAATAGTTTGGCTGTGTGTATTGGGGGGTGGGAGGCAAAGTCTCACTCTGTTGCCCAGGCTGGAGTGCAGTGGTGCAATCTCAGCTCACTGTAAGCTCCACCTCCCTGGTTCACACCATTCTCCTGCCTCAGCCTCCCAAGTAGCTGGGACTGCAGGTTCCCGCCAGCACACCTGGCTAATTTTTTGTATTTTTTAGTAGAGATGGGGTTTCACCGTGTTAGCCAGGATGGTCTCGATCTCCTGACCTCGTGATCTGCCCGCCTCGGCCTCCCAAAGTGCTGGGATTACAGGCATGAGACCCCGCACCTGGCCTAGTTTGGCAGCTTTTTAAACCAAACTCGAACCAACTGTATGATCTAGCCATTTAAATATTTACCCAAGAGAACAAGAAATGTATGTTTGTGAAAATACTTTTGCCTAAATGTTCATAGCGGCCTTATCTGTAAATAGCTCAGATGTGTGGATAAACAAATTGTAGTACATCCATGTAACAGCATACTACTCAGCAATTAAAAAAAAAAAAAAAAAAAACTATTGCTGTACACAACAGCATGGTTGAATCTCAAAGTGATTATGTTGAGCAAAAGAAGCCAGATTATAAAGAGCATGCAGTATATGATTCTATTTGCACAAAACTCTAGAAAACAAAGCTAATCCATAATTACAGAAAGCAGATCAGTGGTTGCTTTAGAGTTGTTAAAGATACGAAGGGGAATGGTGGCGGGGTAGAGGGAGGGGACCACAAAGGGGCATAAAGAAGCTTTTGGTGGTTTCGGTTTGGTGGTGAAGGATATGTTCACTATTTTGATGGTTTTGTGGGTGTGTATATATATATATGTGTGTGTTAATTAGGTACTTTAAATATGTGGCGTTCATTGTATGTCATTTATACCTCAGTGGTGAATAAGAGAAGACTGTTCATGTACCAACTGGGGCAGATGTGGCTTAGAAACCATAAAGCACCCAGAAAGGCCATTGGAAGGCTAGATTGCAATACTTAAAATACACTATTGAAATTCAGTGATTATCTTCTACTCTGTGTGGACAAGTCCACACTTGAGGATGTTAGAGAAGCTGCAGTGTGCTGAGACCAGGGGTGACCAGGCCGACATAGAAATTCAAAACTCTACCGTGAGGAACAGTTGAATGACCTGAAGATGTGAGGTGCAGCCTAGGGAGAAGATTTGAGCAGAGTAATGTTGTAGGGCGGAGTAGCTCTTAGGAAAATGTATTTGGGAGACCATATAACGTAACGAAAGGATTAGAACTGATTTTGGCAGGAGGTAGAATTCAGACCCATGAGTGGAAATAAAACAGGAAGTCCAACTTTGTCTTGATATTAGGAAAAACAGCAAGTGGAAGTTGACTTTTTCAGAAGATAGCAAGTTTTTTGTTTCTGGAGAGGTATTGGCATGGGCTAGGTGACCACTTAGTTAAGTGTTCTAGAAGCAATTCAAGCTTTGCACCTTTGACACATCCTTACATCGATATACCGCCATACTTTGCAAAGCGTCTTTGTGTAGAGTCCCCCATCTTATTTTGAGATAAAATTGGTTCCGGTTTCTCGTGATCCAGATGAAGAAAGCTGTTGTTTACTAGGCTCATTACTTTGACTCATTATATTCGAGTCAAATACAGAATTCACACCTAGCTCTGCCAAATCCGTGGTAAAATTATGCCTTTTTCCACTTTATTCATTATATCCCTGGGCTTTTTCCATTCATTTCTTGTGATCACATAGACAAAATGATAAATATAACATTCGAGTGTTTATTCCTTTATTTGTTGTATGTTGGTATTTGTATTTGTTTTATATGGTACACAGTTACCACATTAAGAATTACGTGTGATACAAATAGATTAGTCTCTTAGGAGGCTAATTCTTTTTAAAGAATTCATACAAAACTAATTTTCTTACATTTTAAAAAAGCGGTTAATCTTACCGTCTTTATTTTTAGATAACTAGGGGACAGGGGTGGGGTGGGACTTAGTCTTTCACTGCCAACAACCAAACAGATGTGGTGTGTGTGATGACTGTTTACACACTCTTTGCCCACCACATGCTGTATAAAGGAGGTATGGCTGCCTCACTTAGCTTATAGGTGGGTTCCCTTCCTCACGATGAATGCTTGTGTTCACAGGGTTGAAGAGCTATATTCACTTATTTCATGAGAGGAGTAAGTTTGCTGACATATTTTAAGAGGGGGAAAGGGAGTAGCCTCTTCATAGCATGGCCATTTAACAGTGACTCATGGTTACTAAACTTGTTTACAGTAATCTTGGACACCAGAAGGTTATTAATAGACTTTTCTTAGTCTGTGATCATTCAGCTTAAGAATACGCAGACATTTTCTTTAGTAAAGAGGTGGGGGTGGGGGGAGGTAGAAAGCATTTATCACTGGAATTAATGTGATAATAGAATTGTTCTTATTATCAAATACTTGGCACCAACAGGTATCTGTCAGTTCACCTTTAGATTCCATTTCACATCTTGGTCTTTATTTACTTTGATACAGAACTTTCTTTTTTCAACAAGGTCATTTAATCTCTTCTTTTAGAATGAATGGTATTTCAGGCAGTAAATATAAATGGGTAAATATTTAGAGGACTCTTGTTTAAAATGATTCTTTTGCTAAAGATTGGGTTTAAAGAAACTCAAAAAAACAAAAAAAATAATTTAAGCCTCACCATTCCCCCCAAATCTGAGCTCTTTGAGGCTTTTCTTTTCTTTTTTCTTTTTTTTTTTTTTTTTTTTTTTGAGACAGACTCTAGCTCTGTTGCAAGGCTGGAGTGCAGTGGTGCGATCTCGGCTCATTACAACCTCCACCTCCTGGGTTCAAGTGATTCTCCTGCCTCAGCCTCCTGAGTAGCTGGGATTGCAGGCATGCGTTGCCATGTCCAGCTAATTTTTGTGTTTTTAGTAGAGACGGGGTTTCACCGTGTTGGCCAGGATGGTATCGATCTCCTGACCTGGTGATCCCCCCACCTCGGCCTCCCAAAGTACTGGGATTACAGGCATGAGCCGCCACACCTGGCCTCTTTGAGGCATTTCTTAATAATAACTAGTTTTATGTAAGTTAGAATCAATTCAGTTATGTAAACTAATGAACACAGGCATGGAAAATTTTGCTAAACAGATCCCTTCAAAATTCTTTCTAAAAAGATGACTTAACAGTAGTGTGCATCGGAATTAGCGTTTCCCTCATGCATGGAGGCCTTTGTTGTTGTCTGCTGTCTTTACTTGCATCAGTATCTGTTGCAAGAGATCCCCAGTTTGATTGAATCCACAGACATTTTAGTGCCTCTCTGTGTTGGCAGATAGGCATAGGAGTCAAACCTTGTCCCCGTTCTTAAAGAGTATACAATCTAGTAGAGGAAATACACATGTAAGTAATATAGAAGGACTTGGGGGTGCAGATAAAATTCTGTGGGAACCAAGAGGATAAAGCAGTTCCTACATCTGTCAGAGACAGATACAGAGATGACAGGTTTGAAGTGACATTTAAGCTGATTTTTAAGGTTTTTGGCAGGCAAAGTGTAAAAGGGAACAGAATTTGAAACAACCTAAACTATGGCATGTTCAGAAAACAGCGACAAGTTCAGTGAGACTTTAAGAGGTGGAGATAAGGAGGAATGGTAGGAAGTAAGACTAGAGAAACAAGCTTTGGTGGAATGAAAAGGGCCTTATAGACAACCTAAGGGTATACTGAGGGGGGAGTGCAAGAGGTCTTACGCTATGGAAGTCTTATGTTGCCTTGCTTTGTTTTATTTTGAAATTAATCAATTCGCAGGAAGTTGCAAAAATGAGTACAGGAGAACCCGTGTACCTCTCACCATATCCCCAGTGGTAACCCCTCACGTAACTATATATAGTATCAAAACCAGAACATTGACATTGGTATAATCCTCAGGGCTTGTTCAGATTTCACCGGTTTTACAATTTGTGTGGATGTGCATATAGCTGTATGCAATTGCATCACACTTTTGTAGCCAACATTAACACTTATGATACAGAACTGTTTCATCAGCATCTCTATTGCTACCCCTTTATAGCCAGACCCATCCCCCCTATTCCTAACCCCTGCTGTCAACCACTAATCTGCTTTCCAAGTCTATACATTTTATTACTTCAGGAATGTTAAATAAGTAGAATCATATAGTGTGTAAACTTTTGAGATGGGCTTTCTTCCACCCAGCATCATTCCCATGAGATCCACACAAGTGGTTGTGAGTGTCACTAGTTCATTGCTCTGGAGAAACAAGTAGGTCATGGTTCCAGGTGCTCTTTCTCTCCCTTCACACACACACACCCCCCCCTTTTTTTTTTTTTTTTGAGATGGAGTCTCGCTCTGTCACCCAGGCTGGAGTGCAGTGACACAATCTCAGCTCGCTGCAAGTTCTGCCTCCCGAGTAGCTGGGACTACAGGCGCCCGCCACCGTGCCCACCTAATTTCTTGTATTTTTAGTTGAGACGGGGTTTCACCGTATTAGCCAGGATGGTCTTGATCTCCTGACCTTGTGATCCACCTGCCTTGGCCTCTGAAAGTGCTGGGATTACAGGCGTGAGTCACCGCGCCCGGCTCTTCATCCACTTTTTTAGTTTTACTTTATTCTAACTAGTATATTGGAATTCTGCATTGGGTAGTGGGGAAGTGTATATGAGTGTGTGCAAGAAAGATCTTTGTTTCCTTCATAGATTCTAATTTATTTCTATATCTATAGAAAGTCATGTTCTAATGATATATGTTCATTCCCCAAAAAAGCAGAAAATACAAGACTATAAAGAAAAAATAAAATTTATCCTTAATTCAATGCCAGGTGAAATGACTACTGTTAACTTGGTGGGAATTCTCATTCATATTCTAGGTTGCTGTCTCCCTCTCTTTGGGGCAGATAAGTAAATGAGTATGGGGTCATGCTACTCTGTAACCTATTGGTTGTTTTTTGTTTTGTTTTGTTTTTTGTTTTTTAAATTTTAACATCCTTTCATGTTAATGTAGATCTCCATTTTTTTTTTTTTTTTTAAATACAGAGCCTTACTATGTCACCCAGCCTGGAGTGCAGTGGCATAATCTCAGCTCACTGCAACTTCTGCCTTCCAGGTTCAAGCAATTCTTGTGCCTCAGCCTCCCAAGTAACTGGGATTACAGGTACCTGGCCGATTTTCATATTTTTAGTAGAGATGGAGTTTCATCATGTAGGCCAGGCTGGTCTTGAACTCCTGACCTCAAGTGATCCACCACCTTGACCTCCCAAAGTGCTGGGATTACAGGTGTGAGCCACCGCACCTGGCCCTGAATTATTTTTAAAGCCTTCCATTTCATGGGTACATCATGATTAAACTAGTTCAGTGGGATAACTTCTGATTCTTTGCTGTTGTAAGTAACACTGCATGTACTTACCTTTGTGTACTTGTCTGTTTCCATAGGGTAAATTCCTGAAAGTGTAATTCACAGGAAGTTGCAGAAATGAGTCAGAGACCTTGCACCTTTTAAAGCTCTTCAGTAACATTTTGCCAAATTGCCGTCCAGTAAAGTTGTACCAATTTATTTTCCTACCAGCAGTGTATGTAAAAGCCTTTGCCTCTGATAAGAAGGAAGAATATTTTATCCTTTTAAGATTATTACTATTACTATGAAATAGAATCTTTTGTGAGGTTTTTAATGTCTGACTTAGCCATTTCTATACTTCAGCATGTTACTGTGTTTGTCTTTAAGTGTGCTTTCTATATTGAGGTTAGTCTTGCTACTAACTACTAAAAATTGGGGACAGTGAAGAGGGTAGCCTAGTCTTGTATCTCATCAGGTACAGTCCTGTCCCTTCATCTGGGAGTAGCCTTCTTGTCACCTTGTTTCCTAACGTAAAGCCAGTTTGGATCTACTGAGTGCTTGGGTCCAGAGGAGGAGTGTTGGTAAGGGCTGTTGAGTACTTCAGGGACATGGCATAGAAGCACTAATGGGTATGTGAGCTCTCTTCTCAAGTCTTCTGAAGTTGTACTTCGGTATCACTACTTTTTATCAGCAGTTGCCTCTAGTGACAGTAAAATAGTGCACTGATAGGTACCGTGGGAATGTTGAATTTAAGTCAAGAGAGTTCATACGAAACCTCCTGAGCTTTTGGTGATCTCTAAAAAGGCCATTTGTACTAATGTTTCGATTACTAATTGCTTATTTTCCCATCCTGTTCTGTTTTTCAGTGGGAAAGCAGGCAGTGAAAAATCTCATAGCGTTAGTGCTACTTGAAGAGGTTATTATGGACTCTATCCTTAAAAATTTAAAGTCCTGTTACATGTTATTTAACTGGGATACATTCCAAAACATTGCATCATTAGGCGATTTCTTCCAGCCTCTTGCTCCTGGGCTACAAATATGTATAGCATGTTACTATACTGAATACTGTAGGCAGTTGGAGCACAATGGCAAATATTTGTTTATCTAAACATAGAAAAGGTACAGCAAAAATATGGTATTATATCTATGGGACCACAGTTGTCTGTGTGGTCTCCTGTTGACCAAGACGTTATGCGGCACGTGACAACTTATAGTTAACTATGTCCTCACCCTGGGAGGGAAAGGAGTTTAGTTTCTGATACTGTTACTAGCGAGGTGAGCATTAGGTGTGAACTTTGGGATGTTGGTTACTACTGAAGTTGATCCTAACACTTAAATATTTTAATTTTAAAAATGTATTAAATGTAATTAAAGATGAAGTTGTTATCATTTGGTCATATGTGGAAGTCAGGCTCCATAGTTTAGAATTAATATGCCTGGCCCCGTCGGACATAGGGACTTCACCTCTCAACTCATAGCCTTGATCTGAGAAGCTCTGCCAAGCCCCAGACTCTTTCCTCTGTGCTGTGCTTTTTTGGAGCCTCCACGCTGCCACCACTTACGGCAGCTCTGTACAGCCACACAGGATGAAGCACTTCTCAGAAGCCACAAGGAAACAACTAAGAATTGAAACAAAACTCTGTACCTCCCTCCCAGAGGAGTCAGCAGTAAGGGATGATCCACATCTCTTTCTAGGCAAGTGAATGGGCTTGTTGTAAAGGGGGGCTTTTCTCTCACGTCTTTCTTCTTGACCATGATCTATAAAACAGTTGGCTGCTTTTAATAAAGCAGTCTGCCCATGAAAAGTAATATAATGCTAAGTGGTCTATAGAAATGTAGCATCCGTGTCTTGTTCAACTGAGGAAACTTCCCAGACAATTCAGTCAGTTAACAAAATCATCAAGTCATTCCATGTGTAAATTGCCATCATAAGTGCTTTCCAAAGCCCTTGAATGTGTTAGGGAGATGAGAGGTACATGTGAGAGATTATAGCACTACAAGGTCAGCAACCGAAATAAGGTCACAGCTGCTGTAGGCATCAGAGGAGGAGAGAGCCATGCGAGGGAGGAAAGTCTTCTTGGATACAGGAGCTCTTAGAGTGGAGAGAAGGAATGTGAGCATTCAGGCTTTTATGTTAGCTTGAGTAGAGACAGAGATGTCCAGGGTGAGAGAAGGAATGTAGATGACAGGGCAAGAGAGAATTGAAGAGACCTTTATTTGGAATTTGAGATCTTAAAGAAATGGAATGGGTCTCAGGGGTCTTCTGGTCCAGTTCCTTTAATTATTGGATGGTCCAGTAAGACCCAACAGGTTTCCATGAGGCCACACACTGGCACAATTGCACAGGGGTACATGAGTCAAAGCTAACCTCCTTTTTGTTTGGAAGCCCTTTCTGTAGTGCACAGAGAGAGAGCCATCAGCCTTGGAACGAAGTAGGATGCCCCTTACCTGTGAAGAAAAGGCAAAAAGATTATTGATGAACTTACCAGACTTACAAAATGGTTTGGAAGGGTACCTTTCACCCAGCCTCCCTAAATGTTAACATCTCTTATAACCACAGGGCAGTGATCAAAATCCAAAAAATAACATTGGTATAATAATATTAACTAATGCACAGGCCTCTTTCAAGTTTCATCAGTTGTCCTACTCATGTCCTTTTTCTGAACCAAAATCTTAATTCAGGATCACACATTACATTTAAGGAGTCGTAACATCTCCCTAGGTCTCCTTTAATCTGAAACAGTTCTTCAGTCTTTCTTATGACTTTTATGACCTTGGTACTTCTGAGAAATACTAGCCAGCTATTTTGTAGAATGTCCCTTGATTTAGGTTTGGCTGATGTTTCTTCATGATTCAATGTTGATTATGCCTTTGGAAGATACCACAGAAGTGAAGTACCCTTTTCATTGTATCGTTTCAGGAGGCAGTGATGTCAGTAGTCTCATTACTGATGATGTTCAGTAACATCATTTGGTTAAGGTGGTGTCTACTGGAAAATTACTGTTTTTCCTTTTGTCATTAATAAGTATCTTGGAGCCAGGCGTAGTGGCTCATGCCTGTAATCCCAACACTTTCAGAGGCTGAGGTGGGCTGATAACTCGAGCTCAGGAGTTTGAGACCAGCCTGACCAACATGGTGAGAGCCCATTGCTGCAGAAAATTTAAAACTTGGCCAGACATGGTGGCACGTACCTATAGTCCCAGTAACTCAGGAGGCTGAGGTGGGAGGATCACTTGAGCCTGGGAGGTTAAGGCTGCAGTGAGACATAATTGCACCACTGCATTCCGCCTGGGCAACAGAGCTGGGCCTGATCGCAAAAAAAAAAAAAAAAAGTATCTTGGGGGAACTGAGCATCTCTTCTGAGTTTCTCAAGTGATTCTGAGTGTGTTGACAAGTTCGAGATAAGATGCAGAAATACATCAAGATGGAGTGAAGAAGTTGAGAATATTTTAATTAGAAAGTCTTATGGTAATATAGGAGGAGTGAAGCTAGATGTTCAGATAAAGGAGTAAAGAGAGACTAATAGCTCTTGAGGGAAGTGGAGCCGTCTTGAAATATGTGCTGCTGGGAGTTACTGGTTGGAAATCAGCCCGGTTTAAAGGATTGTTTCTGAGCTGCTTTGAAGTCAAATGGCATGGTGTATTGGTTAACCGAATGTGCACAAGTTCCATCACTTTTTCTACAGTGCTCAGAAATTTGGGAGCTCAAGTAGAGAAAGTTTTGAATAAAGCACATTTAAGATTGTGTAGGAGAGCCAAGAGACCTTGAACTGCTAGCATGAGTGGCACTGAAATGTGCAGGCTTGGCAGGACCGGGAATGTGGTCATTAAGGGGTCAGTGGATTAGGTGACATGATGATTCAGCAGCTTGAAAACAATACAGTGTTTGGAGGAGCTGTAAGTGTGAATACGTTACTCAGTTGGTGTGAGGGGACAGACGGGGAGGTGGGAGATGCTAGAAGGATGTGGTTAGAAGGGCAGAGAACATATTGACATAATGCCTGCAGGCCAGAGATGGGGCCCTAGGCATAGTCCCTAATGCGAGCTCCTATGAAGGGAACCAAGTCAAAACTAAACAAGAACAACCAAGGTTTTGTGTTTTTTTGTTGTGTTTTGTTTTGTTTTCTTGAAACACAGTCTCGCTCTGTCACCCAGGCTGGAGTGCAATGGCTCAATCTCGGCTCACTGCAACCTCTGCCTCTGAGGTTCAAGATATTCAGCCTCCCAAGTAGCCGGGGCTACAGGCTACAGGCGCACACTGCTGCACCCACCTAATTTTTGTATTTTTTAGTAGAGACGGGGTTTTGCCAAGTTGGCCAGGTTGGTCTTGAACTCCTGACCTCAGGTGATCTGCCCGCCTCGGCCTCTCAAAGTGCTGGGATTACAGACCTGAACCACCACGCCTGGCCACAACCAAGTTTTATTTGTTCTGTGTGTGGCATCTTCAGTTAGTAAATACTTGCTGAATTACCTTCTCTTGTGAAACACTTATTAAAATTTTCTGATCATCTTTTGGTAGTATTTGGATATATTTTTCAAGCTTTTTGTTTAATCAGCTTATAATTGTCCATGGTTATTTGGTTATTTGTTAGAAATAAATCTTTAAAATGTTGGAAGGGGGATGTCTCATGGGGAGGGCTGAAAAAAGAGAAATGGAAGAAGTAATCAATCAATGAGTACCAACATAATGATCATTTTGATCTGTGTAATTTGTCTCATCTTTTTTTTTTTTTAAATAAAAGTAGAATGTGAATTATAAGAAAAAATATACAGACAAATCTGAAATGGAGCAAGTGAAAATACTCTTCTTACTCCACCCCACAGGTAGACGACCATACTGTTTGGTGTGTCTTCTCCCAAAGTATTTTCTCTGTGAGACCATAGGGAGTTACGTTGTAAATTGAGCACAAGGCAAATCACAACCAAATTTACCTTTGAAAACCCCTTAATTGGGCCGGGCGCGGTGGCTCATGCCTGTAATCCTAGCACTTTGGGAGGCCGAGGCGGGCGGATCGCAAGGTCAGGAGATCGAGACCACGGTGAAACCGGTGAAACCCCGTCTCTACTAAAAATACAAAAAATTAGCCGGGTGTGGTGGCGGGCGCCTGTAGTCCCAGCTGCTCGGGAGGCTGAGGCAGGAGAATGGCGTGAACCCGGGAGGCGGAGCTTGCAGTGAGCCGAGATCGCGCCACTGCATTCCAGCCTGGGGGACAGAGCGAGACTCCGTCTCAAAAAAGAAAACCCCTTAATTGTCCATATAGAGCAGTAAACAGTGTGGGCGTAGTGTAACTCAAGATTTCCAACACCGTGTTTCCTCCAACATTGAAACAGATTGCTTTTTTTTTTTTTTTTTTTTGAGATGGAGTCTCACTCTGTCACCCAGGCTGGAGTGCAGGGGCGTGATCTCAGCTCACTGCAAGCTCTGCCTCCCAGGTTCACACCATTCTCCTGTCTTAGCCTTCTGAGTTGCTGGGACTACAGGCGCCCACCTCCATGCCCGGCTAATTTTTTTTTTTTTTTTTTTTTTTAGTAGACAGGGTTTCACCGTGTTAGCCAGGATGGTCTACATCTCCTGACCTCGTGATCCCCCCACCTCGGCCTCCCAAAGTGTTGGGATTACAGGCGTGAGCCACCGTGCCTGGCCCAGACTGCTCTTTCTTTAGCGGAGCACCAGATGCAGTAGTTGGCTTTCATTGGGCTCAGCTTGGGAACATGTCCACACTATGAGCTGTGCGTGCACACTGAGACCCAAGCTCGGGGCATATGCTCATTAAGTGAAATGGCCAGCATTGAGTCACTCAGCTAGTCTCTTTCCTTGCTCACTGCTGTAACTCTTTGTTAGGAAGACATCTGCTTGTAATTATTTAGCTGGCTTCCTTCCTTTGAACTGCTGTTATTTTTTCACAACTCAGGTGATTTATTTCTTTGCCCGTTCTTAGAGGGAAGTCTGTTCTTGTCCAATTTTTGTTGTTGTTGTTTTGTTTGTTTGTTTGTTTTGAGACAGGGTCTTGTTCTCGCTCTGCCATCCAGGCAGTGGATGGAGTGCAATAGCACCATCTCGGCTCAGTGCAACCTCTGCACCACTCCCAACCCCCACCCCCCAGGCTCAATCTATCCTCCCACCTCAGCCTCCCAAGTAGCTGGGACCATAGGCATGCACCACCATGCCCGGCGAATTTTTTATATTTTTAGTAGAGATAGGGTGTCACCATGTTTTCCAGGCTGGTCTCGCACTCCTAAGCTCAAGCCATCCACCTGCCTTGGCCTCCCAAAGTGCTGGGATTACAGGCATGAGCCACTGTGGTCTGCCTCAATTCAGCATTTTTAAGGAATCCCTTGACTTTATGGTATGATAACATCACATTTCTCTACATCCAGTTGTAATCTGGATTTTATAACCCTGTTATCAGGAATGCTGATGTTCAGCCATTCATCAATAATGTCTGAAGCATTTTAAGCAACAGCAATGTCTTAATCATATTCATGTTGTGAAAAGATAATTCTAGGTGTGATGTGGAGAATGCATCCCCATTAGGCCCCCTACAATCCACAGAAACCAGTCAGTACATGATGTATTAATGTAGGCAAGCGTTATGGGGAACTTTGATTTGTGTGGTGATGGTAGACAGGGGGATAAGTGGATGGATTTGGGAGTCGGTGATGAGTTAGATATTGGGGCAAGGTGAAGAAGAGGGGAGAGTCGAAGATGACTCCTGAGTTTCTGAAATGTAATAACCTCATCAGTGGTGTCGTTACATGAAACAGGGAACAAGGGGGGATATCAGGCACTAGGGTGAGATCTTGAGTTCTATTTTAGATGTATTCAATTTGAGCTACCTTGAGACATTACAAGTGGAGGCATTTTGAGAAGACTGCCCAGTGGTACTGATAAGGCCTGGGAGAAAAGAACTGGATTAGAGATAGGAATCTATGAGGCATCTGCATTTAACTGTTAATTAAAGCAGTGGGTGTGGGTGAGATCACTTAAGAGTCTAGGGGATAAGAAGAGGAAGCCCTAGTACCCTGCCTTGAGGGATTGCGTGTTTAAATGGCCTAGCCAAAGTGAATAAGGCAAAAAGGAGACAGAGGAGGAGCAACCAGAGAGTTAGGAGGGAAAATACGGATGTTGGTGAGTCACAGAGGACCCGAAGAATGGTTTTCAGAGGAGAGTGTAATCAGCAGTTCCGAATCCTGTGGAAAGTTCAGGTGTAATTGTTGGGAATGAAGTTTTTGGTGTCGAGGAAAAAAAAAAAAAGAACACAGGAACACATGATCTCTCAACAAGGAGAGCTTTACTTTCTGCAGAAAGGGTGCTACTCAATAGTTGTCTGGCCACAAGAGCACACCAAACAAAGTAGACAGAGTTACTTAGAACCTGACGTGTTTACCCTACTGCTGTGTCCAGTTTCCTTTGGCTGGGATAGGACCTCACATTTTACACTTTATCCTATTGGCTATTAGTTTAAAACTTTCTTAATTAGGTACGGGGAACAGAACAAAGAAAAGGAAGTTGCCCAGGGCTAGTTAAGGAAGCATCTCCAAATAAGGAATGGCATGCACTGTGGGCTCCGGTGTGCCTAGTTCTGTCCAGGCATGCTGGAGCAAGCTAGGAGAGCCGATTTGGAATACATATATATATACACACACACTAATAGTGGATAGCAATCTTATAGTAAGAAATTGTGACCTCATAATCTTTGAAGAAGAACTTTCCCATTTCTTACAGTAATAAAGACACAAAATTGTATTTAATGGCATGCAGGTCAGTGACTAGCCAAAAGAATTGGGCTGAAGAGTGAGTAAGAAAAAAAGACTTGGACTATAGTAAATACAGGCAAATGTTTTGAGAGGTTTCATTATGAGGTTCTGGGCAGGGGCAGGGGGGCGGTGGGTGATTGTGGAATCTAAGGAGGACCTATTTGATTTTGTCAAGTGGAGTCTTAATCAGGTTTAAAACGGATAGGAAGAAATTAGGTGAGGGGAGATTGACTCTGTGAGGAGGAGATGAGGTAACAGGCAGGGTGAGTTCCTAAGACGGCATGGGGGTGGGGAGATCCAAAAGCAGGTGAGGATTAATGTAGGTGGCGGGTGCAGTATCAGCTGGTGAGGGAATTCCTTCTGAAAGGGAATGGGGCTTTATACACAGTCCACAATGCCATTCAATTCAGAAGTATAATATATAGCTTTCTCTTCTTTTTTTTTTTTTTTTTAAGACAGGATCTCGCTCTGTCACCCAGACTGGAGTGCAGTGGTGCAATGATAGCTCACTGCAGCCTCAACCTCCTGACCTCAGCCTCAGCCTCCTGAGTAGCTGAGACTATAGGTGCATGCCACCATACACTCAGCTAACTAACTTTTGTTTTTTTTTTTTTAAGAGATGGAGTCTCACCATGTTGCCCAGGCTGGTCTCAAACTCCTGGGCTCAAGTGATCCACCTGCTGCAGCCTCCCAGAGTGCTAGGATCACAGGCGTGAGCCCCCACACCCAGCCGTAAATAGCTTTCTAATTGTGTTCCTGCCTCTCTTCTTCCTTCCTTTTTTTTGGGAGGGGGGGTGGGGCATAGGGGGGAACAGCTTTATTGAGATATAACTTACATGCCATATAGTTCACCCATTTGGAGGGTACAATTCACTGGTTTTTCGTTTATTCACAGGTATGTGTAACCATAACCACAAGTCAATCTTAGGTCATTTTATCACCTCACAAACCTGTACCCTTTAGTTATTCACCTCCCTTCTTTCTTATTCATCTTTTGCTGTCAGAATAGAATATGGTCTGAATTCAGATTTAAAAATCATACAATGATTTCAAAGAAAAGTATAAACTGAGGTACATGAAGAATTGTTAAGCGCTTTAAAACTTTGATCTAACCAGAGAAGCAAAGGAGGCTGAGGCCTCCTACTTAGGGTCACTGACATAGAATCAATAGATAATGCATTCACAAAACCTATTAGGTATCAGATTCTTCCTGTCAAAGAGAATTATCTGAAGAATAGAGATAGTAAAATGGAGTGGAAAACGCAATGCATGCAGATAGATTGTAAGAGAACACCTACTATTGCTAAATGATTTTTCTCTTGGCCCGGAAAAGTTACATTCTGGGTTACTGAATTTGAGATTTCCAAGGCATTCCCGAGAATGAAGTAGTAACAGCAGGCTGGAAAAGGTAGACTCGGCTTAGCATTGATACTGAGTATGGTTTCATAATGGGATTATTAGGAGGATGACTTACAAGCATTTAGAAAAGTTAGTCAGTAGATATTAGTGTAGGCATAGTAAAAAGGTCAGACCAAATAACTTCATTTTCTTATGGTCAGGAAATAGGGAAGAAATAGTATAATTTAATTTTATCAAGGTATTTGACAGAAAAAACCTTTTGAATGTAACTTGGAAATAGTTGCATATATACAAGACTGAGCAGCCCTGCCCCAAGATTTGTAGTAGATCATTACTGAAAGGAGCATGATGATTCAGAGACATGAGGGCCTCTATTCATGCATCATTCCTTTCCAGCATTTTGGTCAATGATTGAGGCAGGTCATGGGAGACATGCATATGAGATTTTCATATGATACAAGTGGGAAAGCGGGTAACTAATACATTGGATGTCCATCAGAATCCAGAGTTACTGCCATAATCTTGAATGATGGGATGATGAGATTAAATTAAATAGAAAAGTTAAAGTCTTCATCGCAGTGTAATTCACCCCAGTTTAAGACTAACATTTGGAAAGACCTGTCTTTATCAAGTAGTACCTGTGAAAACCAAAGACGTTTTGTTCACTGTAAGCTCTCTCTGAGTCAGTTATTCAACATAATTGCAAAAATTCTTAAAAAGTAGCCTTGGGCTGCACTAACATTTGTAATGAAGGAGTGGTGGTCTGGTGTCTTCTGCACTGTACCGTTCTGGATAGGGCTGAATGTTAGCTCTGCCTTTCTTAGGTTAATCAAAGAACCTGAGGGGAGGTTTTCTGGAGAAGATGACAATTTAGGGAACATAGGCAGGCTGCCCTCAAGAGATTTATGTGGAAGAGAAGTTAAAATATTGCCTGATCTGCAGTATAAACCCAGGGCCAGCAGACAGTGTAATGAAGCAATGTTTGTCTCATAAATTTGTCTAACAGATATCTGATTCTGAATTCTGCTAATCCTGCATTACTGGACACTGGAAATATTTAAGGTAAAGTCTTGTGATTTGGTAGGAAGGTTAGAAGGTTATATAACTGAGTACCATGAGACTATATGATCCTCTAAGTACTGTTGAACGCTGAGGTTTTGTGAATCTGTGCAAAGTAATCTCCTTGAAGTGTATTTCTGATCATAAATGCTTCAGTTTATATAAGTTTTTATAGCCTTTATGTTATGTCTCTTTAATACTCTACTTGGATCTCCTTTGTTGGTTTATTAACTATAAGTCTTTTGTTTTTGGGTTTTTTTTTTTTTAAACTGGTTGCTTTAGGGCTTATAGTATACACCTTTAACTTTCTATAGTCTATCTTCAGGAAATATACTGCTTCAGTTGTTATAAGAACCTGACAACAGTATACCTATGTACCTCCATTACACCTCTTTGAGCTATTGTTGCCATTTTTATTCTACATATACATAACCCCAGAATACATTGTTATTTTTGCTTTAAAGAGCCAGTTCTCGCTGGACGCAGTGGCTCTTGCCTGTAATCCCAGCACTTTGGGAGGCCGAGTCAGGTGGATCACAAGGTCATGAGATTGAGACCATCCTGGCCAACATGGTGATACCCCGTCTTTACTAAAAATACAAAAATTAGCTGGGCATGGTGGCAGGCGCCTGTAGTCCCAGCTACTCAGGAGGCTGAGGCAGGAGAATCGCTTGAACCTGAGAGGCAGAGGTTGCAATGAGGTGAGATTGCGCCACTGCACTCCAGCCTGGGTGACAGAACAAGACTCCGATTCAAAAAGAAAAAAAGTTAATTCTCTTTTAAATAAAAGGGAAATTTTTGTTTAATACTTACTCACGTTACTATCTTCATTGCTTTTCATTCCTTTGTGAAGAATCATTTTTCTTCAGCCAGTAGAACTTCCTTAAATATTTCACAAAGTACAAGTCTCTGGTGATGAAATAGTTCTAGTTTTCTATGTCTCAAAAACTCTTTATTCTGCCTTTGTTTTTGAAAAATATTTTTGCTGGGGTATAAAATTTTAGGATGACAATTTGGTTGTGTTTTTCAGTATTTTAACAGTGTTCCTCCACTATCTTTTGACTTGCATCATTCCTGTCAGGAAGTCTGTTGTCATTCTTTGATTCTTTGTCCATAATATTTTTTTCCGTCTGGCTACTTTTAAGATTCTTTCTTTAGCACTGAATTTAAGCAGTTTGATTATTCTATACCTTGGTATTGTCTTCCTGTTTCTCATGCTTGGGATTTTTTAATGTTTTGGCTCTATGGAATTCAGTTTTCATTAAATTTGGAAAACATTCATCCATTATGTTTTCAAATATTTTATCTGCCCTTCCACCTCCTTTGAGGGCTGCAGTTACACATCTGTGAGATTGCTTAAAGTTATCCCCTGGCTCACTAATGAGATGTCCCTTCTTTCCCCTAAGTTTCATTTTAGATAGATTTTAGGCTCTATGTTTGTGTTTACTAACCTATTATCTACTGTCTAATCTGCCGTTAAACCCATCTGGTATAATTTTTGTCTTAGACCTTGTAGTTTTATTTCTAAGTGTTTCAGGTGTTTTTTTATGCCTTTCATTCCTCTACTTATCATGGTACATTTTTCTTAAATATATTGAATACGGTTGTAGTAACTATTTTAATGTCCTTGTTGAGTAATTCTGCCATCTGTGCCATTTCCACAGCTGTTTCTGTTGATTAGTTATTATTAGTCGTGTTTTCCAATTTTGGTCCTTTCCAGGATTTCTGTTAAGCTTTGTTGGGCAGGACCAGATCAGAGTTTGGCCTAGGATTAATTTTGTATGCCTACTGAGGCAAAATCCCCTGAGTACTTTGCTTGATGACTAGTGAATATGAGGTTTTCCATTAGGCTGGTAGGAAACAAAAGCTATTTCCAGCCCCATGTGAGCTCCAAGGTTCTGGTTCCTAGCCTTGGCTACTTTCCTTACCCACATGTGGTTATCAGGACTCAGTTGAAGACAGGAGTGGGCTCTGCAGGGCTCTGCCATGCTCTGTCTGGGCAGCTCTCTCCTCTCTGCCCTGTAAACTCTAGTCTTCTTGGCCTCCCTGGGTTGCCAGCTCTGCCCATGGAGACTACCACCTCTTCTGGCTGGCTTCCCCCTCCCTGTGCTGTGGCCTAGCAAAAAAGTAGGGTAGTTATGAAGTTCCCCTCATTTGTTTTCCTTCTTTCAGGGATCACTGTCCTGTACTGCCTGAAGTCCAGTGTTTGAAAGTCATTGTTTTGGCCAGGCACGGTGGCTCACACCTGTAATCCCAGCACAAGTTGGGCAGATCACTTGAGCCCAGGAGTTTGAGACCAGCCTGAGCAAGATGGCAAAACCTCATCTCTACTAAAAATACAAAAATTGGCCTGGCATGGTGGCACATACCTGTGGTCCCAGTTACTCAGGAGGCTAAGACAGGAGGATTGCGTAAATCCAGGAAGTTGAGACTGCAGTGAGCTGTGATCACACCACTGCACTCTAGGCCTGGGTGACAGCACGAGACCCTGTCTCAAAAAAAAAAAAAAAAAAGTCATTTTTATTAGTCTTTTTCATGGGAAAAGGTAAATCTCACCCTCCTGTCTCTTGAGCGGAAGTAGAAGGTCTTTAGTGACTTTTTAATCTATCACTAACACCTGAGCTTTGCACTGAGCCATTTTCTGCTCTCTCCTTTATTTCCTCCACACCTTTTCTGTGATAGGACTTGTACTTTCCCTTCTCCCTCATCCCTAGCTCATGCCATTCCTTATTCTCCATACTTGCTTGACAGAATCTCTTCATTCTTGGGAATCAGCCCAGTTGCCTCTTTGGTGATGTTTCCCTCCCACTTGAGGAAGTGAACCTTTTCCCTGTTTTGTTTCTGCCATACATAAACATGGTTTTCAGTATGTGGGTGTCTGTTGTGCACATGCTGGCTCCTGTGGAGTATGCATGTTGGTTCCCATGTGCACGCATACATAGCGCCCAGCTCCTGAGGGCGAGGATGGAGCTTGCCCACTTTGCTTCTTGTTCATAGGTCCGTGGGTCTGTAATATAGAGAGGTGATTTGACAAATTTTGATGTGTTATATGTTTGTTAAAATGAATTTTTTTTTCTCCTCTTCCCCAACTCTTCTCTCTAAAATTAGGCTACAGAAGAAGTTTCCAAAAATCTGGTTGCCATGAAAGAAATTCTGTATGGCACAAACGAAAAAGAGCCTCAGACAGAAGCAGTAGCTCAACTTGCTCAAGAACTCTATAATAGTGGGCTCCTTAGCACCCTGGTAGCTGATTTACAGCTCATTGACTTTGAGGTAAGAAATCAGTTTCTTATTTTTAAAAAACAGTACCCTACACATAATTCATCTCCATACGTTCTCTCTTTTGGAACATTGTAAGATTATTCTTGGGCTCCTGACTCAGGGTTACTGACCTCTGTCAACATGCCTGGGCTGCCTACCTGATTAGCAGAGCAAAGGCAGGAACCTAGGGGTGTTTCAGGCTTGGGACAGGATTCTTCCCTGTTTCATCACATTGGACGTGTAGTTTCTTAGATGCTCATTATGCCCTTTCATTTAGGTTGTTTTAAAAAACAACTGCTCATTAGAGCACTGTAGTACTCTAATAATTCACTGGCCCTTGACTTTCAAAGAATAAACAATCTAAAGACAACTATAGAATGTTAGAATTTCAGAGGAAAATACAATCATAGAGAACTATCCAGTTATGTCTCTTTGTTACCTGTTAATTCATTACAGCCAGAGACCATATATGTTTTGTTTGCTTAGCACTGCTTTTAAATTTTAAATTAGTATAACATTTAAGTGACAGGACATTTATACACAGTCTAAATTTCTGGCTTCTCTTGAAAAATTTGATTCTAGCAATATTGGGTATATAGTCCTACTTGACCCTTCAGCTAGGGCAGAGTAGCATCACAGGGCATCCACACCTGGGTTTGCTTCTCCTGTCTCAGGCCCATTTGCATCTCCTGCCCAGCCCTGGTAGGCATTTGACATTGTTGTCCAAGTTAATACAGTTGGATCATGCTATGTTAAATATTTAGTGAATTTAACAGTGAGAATAATGATCCTGGAGACCATCTGAATAGTCACGATGCATATATGGTAACGAAGCTAATGAAGCGCCATGGCTTTTTGTCATCAGTGTGCTTTGTTTTAAGCCCCAGTGTCTGTCAGCCTGAATGAGTGGATGTCTGTACAGGTGCTTGAAAGACAGGTACATGTTTCAGAGGAGAAAATGACAGACATATAGTCAGATTAAATTTTGGAAAATGATGAGAGGGTATGGTTCATAAGTTGAGTATAATACTGATAATAAAGTAAAATTTTATTTCTGTCCTACTGTAGAGCGGATAGAACTGCAGTGTTTCCATTTTATAGCTGATTTCATCTGTTTTTAATAATATATCAAATTCCAACAGCAACAATTTTTATTTCCTCTGCAAAGTTGGGGATGTAGTTGAACATCTAGGTTCCTTCTCCTTTGTCTGCCTCCACCTGACCTGGACACTGAATTTAATATTTATGTGGAACTTTAAAGACATCAGCTTAAAAGAAAATTGTGCCCTTAAGGCTGGTTCTTAAAGAAAGGCTGGTTCTTAGAGGTTTCCTTTACTGCTCCTGAGCTAGTGCAGGGCCCAGGATTATCTCTCTGTTTGACTTTAGATATATCCTGGAAAGCTAGCATTTCACTCACTCTCCTGTGGGCTTGTTAGCCTTGTAACAAGTGACTGTTCAGCAATGCTGCTTGGAGTCCAGTTCTCCATTTGTTGATTTCTTGTGCAGCTTTCTGATTGTAAGATTCACTGGAAGGATCCATCTGTTTTGTACAGTAGTGTAATGAAGTTCTGATCTCTGAACTACTGTATCATGTGATTCTTAGTACCTTCATTGTTAATCTATATAAAGTCTTCCCTAAATAGGCCTCATTTAATTAGAAGATAGGTCTACTTTCCATTAAAGCCCAGTTTCATACAGAATTCTTCCATTTTTAATATAGCGGCAGAGTATATTTTCCTCTCCTTCCATCACTATAAAAGGAAAGCACATATAGTGTTCCCAATGTAAGCATCTTATTTGAAGCTACTTGTTCCATTTGGGTGGAATTCAGATCCCTTAGATTGTTAACATATTGCAGGGTTTTGTTTCTCATATCAGAGTCAGCATGATCCTGAGACTTAGAAATCGTTGAAATTATATGTGGAATATAGTCAACCCATTGTTGTTTTTGTCAACACATTGTTCATGTTAAAAATAGTACACTAGTAAACTTAGAATATAGAATTACAAATGAAGAGATAATTTAATGTCTATGAATGTGTTAAAGTCAGATACTCAGTCGTAACAATAAGTACAATGGCCTTATTCGAGTTCATTTGGGAGGGTGAATGGGCATTTTGATGTTTAGTCAGGACAATATGTTAATGATTGTATTCCTAATAGGGCAAAAAAGACGTGGCTCAAATTTTCAACAATATTCTCAGAAGACAAATTGGTACAAGAACTCCTACTGTTGAATACATCTGCACCCAACAGAATATTTTGTTCATGTTATTGAAAGGGTATGTACAATGTAATAAAATTTGTATTCTCAGTTGAACATAAAGGAAAGGTTGCCTTGGGGAAAAAAACAGGATGCTGAATGTGGGAGGCATTTTCTCTGTAGTTAAGATTATTTTTTCATAGATTTTGAACACCTCTCCCTCCTTGAAATCCAACCTGTGAGCAAAATTGAATTTGAAAATGCCCTACAGGTGGGAGTTTAAAATTAGGTGAATTCTGAGCTTTCAAATTCACAAATCCAGCATGACTGAAGGAAAAAATAGTAATTCTCTGTGGTCTTATTTCTGTTCTCTAGGACTTAAAAAAGTTGGATTTCATTGAAGTATCAGTTAAGTTATATATTGAAAGACATCTCCTTTGGACATAATATGCACGCCGTAAGGCAGTAAAAGCTGCCTCTTAAATGGAGCATGGATTATCTACAGCTTTACTTTGTTGAGTCAGCAAAGTACATGTTTATGAAGTAGTGCCCTTTGATCTTTACCTCTCTGTGTCCACTTACTAATCCATATAATTTGGTATTTCACAGTGCATCTTCCTGAAATTACTACTGGTCTAAGCAGGCATTAATGTTTGGGGGTAGTCTTGTCAGTTTAAAAGAAAAAAAAAAAAAAAAAAGCCTAAAAACCGAACCATAGAACCAAATGCCCTTCTCCCTCATCCCTGAGCCTCATTGACTGGCAAGGTAATGTCCTGCTGTTTCACACCAGAATTGTGTGCCAGCCCCGGGTATGGTGTGCATCTGTTTGTCCCAGCTTTGGTGGTGGTCTGTTCTATTAAGTTGGTGGGCAGGCATGTTCCTGGCATGGCTGTTGGTGTGAATCAGCTTGCTCTACTCCTCCTGGCTTTATAGCTTGCCTCAGTCTGATTCACATCTCTGCGGTTTAACACTTCCCCCAAGTTCAAACTTGTTTAGACAAAGTGTGAGTCAGTGCCTGTGTTGCACGCCAGCATTCTGTTTCCCTCTTTCTATTTCTAACCATCTGTGTTACTTCTTCAGATTTTGGGATACAGAACTTTTGGCATCTGATTTTTTGTTGTATCAATTCAGAGTTGTATGTATAAACATGCAGTGAGTAGTGTGAAATTTTGGTGATCTTAGAGCAGCCTTCAGGTGCCTTTGTGTGTTTTTAAAGCCCATATTTCCTTTTCCGTAGAAACCAAGGATTATTAAAATCAATACATTAGTTAACTCTGCCGACATTTTTCACTTCAGAGTAATCAGAGGCATGATATGAATATTGTTAAATGGCCTGTAAAGAAAGACTTTTGAGATACAATTTATAGTTTAGAGCTCTCACCTGGGCTGGCCAGAGCGGACACTTCCAGCCAGCAAGTACCATGGAGAATGCAACTGGTGGATCCACCAGAAGCCCCTGCCCACCTCCTTTGTTGTGAAGAATGTACATACAACACTTACCAGTTCCTACCCTAAACCCAGCTTCAACAGTTAAAGTTCTGTCATTCTTGTTCCTCTAGTCCTTGCCCCCTTTTTCCTCTGACACATGACATCACCTCAGTATGCATCCCTAGTACACAGTACAAAACACAGTATAACACAGTTACGATACCATTTGCCAACCTAATGTCTAATGCCTGATTTGCAGATTTCCTCAATTTTCACAAAAATGGCATTTTACAGTTAGTTTATTTCATATTACTTCCAGGCCGGACATGGTGGCTCACGCCTGTAATACCAGCATTTGGGAGGCCAAGGCAGGTGGATCACTTGAGTCCAGGAATTTGAGACCAGCCTGGGCAACATGGTGAAACCCCACCTCTACTAAAAATACAAAAATTAGCCTGGTGTGGTGGCGCACACCTGTAATCCCAGCTACTCGGGAGGCTGAGGCACAAGAATAGCTTGAACCCAGGAGGTGGAGGTTGCGGTGAGCCGAGATTGCACCACTGCGCTTTAGCCTGGGTGACAGAGCAAGACTTGGTCTCCAAAAAAAAAAAAAACAGTTACAAACAAGGTCCACAAACTGAATTTGGTTAATGTAACTCTGAGCTCTCTTTTAATCTGTAATAGTTAATATTATGCCATTTCTTTGTTGAAGCCTGGATTGGTGGTTTTGTAGAAAAATCATGTATTTTAGACTTGGCATTCCTGTTGCTTCTGTAACATGTTCCACTATCCACTATTGATTTAAGTGGTGGATAGTTAGATCTGGCTTTTTTTAAATTAGATTCAGATTCACTTTGAGGGGGACAGAAGTTCATGGATGGTGCTATGTGCTTCATATTGGGTGGCACTGGTTATCCCACTGCTGGTGATGTTGGGATTGACCAGTGGATGCAGGTGTTCTCAGTCTGTAATCCGTCCATTACAGAATTCTCATTGACCTTTCGCCTCCTGGTTTTAGTTTCCATTGAGAATCATTGCCTAGATTCAGAATGGCAGTTTCCTGATTCTGTTATTTCTTCTTCATATAATTAAATTGTTTTTATAAAGAAGAACCTTTCCTCCTTGATGACTTAGTTATCCCAAAATAGTCTCATTTTTTAGTATAATCAGGTATTATTTTTTAGTATAATCAGTTGGTGACCTGGCCACTTCCTTAGATAAGTATTGAGTTGTTTTAAGGATCATTATACACTCAAGTTTTTGTCTTTTTAAAAATTACATTTGATATGTCTCAGTCGATTCCAGTCATTACTTTCTTGTGTCCAAATTGCCCCATCTTTGGCCGTTGGGAGCTCCTTCAAGTTGGCTTCTGCGTTCTTTTGGCAAGACCCCATCAGTCTGTGATAGCTTCCTTGCTTTCTGGCGTAGGATGACCATCTTGCTCGTTTTGTACGAGTCCTGCCAGACCTGGAAACAGCCATTTCTTCAAGGAGCACTGTGAACTGCATTTTAAGATTTTTGTACCTTTGTCGATTAATTTAAACTGCTTCCATACAGTGTGATTATCTTCTTAGGCTGTAAGTACTTCTATGGTAGATGTTTATTTGGGGGGCCATGTTGCTAATATTAGCATGCATTTGAAGTCTTATTGCTGGTGTTAGACTGCATTTGGAGGCGATTTTTTTTACTGGCAGTTTACATGTTAATATGCTGTTCACTCTAGTGCTCACAGGTTATACAGCATAACTGTTTGCCTTGTACTTGTTTATGGTTTAATCATTTAGACAAGCTTGACAAGCCTCCATCAAAACCTGCTCAACTTGTTGTACCAAACTGTCTTACCCTTGTCCTTCCTGCCTACTAAAGTTCAGCAAAGATGAATTGTATGATCAGCCATTTTGTGAGCAGATATTTCCATCAAGTAAGAGCCGGTCAGCATTCTAGCTGCATGCCTCCACTGATGCCAAGGAGTGTGGTTTTATCTTGTTGAGGATCTATGATGTGTAAGAGGACACCACTACTAGATAACAAATGAGTACTACAGGATTTCAGAGGATAAAATGTGGTTTGAGTTAATAAGGCAAGGATTGATAAAAGGATAGGACTTAAGATGGGAATTCCTAGTAGTTTAGAATTTACATAGGCAGAAAAGAGAGAGAACGCATCCTAATGGCATATGACTGGGAACAAAGGTATAGGGGCAGGAATGAACATAACATGATTGGCAGCAGTAAGGAGAAAATTTGAAAGTTGTATGGCAGGGTGGGAGGTGACATTGTGCTATATAACAGGAGATCTAATGAGGGGAAGACTGGACAGTTAAGTCCAGAAGTTTGTGTTTATTTGATTAGCTAGAAGAAATCATTTTAAGCTCCCAAGCTGGAAATGCTGTTGATACACTTGTGTGTTGGGTAGATTTATTATGACAGAGCTTGAACAAAGATGCTGGCTAGGAAGCATTTGCAATTGTCCGGGTATGAATAAATGTAGCAGTGGGAATGGATAAAAACAAATGAAACTAAGATAATCAGAGAAATATTTTTTAAAGCCTTTGAAGGCTTTCAAAGCCTAACATTGAAGGTGGGAAGATTTGGAGTAAAGAAGGAAAGGTTTAGAACTGGGCTGTCCAATATAGTAGCTTCTAACCACATGTAATTAATTGAAATTAAATAATATTTACGATTCAACCCCACAGTCACACTAGACAAATTTCAGGTGGTCAGTAGCTGTATATGGCCAATCTCTCCATAATGAACAGCACAGATACAGAACATGGAAATTTCTGTTAAACCTGGTTTAGAACTGGATGACTGAAACAAAATAATGATGCCAAATTATAGAAATGAGGAAGCAAGTGGGATGGGGGTGATTTTATGGAGGGGGATGAGATTTGATTTGAGACACGTTGAGTTTATGGTAGCGCTTTAACGGAAGTTGTCCACAGGCAACAGAAAGTGCCTAATTCAGGAGTAGACATGGAGGTGGGGTTAGTAGTCGTGGTGGGAGCCATGAGATTGTATGGGCTTTCATTAGCAGGTTGTGGGATACAGGTAAAGACCTCAGCCAGGCAAGAAATAGGAACAGTCAGAGAGATAGAAAGGAGAGAACCGTGAAATGTTTTATTTTGGTTTGGTTTTTTACAGCCTGTCAGGACACTTGAGTAGAAGACTCTATTTAGCCAAGAGGGAATCTTTGCTGGCCCGTTATTTATTTCGCTAGTGTGTTGGGAAATGGAATATGACTACAAGAAACTAGAGGAGAATGTGAGGTGGAAAGAAAGCCAGTGCATGCAGCTTGAGAGGAAGTAGAAGAGAGCGATGTGTTTGAGGGGGCGGAAGAGGCCAGTCAGAGGGCCTGTGCACATCCGAAGGGGAAATGCCTCTTGCTTGGCTGAGAGGTGTCTCTCTAATGGCAGGGGAGGAGAAGCCAGAGACATGGGGATGAGCATAGGGAAGGCTATGTGTGGAGAGCTGACGAAGGGGGGCCGCCTGCTTCGTCGCCCCTGGGCTCTCTGATGGGGACCCTTAGTAAAGTCCTCAGGAGGAGGCTTATCAGCTTGGTGGTGTTTACATGTGGCTGAGAGTCTCCAAGTACTATCTTGAGTATTGAATTAAAACAACAAGGTATAAATTCTATATATTTATAGACCTATGTAGAGACTCTGAATTTGGGGAAATATTTTGTCTTCTGTGTTTTGATTTAGCTTTTGGTTTTTCTGAGTGTCAAGAGCACCATCTGTAAAAGCTAACCCCTGTATAGAGTTATGGTATGACCCGAAATACCTCTCTTGAAATCTTTCAGCTTAAATAATGAACCTTTAGTCACACAGTCACTCGTATGGCTATTTTTCTTTGGTTTAAGGTGGTCATCACCAACTAGTGTGTGTTTGCACTCTGGAATCAGTTTACTTGAGCACATGCTCTACAGAAATACCTTCTGTAATCTGCGATGGTCATTTAGTTAGGATACATGTCCGAAAACTTTCTGCCCTAAAAGTTTGAACTGTTCAGTGTTGGAGTTTTGAAAGAGCAATCATGTTTGTTTGTTTGTTTTGTTTGTTTGGTTTTTTGTTTTTGCAGGTATGAATCTCCAGAAATAGCTCTAAATTGTGGAATAATGTTAAGAGAATGCATCAGACATGAACCACTTGCAAAAATCATTTTGTGGTCGGAACAGTTTTATGATTTCTTCAGATATGTCGAAATGTCAACATTTGACATAGCTTCAGATGCATTTGCCACATTCAAGGTAACATAAAAACTGTAGAATTCTAAATATGCTTGAAAGTCAGATTAACAGGTGTGCTGTTTTTCTAAACCTTCGTTGCTCTCCTAAATCTACACGTGGCTGCCCTCTAGTGGGAAGAGAAAGATACATTTTATATGTGTCTGTGTGATAGAGGTATATGCAGTAAAGTCACAGCTTTAAAAGGGTGGAAAAGTTAGATTCTAAAATATATCTAAAAGACAAAAGTCCTGTGTGGTCAACATTTTACTTTGCTGTTAAATTATAATTAAGTATGATATACTGTACAGCATGTGTAACAACCGGATTTTCTCCTGTGTTGAAACATTGTGTAGCAGTTTCTTTGGTTAAGCACCAGATGAAGTAGTTGGCTTCTGTTCAGGTTTATGTTAATTTGGAATATACACTTCATGAAATATTAGGACCACATTCAGGACAGAGATACATTGTAGATAGGCCCGAGGAAACAGTGGATTCACCTCTCCCATCTCCTGCTCACACTGGATCATGTCTATTAAATGTAGTGCGTGGACAGAATCACCTACACTATTCAAATCATAATGTATCTTCCCTGCTCCCCCATCTGCCTTTCCTCCCTTGGTGTATATTTGTATAAATTAAATAGATACATGATGTGATATCACTGTACAACGTGTAGATTCTTGTTTTGAGTTACAAGGTTCTGTGCTGTTTACAATCTATGAATAAAGCAGGAGTCTTTTACAATGAGAGCAAGCCTTTGTAGCCTTATATAAGTTGCCTAACCTTATGAGTAAATATTTAGAGCTATTTTAATATAAACCAGTACTTGCCAGGCGCAGTGGGTCATGCCTGTAATCCCAGCACTTCAAGAGGCTGAGGCAGGGGGATCACCTGAGGTCGGGAGTTCGAGACCAGTCTGACCAACATGGAGAAACCCCGTCTATACTAAAAATACAAAATTAGCCGGGCGTGGTATCGCATGTCTATAATCCCAGCTACTCGGGAGGCTGAGGCAGGAGAATCACTTGAAACCGGGAGGCGGAGGTTGTGGTGAGCCAAGAATCACACCATTGCACTCCTGCCTGAGCAACAACAGTGAAACTCCATCTCGAAAACAACAACAACAACAAAAATACATATATATATATATGTGTGTGTATATATATATACATACACCAAAGAATACACACACACACACACACACACACACAAACCCCAGTATTTAGCATACTGATATGCAGACAACCATGCTCAGAAACCATGAACACTATCACAGTGAGAAGTGGCCACCTTTCTTGGAGGGTTCAGTTTCATGATTTTGAAGAGCCCCTGAAATAATGAGAACACACTTTGGTGTCTGGGTGAAATATGTCCCACCTCAGTGAATGAATGCCCTAAAGATAGGATGAAACCTGGGGACCTGATCATTGATCATTAGGGTTTTACCTTGAATGAGAATCAGGTCATAGTATGAGAGGCCCCCAGGGATTTATTGAATGAGAATCAGGTGATAGTGTGAGAGGCCCCCAGGAATTTATTTCCCAAAACTCTTAAAAGAGGGAATCAAAAGCCTCAGGTGAGGCCCCAGATACTTGTATGTAAGTGTACAAAGCAAAACAAAATGAATTTGAGATTATAACATAGAGTGGTCAATATGATGTCTTAGGTGTCACCACAGTTGGTGGGCTAGGACTCATGCTTATAATACATCAGTGGAAGGTTATGCCTCATTCAGAAGCAGCAGACCCACCATGAAGGGCAGTGTAGCAGCACCATGTGTCAAGGAGAGATACCCCTGTGTGGAAGGACAGCCAGGAGCCTGAGGGTGGCAGCACTCTGGGCACATGAAAGTGAGGGAAGAGGATTGAGCAGCAGTGGTGTGGGAGAATGCAGCAAGACGCCTGACCCTGTCAGGATGTGAATGACATGCTTCCGGCACAGATGGCAAAGGTGGCTCAGAGGTGAGAGAGATGTGCTGACTACGTGCTGGAAATGGGATTTGCAGTGAGTCTTGTCTGGCCTGGCTGATAATTTCATTTCAGTTAGGGCTACTTCTTTTGCTAATTCTCACCAAGGAGAAAATGACAGTGAGGGATCACTGTGGGTAAAGCAGCCCTCTCAGGTCATGGTAGCCAGAGAGGAAGACTGGGCAGCCAGGCAGGTCACGCCTACTTGATAAAGAGGAAGCTTCATAAAACAAGGTAGTGTCCTAAGGGTGAGCTCTGGAAGAGAAAGCACTGGGGAGCCGGCCTGGACTGTGCATCTCAGGTGCTCTTGATTGCATGGAAAGGAAGGAGCTGAGAGGAGAGGCCCCCAAGAAGAGGGTTCTCCAAGAAACAAGATTAAGCAGGGTCTACAGCCAACACAACACATGAGAGAGAGGACAGACCTCCTGTTGTAATCTCAGGGTGGCTAAACTAGCAGACAGGTGAAAGTCACCTTCCTACTCCTCCCTGAAAGAAATTCCAGTCAGGGAAGAAAGGAAGACCAGCAGGAACAGCCTCACAGCTGTACACCAGAGGCACTGACAAGGAGGGACGCGGAGCTGCTCCTCTCCTGCCTTGCTGCTAGTCTCCTCTTTGCAGAGAATATTTTTATAATGGAAAAGGAGAATAGATCTATGGTTCATGCTTTCCTTTGAGAATGTGGCAAG
The DNA here is from genome assembly GCF_003255815.1 of Theropithecus gelada. Classification (NCBI taxonomy): domain Eukaryota; kingdom Metazoa; phylum Chordata; class Mammalia; order Primates; family Cercopithecidae; genus Theropithecus; species Theropithecus gelada. Next base: position 107,458,753 of record NC_037680.1, read on the forward strand.
AGCGCACTCCCGGAAAATGTGCTCTACACACAAAAATTTCCAAATACATGTGGCTCATCCATAGCTCTGGAACAGGTGCTGAGTCTTAAAAGGAAATTAAAACTGCTCTAGGCCAGGCACGGTGGCTAACACCTGTAATGCCAGCACTTTGGGAGGCTGAGGTGGGTGGATCACCTGAGGTCAGGAGTTCAAGACCAGCCTGGCCAACATGATGAAACCCCGTCTCTACTAAAAATACAAAAATTAGTTGTGGTGGCGTGTGCCTATAGTCTTAGCTAGTCAGGAGGCTGAGGCGTAAGAATCCCTTGAGCCCGGGAGGCAGAGGTTGCAGTGAGCCGAGATCACGCTACTGCATTCCACCCTGAGCGACAGAGTGAGACTCTGTTAAAAAAAAAAAAAATGCACTCTAAATATGTCCAAAATGCATAGCTTGAATAAATGGATACTCAGTAAACCAGATGGCCAAATATTTGTTAATTTTTTTTCTTTTTTGAGGAATTAAGGAGATGGGGAGGGGCATTAGAAAGCCAAAAATATGTTTCCAATGTTCTAGAATAAATGAAGGTAGCTTCCCCAAACTGTGCCTGTATAACGTTCTAGAAAGTATTTCTAAAGAGATGGTTTCTGCCACTCAAAACCGCACAACTACATGGAAACTGAACAACCTGATCCTGAGTGACTGCTGGGTAAATAATGAAATGAAGGCAGAAATAAAGATGTTCTTTGAAACCAATGAGAACAAAGACACAACGTACCAGAATCGCTGGGACACATTTAAGGCAGTGTGTAGAGGGAAATTTATAGCACTAAATGCCCACAAGAGAAAGCAGGAAAGATCTAAAATTGACACTGTAACATCACAATTAAAAGAACTAAAGAAGCAAGAGTAAACACATTCAAAAGCTAGCAGAAGGCAAGACATAACTAAGATCAGAGCAGAACTGAAGGAGATAGAGACACAGAAAACCCTTCAAAAAACCAGTGAATCCAGGGAGCTGGTTTTTTGAAAAGATCAACAAAATGGATAGACCGCTAGCAAGACTAATAAAGAAGAAAAGAGAGAAGAATCAAATAAACACAATAAAAAATGATAAAGGGGAGATCACCACTGATCCCACGGAAATACAAACTACCATCAGAGAATACTATAAACACCTCTACACAAATAAACTAGAAAATCTAGAAGAAATGGATAAATTCCTGGACACATACACCCTCCCAAGACTAAACCAGGAAGAAGTTGAATCACTGAATAGACCAATAACAGGCTCTGAAATTGAGGCAATAATTAATAGCCTATCAACCAAAAAAGTTCAGGACCAGACGGATTCACAGCCAAATTTTACCAGAGGTACAAAGAGGAGCTGATACCGTTCCTTCTGAAACTGTCCTATCAGTAGAAAAAGAGGGAATCTTCCCTAACTCATTTTATGAGGCCACCTGATACCAAAGCCTGGTAGAGACACAACAAAAAGAGAATTTTAGACCAATATCCCTCATGAACATTGATGCGAAAATTCTCAATGAAATACTGGCAAACTGAATCCAGCAGCACATCAAAAAGCTTATCCACCAAGATCGAGTTGGCTTCATCCCTGGGATGCAAGGCTGGTTCAACATACACAAATCAATAAATGTAATCCATCACATAAACAGAACCAAAGACAAAAAACACATAATTATCTCAATAGATACAGAAAAGACCTTTGACAAAATTGAACAGCTTTTCATGCTAAAAACTCTCAATAAACTAGGTATTGATGGAATGTATCTCAAAATAATAAGAGCTATTTATGACAAACCCACAGCCAGTATCATACTGAATGGGCAAAAACTGGAAGCATTTCCTTTGAAAAGTGGCACAAGACAGGGATGCTCTGTCTCATCACTCCTGTTCGACATAGTGTTGGAAGTTCTGGCCAGGGCAGTCAGGCAAGAGAAAGAAAGAAAGGATATTCAGTTAGGAAAAGAGGAAGTCAAATTGTCCCTGTTTGCAGATGACATATTTAGAAAACCCCATCATCGCAGCCCAAAATCTCCTTAAGCTGATAAGCAACTTCAGCAGAGTCTCAGGATACAAAATCAATGTGCAGAAATCACAAGCATTCTTATACACCAGTGACAGACAAACAGCCAATGGAACTCCCATTTACAATTGATACAAAGAGAATAAAATACCTAAGAACCAAACTTAAAGGGATGTGAAGGACCTCTTTAAGGAGAACTGCAAACCACTGCTCAGTGAAATAAAAGAGGACACAAAGGGAAGAACATTCCATGCTCATGGATAGGAAAAATCAATATCATGAAAATGGCCATACTGCCCAAGGTAATTTATCGATTCAGTGCCATCCCCATGAAGCTGCCAATGACTTTCTTCACAGAATTGGAAAAAACTACTTTAAAGTTCATATGGAACCAAAAAAGAGCCTGCATTGCCAAGACAATCCTAAGCACAAAGAACAAAGTTGGGGGCATCATGCTACCTGACTTCAAACTATACTACAAGGCTGCAGTAACCAAAACAGCATGGCACTGATACCAAAACAGAGATATAGACCAATGGAACAGAGCAGAGGCCTCAAATAATACCACACACCTACAACCATCTGATCTTTGACAAACCTGACAAAAACAAGAAATGGGGGAAAGGATTCCCTATTTAATAAATGGTGCTGGGAAAACTGGCTAGCCATGTGTAGAAAGCGGAAACTGGATCGCTTCCTTACACCTCATACAAAAATTAATTCAAGATGGATTAAGACTTAAATGTTAGACCTAAAACCATAAAAACCATAGAAGACAACCTAGGCAATACCATTCAGGACATAGGCATGGGCAAGGACTTCATGACTAAAACACCAAAAGCAATGGCAACAAAAGCCAAAATAGACAAATGGGATCTAAACTAAAGAGCTTCTGCACAGGAAAAGAAACTACCATCAGAGTGAACAGGCAACCTACAGAATGGGAGAAAATGTTTGCAATCTATCCATTTGAGAAAAGGCTAATATCCAGAATCTACAAAGAACTTAAACACATTTACAAGAAAAAAATCAAACAACCCCATCAAAAACTGGGCAAATGATAAATGTGTCCCAGCGATTCTGGGACCTAACAGACACATGAAAAAATGCTCATCTCTGGTCATCAGAGAAATGCAAACCAAAACCACAATGAGATACCATCTCACACCAGTTAGAAAGGCAGTCATTAAAAAGTCAGGAAACCACAGGTGCTGGAGAGGATGTGGCGAAATAGGAACACTTTTACACTGTTGGTGGGAGTGTAAACTAGTTCAGCCATTGTGGAAGACAGTGTGGCGATTCCTCAAGGCTCTAGAAATAGAAGTACCATTTGACCCAGTGATCCCATTACTGGGTATATACCCAAGGGATTATAAATCATGCTACTATAAAGACACATGCACACGTATGTTTCTTGTGGCACTATTCACAATAGCAAAGACTTGGAACCAACCCAAATGTCCATCAATGATAGACTGGATTAAGAAAATGTGGCACATATACACCATGGAATACTATGCAGCCATAAAAAAGGATGCATTCGTGTCCTTTGTAGTGACATGCATGAAGCTTGAAACCATCATTCTGAGCAAATTATTGCAAGGACAGAAAACCAAACACCACATGTTCTCACAGGTGCAAATTGAACAATGAGAACCCTTGGACACAGGGCGGGGAACATCACACACCAGGGCCTGTCGTGGGGTGGGGCATTAGGAGAAATACCTAACGTAAATGATGAGTTAATGGGTGCAGCAAACCAACACGACACATGTATACACATGTAACAAACCTGCGAGTTGTGCACATGTACCCTAGAACTTAAAGTATAATCCAAAAAAAAAAAAAGATGGCTTCTGAGCATTTTGGAAACTGTACCCACAGCCATCGTGGATTCACTAAGAGGAAGTTCAGTCATATTGATCTCATAGGTACTGGTGGATTGGGGAAGTAAAAGGGCATGGCTGCCTGGGTTCACACCAGCTCTGCTGCTGATTTAACCTCCAGTCTCTTCATCTGTTGAGATGCAGGTAATAACATGACCATATCAGTTGTTATGCCTTCACACAGTGTCTGTGCAATAAACATTAGCTGTTAGAATTACTCCTTCATCACAATAAAGGATATGCTAGATGTTGTATAATTCTACAAATCTGTTTTCATAGAAACAGTAAAAAGGCTGAGCTAGATGGAGTTTCGGTATAGTGATTCACAACCAGTTGTATGTTATATCCATACACTACTTGCAAGTTTCACCCTGCAGAGAAACTTCTAGTGAATTTCCACGGGGCTTTCCCCACCCAGCTGAACGTTTTTATTAGTGACTGAAATAAAGGGTGACAAGGCATACTTATCAAATGTGTAGATGTTAGCCATGAAGGTAAGGAGAGCAGATAACAGAGGACCCCAAAACTTAGAAAGGTTAGAGAGACCAGAATATAGCAGGATGAAGTTAAATGCAGTAACTGAGGTCTTCCACTGGAGGACTCAACTGTATAAAATATGGGATGGAGGAATAACAATAATTAATAGGAAATGAGATACTCAGTATAATAATTACTAGAATGTAGATAATTTCAGATCATACTCAACCCTAGGAAGGAAGTGTTGTTATTACTGACTTTACAGATGAGGAAAGTGAAGCCTAGAGATTTTGACTGAAATCAGACAATAAATGGGGAAGTCAGACTTTGGACCCAGGCAGGCAGGCTACCAGAGCCCACTTTGAGTAAACAATTTTGAATACCTCCAATACAATTAAGCAGTATGGTAATGCATCCCCCAGAGCTCCATGTGACCAGGTAGTATGTGACCTAAGGAGCTAACTGATAGTCTCACTCTGCTATGAGCTTATCAGGTAACAACACATAAATGTGTTCCATTCCAGGCGCTACAGTTTAAGAGGCACATAGACAAATAGATGACTTTCAGAAGACAGTAGTTGGTGAGGGAGACTCAGAACCCTGTCATTCGAGGAGTGGTTAAAGGAACTGGACGTATTTAGCCTGGAGAAGAGAAGACTCGGTAGGGACCTGCCATGAGAGCGCTACTTGTATTTGAAGTGGGGTCCCATAGAAAATGGACAAAACATGCATCTGTCGGCTCTGATGGTTCCTGGAAAGTACTTGGGGATAGGTCTGACCCTAGCACAGGAAGAACTTTCTCACTCTAAGAGCTCCAGAGGTGAACCACACAAGTGGGAGAATTGAGTTCCTTGTCCTTAGACATAATCAAACATCAAGTAGGAAATGGGGCCAAATGGTTTGCCAAGATGAATGTGAAAATCAGCCCCCTGGGTTAGCAGGATTTCTTCAGGGATCCCAGGGCTGTCTTAGTCACATGATGTTTCGGCCCAAACTCAAGCTTTTAGGAAGCTTTTAAATTCAGCCCACCCTAAAAGTTGGCTGCTCAGTCTGCTGGACTTGGGAAATGATCCCTAGTCTTTCTTCCATTATACAAGGGCCTGCCATAGACTGGAATTCAGATAGATGGAAGATCAAGAATCCTTTTATTCTCACCTCTGCCGACTGACCTTGCAACTCTGCTGTTCTGGGGTCACATGCACCTTAAACTTTGCAGGTCTGCATGCCCTTTGCCCATTATGTTCTATTCTGTTGGTCTACACACAGCCCCTCCCACCCACACTCACACCAGTTTGAGCTGTCCAAAGTTTTTGGCTGCAGTCACTAGGCTAAGGTTCCTTCTCATTTGTCGGTAGATAGAGGCACTGCTGATTGTCCTCATCTCCTCCTTTTCCCAGCTTAGTATTCACCTTTTTCTCTGTGCTAGCTCTTAACAGTTGCTCTTTTCCTACTAGTGTTTTACCCCCCCAACCCCCTCCCCAGGCCTTTGACTGACCCTTTTTAACAAAGGGTTTTCATCCTGTTATGTACTGGGTCCAACTGCTCCGTGGGCAGACTCTGAGTGCCCCCTTTCAATCTCTCCTACCCCAAAGCCATTGAGATTTGATTTCTGGTTGGCAGCAGTTTCCTGAGTTTCCAGATGATAACACATAGAATCTCCCCTATGTGGGAAGATGTTAGAGGTCCCCCTTTGCATGGCCCATCTGTGAGCCTCTGGCTCCTTTTGAAATACCTTGCAGAGTGAATACTCGCTTCACTCAAACTTTCAGTAAAAATCTGTTGTGCAACATGTTAACACCTAGAGGGCCTTTGCTTTATAAAGTAGATACTGTCTTCCTACCTGTTTCTAAGAATCCAACCCCAGTTGAGAGCCAGTGTCTCTCAGGACCCTCCTGCTTGGCATTCCCTTCATTATGTTATGACAGAACAGTGAGCAGCAGGTTCCTTCTGCTATACTTCCTCACACTGGCCTCCAGAACGATATAGTCGCAAAAAGGTAGAAGCAACACTGTCTGACAGGGATCCTGACACATGAATTCCTAAGTTAACATACTCATTTGTTATTCACCAAGATTGTCAGTGCCTGCTCTGTGCCAGGCACTTATGTTACGTTATGTTATGTTATGTTATGTTATGTTATGTTATGTTATGTTATGTTATGTTATGTTATGTTATGTTATTTGAGATGAAAGTTTCACTCTTGTTGCCCAGGCTGGAGTGCAGTGGTGCGATCTCGGCTCACTGCAGCTTCTGCCTCCTGGGTTCGAGCGATTTTCCTGCCTCAGCCTCCTGAGTAGCTGGGATTGCAGGCATGCGCCACCACACCCAACTACGTTTTTGTATTTAGTAGAGATGGGGTTTCACCATGTTAGGCTGGTCTCGAACTCCTGACCTCAGGTGATCTACCCACCTCAGCCAGGTGCACTATTCTTTAGGTGTGGGAGATTCAGCAGTGAACCCTACAGACAGGCATTGCCTTGTGGCACCTCCACAAGCAGGACACCAGCCATAAACACACCACAATAGTATGTTAAATGGTGCTGTCCGTACTTGATACATTCTCCTCATGTTCCTCTCTCCTTTGCATCTGTGACCCCATGGACCACAGTAGGAAGATAACAGAAATTCTCTTACCACTTTCCTCTTCTCCTTCACCTGGAGGGGAAACGTTGTAGCACTTCTTGCCAAACTCAAGGGTACTCAGAATAAACTCCACATTTTCTAATATGTCCTGTTGAATCCTCAAGGAGAATTTGGAAAAAATTGGGTAGGTCCTTCCTGGGCATCCCTGTTATAATCAGGAAATATAACACATACCCTATCCAGCAGTTTGAGCAACTGTAAATCTTTGGGTGGGGTTAGAAACCTTCTCAAAAGCATACTTTGAAGATTGCTGAATGTGATGTTTTTCCAGACATGTTCCCTGATTTCATTGGTTCATTCGTTGATTTATTAAATATTAAGCTCCTGCTATGCGCTGGGCACTGCATAGGTGCTGGAGATTCAAAGATTAATAAAAATAGACATGATCCTGATATTTACAGAACTTACAGTGTAGTATAAGAGAGACTTGAATCAAATAATCCCACAACCAGTGTAAAGTCACAGCTATGTCTGGTGCTTTTGTGCTGGTGACCAATCAAGAGGAATCGAGGGCCGAAGGATGAACATTAGGTTACCAGGCAGTGGGGAAAGCCTGTACAGAGGCCCTTTCGGGAAGGACTTTCACAGAAAGTAGGTGACAAAAGAGCTCCCTGTGGAGTCTGGGACCTGACATCTGAAGTGAGCTATGGCACTTCCCTCGTTTGCTTGACCATGGGGCATTCTTAAAAGCATTTCTCAGAACCAATGTTTCATTTCAGCATACTTCAGGAAACACTAGTTTTTTGTAGTAACTTGGGCAACCTTCAAACATAAACAGGAACGAAAACTAGGAAAGTTGGTTGGGAGAAAGGCGATGATTGACACTATCTGTAGCAGTGGTATGAAGGACCTTGATCCATTAGTTTACCAGCTACTAGCCAGGCCTTCCTGCTGTCACTCGTTCCCATTCTCTTTCCCACCCAGTGAGACCAAGGCTAGTCCTTTGTTACCGTCTAGGTCCTGGAAGGCAGGGATCATATCTTTTTGTCTTTGAAGCCCTAGCACCTAGAATTTTACCTGGCACATAGTAAATATTTCTGAATGATTGTTCTTTGGGAAAGCTGTAGAGTGAGGCATAGGTTCTATTTCATGGTAATACAAAATCAGACTGGAGGTTCACAGTCATTGTTAATTCTACATTATCATGCCAACATTCTGCTTACCTAAAACACATTCTGCCTCTAAAAAATTTGCATTAGCTATGAACCTGAATGTGATTGAACTTAGGAGGAAGAAAATAGAGCCTCTAATCCTTTTTCTAATAAAAGAAATTTCCTCTTTCTCCACTAGGAGCGCTAAGTGGGCGTGGAATTGTTTGATACTTTACCACTACTGTTAGCTTTGTTTTTGTGTGTTTGTTTTTAAATAACCAGCCCACTTGGGGAGTGTTAACTTTAATTTAACTACAATTCCTTATTCTTTTTCTTTAGCATATATTTCCATTGCCTTTATCATTTTTTCCTTCTAAGAGCTATAGATCCATGATGACTCATCATAATCACTAAAATTGCAGTTCCAAATAATTAATGATTTTATTTTGCTTTTATAGAATCAACGTTTTTAATACAATTCATGCTGAAATGTTAAGTATCGTGATTTTTAACAACAGTTTTTATTAGATAAAATGGTGTGGAATGTTTTAGGATTCTCTTTCTTGAAAACTTGGAAAACAACTGTAAACTTTCTTTTTTTAGGATTTACTTACAAGACATAAATTGCTCAGTGCAGAATTTTTGGAACAGCATTATGATAGAGTAAGTATATGAAATATTATTTTTAAATAATAAATTATAACTTGTTAGCAGAAAGACTTAAATTAGGTTTTTGTACTAGAATATTTATTTTGCATATGTAATGTTTATAAATGGTGCTGTAGTTATTTCTCTTCTTAAACAACTTACAGAATATTACTTGGTCAGAAGTAGATATTTTTGATTGACATACTGCCCTTTGAAGCTTTTATTGCTTTAAAAGAGGAAAAGAAAGCATTTTGCTGCTAAAATGATAGTAAAGATAGTGGGAACATTATCTGACTTTTTAACTTTTCCTTCCTTTTCCATCAGTTGCCCCACATTTCTGCTGCATACAAATAGAGAGAAAGGGAGGCAGCAGCTGATAGGATGAGAGCAGCACTGGCCAGAGGGGACGGGAGCCCGGCTCTGCTCCTGCTCTACTGCTCACTCCTTTGTGGCCATGGCCAAGGCAGTTAACCGCTTGGGGACTTAGAAGTCCGTCCTTATTGTAAAATGAGGACATTGGACTAGCTTGTCGGTAAGGTCCCTTCCAGCACTGAGTCAATGTCAGATGTTCCTGGTAATAGTGTCCTCCAGAGATTTGTCAATGATTTCCAGAGTGCTTGATAGCTTGATTTCCCTACACCCCCACAACTGCCTCTAGGGCTGCCGTGTGAAATAATGTCTTCCACTACTGCCAGTTCTGTCAGTCTCGGGAGGACCTTTCGCAATACCCACAAGCACTGTTGTGATGTACTGGTTTAACTACACATCGCCGAAGGTTCTGATAGGTGCCCTTAGAGAGGTTGGAAGAATGACAGTGCACTTAAAATTCCTGTCTATCCTGCAAGATTTGGTTTAGATTTTAATTTTTCTACTAGTTTAAATTTTTGAAATCCTAAGTATTATTAATACTTCATTATTCACTTTGCTATTCAAATACATTATGAGATTCTTAGAGGCAAAAATCTATGCTTTCTCATTCTTTTGTTTTTTTGTGTTTTTTTTTTTTCCTGTCTTTTTCTCCTGCCCTCCACTCCCAGTAAAAACATAACACAACACTGATCACACAAGTCCTTCATAAGTAGCCTCATAAATGGCTTAAAAGTTGCTGGTCCTTTATTTTTATTTCAGCTCATGTATATTTCGATATAGGTGTGTTTTTTCTTGTATGTTCATTGCTTTAAAATGGCAGCCCTGTCATCATCAGGGTGTTTTTACAGTAGACAGAAGCATGGACTTGAGCCTTGGACTGCCTGGATTCTGGCTGCAAGTCTCAGCCCTACCATGGGCTAATAAGACTTCAGCAACTGCCTTCATGCACCCTCTGTGCCTTCAGGGTCTTCCACCCTGAAGAAGGTTCTTCATAGTACCTGTCTACTGGGATCATCATGAGGATTAGATAAGAATGCATATGTGACATGCATGGCATAGTGTCTGGAACACAGGAAGCATTTAGTAAATGTTAGCTCATTTATCATCACCACAAAGATTTTTCAACATACTAGTAATTTAAGGCCTACCAGAGACACAGACCAGCTAATTTCCAAGACATTTGCTACAGTGAAATCTATTTAATCTTGCAGTAAAATAGCTTCCTACATGTTGTTAATAGATGACATCAGTTAGCAGGATTTTAGAAAAATGTATGTGAGGCAATTAATAAATATATAGAAAGCAATCAGATCTTACAGAGGGAGAAACCGTGGGGGATGTGGGTAATTCAAAGCCACAGGTGAGGTTATTACACCAAAATGCATGCTCTAAATTCTGGTGCAGTTTGGCTCTGAGCTTTCTAATAACCAAAGTGTAGAAAGAAAGAAAAGCAATTAAAAGATGACAGTATTTGTAGAGTAAAATATATACTGGCTGCTCAAAAGAAACATAGCTTTCCTAGCACTGGGACCTGAAACAGATTTCTCTCCTTGGCATTCTTAAAGGAGAGTCAAGTTACAGTGTCATGTAGTGGACTGTCATTGCCATGGCATTGCAGTAAAGAAAATGCTCAACTCCGATGCGGTTCCCTGAAAGCAAGTCTTTGAGGAGCCCAGAAGTGGGTGGGAGGACAGGTATCTAGATTTGTTACTTATCCTTTGTCTGTCCTAATTCAGAGAAAAAAAAACTAACATAATCTGAAGGAAACGGGCCACATACATACTCTTCAGGCAGTTCTCCATGAAAAATTTTTTGCAACCAAACTTATCCAAAGATGCAGCAGAAAATCAACTTGCATTTTCTATCAAGAACTTGAGATGTGTCTATTTTGTTACTGATTAAAAGCAGGTCCAGTTGTTTTGGTCATCAGTTTGATCATCATTTGAGAAGGTAGAGTTAACAGCTTTTTCTGAAAAGAGAGAAATCTAACTCAAATACTTACTAAATAGATGGCCAGCTCACCTCTGCCAAGAGGTAGGCAAAAGAAATAATGTATAATTCTGTGTTAGCTCTAAACCAAGAAGGCCAGAAAGCAAATTTTTGAGGCTTTGTAAGCCATGTGGTCTCTGTTGATCTCCTGTCTGTTGTTCTGTGAAAGCAGCTGCAAATAATACATAAACTTTTCAATGAATTCATGTTCAGTAAACAAATGAGCATGGATGTGTTCCAGAAAAACTTTCCACAAACAGGCAGCAGGCCATAGTTTGCTATCTCCTGCTCTAGACCACAGGTATATGGCTAATAAGGACCCATCATAAAGCATGGACACCAGTAGTTCTCTCTTGGACAGATGACAAAGCAGGCATCCTCTGGCACTCGCCATGACCAAAGGAAAGTCTCAGGAAAGCACCAAGATCCAACAGTCATACTAGTGCTGCAGACTTTTAGAATGTTTTAAACCTATATGTGGTTTAAACAGACAGGCAAAAAATAAAATCTTAAGGCTAGCTGGCCTTGTCTACTATGTTTTTTGAAGGATAGCCTTGGCCCCTGAGTTCCCGTCATTTTGGTTTTCTAACTCTCTGCTTTAATGGGCTTCTAGCCCTTACTATGCCAGCAGTGCCACTCTTGCCAGTGACCGCTGTTTTGAAGATCTAGTGGACCTGTCAGTTAAATTTGCGGCATTTTGTTCTCCCCAGGGCTTCATTCATGCTATGCCCTTCCTTTTTTATCTGCCCGGAATCTGTTCTCCCCTCCATTTCTGAGTGAAATCCCTCCCATCCGCCGGGTCTGAGCCTAAGCCCCACCTTCAGTGTTGCCCTGGTTAACACAATGCTGAATTTCTCCTCCCTTAATTTCTGTTCTGAATTATTTTCTCTCTTTGCCTCATACATTGAAAGAGCAGGTAACTTTTCTCTTTATGGTTGTGCTTTAAACAAATTGAGTTCTTGTTTATATAAAATACAAGTTTTTCAATCTGACATCAAGATATGAGAGCAGACTCAACAAGCAGAAGTGTGAGGGGTAAGGAAGTTAGGTTTTGTGCATAGGGAGCTTGGGGTGACAGAGAGGCCTGGATTTCAGCTCTCTCTGCAGGCCTGGCTGGAACTGGGAAGGGGCTCAATACCAGGAGCCCTCTTCATGGAGGGGATTGGCGGGATCACCTGAGGGTCTTAGAGCAAACATGTCAGAGGAAGACATGAAAGAGAATGGCAGGGGAGCCAGGGCAGCTGTTGGCCTTCATGGTGTGAGAAGTGTGTCCGTAAGCTAATTTACAATGTTACCTACCAGTCTTTTTTTTTCTTGCAATAACCCTGATACATGTTTTCTTATCTTAGTTTTTCAGTGAATATGAGAAGTTACTTCATTCAGAAAATTACGTGACAAAAAGACAGTCACTGAAGGTATGACATACCATTTTATATAGCTTATTTCTCTGCACCTTGTGTTTGAAATGTGGATGTGGGGAAAGGGAGATATGCAGGATGGGTCATAGACCTTTGGGGGAAATAAATACCTTTGCCAAGGGTCAAGATTTTTGCGGAAAGGGATGGAGTTGGACAGTGATCCATGTGGAGTACCTTCCAGCTTCCGAGTAAGGTGGAGACATGGAAAGGGAATAAACAGGAGTTTGAAGAAGACTTCATCTCCTAGCAGTGCCTTCTTTGAGATTTTGGGCCGTAGTCATACCAGCTAGATGAAGGCACCCAGGTGCTGTGCTCCTGGGCCGTGGCCTGGGTGGCACAAGCAGGTGTGTGAGGGTGGAGGGAGGCGATGTGCGTGTGAGGCTGTGAACCACAGACAGGGTTGGCTGCTTTGTATCAAAGTAGGATATCCTTTGCAAGTTTAGAATGTTAAATTTAAGATTTAAATTCTAGACTAAGGGTTGGCGAACTACAATCCATGGGCTAAATCCAGCCTGGAATAAAGACATGCTTATTTATTTACATATTGTCTGTGGCTATTTTGAGCTTCAGCAACAGAATTAAATAGATGCCCCAGAGACCCTATGGCCTGCAAAGTCTAAAATATTCACTGTTTGGCCCTTGATAGTTTGCTGACCCCTGCTGAAGAAAATTCTTAACAGCAGTTAATAAGTGCATACCCTCCATTCTGCCAGTAAGCAGTCCCGACAGGAACTGGAGATGAAATCACAAAGGATTTGAGGGGAAAAATCGTAATTCCATTCAGTTTTTTGCCAGGTCCATTTAAAATTTGACTCTGCCCAGAGTTCTTCCCCTCATACGTGTCTGGACCAATAATGACCAAGACTTTATCCAGTCATCCCCTGCCTACCGTGGGGAAATCTCCCTTGAAGACCTTATCTTTCTGTGGAAAGACTAAAGGACACCAGGAGCATCTGGAATACTTTGTGTCCTTTGATAGGAACACTCCAGCATCCGCATTTTCAATCAGTACTTTCTTTCAGACCAGCATATTCCTTCTTTCCGTGTAAGGCTGTAATTCCTACAGCAGGGCATCTGTGACAGCCACAGCTGGGGAATGGGCACCGTCCAGCCAGGCCCCTTGCTTTCCATTCATTGCTGTTGCTTGGGCCCAGCCATCCTCTTCATCTAGTGTTAGGGATCCCTAATGATTCTTTTCCCCGCCTCCCCTGGCTAGAGGATCATTTGCTATCTTTAGAGGGTTGGACAGAACTTCTTGGCAGCTGTGGGAGGAGTTTCTCTTCCCTGGACATCAGTGTGTGAGAGAGTGGAGGTTTCTGGGGCCTCTCCTGCTCTGTGATTCTCAAAAGGGCTGAGGTGTACTACTCTTGCCAGCGGTTACACAGACGCGCACAGTTCACTGGAGTCAGTATCTTCTAAGGCCACAAAGGCCAGACAGGATAGCCTTGGTTAGTAGCTTCTAAGGCTGTTGTGGGAGGAAGCGGGGGTATTGGGGAGGTTATTGGCAAATCCATAAACTTTGACCAAATGTTGGATTCTTGGGCTGTTTGGATAAGTAAGGAGAACGGCCTTCAAGACCCTTCTGCCATTCAGAATTACCAACATAAAAGGCTGAGACCGCCATTTCCAAGCCCCTAGGAATGAATGTAAAAGCAAGTCGCTGGTTCCTGCAGTTGATGTTAGCGGTGGGCCAGTGAGTGCCCCATGAACACATGGAGCAGCTTCAGCACCAGCCGTACTTTAAAGATGGATTTTAATTAATACTCTCTTTTTTGTAGCCACATTGGCATTTATTTATTCCCATATTTATGTTGCCAGCAAATTTATATTCCCTATGCAAGACTCCAAGTTTTTTAGTAAAGAATTACATCTTTGGGCGGAGTACGGTAGCTCACGCCTGTAATCCCAGCACTTTGGGAGGCCGAGGCAGGTGGATGGATGGAGGTCAGGAGTTCGAGACCAGCCTGGCCAACATGGTGAAACCCTGTCTCTACTAAAAATACCCCCAAAAATTAATTAGCCAGTTGTGGTGGCACAAGCCTGTATTCCCAGCTACTTGGGAGACTGCGGCACGAGAATCACTTAAGCTTGGGAGGTGGAGGTTGCAGTGAGCCAAGATTGTGCCACTGCACTCCAGCCTGTGTGACAGAGTGAGACTATCTCAAAAAATAAAAGAATTACGTGTTTGAAGTCATCTTCCTTCAGATTTTCTTTGGTTTCTGTGATAGAAAACACGAAAACTATAAATCACACAATACTGACTTTTCAGTCTTTGTAGTAGATGCTGGTTGCTTCTCACCGTAAGAATAGATTTTGTGATTCACATTGATATGAAACCTAATCTTTTGAGTTCTTCCTGTGAGTTCCTTATAAAGCCTAAGTAAAATAGATTTGTTTTCTTGCACATCAGCTTATGTTTTATTTAATATAATGACAAGTTATTTATCCAGAGATCAGTTATCTGGAAACTTCAAGTATATAGAACATAGCCAGAAACCCAGAAAGGAAGCAACAAAAGCAATTAAAGCAAAGACACAGCGGCGCTGTTTGCACCTTTTCTTCCCTTAGCCCTCACTCAGTCACATCTCTGCAGATGCAGGCATGATGGGTGCTTTGCACATACTGACGCTCGTTTCTCACTGCACTCTCCTGAGATAGAGGCACTGTTGCCCACCCTCATTGTACAGATGATGGAACCGAGGCACAGAGGAGTTCAATAAAATGTGCTCAAGATTACAGAGCTCACAAGAAGTAGGGAGCCAGGATTGGAACCCAGGCAGGCTGGCACCAGGGACCAAGCTCTTCACTGCTCTGCCTCTGCCCACAAGGACCGCAGCTTGGGCAGCCCCACTGCTGGCTCTGCACACTCAGCTTTGGCCAGGTTGTTGGCATGTTGACAACCTGAAGAAGTGACTGCTGGTTTTAGGAAAGAGTAAGCAATGACAGTTTAAAAGTTGTGAGTTTACATGATACAACCAACTTTCCAGAAATTAGTAAACCCTGAAGTAAACAGATGTTTTTTAGCGTAATTGGTATAATTAGTGATAATGAGGGTCGGTAAGAAAACCCTGGATTATCTTCAGGAGACTTAAGAAGGAGCAGAAAAATACTTACTTGTGTAAACCTTTCTGAATTAGCTGTGATAAAATGGTACTTGTGGCATGTGCAGGGTTCATGTATGGAAAACTTGGGACACAAAACCCTTCATCCTGGAAAGTCCCGCTAAATAAAATTTTAAAATAGTTATTTTAAATTAAGCTAAGCTTTGTGGTTAGTTAACAGGAATAATCAATAGCTTTTGACCATTTTCTGAATAGTTTCTAACACAAATGCACGCTTAAAGGGGAGGCTCTGAGAGTCTCCAACTCAGGGCTAAGGGGACATCTTGAACATCCTCTGCAGAGAGCAGCGTCAGGCCTCCTGTAGATTTCATCTCCTCAGGGAAAGGTAGGAAGGCATTCAGGTGGCAGAGAGAAGGCCCTTGATAGCTTTTAGTTTGTAATTCAGTTCAGTTCTTCAGTCTTTTGAGTGCCTACTAATATGCTATACTTAATGATGATTATGAAATAAATTATTTTTTTAAACTTTGATTTTTCCTTAAATTTTAATAACAATGTAAGAGTAATTGTTTAAATGTCTTCTCAGCTTCTCGGTGAACTACTACTAGATAGACACAACTTCACAATTATGACAAAATACATCAGTAAACCTGAGAACCTCAAATTAATGATGAACCTGCTGCGAGACAAAAGTCGCAACATCCAGTTTGAGGCCTTTCACGTTTTTAAGGTAGAGTATAGAACCACCAGTGATACTGTCCACTAGAATTGATCGTCGTATTTCATTTGCAAATGACGGAAATTATTAGCCTCACTTTGGTAATCCAGGTGACTTAATTAAATTCAGTCACTTTTCATATTTGTGTGCTATGACTTTTAAACAGAAAGGTAGACCTGGAAACGGGTTACTATTTGGATTTGGGAACAAGAAAGTTTATTTATAGAGGAGTGTCATTTATCTTTGGCCTAGAAGATTATTAACTGCAAAACAAAAGCATTTCTTAATGCTTGCTGTGGAGGTGTCATTCTTAAAATCCAGTCTGACCTCTTGTGCGGAGAAATAATTTCTGCCCGTTTTATTCTAAAATCAGAGTCTGTATTTAATACTGCACACTGTGTTGCAGGGCTGGCAGAATGAGTTTATCAGTCGTATTAGTGTTAAAACATGTAATTACTTCTCTCAGTTGTAAAATAAGGCCTTCTACAGCAAAACCTAACGACCCTGACTTCTGCCCCACCCCAGGAGAGCGTAGCTCTGTGCTTTCCTGCGCTGTGGCTGCAGCTCAGGTGTGGCTGCGTTTTCTTCTTTCTCTGTGCCTCATGTGCATTTCTCTCCATGCAGGTGTTTGTAGCCAATCCTAACAAGACACAGCCCATCCTAGACATCCTCCTCAAGAACCAGACCAAACTCATAGAGTTCCTCAGCAAGTTTCAGAATGACAGGACGGAGGATGAGCAGTTTAACGACGAGAAGACCTATTTAGTTAAACAGATCAGGGATTTGAAGAGACCAGCTCAGCAAGAAGCTTAATCTCCAATAAACATCTATGTTAAATCCAAATTCAGCGTTTGCTGTTAGCTATTCAGCATCAGGCACTCTTACTGATTCATGAGGAACATTACTGCTAATCTGCTGTTAAGTGAACGGTTTTTCATTTTACCCTTTTGTTTTTCAGTCCAGGTTGGAGATCGTAGCTGCTGCTGCTTGCACACTAGGGCACATGTGGGCTTTCTCTTGATCTTTGTGTCATTTCAGAATTCGAAGTACTACGGGAGTTCTGAACATGGCTGGGTTCATGAAGGCAAATGTATGGATGAGAGTGTGGTTTAGGAAAGAGGGCATTGATACCAGATTAGACCTATGTGTTTGCACCCATCTTTGTTGGCGATCTGAGTGCAGTGTGGCAAGTGCACACCTGGCATCCCTGCGTCAGATCGTACCCCTTCGCTGAAGGAAAATGACGCAGAGCTTTATCTGAAATCAGAGGGGAACTGTATCCAAAATGGGAGTTTGGGGGCAGATAAAGTTGACATGCGAATAAATTGATACTGAAACTTAGCAACTTCTCAAAAGTGTAAAGAAGCCTCATAAGATCATAAGGAAAATGTATATATGCTTTTCACAGCTTTCTAGAATTTTTTGACATTTGATTTTCTTGAGACTTGTAAACCTGGATATGTTGAAGGGTATTTGTTAATTTTACTTTTCGAAGATATTTTAAAAAGTAGAGCTAGCAATGACACCTTGCATTTCATTTCAACACTGCTTACAGGTTTCTTTTGTATATAATTCTTAGAATGCTCATTTCTTTTAAATGGTTTAATTTGTACAGCAGAGGAATGTCATTGTAGTAGTATGTAACTATTACCTAATACTGAGTTTTTGCAAAAAAACAATGAATGCTCATATGTAATTGAAATACTTCAGATCACATGAAAATGCTGATTTAACATTTAAGTATCACAGCATTAAAAGAAAAAAAAAGTAAACCAATCCTTTGTATTCAGTTACCTAATGGGGTGCCATCAGTAAGCTGCGATACAGCCCTGGAGCTCAGTCAGCCACACCTTCTTGCATCCTATTGGCCTTATTCATTTAAAATGAGTTAATGAATCCGCCAGATCTGTGAATGATAGAGATTATGCTAAATTAATGCTGATTCTTTGTGTGTGTGGGAAACCTCTGTAGAGCACCTTTTCTTTCTTAGACTAAGTAATCCAGTACAATAGTTGTGAACTGAATAATTAAAACTTTGGCTTCTCTTAGGAAAAGAAGACTTCCTAGTCATAGGTGTCCTATGGGGAAATTTATTTTTTTTATGTCCTGTTCCTTAATGCTGCAAATTATCAGTATTTATAAAGTAACTGATTTTGCACCACTTTTGTGTTACTGTGACCACGGCAGAACAATGTCTTCTAGACTATATCTATGTAAAGTTATTAGAATGGTATCTGTTCATTTTAGTGATATGAAGATCACAACTAACAACTTACAAATCAGAGTTTGCCAGTTCAAATTCAGCATGGCTGCAGCTGAAGAAATTGATATGATTATTCTTTGCTAGCCTCTCTTACTAATGGAATTATATATTGGCCAGTAAAATGGGCCTCCCAATTGCTGTTTCAGCAGGTTTTAAAACCTTCAAGAACATCAGTTAGGAAAATAGCTCCAGAAAATACAGATGTATTTTATTTTTATTAAAATGGCAGTCTGCATCATAATTGGCGTTTCCTGAGACTGTCTTTACCAGAATCTGTGTGAAATAAGGCAATCTAGTCTCCTCGAAAAGAAAATCTCTTAGATGTTTAGGAGGGCAGACTTGGCCGTGATGTGGTGTCCTGGCTTTTGTGGTATAGTGCTGTGTGTATGGAGTTAGTGTAAAAACATGGATTACACCAAGTGGAAGAAATGTCTTCTTGCCAAGCTCATTCTTAGAACTTACACAATAAAACAGCTTCTACTTTGGCAATGATGTTGTAGCCTTTTAGGTGGAAGACAGTGAGGGGGTGCAGTGTGTCAGAGACAACATTAATGTGTTACTCTTGCATTGGAATCTGAAGGTAGTTCAGACTTCTTGGGTTTTGTTTTTAAGCAAAACAATGAAAACATTTAAGGTTGCAATGTTGCATTTGAAGTTATGATCGTTTAATATATTCATATTACCAAGACTATTATACTGGAAGTGGTTTCTTTTTGTGTTATAAAGGTTTAATTTTACATAAGGCAGTTACTTAATGTGATTTTTAACCCTTAAAAAAGTGGAGATGTATACATTTGTTAACAATGCCATGAAAGCATTTTCTTTCTCCTAAGGAAAAGTGAATTTCTTATCAGAATATCTGGCTGGCCCTGTAATTTAAATTAAAATAAAATTTTGAAGAAACAGCATTGTCTGTCTTTATGATGTATTGTAGACAGTTGCATTTGTGTTACTGTGAACAGCTTCATCAGGAGACACACAAGCCCGAATTTTGTCACCAGCTGAAAGCGGAGGGACAGTTAACACCCATTCCTGTCTGCCTTTTTCCCTGTTCAGGGGCTTCACTCCGCCGCCGCCCCCGCCCCCCAACCACCTTCATGCTCATGTTTTCCTTACCCTTCCTGAGTAAAATTATACCCTTTAATGGCACCGTTTCTTAGACCCTAACGTTTTGAGGAGTGGATCCTCTCTTTGATTCTGTGTCCCGCTGTTACCAACACTGCAAGGCTAAACTAGAACGCTCGACCTGGAGTATTCACAGGTTACTGATGTGAAATGATCATGAAGGCGAGGGGACAATGGAAGCAGGAACAAGAACTCTGGCACTGTAAAGAATGTCCCTCGTCTGTCTTCCAGGGTGGCTCGTAATCCGTAGTGCACAACCCTGCCCTCGACTTTAACCCCTGTCGGTAAATGAAATCTTTATTCTCTGGAGTGAAGGCAAGGGACATGCTCTTGCCAAAAACACTTCATCTAAGTAACAGTGTCCTATTTGTTATTTCTGCCAAGTAGTTTGGTCTACTTGTATGTTGTAGTTCCCCAAAGGTGACAAGGGCCCATTAAGTCATAACTTGTGACTTGGCCACTTCCAAGGATCACCAGGCTGAGGACTGGATTCATGCTTCAGCTCAAATTCCACTTCCTACCACAATCACCAATCAAATGCCCTCCTCCCCTTGCCAAAGAAGCCCCAGAACATTGCCCTTCAGGCAGTTCAGGAGTAGTGCAGTTCTCACGCAGCCTTCCTAGTTAGGCTCCAGCAAGGTCCTGATCGGGGAGTGCTCTGAGGCTGCAGTCAGTATCCAATACCTTGTTCATGCTGGAGGCTAGAGCCGCTCGAGGTCCTGAAGAAAGCCCACCTGCTGATGTGCCAAAGTTGTCCTTTACGGGAAGAGCGGGCGGCCCAGGACACACCGCCCTTCAGGTGCTCTGGGATGTGTCAGGAGTCTTCTCCCTGGCCATGGCTGTGTCCTCACTGACCAGGGCTGTGTCCTCACTGACCAGCTGGTTTCCAGAAGACATGAAGGACGGTAAGATTCTCCCCACTCAGCAATCTCAGTCCTGCAGAAAGACCCACTGGAGCTTTTCACTACTAATACCGTACGCTTTCACCCGCTGACAGTCCGCTTGCGGTCAGCCAACACACCTTTGCCACCAAGCACTGAAGATCCAAGAAGTGCCTAATAAGGACCTTAAGCTTTCGAACCTCCAGGAATCCTGCCGCTAGCATTCACACTGAAGAGGATGGTGGTGGTTGCACAAGGCTGTGTCACTGCACAGCTGTATTAGGGCTTCATGCTGTGTGTGCCCTTACAGTGTACCTTGCTCATGTCTGAGAACTGGCAGCCAAGTGCCCGTCCCCACTGTGGCTGGCAGGCCCGTTCACCTGGAGCTAAATCTCCAAGGACGGTGACCCCCTGGTTGCTATGCAGAGGACTTCATCCTTTGCAATTTGTTAAAACTTTTTTTTATTTTTTCTAGGTAGCACTTCAGTAGTAAGACCCCAGAGATTTCTGGAAAAGATTGACATTTTTTCAACATTCTGCACAAGATTGACAGGTTTTACAGATGAGCTTTAGCTCATAAGAACCCCTTTCCCTTGGTAATAATTGATTATCACCTAAATCTTGGTGTTCCGTGGAAACCGCGTGGTCTAGCTCTAAGTTTTGGTAGCTGAGTCTTGTTTCTTTGAAATGCAATGGGCGTGCAAAGGCAGGAAGAGCCGCAGGCCAGCTGGAGAGGCTTCTGCCCAGAGGAAGTTTCCAGGCAAGACTGCACCACTGGTGACTCCCTCCTTCTTCCCCATGGGCTGCAGCTTGAAGACCTCAAGTCCCCTCTAGCCTAAACCAGTCCCAGGGAACAAATACCCCTCCCCGGAAACACTGCTTACACACATTCATGGGGACCTTTTCATATATCCCCATCATCTTAACTAAGTCCTCACCTGTGTGGAGAAAAAGGAAGTGAGGGTCCCTCTGCACCAAGTCCCCTCCTAATCCAAGGAGCACCTTTTCACGATTAGCTGAATCTCTGTGTGGTCCTGGGCTCAATCTAAGACATTGAGGACCTGCTGGTTTCTGGGATCTCGCTCCTTTGAAGATCCGGGGCATGAGGTAGGGTTGGGTGCCAACCTGTGTCATCTAAACACTAAGAGGGCCCTGTCAGGGCCCCACACCTTGTCCTTGACACTTGCTTCTGCTTATTATGAATACCTGTGACCCTGCCTCAGCGCTCTTCTCTGGCCCCAAATAAAGGAGTGACTGTCCCCAGAAGCAGCCCTTAGCTGATGAAGATGACAATGGCTGGTGGATAAATACCCCAGTGTCCTTGGCCCCCAGCTGGGACAGCTGCACTCCTGCCTTCCAGCGCCCGCAGCAGGGCTGAGCTCTGACACCCACTGCATTAACCAACTTGTTAGAAACCTTTTGTCAGATTATTTCCATCCCCGGCTCACATCCCACTCTGTAGTGTCTCCTGGGATCGTGTCCGAAATAATAACCAACATTGGAACCCTTATCTGAGGGTGTGCTTCTGGGGTAACCCAAACTAAGACATGCTCGTTTTGTTTCTTCTAACTCACAGCCATTCCCGTGGTCAGCCAGGTGAGAGGCCTGTCTCCTGAAAGAGGAGGCCAGTGGGACAGCACACAGGGCTGCCTGCCCTTCTGGAAGCATCCTTCTTGTCTCTCGCCTCAATATTTAAGAGAGGCTGGTCCCCAAGTATGCATCAAAGCCTGACACCAGGTAGGGAGAAGCCCAGCTCAGCAGAGCCACTCTTGACCACAGCTCCTGCTGCCTGAAGAAGCTGTTGAGACCCTCGACATAGGCTTGCTGTTCCCCAGTCAGCCAATGCCCCCTGACTCGTATCCTTTCAAAAGCAGCCGGATAGGACACACCATCTGCTCCCAGATAGTTCTTCATGGTCATAAACGTGCTAGCAAAACTGGAAAACTCCAGATTTTCTCACGTTTTGCCCCCTTAAAAAAAAAAAAAAAAGACTTGAAAGGTATAGTCTAGCCCAACAAAATGATTGCACAATTGGGAATTGGTGCCAGAATTTTATGAACCGTGTTGGTTAAGAATTTGGATGGGGACAGTGGAGAGAGGGCGAGGGTCTGTGTGGAGGCAGAGCCCACCTAATGGTGCTGAGGCAGCTCAAAGACACCTGAAGTGGCCCCTCTGCCTTGCGGGGTCCCCTTCAGCTTTTCCTGCAGTCAACTTGCTTTCATTTTTTTAAAAGTCCACTGGGTGGCAGTAGAGCTCCTTGTTTTTAGCAGGCACTGAGCTAGCTGGAGGGAATGGAGCATTCCTAGGGCAAATCTGGGCAACAACAGAGACCCTGGGATGTCGTGAACCCAACTGCCCTGAGCTTCCTGGACGCCGTTTTGAGCAAAAAGGCAGGGGTAGTCTCAGGGGGTTATGGAAATAATGACAGAGGCCGGGCGCGGTGGTTCAAGCCTGTAATGCCAGCACTTTGGGCGGGCGAGGCGGGCATATCACCTGAGATCGGGAGTTCAAGACCAGCCTGACCAACATGGAGAAACCCCGTCTCTACTAAAAATACAAAAAATTAGCCGGGCGTGGTGGCGCATGCCTGTAATCCCAGCTACTTGGGAGGCTGAGGCAGGAGATACACTTAAACCTGGGAGGCAGAGGTTGCAGCGAGCCGGGATTGCGCCTTTGCACTCCGGCCTGGGAAACAAAAGCAAAACTTCATCTCAAAAAAAAAGAAAAAAGAAAAAAAAAAAAAGAAAAGAAGAAAAGAGTGACACAGGGCGGGACAGATGTGTGAGAGTAACATGTGAAAGGTAGAGTTTAGGTGGTAGGTATATGGTTGTTTTTGTTGCTAATAAACTTCAGTTTTTGGAAGAGTTTTAGATTTACAGAAAACGTTGCAAAGATGACACAGAAAGATCCCATATACTCTGCACCCCATCTTCCCTGTTATTAACATCTCACATGACTGTGGTATATTTGTTAAAATTAAGGAACCAATATGGATACACTATTATTAGGTAAAGTGCATACTTTATTCTGAGCTCCTTATGTTTTCCCTGATGTCCTTTTCCTGTTCCCAGATCCCATCCAGGTCCTATATTCTATTTAGTTGAGAGTTTCTCGGACTTTGGTTTTTGCTGACAGTTTTCAAAAGTACTGGTCAGGTATTTGTGGAATCTCCCTCGACTGGGATTTATCTGCTGTTTTTCTCATGATTAGGATGAGATTGTGGGGTTTGGGAGGAAGACCATACAGATAAAGTGCTTTTTTTTTTTTTTTTTTTGAGATGGGGCCTCACTCTGTCACCAAGGCTGCAGTGCAGTGGTGTGATCTCAGCGCACTGCAACCTCCGCCTCCCAGGCTCAAGCAATCCTCCCACCTCAGCCTCTTGAATAGCTGGGACCACAGACGCGTGCCACCACTCCAGGCTTATTTGTACTTTTGGTAGAGACAGGATTTCGCCATGTTGCCCAGGCTGGTCTCAAACTCTTGAGCTCAAGCGATCCACCCGCCTCAGTTTCCCAAAGTGCTGGGATTATAGGCATGATACACCGCACCCGGCCTAAAGTGCTGTTTTCATCACGTCATATCAAGGGTACACGCTATGGACATGACTTCTCCCTGTTGATGTTGACCTTGATCGCCCGGCTGAGGTTATGTTGGTCAGGTTTCTCCACAATTACTTTTTATTTTCCCTCTTTCAGTTCTGTAAGGAAGGAAGTCACTCTACGCAGCCCACACCTACCAGGTAGGGAGGTATCCTCCACCTTCCTGAGAATGGAGTATCTACATAAATTATTTACAATTTTTCTTCAAGAAGATTTGCTCTTTTCCATTATATATTTTTTTTCCTGTAAAATTCTTTCAATTCTCTGTATGCTTGAAATGTTTCATAATGAAAAGGTGGGAAAAAATGGCTGGGGTGGGGGCGATGATATACACCCTGCTCATGCTACCAAGTACAAGGGCACGGGGGTTTCAGGGCCATCTGGGGATGCAGCAGCACACGCGGCACCTTCTCCAGAATTCACTTCCCAACTGTTATGGTTTGACTATGTCCTCACCCAAATCTCATCTTGAATTGTAGCTCCCATAATTCCCACATGTTGTGAGAGAGACCCAATGGGGGGTAATTGAATCATGAGGGTGGGTCTTTCCCATGCTATTCTCCTATAGTGAGTAAGTCTCACAAGATCTGATGGTTTTATAAAAGGGAGTTCCCCTACACAAGTTCTCTCTTGTCTGCCACCATGTAAGACGTGCCTTTCGCCTTTGGCCATGATTGTGAGGCCTCCCCAGCCATGTGGATCTGTGAGTCCGCTAAATCTCTTTTCCTTTATAAATTACCCAGTCTCAGGTATGTCTTTATTAGCAGCATGAGAACAGACTAATACACCAACTGCCCAGCGGCCACAGCACACAGATGTCAACAACAATCTCACCTGCACTGTGT
Organism: Theropithecus gelada; assembly: GCF_003255815.1. Classification (NCBI taxonomy): domain Eukaryota; kingdom Metazoa; phylum Chordata; class Mammalia; order Primates; family Cercopithecidae; genus Theropithecus; species Theropithecus gelada. The sequence goes on from NC_037680.1 coordinate 107,483,791, forward strand.
CCAAAACAGAACTAGATGGAGGCCCACCCATCAGGACCCCAAAGCTCAGGGTGCCACTGCCTCCTGGTTTTTTAAGCCAGCAATGTGGGAATCACCCTTACCTGGGCTCCTCCCCCATCCAATCGAAAGCAAATCATGTTCTGCCTTAAAACACTCTAGTTTCAAGGTTGCAAGTCAAACATCCTTGAAACTATTAGAGCAAGCCTTCTAAAATTACAAGAAAGCTCGTTTCCCTTCTTAGGAAACAGAAATGCAATTTTCTGAGGAAACCATGCAGAATACGTACAGATTTCATTTAAGTGTTCTGGTAACTGATGGGTAAATCTTTGCTAACCTTGTCCTTATTCATCTGAGAAATCCAACTACATCTTCCTAAAGCACCCATGACAGCACATTCCCCATTCATTCAAGTTCTTCATTAACAGTCAAAAATCTTCATTAATGCTTGGTGAGTGATTACCAAGGCTTCGCGAGGGATAATTCACTCAGTCCTCAGGACACTCAGAAGCACAAATACTCTATTCTGATTTTGCAGAGGAGGAAACAGAGGCACAGAGAGATTAAGCCAAGACCACACAGCAGTAGGTAGCAAAGAGATGGCTGCAACATCTCTTTTCCTTCCTTCTTGTTTTCTTTCTTCCTTCTTTTCTTTTCTTTTCTTTTCTGTTCTGTTCTGTTCTTTCTTTTCTTTTTGAGACTGAGTTTCACTCTTGTTGCCCAGGCTGGAGTGCAATGGCGGGATCTCAGCTCACTGCAACATCTGCCTCCTGGGTTCACTCCTGCCTCAGCCTCCCGAGTAGCTGGGATTTCAGGCGTACATCACCACGCCCGGCTAAATTTTGTATTTTTAGTAGAGATGGGGTTTCTCCATGTTGGCCAGGCTGGTCTCGAACTCCCTGCCTCAGGTGATCCGCCCCCCCTCGGCCTCCCAAAGTGCTGGCAGTACAGGCGTGAGCCACCTCGCCCAGCCGACATCTCTTTTCATTAGTCCAGCCCTCTGCGCCCTCTTCCAAATGCATGGCTTCCTCCAGAACCTCCAGAGCACATTGCTGGGGCCCGAGGAGCAGTGCCAAGGGTCCCGGAATCCCATCTGCTCTGATCAACAGTCACAGGACCGCCGATTGGCGATTTGCCACTGTCCCCTGACAGGTTAGAACCGGAACGTTCCTCCCTGCTGGGCCCAGGGCCAGGCTCGGAGCAGGCTTCTCAAACTGCAGGATCCACGCCACTCATCGGGGGTCCGGCGGTCTAGGGTGGGGCCCGAGACTCCAGATGGGGCTGCCGTAGAGACCACACCGGGAGGCGCCCTGCGGGGCGGGCGACCCCAGCCGCTGGGGTGGAGAAGGGCCAAGCGCGCGCTCCTGGAGGGTAGCAGGGCCGGGGCGCGCAGCCCCGAGGTGTGCCCCGGCCGAAGTGGGCCTCTCCCGGGCGCGCCCGGTCGGACGGCGGCGTCGCTGGGTTGCCAGGTCCCGCGGAGCTCACCGAGGCCACGCCGATGGCCACCCGCGTGGAGCCTGGGCTGTGGGCTTCGCCTGCATCCCCGCGGCCTGTCCACGCGTCCCCGCACCCCGAGGTAGGGCGTGGCCAGGTTGGAAGACGGCGTAGGGCGCCTTTCACCCACGGCCCCACCCAGGGCTCAGCCCAGCGCAGCGGCGGGCCCGGGCTCCCAGGTCTGCGGCTTTCACTGGGCCGCGTCCCTGCAGAGGGCACCGGCGGCTGGGGAGGAGGCCGCCCTTTCCTTAGGGCCCGCGACCGCCCCAGGCTGTCCCTACCCAAAGGAGACCCCCAGCGGCCCAGAGCCTCGGACTCTCCGGGAGCCAGGCGGGGGCGCCCCAGGGCTGCGGTCTTGGAGCCTGGGAAAGCAACCAGGAGTCCCTGGGGAGTCCTGAGAGCAGGCGCCTGCCCACGGCCAAGACTGTGGCCCAGCCCTCCTCAGACCTCCCAAGGGGCCCTGTCCCTGCGGCCTCAGAGCCTGTCCCTGCTGCCCTGAGGTCCTGTCCCTGCGGCCCGGCCGTGAGAGCCTGTCCCTTGCTGCCCCAGAGCCTGTCCCTGCTGTGTCGAAGGCCTGTGCAGGACTTGAGGCCCTGTCTGCCACTCAGAGGGCCTGTCCTTGCTGCCCCTAGGGCCTGTCCCCGCCGCAGGGCCTCAGCCTGGAAAGTGGACACTCAAGAGTCCCTAGATGATGTTTGGGGGTCCCTCTGCCTGAAAGCTGTTCTGTTCCTATGGCGGTGGCAGCCTCTGTCTCCCTCACTGAGTGCAGGACTCAGGTCTTCCTGCCTTGGGGTGCATCGCAAAGGGAGGCACTCCTTGAGCCCTGGAAAGAATGGGAGGTGCTTCTGCAAGAGGCAGCTACTGGCTGAGCCTGGTGCCCAGAGAGGTGGTGATGAGAACGCACTCCTCCCACTTCACTGGGTGACTCTAAGGGACACCAGTACAGGGACTGGTGGGGCCGGCCCCCCTGAGAGAGTCAAGGGAAGAAGCAATACACATGGTGTCACCCTGCTCAGTCCGCCCCAGTCCACCACCAGCCAGGCATGGAGACAGGACCAGGAGGACAACTGCTGGGCTCTGGGGTTGCTGAGTGCAGGTGAAAGCGTCCTAGACGCTTGGTATCAACCTGGACACAGCCCAGCCCAGGCTTGGACTCACCACTTGGGAGCGTTTGTGAAGTGAGGAGAACCCCATGCCACTGCCACATGGCTTCTGTCACCTGCATCCAGTCACAGTTCCTGAGGAAAGGGTCCCTGAGACCACCCTAGGTGCGAGGGAGGAAGCCTGGGCAAGTGGCTATCCCTGTGGACACCACGGATGATTTCTCCCTGACATACATGGGAATGTCACTGAGGCCAGGAAGACAGCAAATCCTTTATTCCTCATGTAAGAGTTGGGTCTTTGACCCAGACCCGCAGTTGTGAAGGACAAAGCTTTAAGACTGTCTCAGTGAAAGAACCTGTCAATTTAAATATTACTACATTTTGAAAATATGAGAGATGAAATGTCAAGTTCATGCAGGCATTGAAGCCAAGTGCAATGGCAGGACATGTGCTTCCCCCTCTCCCCAGCTTGCTTTCCTTGTCTCTGTGCAGGCGGGAGAGAGTAAGAGCTACCTCCTAGGCCTTCTGTGAGCACTAAATAAGCCAGGGTTTGTGAGAACCTTGGAGAGTGCCTGGCTTAACACATGCTTGCTTGGAAAAACCACTGGGTGTCACATGTGTAACATGACCTTCAGGACACTGCTTGCCTTGACTCATCACCCTGTTTGATGGATGAAAGCACAGCCACTCACTGGCATTTACAGTGCTAGAAACATCCTGGTACCTTCCCTGCTTGTGCCACCGTGCTTTGTAGCCACTGTTACAGCTAGTGCCTGCTGAACCCTGCTACCAGCCCAGGCGGTGCTGAGTGTGGCTGTGTCTCGGTCTTTCCACCCTCACATAGTGAGGTCAGGACTGCCAGGACAGTGAAGCACAGTGGGTAAGAGCCCAGTGGGTTCACCCTGTCCACTGCCTAGACAGAGCCGATTTACCAACACAGGGGAATTGCAACAGAGAAAGAGTAAATTCACCCAAAGCCAGAGTTTTATTATTACTCAAATCAGTATCCCCGAGCATTCTGGGATCAGAGTTTCTAAGGATAATTTGGTGGGTGGGGAGTTAGTGAGTCGAGAGTGTTGATTGGTTGGGTAGGAGATGAAATCATGGGGAGTCGAAGCCATCCTCTTGCCCTGAGTCAGTTCCTGGATGGTGGCCACAAGATCAGATGAGCCAGCTTATCGATCTGTGTGGTGCCAGCTGATCCATCAGGTGCAGGGTCTGCAAGATAGCTCTAGCACTGATCTTAGGTTTCACAATAGTGATGTTATCCCCAGGAGCGATTTGGGGAGGGTCAGAATCTTGTAGCCTCCAGCTACATAACTCCTAAACCATAATTTCTATTCTTTTGGCAGTCTAGTCCCCAGGCAAGAAAGGGGTTTGTTGGGAAAGGGCTGTTACCATCTTGGTTTTAAACTATAAACTATAAACTAAGTTCCTCCCAAAGTTAGTTCCACCTACACCCAGGAATGAACAAGGACAGCTTGGAGGTTAGAAGCAAGATGGAGTTGGTCAGGTCGGATCTCTTTCCGTGTCTCAGTGATAATTTTGTAATGGTGATTTCAAGAGCAGTCACCCTGAAGTTCAGGGCACCCAAGAAAGCACTCCCGATTTGGCCTCTGCTTCCAGCTAGGATTTAGGTCACAAGAGACTTCAGTCTTGTGGTGACAAGAAGAAAACAAGCAAAGTAAGAAACAACTTGCTTCTTATGAAGCTAGCAAAAAGTGGTAGCAACAAGGAATCTGGAAGAAGTAAATTCCGGAGCATTCTGAGGCTGTTGTCGGTGAATGGGAAGCTGAGGCAGCTTCCATACCTGGAGGTGATGCCTCCTCTGGGTGAGAGCAGTCCTGCTGAGGATGGAGTGACTTTTAGGGGAAATCAGTCAGATCTTGGAAAACAGGGTTGTGGGACAGACTGGAGTCTGGACGAGCCTCAAACACAAGAACAGGTCACTTGGCCAGAAATATCCTCCTCTGAGTTTTGCTAAGAGAACAGCAATAGGACAGAGGATGATAACTAGAAAGAAACTGTGTAATCTGAAACATTCTTGCAGTGATTGGATCCTGGGGCTCTGCCAGCCTTGAATCCAAAGGTGAACCAAAAATAACTGAAATTGAAGACAATCAGCTCCCTGTCTATAAGATCAAAAGGCAGTGGCTCAGGAGACTGGGGACTAGGCTCCCCATAGAGAATGCATCTGATTAAAGCTGCAGCCCAGTCAAACTCATCTTGTCCTAGAAGGAATCTGAAAGATCCATCCCTGCACCAGATGGAGGGAAAGACTTACCATCAACAATATGATTGTACGTGAAATAACATTATCCCACACATCCAAGAAACTCAACGAACCCCAAGTACGATCAATGCAAAGAGATCCACATGGTAGGTCCTCAAATATGTTGAACCTACCAAGAGTTGTTGTTGTTGTTGTTTTGGAGACGGAGTTTTGCTCTTGTTGCCCAGGCTGGAGTGCAATGGCATGATCTTGGCTCGTTGCAACCTCCGCCTCCCAGGTTTAAGCGATTCTCCTGCCTTGGCTTCACAAGTAGCTGGGATTACAGGCGCGTGCCACCACGCCCAACTAATTTTTGTATTTTTAGTAGAGACGGGGTTTCACCACGTTGGCCAGGCTGGTCTTGAACTCTTGACCTCGTGTTCTGCCCGCCTCAGCCTCCCAAAGTGCTGGGATTACAGGCTTGAGCCACCGCGCAGGCCATACCAAGAATTGTTAAAGCAAACTAACTATGGCCTGAGAAGGACTCCGTACTTCCATGTTTGAGTCCTTGTGGATGAACTGCAACCTAACTTAACAGGTAGACAAGATTGAAAACCTAACTTAGGAGTATGCACCTGTAACAATAGCTGAGTCTTGGCCAATCCCAGTGGCCCTACTTCAACCACTCATACAGGGCTGCGTGTTCGGACTGTGTTGAAATAAGGCAAATGCTAAGCTGCAGTTGTTTCTGTACCTCACTTCCGATTTCTGTATGTCACTTTACTTTTTTTTGGTCTATAAATTTGTTCTGACCACGAGATACCCCTGGAGTCTCTGAATCTGCTGTGATTCTGAGGGCTGCTCAATTCATGAATCATTCATTATTCAATTCAATTCCTTTCCATTTAATTCGGCCAAAGTTTTTCTTTTAACAGAGGAAATCTTGAAAGCAGCAAGAGAAAAACGACCCATCCGTCAGAGGAACAATAATACAATTACTGGCTGGCTTCTCTCATCTGCAACTATAGAAGCCAGAAGGCAGTGGAATGGCATATTTTGAGTGCTAAGGAAAAAACTGTCAATCAACTATTCTATATCCAGCAAAACCGTACTTTAGAAATGAAGGCTGAATAAAGATATTTTCAGATAAATGAAGACCGAGAGACTTGATTGCTAGTTGGTCTGACTCAAAAGAAATACTAGAGAAAGTCCTTTAGGGTGAAAGGAGAGGACACCAGAGGTTAAGCTGAATCCACAGGGTAAATCCAAGTAAATAGGACTAGAAATCATACATATATACATTCATATAACAGATAAACATGTTTTGCTTTTATTTCTTCTTTTAACTTCCAAAAGACATAAGTTTGTATAAAGCAATAAGTATAGCTGTAGTGTTACGTCTATAATATATAGATTTACTATCAATGATAATAATAGCACCGAGTGTGGTGGCTCACGCCTGTAATCCCAGCACTTTGGGAGGCTGAGGCAGGCGGCTCACAGGTCAGGAGTTCAAGACCAGCCTGGCCAACATGGTGAAACCCCATCTCTACTAAAAATACAAAAAAAAAAAAATCAGCTGGGCATGGTGGCGCACACCTGTAGTCCCAGCTACTCAGGAGGCTGAGGCAGGAGAATCGCTTGAACCTGGGAGGTGGAGGCTGCAGTGAGCCGAGATCTTACCACTGCACTCCAGCCTGGTGACAGAGTAAGACTCTGTCTCAAAAAAAAAAAAGCCAAAACAAAAAACCCAAAAAAACCTTACCGTGTGACTTAGCAATTCCATTCTAAGGAATCTTCCCAAGAAAAGTGAAAACTTATGCCACACAGAGCCAGTATCTGAATGTTCAGAGCAGTGTTATTCATAATAACTATAACCTTAAAACTATCCAATGTCCAACAGGCTAATGTAAAACAAAGTCTGATAGATTCATATGGTGGAATACCATTCAACAATTGAAAAGAAGAGACTGCTGGTCCACACTACAACGTGGGTGAACCGGAAAAGCATTATGCCAGCTGAAAGAATGCAGGCACAAAAGACTTCCTATTATAGGATCCCATTTACATGAACTGTGCCAAGTTTATGAGAACAGAAAGCAGATCTGTGGTTGTTTAGGGCTGAGGATGGGGCAGAAACTAATTCCAAATGGACATGAGGGAACACTTTGGGGTGACTAAAATGTTCTAACAAACACCAGATTATAAAGATAGTTGCTGAATTCCATAAATTTACTAAAAATTATTGAATTGAAAAAATTAGCAATTAACCAAAATAATGAAAAAGTAGCAGTTAACCAAAATGATGAAAAAAGTATAATTTAACCAAAAAACAATTGACAATGTTTTATTTCTATCCAGCTATCTTTTTTTTTTTTTTTTTTTGAGACAGAGTCTCGCTCTGTCACCCAGGCTGGAGCGCGGTGGCGCCATCTCGGCTCGCTGCAACCTCTGCCTCCCAGGTTCAAGCGATTCTCCTGCCTCAGTCTCCCAGGTAGCTGGGACTACAGGTGTGTGCCACTATGCCCGGCTAATTTTTATATTTTTAGTAGAGACAGGGTTTCATTATATGTTGGCCAGGCTGGTCTCAAACTCCTAATCTCAAGTGATCTGCCCGCCTCGGCCTCCCGAAGTGCTGGGATTACAGGCATTAGCCACCGTGCCTGGCCCCAGCTATCTTAAAGTTTAGAAACACTTTATTGTTAAAAAAAAAAAAAGTTTGTATCTTTTTATTGAATAAATATAATCTATTGATAAATAAAGTAATAATTGCTAATGCATTTTTCTTAGCACAAAGTAGTGGTAAAATATCATTATAATATGGAAATAAAGAATAATTTCCAGGCTAGACACGGTGGCCCATTCCTGTAATCCCAGCATGTTGGGAGGCCGAAGCAGATGGATCGTTTGAGCCTAGGAGTTTGAGACCAGCCTGGGCAACATGGCGAAACGCCGTCTCTGCTAAAAATACAAAACATTAGCTAGGCATGGTGGTGCATGTCTATAGTCCCAGGTACTTGGGAGGCTGAGGTGGTAGGATCACCACCTGAATGTTCAGAGCAGTGTTATTCATAATAACTATAACCTCATAGCCTGTAGACTCACCAGACAAGAGATGTTACAGGGAGCTCATTAGCTGAAGAGAAAAGATCCAGATGAAAACAGGAAGGCATAAAGAGAGCCAGAAATTCAAATCTATGGGTAAATATAAAAGACGATTTTATCTCTTTTCTTCATTTCTTTAAAAGGCAAAAATAGGCCGGGCGCGGTGGCTCAAGCCTGTAATCCCAGCACTTTGGGAGGCCGAGACGGGTGGATCACGAGGTCAGGAGATCGAGACCATCCTGGCTAACAGGTGAAACCCCGTCTCTACTAAAAAACACAAAAATCTAGCCGGGCGAGGTGGCGGGCGCCTGTAGTCCCAGCTACTCGGGAGGCTGAGGCAGGAGAATGGCGTGAACCCGGGAGGCGGAGCTTGCAGTGAGCTGAGATCCGGCCACTGCACTCCAGCCTGGGCCACAAAGCGAAAACCCCCCCCAAAAAAAAAAAAAAAAAAAAAAAAAGGCAAAAATATGTTACGGAGTTTATAACAAATGTGAAACAAAGTCTATGACAGATAGATCAAAGACAACAGAGGAATAATTATACTAATGTAAGGTTCTTGTATTATACAGAAGTGGTTTAATTGTGATAAATTAAGGATACATGCTTTATTGACTGCCTGAAGCAACCACTTTTAAAAAATCAAATAAAAGGAAACAAAAATATGTATTTGAAAAACCAACAGAGGAGATAAGATAAAATATCGCAACGTACCTGGTCAATCCTCAACAAGACAGAAAATCAGAAGCCACAAACAAATAACAGATAGGATAAATTGAAAACAAATAGCAAAATGATGGACTTAAAACTCAACCATATCAATACTTAACGTTAAATGTAAACAGGGTAACCACTCCATTTAAAAGACAAAAACTGTGAAGATGACAGCAAAAACAAGAGGAAAAAACAAAAAACACTGTTGAACTGAATAAAAAAACAAGCCCCGACTACATACTGTTTACAAAAGATGTACTTTAAATATAAAGATACAGATACAAAGATAAAAAGTAAAAGGATTAAGAAAAACATGCAAACACTAATCACAAGAAAGCTGGCGTAACCATATTAATATCAATAGACTTTGAGGCAAGAGGCATTACCAAAGATAAAGATAGTTCTTAATGATAATCAAGTCAATTTATCAAGAAGATAACAACCCTAAATGTGTCTGTATCTAATGACAGTTTGAAAATACATGAAACAAAAATTGACAGAACTCAATAGAGAAATAGATGACTCTGTAATCATTGTCACGTTGTCTCCAAAGATGGCCACCAGCAATGCCACCATCATCCCATCACGCACTACACCTCCCAACAAGAGTTATTTTCCTACTCTTTATTTATTTAACCTATTTTTATTATTATTTGTTTTTGAGACAGAGTCTTGCTCTGTCGCCCAGACTGGAGTGCAGTGGTATGATCTTGGTTCACTGCAACCTCTGCCTCCTGGGTTCAAGCGACTCTCCTGCCTCAGCCTCCTGAGTAGCTGGGACTACAGGCATGTGCCACCACACTTGGCTAATTTCTGTATTTTCAGTAGAGATGAGGTTTCACTACATTGGCCAGGGTGGTCTCGAGCTCCTGACCTCAAGTGATCCACCCGTCTTGGCCTCCCAAAGTGTTGGGATTACAGGTGTGAGCCACCACACCCGGCTGTATTTTCCTACTCTTTAAATCAGCATGGTCCTTATGACTTGCTTTGACTAACAGAATGTAGTAGAAATGATTCTGGGCCAGCTCCAGCCTGGCCGTTAAGAGGCTGGAAGATTCTCTTTCACTCTTTTGGAAGCCAGTTTCCATGGAGAATACCTTGGACTAGACTATTGAGAATTGGGAGATCACATGGAGACAGAGAATCCACAGGGACTAGAACTGACGCATCCAAGCCAAGGCCCCAACACGTAAGTGAAGCTAGCAGTAGCTGAGCTTCCGGATGGTTGCAGCTGTTTAAATGATACCAGCTGAGACCTCAGCAAGCCGAATGACCCAGTGGACTCACAGACTCATGGGGAATAATGAATTGTTTTAAGCCATGAAGTTTTGGGGTGGTTTGCTATGCAGCAATCTATCAACTAAACATGCCTTTCTCTATCATTGATGGAATAAGCAGATAAAATCCAGTGAAGACAGCAGCTTCCTCTGGATACTCCCCTACATTTTGCTGCCACTGCCCAGCCCAAGGAAGTCAGTCATGGAAGTCCCCAAGGAGCAGGAGGGCCAGTGGCTCTCAGAGGTGGAAAGGAGAGATGAGACCAAAATGCCAGGTTGACTGAGATTCTGGAGCTCTTGGTTGCAGCTGTTCTTCCAGACCAAGAATTAAAAGCTCATGGCCTTTGAACAAGGCCATAGGAGAAATAACTTGGTGCATCCATACAACATGGATTCTGGCTTATTCTTTCATGAAAACCCTACAGAGGTCGAAAGCTAGCTCCATCAGCTCTGCCAAGCATGCACCGTCCACACTAAATGGGGCCCTACCAGACTTGAGATTTTTTTCCATACATTTTCTATTATTCAGTGGCTGGTGAGGTGAAGCGAGCCGTAGAAACAAAATAAGCAATGGATGACTACACCTGCTCCTATTCTAGATCCTGGTTGTGGAAACCTACAGCCTTCCTGACAAGGATGACTTCAGGAAGAGAAAGGAAACGGTCATCAAAACAATCGCTGGTGTCTCCAAGGAAAGACACACGTGGGGCAGAGCTGAGCACCCCACTAAGCCCAGCCTACGTCAACAGACAGACAGCCAACCCTGAGACACATGAGTGTGCCCAGCCAAGATCACCAGTGTCCCCCACAGTTCAATCTCAGAATTGGTCAACCCCCAGCAGCCCCTGAGACATATGAGCAAGTCAGGCAGAGGACTGTCAAGCTCAGTCAACCTTCAGCTGACCCTGAGACACTGGAGTGAGCTCAACTGAGGTCAGCAAACTTCCCAGCCATGCCCAGGCCAAATCAGCCAACCTCCAGCTGACCTGCAGCCTCATCATCAACACCCAGCTGCTCATTAAGCTAGACAAGGCTGGGCTCCCCCATAGCCCAGGGACCAGATTCTACATTGCAGAAGTGTTCAGGTGGCCCAAACCTCTTGCCACACATTCCATCCAGCATCTAATACCTTCTAAGGGCTTCTGACTCATCAAACACTTCACTCCTATAAGAAGAGCTGAATGTCATGCCTTCTTTGCTCATGTTGGCCGGCTCATTTCTTGAACGATTGAAACCACCTTTGCAAAATTATAACTGAGACAGTGAAAGAGATCTAACTTCATAGACTTCATCTTACTTCTAACCTCCAAGCTATCCTTGTTCATTCCTGGGCGTAGGCTGAACTAACTTTGGGAGAAACTTCACTTATAGTTTATAGCTTAAAACAAGGACGATAACAGCCTTTTCCCAAAGCAGACCTCCTTCTTCCCTGGGGACGAAATTGCCTTGTAGGACTAACATTAGCCACGAGATTAGAAATTATGGTTTAGGAGTTATGCAGCTGGAGGCCACAAGATTCTGTCCCTCCCGAAACTGCTCCAAAGATCAGTGCTTGAGATATTTTGCAGACCCTGCACTTGATGGATCAGCTGCTCCCACCCAGAATGATAAACTGACTCATCTGATCTTGCAGCCCCCACCTAGGAACAGACTCCATGCAAGAAGACAGCTCCGACTCCCTATGATTTCATCTCTGACCAATCAGCACTCCTGGCTCACTGGCTTCCCCCCACCCACCAAGTTGTCCTTAAAATCTCTGCTCCCCAAATGCTGGGGGAGACTGATTTGAGATGATAAAACTCTGGTCTCCTGCACAGCCAGCTCTATGTGAATTACCCTTTCTCTACTGCAATTCCCTGTCTTGATAAATTGGCTCTGTCTAGGCGGCAAGCAAGGTGAATCCCTTGGGCAGTTATACTATTAGGACAAAAAATCCCACTTACTTTCATAGTTTAAAGATGAAGTTAGTGAAGTAAGCCAAACCTCATTGTAGGACCCCCGGTAACCTCTCCTGAACCCCTCCCTACACACATTCAAGGGTGGCCAGACCCAGACCAAGGAGGGACTGAGCATCAAGAGTTTTGTGTAACTTTTTATGGACAAGATGACGCCTTCAGGGCCTCAGAATGGAAAGTTTATTCACGAGAAGAAAGAACTTTAACCAGATCCACTAACTTGTCCCCTGCCCCATCTCCACTGGAGTCTGCCCTGGTTGCCAAGGCTGGTTTGGTTCAGTCTTTGTGATTTCCTCAGTTTGTTGTAGCTGGCAGGGTCCTGACAACCTGAGGGATTTCACGGTGGCATCAGGGCCATGTAGGATCTGTTATGGCCATGATGCTCTATGTCATACTGGTCCTAGAGATCCCACGCCAGGTGGTGGGAGCAATGCTCAGGACCAGGCCCAGCTCCCCAAGGACTGTTGGGCAAGAGGGCAGTTTTGGTCATAGTCAGAGTTTAGTTGACAGCCTACTTTATGCAAGTAGAGACAGATTGGCCACTGACATTTCTATCCTTCTGGGGGAAAACATCACATTTTTGGAAACTCAACCACATGGAAATATAAAAACTGGAGGCTATTAATCAAGAGTTGGAAACTGCCAACTCTTTATTTGGGCTTAAAATAGAGGCTTTTAAAAGAGGACATAAAGAGAAATCTAAACATTGAGAACAAGTTGAGTTGACGGCTGGCATTGCAAGAAACGTTCAGTCTTTAGAAGATGCACCAAATATATCCGGTATCAAGTATCTGCAACCAAAACAGCCTTCAAAATACATCAAAGGAAACAGAGTACCTTTAGACAGCATGAAGCATGGCCTGGATGACCATGGTGGTCTTCAGGGGTGCATGAGGCTGCTTTCGCAAGAAACCAGAGAAGAGAAGGAGGAGTGAGTGAGCATATTAAGCAGAATGAAATATAGAAAACTCTAAAGGAGATCAGATCAAGCCTCTAAGTGGCCACTTGCTTAAAGAGGAGTGATTGGATGGCCTTCCTGGGAGAAGGCAGCATGGATGGTGGGAGCTCAGAACTGGGTAGAACAACTGCATTCGAAAACCAACGGCTCCTAGATTATTCAAAAGGAGTTTTGAAGAAGTGAATACAACTCAAAGAATTCTTATAAAATACTTTATTTTTTTAATTAATTATTTTTCTTTTTTTGAGACAGGGTCGCCCTGGCTGCAGTGCAGTGCTACAAACATGGCTCACTGCAGCTTGGACCTCTTGGGCTCAAGCAATCCTCCCACCTCAGCCTCCCAAGTAGCTGGAACTACAGGTGCACACCACGACACCCAGCTAATTTTGTATTTTTTGTATAGACAGGGTCTTTTTAGCTTGCCCATGCTGGTCTCCAACTCCTGGGCTCAAGTAATCCACTTGCCTCAGCCTCCCAAAGTGTTGGGATTATGGCAATAAGCCACTGAGCCCAGCTAAAACACCTTAAAAGAAATCAAATGTACGCTAAATTAGCTGAAGGAGATGAAATGATCGATGCCCTCATATTTAAAGTCTACAAACTGAGACAGCCTCACTGAAGTCAGGCAAACACAGAAAGGGGAGGCAACAGCTCCAGCAGGAACTCCAAGTCCTTCCTGAATTGCATCAAGAAAAAGAAATCAATGTGCATCAAATAGCCAATTTAGAGAGAATTTGCCCTTTAATGATAGAGGATACTATTTTCGAAGCAGATGGCAAGATCAAGCATGCTGGAGACTTATAAAGTACAAGCCCAAATTCTGTCAGAAAAATGCAGAAGAATCATAAGCTATTACTCAAGCTAGCCTATTTCCTGTGAGAGAAAAAACCCACGATAATGGGCTGAGAGCTCTGTTGGATGGAAAAAAAAAAAAAGCCTTAGAAACTTAAGAAAAATTATACTTTAGTAAAAATTATTGGAGAAGAATGTTAATGCGTTCAAGAGTATGCCTGCAACCCTGATGTTCCAAATGGGCATTTGGCCAAGGCCAAGAGAACCACCAGGCAGGGCTGCCATGTTAAACACAGGACACCCAGCTAAATTTGACAGACTCATACTACACAAATTATCATTATTATTTTATTCTTTGAGACAGGGTCTTGTTCTGTCACCCAGGCCAGAGTGCTGTAGTGCAATTATAGCTCACTGCAGCCTCAACTTCCTGGGCTCAAGCCGTCCTCCTGCCTCAGCCTCCTGAGTAGCTGGGACTACAGGCAGGCATCACCATGCCCAGCTAATTTTTAAAATTATATTTAGAGATGGGGTCTCGCTCTGTGGTACAGGCTGGTGTCGAACTCCTGGGCTCAAGCGATCCTCCTGCCTCAGCCTCCCAAAGTGCTGGGGTTACAGGTGTGAGCCACTGCACTAGGCTATTTCTGATCTTTATTGAAAAAAATCTAACTATCTTTTCAAGCTGTCTTTAAAGATTTATCCATATTTGGATTTTAGTTATCTCTGCCCAACTTACTTACTTTCTTTCTTTCTTTCTCTTCTTTCTTTCTTTCCTTTTTTTTTTAGAGGGAGTTTTCTTGTTGCCCAGGCTAGAGTGCAATGGCGGGATCTCAGCTCACCACAACCTCCACCTCCCAGGTTCAAGCGATTCTTCTGCCTCAGCCTCCCGAGTAGCTGGGATTACAGGCATGTGCCACCACGCTCAGCTAAATATATATAATTTTAAAAAATTTTTTAGTAGAGATGGGGTTTCTCCATGTTGGTCAGGCTGGTCTTGAACTCCCTACCTCAGGTGATCTGCCCACCTCGGCCTCCCAAAGTGCTGGGATTACAGGCATGAGCCACCGTGCCCAGTCATCTCTGCCCAACTTTCTACCTCCCTTCATTCTAATTGTCCTCCACAGCTCCTTTCCCACAGCCCTCGCCTACACAGTAAGAGCTCCAGGCTATGCATTCAGACAGCCTGATATACTAAATGTGTAATCTCGAGCAAGTACCTTAACGTGTGTGTGTGTGTGTGTGTGTGTGTGTGTATGTGTTTGAGACACAGTATCACTCTGTCACCCAAGCTAGAGTGCAGTGGCATGATCTCAGCTCAACACAACCTCCATCTCCTGGGTTCAAGCGATTCTCATGCCTCAGCCTCCCGAGTAGCTGGGATTACAGGTGTGTGCCACCATGCCCGGCTAGTTTTTGTATTTTTAGTAGAGATGGGGTTTCGCCATGTAGGCTCAAACTCCTGACCTCGGGTGATCCACCTGCCTCAGCCTCCCAAAGTACTGGGATTACAGGTGTGAGCCACTTTGCCCAGCCACCTTAACCTTTTGTACATCAGTTTCCTTGTCTGTAAAACCGTGATTAAAGTGGTACCTTTATATAAGGGATATGTTCAAATTAAGAGAAATAATACGTCAAACACTTGGAAGTATTTTTATACTTGCCGTATAAATCTTGCTGTATCTACCTGTTTTATTCAACTGAATTTAGTAAGCACTAAAGATGATAAAGCACAATAACCTCCTATTAGTTACTGAACAACTGTTTCTTGAGTTAGGCATTGTAACAACCACTGGGTGTATGAAGATAACGAAGACAAGGTTGCTGTCACTGGTGTCTCTACATGCAGAAAGGAAGAAAGATGAGAAAACAATAAGCAATGTGATGGAATGGAACATCATATCATAAAGTAAGAGTTCAGCGGCAGCTGCTCCCCGCAGGGTCCAGTAAGAGACCCCTGACCCAGTCATTCATGAAGAGAAGGAGGCCATTATGGCAGAAGTAACAGAGGAAAGACAGGCTCAATTTTCCAACAAGCCAGATGCCCATAGAACAAAGCTTGAGAAACTTCCATTTGTACAGTGAGTCACACCTGCTGCCTGTTGACCAGCTCCTCTTCCTCGTCCCTTCCTAACTCCTGTTCTCCTGCACGTGGTTATGAGACAGGCACTAGACCCCTCATCTAACCACCTGCTGCTGCCTGCTGAGCAACTCTTCTTCCTTGCCCCACCTGTTTTCCTTCCCCTGCTATAATATAAACCCCTAACTTTAGTTGGCGAGGGAAAGACATATTTGAGGCTTCCCTCCCATCCCTCCAGCTGATGTCACCTGTAATAAAGCCATTTTCCCTGGCCATACTCATTGTCTCAGTGACTGGCTTTCTGTGTGGCAAGCAACAGGACCTAGGCTGAACCCCTAGCAATCGGTAACAGGCATTGCTGTTTTAAAGGCTCCAAGTCGCTAAAGGAGATGAGGTTGAGAATACAGACAGCAGAACAGACAAATCATTAAAGATGCTGATGGTAGACAGAACAGATTCTGGAGGTAGCCTGCTTGGGTTCAAATCCTGTTTCTACCGCTTAGCAGCTTCGTGACTTTGCAAAAATTAAATACCTTCAATGCCTCAGTTTCCAGGTCTATAAAATGGGGACAATAGTAATGATAGTAATAACTACCTCATAGAGATGGGAGAAATTAAGTAATGGACATAAAGGGCTTAGCACTATGCCTGTATTGAAAGTAGTAAATACGGCCGGGCGCGGTGGCTCAAGCCTGTAATCCCAGCACTTTGGGAGGCCGAGATGGGCGGATCACGAGGTCAGGAGATCGAGACCATGCTGGCTAACACGGTGAAACCCCGTCTCTACTAAAAAATACAAAAAATTAGCCGGGCGAGGTGGCGGGCGCCTGTGGTCCCAGCTACTCGGGAGGCTGAGGCGGGAGAATGGCGTGAACCCGGGAGGCGGAGCTTGCGGTGAGCTGAGATCCGGCCACTGCACTCCAGCCTGGGCGACAGAGCGAGACTCCGTCTCAAAAAAAAAAAAAAAAAAAAAAAAAGAAAGTAGTAAATACTCAATACATGTTAGTGGCTGTTGCTTTTAATATAGTTCTAGATCTCTATCTTCCAAGATGACATAGATTTAGATATATGAATAACTATAGATACCTCAGGGGAACCACCTTCCTCACCATGTCCGCCCTGTTTTATGCTGGGAAACCAAATCATCTTAAGTCATTTCCTGGTAGACTTCGTTCACAACAGTTCTGTCCTAGCTGCTGAGAGGAAAGCATGAGTAGATTTTCTGTGCCTACGCTGTTCCCACCCACTAATTATTCTGGACTCCTCAACCCTCCTTTCCAGATACCTGTCCCTGTCCAATCTCCTTTCTAAGTAACCAAGTCAATTAATATGTAAAGGTTTAGCACTGAAGAACTGCCAAGAGCAGAGGGTCCCCAGTGGCTAAGCAGACTGTATTGGTAGAATACAGAAATCCAAGGTTTCTTCCTCCTTCCCTTGGAGGATCTCTAGTTTCTATTGCCCTTGTCATCCTCATCCATCTATCCATCCATCCATCCATCCATCCATCCATCCATCTATCTATCCATCCATCCATCCATCCATCCATCCATTCAGCCATCCATGTGGCCATTCAAACATCTATCAACCAGGGGCAGTTTTGCAAGGAACTTCCAGCAATGCCTAGAGATAGATATTCTTAGTTATCACAATTGGTGGTGGGGGGCAGGGTGCTTCTGGCATCCAGTAGTTAGAGACCAGTGATTTTACTAATGCAGAGGACAGCCCATACAACAAGAGTTCTTCGGCCTAAAATACCAATGGTCCCAAGGTTGTGAAACTCTGTATCCAGCCAGCCAACTGACCATCCAGGCATACCTTTATCTACTTATTCCTTCTGTATTTACCTTCATCCTGGAAAGACTATAGGTAAGGTTTGCTCATAGGCCCCCCATCCCAATCTTTAATGGTGTTTTATACCTTCCCATTCATGTCTAAGAAGATAATTTAGCTATTCAAAGACAGAAAATACCTTAACAATGTACTTTGGTCTCTGGATACGTCTACTGGCATTGACAGTTGGGGGGCTGTCTAGACAGACACCCAGAAACATTCCCCATTTCTTGAGCGGGAATCCCGATGACCAGGGACTGACTGATACTAGGGAATCTCACAAGGTGATCAGTTTGCAGTGGAGAGTGGCACCGTCCCTGCAGACCTCTCCCCGTGGCTGCCAGGCGGTCACCCAAGACTTCCAGTCTCTGTCCTCATCTCACCCTGCTTCTCTGCAGCATGTGACACAGTTGACAACACCTCCCCTGTTACAGCATCATCCTCTCTTGGCTTCTGTGCACCACACATTCCTGATAGAAGGAGGCCTCCTCATCTCCATGCTGGTTTCTTCCCGTCTTCTGCTCAACCTCTCAATGTGTGCAAGCCCCAAGGCTTCATGCTGGCCTTTGACTGCTCCTTCTGTGGGTTATTCCCAAGTGGCCTCGTTCAGCCTCATGACTTTCAATTCCCTGTAAGCTGAATCCCAAATCTGTATCTCCAGCCCAGCCTCCAGAGGTGGGCTGCAGGGTTGGTTTCTCCAGAGGCCTCTCTCCCTGGCTTGTAGATGCCATCTTCTCCCAAAGGGTCCCATGGTCCCCCTTTTGTGTGTGTCTGTGTCCGAATCTCCTCTTCTTATAAGGACAGTGATGTAAAAGGAATGAAGGGAGGGGGGTGGCCAGCACTGGATTAGGACCCACTCTAATGACCTCATTTTAATTTAATTACCTCTTTAAAGACCCTATCTCCAAATACAGTCCCATTCTAAGGTATTGGAGATTAAGACTTCAACATATGAATTGAGGATAGGGTACAATTTAGCCCATTAAACTGTCACCAATTCCTAGACTTACACTTTTTTATTGACAATAATAATTACAGAGGAAAAAATGTCCTTAAGTGTCCTTAAGCATAGCCCAAAAGACAGCTCAAGTTCTAAAAAGAAATGCCTCCCATACCCAGGCCAAAGAGGTCCACACTCCCTAAACAAGTACAAACTGCTAGGAGAAACCAAATACCCTTATCCCTGTGGACGAACCTGAACTTTAATCTTGTGGGTGGAACACAACTGTGTTGTGAAACATGAATGTGAAAGAACAGACAAGGCAACCTGGCACATGCTATGATTTTTCCTGATTGAATTTCCACTTCTACAACAAATAGACTCTGAATTTGACAAGAGTGGGTGATCTCTAGTTGACCCATCTTGCCCCGGCTGACTCCTGTTCATCAGCTCATCACTTCAGCGATGCCTCCCCAGAAAAGCCCACCCTGAATACCCTAGCCAATGCTGGCCACCCCCCACCCTTCATTCCGCTTACATCACTGTTTTATTTTCTTCAAAGCACTTACTCTTGGAAATAATCACACTTACTTACTTACTTGCTTATTGCCTGTCTCCTTTCACTAGAGCATAGATGAAAGGGAATAGTAGGGCCCTTGTCTGTCTTGGTTCAGGTCTGAAACCCCAAGGCCTGGTGCATGAGACACCTCGCTCAATCAATAGGCGTTGAATGAATGAATAAGACGCTGCTGCACTTTTAAGAGTAGGTTTGACTTTCAGGTGACTTTTTTTTCCTTTTTCTTTTTTCTTTCTTTCTTTCTTTTTCTTTTTTTTTTTTTTTTTTTTTTTTTTTTTGAGACAGGGTCTTACTTTGCCACCCAGGCTGGAGTGCAGTGGTGAGATCTCAGCTCATTGCAACCTCCGCCTCCCAGGTTCAAGTGATCCTCTCACCACAGCCTCCTGAGTAGCGGGGATTATAGGCATGCGCCACCACACCCGGCTACTTTTTGTATTTTTCGTGGAGACGGGGTTTCACCATGTTGGCCAGGCTGGTCTCGAACTGCTGACCTCAAGTGATCCGCCCGCCTCAGCCTCCCAAAGTGCTGGGATTACCTCCCAGAGTGCTGAGCCACCGCGCCTGGCCTCAAGTGACTTTTTCATATTCATCTTCCAAACTGTATTTGTCTTTTTCTGAGTCTAAAGTGGTTAAAAATCATTTGCCTTCCTTCTGGGCGGTGACTCAAACTTGCAGCCGGGAAGGAAAGCGGAGGAGGGGAGGTCGGGGTGGAACGGAACAGTAGCAGAAGCGCGGCCCTGCAGACTGCCACAAGGGGGCGCCGCCGGAACCCAGTTTCTCTAGGGTTTTTTGCCCCTAGCGAGGCCCGGCAGGGGACTCCCAGAGGCCTCAAAGGCCCTGAGCTGGGCGCCACCACCTCCAGGCCTGCGGTCCCCGAACATGCCTCTTGCCCTCTGCAGGTTCCCCCAACCGCGGGAAGAGAGGCCCGGCCCGCGAGGCGTCCCCAGGAAGAAGGCTGGCTACAAAAACGTTCCCTTTGCAGCAGCTACAAATACAGAATTCCTAGGAAGAAATTAATAATCTACCTAAAGAAAGGCACAAAGCTTTACTACGGACCATAAAGCTTAAAGTAAATGGAGAGACAAACCATATTCTTGGATGGGAAGATTATGAAGATACTGATTCTCCCCCAAATTAAAGCAAATCCAATGTAAATCCCAATAGGTTTTTACAAACGAGTAGCAAAACCATTTTAAAATTTGTCTTGAAAAACCAACACACAACAATAGTCAAGATCATTTAAAAAAAAAAAAAAGTTATAATGATCAATAATTTTGATGTTTGTGTGTGTATATCAGTGCTGGAAGGAAATGTTGGTCAGTATACAAGGAGAAGAGGAACTTTCTGTGTGTACAAGCAAGGAATAAACCTAATAGAAAAGTTTGATAGATTTATGTATCAAAAGAGCCCATGAATGCAATAAAGAGGCAGATGTCCAAATGGAAAAATACCAATGACTTCTGATGGACACAGGTAATATTCTTAATATACAGAGGGGTCTTGTCTTTTTTATGAAGATCAACAGACAAATAGAAAACTGGGAAAGGATACCGGCAGGCTATTCAGAAAGAACTATTTAATAAACACATAGGAAAATATTCCAGACCTCCCAGTAATCAGAGAGGTGCAAGTTGAAACAACATGATGGCCGGGCGCAGGGGCTCACGCCTGTAATCCCAGAACTCTGGGAGGCCGAAGTGGAAGGATCACTTGGGGCCAGGAGTTCGAGCCCAGCCTGGGCAACATGCAGAAACCCCGTCTCTACAAAAAATATAAAAAACGCCAGGCATGGTGGCTCATGCCTGTAATCCAGCACTTTGGGAGGCCGAGGTGGGCAGATCACCCGAGGTCAGGAAATCGAGACCAGCCTGGCCAACATGGTGAAACCCTGCCTCTAGTGAAAATACAAAAATTAGCTGGGCGTGGTGGAGGCGGGCGCCTGTAATCTCAGCTACCCTGGAGGCTGAGGTAGGGGAATCACTTGAACTCGGGAGGTGGAGGTTGCAGTGAGCCGAGATCGTGCCACTGCACTCCAGCCTGGGCGACAGAAGGAGATTTCGTCTCAAAAAACAAAAACAAACCAACAAAAATTAGCCAGGTGTGGTGGCATGCTCCTGTAGTCCCAGCTATTCAGGAGGCTGGAGTGGGAGGATTGGTTGAGCCCAGGAGGTCAAGGATTCAGTGAGCCAAGGTTGCACCACTGCGCTCCAGCCTGGGCCATAGAGCGACACCCTGTCTCAAAACAAAACAACGCAACACTCCCACCCCCACCCCCGCCAAAAACCCATGACGCTCTCTTCTGCCTACCAAACAGGCAAATATTAACTAAAAAGATGGCCCCAGAACCTGGGAGATACCTTCCTCCAGTCAGTTTCTACCTCGCATCTCCCACGGTCGGGCTCGCTCCCAGACGCGGGCGACGCGCAGCGAAAACGCTGAGCAAAACTCCTGCTGTCCTGGGGCCTACACTCCCGGGACAAAGGTGGGAACGCGGAGATGTGCGACAAAACAGATAATGCGTCACAAACACACACTAGCGGGCAATGCGTGCTATAAAGAAAAATCACGCGGTAGGGGCAGAGGGTTGAGGCGGTTACCATTCGATGGGGAGGCGGGGGAAGGCAGGGGTGCGGGGGGATCCCAGACCTGGATGACGTCAGTCAACCACGCACAGGTGCGGGAAAGGATGTTACCGGCTGCAGGGGCCAAAGCCTGTATGCAGGAGCGGGGCCAGTGTGTTCAAGAGATGGGAGGAGAGGTGGCAGAGGGGGAGGCCAGGGCGCCGACCCCCGGTAGAACAGGGTGTGGAGCCCCCTGGCCAGGCTTGGGGTTATTTCTTAATGACAGAGCAGGCCGGGGAGGGTGTTTGGCAGGGGCCTGGCAGGATTGATTTATGTTCTCAAGTGCGCCCACTGGCGGCTGCGGGAAGAACAGCCTTGGCGGGGTCGGTGGAGGCGCCAGGTGACAGACCAGGTGAGATGGTCCCAACGAAAGGATGGCGTGGACCACGGTGGGAGAAACGGGCCCATCTGGATAGACTTTGGAGGAAGAGCCTGGGGACTTACTGATAGATTCGGTGTAGGCTGTGAAACAAGGAGGGGAGACAAGGATGGTTTCAAGTTTGGGCCTGGGCTGCTGAGACACAGTTGTCCTGGCTGGAATGGAGAAGGCTGGAAGAGGGGCAGGTTTGGAAGAGACCGTCCTGTGATGGCGGGAATGTAAAGAGTCACAGCTTTTTAGAAGAGCAGATTGTCAATATTTGTCAAATATTTTGCGAGGTGCAGGCCATTTAAACCAGCTAACCCACTTGTAGCAATTTATCTTAGAAAAATAGCAGGCTAGGAAGCAAGGAAGCACATTGCGCATATAAATATCTTCAAGGCTGCTTTGCTTGCAAAAGCAAACATTTGGAAAAACATAAATATTTTCCATCAAATAAAATACAGTGCATCAAAAGATAGAACCCTATACGTCCATTAAAATATAATCTGCCCTGGATGACATGGGGAGGTGATCAGAAAATTTGAGGTGAAAAACAGCAGATCAGAAAATTATACAATCTCACTTTTTATAAAATCAGCTTTGTAGGTGTGCGTATGTAGGTAGAGAAAACCTGGAAGAATACACTCTGATTGCACATTGAGCTGGATGACAGCATTTATCCTAGGAGAGTCTAATTATGGTCAAGGCAGATGTTATGGGCTGAATTGTGTTCCCCTCTACATTCATATGTTGATGCTGGGCACGATGGCTCACATCTGTAATCCCAGCACTTTGGGAGGCCAAGGTTGGCAGATCTCTTGAGGTCAGGAGTTTGAAACCAGCTTGGCCAACATGGTGAAACCCCGTCTCTACTAAAAATACAAAAATTAGTCAGGTGTGGTGGTGCACAACTGTAATCCAGCTACTCAGGAGGCTGAGGCATGAGAATCGCTTGAACCCAAGAGGTAGAGGTTGCAGTGAGCCGAGATCACGCCACAGAACTTTGGGAGACAAAGCAAGACTCCATCACAAAGAAAACAAAGGAAAAAAACGTATATGTTAAAGTCCTGACCCCAGTACCTCAGAATGTGTTGCAAATAGAGTGGTTACAGATGTCATTAGTTAAGGTGAGGTCGTTAGGGTGGGCCCTATTCCAAGAGCCTGATGTCCTCAATAAAAGGGGAAATTTGGGTACAGACACACAGGGAGAACATGGTGAGAAAACAGAGGCGGAAATCAGAGCAATACCAAATACACACCAAAGAATGCCAAAGAGTACCAATAAGCCAACAGGAGCTGGGAGAGAGGCAGGCAGCAGTTCTTCCTCACAGCCCCCAGAGGAAACCAACCCTGCTGGCACTTTGATCTTGCACTTCAGATCCTCCAGTGCTGAGAGACCATAAATGTTGTTGTTTGAGCCACTCCATTGGGGTACTTGATTATGGCAGCCTTAGCAAACCAATACAGCTGACTTGCTCTCTCATCTGAAATTTCCACACTACGCAATATATTTATCTTCAGAAAACCTAAGTATTTTCCTTTTAAATAGAAAATTTAATTAACGATTAAGTTATTTGGCATAATAACTTAATTGGGCAAAAACAACATTCAAATTTGTATTCCTGTTGATGGCATTTTCATTTCCTGAGCGGTATCCTGAAAAATTCAGGTAAAACAATGTCATTGTTTTAAAAAAAATGTTTTAAATTGAAAAAAAAAATTCAACACCCTGCTGGCGAGGCTGTCAGAAGGAGGTAGCAGTAGTGGCAGTGCTGGTTGGTTTGACCGAGGAGACCTTTGTGAAGAGCAATGAAGATATCCATTGCAGTGTTGTTTATAACAGTGAAAAACTGGACGTAATCCAAACAACCAGCAGTTGAAAGTTCTCTGGGTTATAGCACCTCCCAGCTCTATGCCATTTACCTCATTTAATCCTAATATTATTATTTAGCCATTATTACCTATGAAATAGATAATGTTTCCCCCAATTTGTAGACAGAAACATAATGAAGATGAGAGAAGGAGTTCATCTTCACTAGCAATGTTTTAAAGTTAGGAAAAGAACAGAACAACATGAATAGAAGAGAAAGAAATTACTGTCATTGTTTTAAATGCAGAAATAATCAGAAAACAAAAAATATATATAATTGATACATCCAAAAGCTGGTTGTTTCAAAAAAAAAAACATAATCAGCAAATGTCTGTCACTTCCACTTTTTTTGAATTAAAACAACAACAACAAAACTTTACAATATTGAGGTATATGTTCTTATGAAATTAAAGGACATGTTTCAAATGACTTCACTAACTCTTGATAAGAGCATGGTGTCACCAGTTCTTGCAAGCATGGCTGATGATAAATTGAAAAAAAAATTCTGGAGAGGAATTTAGCAACTTTTATTAAAAAGCCTGTTATATGGGGATGAAGATTTGTACACAAAGATGTTTACGCAAGCTGGAACCCTTGAGCTCAAGTGGTCCTCCTATCTCAACCTCTAGATTAGCTGGGACTACAGACACGTGCCACCATGGCCAGCTAATTTTTTTTATTTTTTATTTTTGTAAAGATGGGCTTCTCGCTATGTTGCCCAGGCTGGTCTCAAACTTCTGGTCTCAAGCAATCCTCCTACCACAGCCTCC
This sequence comes from Theropithecus gelada, assembly GCF_003255815.1. NCBI lineage: Eukaryota > Metazoa > Chordata > Mammalia > Primates > Cercopithecidae > Theropithecus > Theropithecus gelada. The sequence goes on from NC_037680.1 coordinate 107,508,441, forward strand.
CATAGGCTGGGATTAGAAAAGAAGCCACCTAAACTGGCCCTCTCTCAGCTCTTCAAGGGCACCTGCTTTCCTTGTCACAGAGCCCTCCTCCCGCATCTTGAAACCAGCAACACTGCATCGGGTCTTTCATGTTTTTATTTTATTTTATTTTATTTTATTTTATTTTATTTTATTTTATTTTATTTTATTTTATTTTATTTTATTTTATTTTATTTTATTGAGATGGAGCCTGGCTCTGTCACACAGGTTGGAGTGCAGTGGCACGATCCTGGCTCACTGCAACCTCTCCCTCCCCGGTTCAAGCGATTCTCCTGCCTCAGCCTCCCAGGTAGCTGGGATTACTGGCACCTGCCACCATGCCAGGCTAATTTTTGTATTTTTGTAGAGGCAGGGTCATAAACTTAATTACATCTGCAAAGTTCTTTCATCATGTAAGGTAACAGGTTCCAGAAATTAGGATATGGATATCTTTGAGAGAAGGGGGAGGCATTCTGCCTTCCACAGAAGAAAATGTTGAAATTAAAGAGAAAAAAAAAGCAGGATATTAATCAAGGTTTCTCAGCCTTGGAGCTATTGACATTTTAGACTGGATAGTTCTTTGTCATGGGGACCGTCCTGTGCATTACAGGGTGTTCAGCAGCAGCTCTGGCTTCTACCCACTAAAGCCCAGCAACACACAACCCTCCAGTTGTGACAACTGAAAATATCTCTAAATGTCCTTGTTGAGGAAGGTAAAAATCGCCCCCAACTGGGAACACACACACACACACACACACACACACAGAGTGTGGTCCTGATTCTTTAAAAAACACAGCACATACACACACACACACACACAGAGTGTGGTCCCGATTCTGTAAAAAACACAGCACACACACACACACACACACGCGCACATGCATGCATGCTCGTATATATGTAGAGTACAAACTATTGAAGAAAAATAAAGTGTTAATAGTGGTTATCATGGGTTTTGTCATAATAGTTGTTTTTTGTTCTTTATGCTTTTCTCTGCCTTTCAAGTTGGAATAGCTCTTACTTTTAAGCATTATTTTACAAAGCAATTTCGCCCCAAATAGATTTTCAAACATGAAATTTATGTTTTTATTCCTAGGAGAAATGCTGCTTGATAGCACTTTGCTGTTCTAATGTACTTTTGGATTTTTAAAATCTCTATTCATAACTAAGTGATTTTTTTCTTTTATTTGTCAGATTTTTGTGTCAGAATATATAATCTATGCTAAAATTAATTGAAGCATCAATAGAATTGGCAGTGCCTTTTGTTTGAAAGAACCATCCAGTTAAATGGTTGGGCTTTTCAGAGTTGTTTTTTGGAGATAATTGCTTGAGAACTTTTTTCAGTAGTTTCCTTGATTATAGGGTATTATCATTTTCACTTCTTCTTGAGTCCATTTTGGCCATTTATACTTTTTCATAAAACCACCCACATCAGGGCATTTATATTCATTAGATAGGACTGTATAGAAAAATACCTCATAATTTGTCATATCCACTATATCTATAGTTTTATCTCTTATTTATTCATTATATTTTCCCAAGATTTGTCTCTTTCTATTGATTTTTTTCAGAAGAACTGCCTCTTCAACATGCTTATCAGTTCTTTGGATTTTCTATTTTCTCATTCATTTGTTTTCTTTCTTCTGTTTTTTGTTTGTTTGTTTTGTTTTGTTTGTTTTTTCTTTTTGATACAGAGTCTCACTCTGTCACCCAGGCTGGAGTGCAGTGGCATAGTCTTAGCTCACTGCAATCTCCGCCTCCCGGATACAAGCAATTCTCCTACCTCAGCCTCCCGTATAGCTGGGATTACAGGTGCCCACCACCATGCCTGGCTGGCTAATTTTTGTATTTGGTTTTTTTTGTTTGCTTTTTTTTTTTTTTTTTGAGACGAAGTTTCATTCCTGTTGCCCAGGCTGAAGCACAATGGTGCGATCTCGGCTCACTACAACCTCCACCTCCCAGGTTCAAGCGATTCTCCTGCCTCAGCCTCCCAAGTAGCTGGGATTACAGGCGATGGCCACCACGCCCGGCTAATTTTTGTATATTTTGTAGAGACTGGGTTTCACTATGTTGACCAGGCTGGTCTCAAATCTTCTGTTTCCTTTAGGTTTCTTTTGTTGTTTCCCTGCTGGGTTTTTGGCTGTCAATACTTAAGTCATTTGCTTTATTTTTATTATTTTAATTATAAATTCTTATTTTTTAAACTATGGATTTTCTTTTCTTTTTTTTTTTTTTTTTGCGACGGAGTTTTGCTCTTGTTGCCCAAGCTGGGGTGCAATGGTGCGATCTCAGCTGACTGCAGCCTTCACCTCCTGGGTCCAAGCAATTCTGCCTCAGCCTCCCAAGTAGCTGGGATTACAGGTGTGTGCCACCATGTCCAGCTATTTTTTTTTTGTATTTTTAGTAGAAATGGGGTTTCTCCATGTTAGCCATCTGGTCTTGAACTCCTGACCTCAGGTAATCTGTCCACCTTGGCCTCCCAAAGTGTTGGGATTACAGGCGTGAGCCACCGCACCCAGCTAAATTATGGATTTTAACAAGGATTGCTGAGTCCCATTACCCATTTCCCTTTCTTCTTTAGTAATAGAAACTGATTTAACTGAGCTCATTGCTACCTAGTTTAAAAGACTGCATTTCTCAATCTTTAGCTCTATAATTTTTCTAGTTTGCCATCTGCCCCTTTCTTTCTTTTTGCTTTTTTTTTTTTTTTTTTTTTTGGCAGAGTCTCATGCTGTCACCTAGGCTGGAGTGCAGTGGCACAGTCATGACTCACTGCAGCCTCTTTCTCCCAGGCTCCAGTGATGCTCCCACCTCAGCCTCCCAAGTAGCTGGGACTACAGGTGCACACTGCCATGCTCAGCTAATTTGTGTGCTTTTTGTAGAGATGGGGGTTTGCCACATTGCCCAGGCTGGTCTTGAACTTCTGGGCTCCCGTTCTTCTGGCTCAGCCTCCCAAAGTGCTGGAATTACAGGTGTGAGCCACCGCATTTGACCCCTCTCTGTATTTCATTCATGACATTTTCAGATATGTAAATATATCAAATTTTCCATCATGATTTCTTTCCTGTAGAAAGTGCCTACTGTATATTCACCAATGTTTTCTTCTAGCACTGCTATTTCCATTACCATGAAATCTTCAGTCATCACTACTTTTATTTTAAAATTCTTGGCAACTGCAAAGTATTGGCTTTTCAAAATAAATTTTAGCATGATTTTTCTACTTGTCCACAAAAGTATGTTAGGACTTCGATTGGATTTACTTTAGTTTGAGCAAGAATTGACATTTTCATAATCTTCCTATCCAGAAGCGTGGTTTGTCTTTTCACTTACGTAGCTTCTTCCCCACAGCAGAATTGTGCCTTCCTTTATATCGTTTATAAACTTGTTCCTAGGAATGCTACATTTGTAGTTGCTATTGTGATAGGGGTAATTTACCATCATCGTGCTTCCAGCTGCGCGTCGTAATGGTGTGTGTCCCCGCAGCTGGGTGGCTGGGGCTGTTTGCAGACAGCCATTTTCGTAGAGTCCTTGCGGGTCAGCCTCCCCTTCCTGCAGTCCGGGTATCTGGAGAGAGAATCTCGTGTGAAGAGGCCGCTGGGAGTAGGAACTGGCAGGGAGAGAGATTCAGTCATGAAGGTTATCTCTCCAGAACCAATCACTAAACTACCTCTCTCCAAAGAAGCTCTTTCCACCAAAGAATTTCAGCACCACATCTAGCTCTGTGGCTCACCCTGAGACCCATGTGCAGCAGGATAATCAATGAAAGGTCTAACAGAAGCTTCTGAGCTGATAATGAAGGACTCTGTTCCTCCTTCTGCAAGCCACACCTATTACCCATGGTGGCTCCTGTGTGAAACCCGACCTACCATTATGAAAATCTCACCTCCTTGTCTGTGAAGAAAACATTAAAAATGAGATTCTGGGGACTAGGCACAGTGGTTCACCCCTGTAATCCCAGCACTTTGGAAGGCCGAGGCAGGCGGATTGCTTGAGGCCAGGAGTTCGAGACCAGCCTAGCCAACATGGTGACACCCCGTCTCTACTAAAAATACAAAAATATTAGCCAGGGATGGTGGCGCACACCTGTATTCCCAGCTACTCCGGAGACTGAGGGCAAGAATAGCTTGAACCTGGGAGGTGGAAGTTGCAATGAGCTAAGATTGTACCACTGCACTCCAGCCTGGGCAATGGAGTGAGACTTGATCCAAAAAAAAAAAAAAAGAAAGAAAAGAAAAAGATTCTGAAGGCCAGGTGCGGTGGTTCATGTCTGTAGTCCCAGTAGTTTGGAGGCTGAGGCAGGTGGATCATTTAAGCCCAGGGGTTAGAGACCAGCCTGGGCAACATGGCAAAACCCTATCTCTAAAAAAAGAAAACAATAAGACTAAGTTCCCAGATAGGTATGTATCAGCAGTGAGGTGCACATACATTCACTGAGGACACATGCCAGGATGTTTGTAAGCAGCACTGTTTGTTACAGCCCCAAACTGGAAACAATCCAAATATCTATCCACAGTGGAATGGATAAACAAATTGTAGTACACGAAAGAATACCTACAATCATGAGAATGAACCAACTGCCAATATATTTTCAACACAGACTCTCGCAACCATAGTGTTAAGGATGCCAGACAGAGAAGACAGCACATAGCGTGAGATTCATGAATGTGAAGTTTTAGAAAATAGAGAAGCTCCTAAATGAACAGGAAATTAGGATAGTGGTTACTCATGGGTAAGAAGTGGTGATGGGAAGAGGAATGAGGGGCCATCAGTGGATCTGTTAATGTTCTGGCTCTCAACCTGGGTACCTTGTTACATCAGCCCTAGGAAACTATTAGAAAAGGCATCTATGAAAAACTTGCCACTAAATTACATTCCTAGTGAAACAGCAAACACTTTCTCTCTAGGATCAGAAACAAGGTGAGGCTGTTCACCATCATCACATCTATACCACATTGTACTGGAGCCCTTACTTGTAAGCCAAGAGAAAGAAAAGGCATAAAGATTGAGGAAAAGAGGTAAAACTGTCTTTATTCTCAGATGATGCGATTATGTATATGGAAAACCCAAGGAACCTATTTAAAATACCATGACTAGAAAATGAATATATACAGTTTGTAAAGAATACAAGGTCGGCTGGGTGTGGTGGCTCACGCCTGTAATACCAGCACTTTGGGAGGCTGAGGCAGGTGGATCAGGAGGTCAGGAGATCGAGACCATCCTGGCTAACACAGTGAAACCCTGTCTCTACTAAAACTACAAAAAATTAGTCAGGCGTGGTGGTGGGCACCTGTAGTCCCAGCTACTCGGGAGGCTGAGGCAGGAGAATGGCATGAACCTGGGACGCGGAGCTTGCAGTGAGCTGAGAACGTGCCGCTGCACTCTAGCCTGGGCTACAGAGTGAGACTCTGTCTAAAAAAAAAAAAAAAAAAAAAAAAAAGAGAATACAAGGTCAATTTTCCAAATTCCATTGTATGTCTATACATTACCAATAAAGAATTATAAAATGAAACAAATAAATGCAATAGCATCAAAAACATAAAATGCTTGGACATAAATTGAACAAAAGATGTTCAAGACCTCTATACTCTCTATACTAAAAAGAACACATTAGTAAGAGGAATTAAACAAATGGAGAAATACACCATGTTCATGGATTTGAAATCAAAATAGTTGAGATATCATTTTCCCCAAAAGTGGTTTATAGATTTAACATAAGCCCAATTAATACCAACAGGTTTTCTTTTGTAGAAATTGATAAACCAATTCAAATGGTTATTTGTGTATTCAAAGGATCTAGAAAAGCTAAACAGCCTTGAAAAAGCCAGAGTACTCATACTGTCTGATTGTAATACTTATTAGAAATCTAAAGCAATCAAGATAGTGTGAAATTGGCACAAGGATAGAAAAAAATAAACTAATGTAACAGAACAAAGAGTCTAGAAATAAATCCATTAAACGTTGTCAATTGGTTTTTGACAAAGATGCCAAAACAATTAAATGAGAAAAGCAAAATTTTTTAAACAAATAGTGCTGGGACACCTGTATAACCATATGGAAAAGAAATAAACCTCAACCCCTACCTCACACCTTACATTAAAAAATCAGTTAAAAGTGGATCACAGACCTATATATGAAACCTAAAACTAAAAGACTTTTGAAAGAAAGAATATGAGAATATATTCAAAATTTGAACATGGGTGTTTAAAGAAATTTTAGACAGGACATTAAAAGCACTAACAATAAAATTAAAATTTATACATTGAGCTTGATCAAAATTATAAATTTGTACTCATGAACAGACAAAATTTTTAAAGTGAAATACCACAGTCTGAAAGGAAATATTCACAATGAATATACATGACAAAAGACTTGTATCCACAATATAAAATGAATTCTTACAAATCAATAATTAAAAGACAATCTAAATGACCAAAAGACCTGAGCAGACACTTCACAAAAGAAGATATACAAATGGCCAATACCACATAAAAAGATGTTCAGCATCATTAGTCATCAGAAATATACAAATTAAAACCACAATAAAATAAAATTTTACTAAATAGAATTGCTAAAATTAAAATGACTGACAGCACCAAATATTGGTAAGGTTGTGGAGCAACTGAAACTCTCATACATTGCTGGTGGGAGTGTAAAAGCACAGATATGTTGGCAGGGCTGTACTGAGATGGGGAGAGAGTCATGTGAATGGTCTGTCCAGATCAGGCAATAAGGGAGTGCAATTTCTGCACAGAATTTAAAAATGATAATAAAACTAACTAAAAATTGACCTACTTTACATTATCACAATGCATTCACATTTCTAAACAATGTCAGTGATAAAATATGTCTATCTTGTAGGGTGGGCCATGTCTACCTCATCCTCACTGATGCTATTTACTCAAGAGAAATTAAAACAAAAATACATGTGAACAAAAGTCCATAGCAATTTTATAGTGGAAGACTGAAGGCAACCCAAATGTCCATGCCAGGAGAATGGATAAACAAGTTGTAATGTATTTTTAAAATGGAATATTACTCAGCAAGTAAAAAGAACAAACTGTTGTGGATGACCTCATAAATATATTCAGTGAAACTAGACACAAAAGAATACATGTTGCACAGTATATGAAATTCACGAACATGGCCAGGCATGGTGGCTCACACCTGTAATCCCAGCACTTTGGGAGGCCAAAGTGGGTGGATCACCTGAGGTCAGGAGTTCGAGACCAGCCTGACCAACATGGTGAAACCCCGTCCCTACTAAAAACCTCCTTTAAAAAAATTAGCCAGGTATGGTGGCACACACCTGTAGTCTCAGCTACTCAGGAGACTGAGGCAGGAGAATTGCTTGAACCCAGGAGGAGGAGGTTGCAGTGAGCCAAGATGGTGCCACTGCACTCCAGCCTGGGTGACAGAACAAGACTCCGTCTCAAAAAAAAAAAAAAAAAAGAAAAGAAAAGAAAAGAAATTAAAGAACAGATAAAACTTAATCTATAGTGATGGAAACCAGAACAGTGGTTGCCAGTGGTGGTGGGGATTTACTGGAAAAGAATGGGAAGAAACTTTCTTGAATTATGGAAATATTCTATATCTTGACTGGTTTGTTGGATACATGAATATATATCTTTGTAAAATAGTTTTTAATTTTACCTAATTTTTAAAAAAATTATCTTCAACACTTAGTTCTCAGCTAGCTCCTCAGTGGAAAAGAGGGGCCTCTGAGGGGAGCAGGTGGAGGTAGGGGAGGTGGAGCTAAAGATAGACACTGCTCTTGTCAGAAGAACAGGATCTCAAACTCATCCAGTCCCTTACTCAGAGCACGTGATTGATGGAGCACACTTCTCCTTGAGAAGAACTCTGAGGGCAATGGGCAACCCTTGTCTGAGCCCCTTACGTTTCCAGAAAGCTAATCTACTGACCCTCTATGGAGTCATTACAACCATAAGTCTTAAATAACCAGTGCTTTAAATTGTGATAAACCAGATACCTTTGCAAACAACATTCAACTTCTCAATTTTGAGAAAGAGGCAAATACATGTAAAAGTTCACATTTCTGATTTTATTTTAACTAGAGATGGGGATCTCGCTATGTTGCCCAGGATGATCTTGAACTCCTGGGCTCAAGCAATCTGCCCACCTTGGCCTCCCAAAGTGCTAGGATTACAGGCAGGAGCCACCGTGCACAGCCTGGGATTTTCTTTTCTTTTCTTTTTTTTTTAATTTTATTTATTTATTTATTTATTTATTGAGATGGAGTCTCGCTCTGTCGCCCAGGCTGGGGTGCAGTGGCCGGATCTCAGCTCACTGCAAGCTCTGCCTCCCGGGTTTACGCCATTCTCCTGCCTCAGCCTCCCGAGTAGCTGGGACTACAGGCGCCTGCCACCTTGCCTGGCTAGTTTTTTGTATTTTTTAGTAGAGACGGGGTTTCACCGTGTTAGCCAGGATGGTCTCAATCTCCTGACCTCGTGATCCGCCCGTCTCGGCCTCCCAAAGTGCTGGGATTACAGCCTTGAGCCACTGCACCCGGCCTGGGATTTTATTTTCAAAGTGAACTGTTGCAGGATTGATTCCAACAGCCCTTCCCACTAAGGCCAATCACACCGAAGTTGATGAGGGAAGGGAAGAGTTAGTGGAGAGGGCTCAGCCAAGAGGCTCAAAATCAGCACAAGGAAGATGAGGACTGAAGAGCAGCTTGGAGATTTCAGCCAGGTGGAGGTGGAGGAATAGAAGCCAGATTGAGCTAGGATGAGTGTGGGGAGTGATAAGGAACTGGAGACCAAATTTTCAAGAAGTTTGGCTAAGAAGAAAATAAGATAAACAGGGTATCCAGTGGAGGAGGATGTGGGGTCAAAGAAGCGGTTTGTTTTTGTTTTAAGGCTAATATAAGCATGTTTCAGAGCTGACAGGAAGAGCTGGAAAGTTAGGAGGCGGGGACTGATTGACGTCTCAGGTGTCTGATATGAGGGGAGGGGTGGAATCCTCACCTAGAGAGTGGCTGGAGAGAAAAGACAGCCGCCTCTTCCACGAGAGTGGCAGGAGGAGCACGTGGGCAGAAGGGCAGCTGCGGATGGGGGCAAATGTGCTGGCAGGCAGGAGGACGTTCTTATGTTGATAGACATAAGCCATCTAAAGCCATGGCTTCCAGATTCTCAGTGAAGAAAGTCAAGCTCAGCTGCTGAGAGGAGCGCGGCAGTCTGGAAAGGGCAGGAGGTGGCTGTCGAGAGTGTGGACAGAGTGACAGAGCAGCAGTTCCCAAACCTGAGTGTGTGTCAGAATCACTAAGGGCTTGGTGGGCACAGAACACACCCTCAGTTTCTGAATAGACATAGAAAGGGTTTGCCTTCCTAACAAGTTCCCAGGTGCTGCTGGGGCTGTTGGCCAGGGTCCTTGCTTGGAGAATGACTGGCTAGAGAAGTCAGAGGTGTCCCACCCCAAAGCTCCAAGGGGACCGCTTTACATGGCTGCCACGGGGCCCCAAAGAGGAGGCAGCACGGTGGTCCCAAGGGGCATGATGGCACCACTTTCACCAACAGAACTTAGCAGTCCCTGAGCAGAACCTGGAACCAGAGAGGGGAGCAGGAGAAGCTTTGCCACTTGGGTAAGATGCAAGAACAGAACAAAGAGGATTCAGGTGCTGGCAAGAATGACTGTCAGACTGAGCCGAGGGCTCCTGGCCCAGAGTCACTCTCCTCACTCCCAGGGCAGACTCTCATTTCCCTGTCACTTTTCCACACCCTGTGTCTTTCCAGTTCCCACCCAAATCTCCTGTCTTGCATGGAGCCTGGGCTGCACCACGACCCCACTCACTCTGCTGTCCTTCCCTGAGTCCACAAAACTCAGTATGCGACATGGACCTCCCACTGCCTCCTGGCGCCCCTTGGATTATTGACTGGCTATACTGTACTCCATCAAATCTAAGATGCTATCACTTGTGAGAGACATTACTTAATCACTGCCAATTATAATTGTAAAAGATATCTTGATTCCCAAGATGTTAAAATGTGAAGAAACATGTTTCTTAGAATCCATGGAATATGGATTCTTGAGCATCTACCAGAGCAGTAGCTCTGAGCAGGTGATCTGCAGAGCATGGTGGTCCCCAAGACCCGTTCAGGGGGGTCTCCAAGGTCAAAACTGTTTTTTGCAACAATATAAGATGTTATTTGCCCTTTTCACCTTCATTCTCTCATGCATGCAGTGGACATTTCCAGACACTACATGTGTGATGACATAGCTTTGATGCCCAATGGAATATATGTATTCTTGTGTCTTAAAACTTCCCGAGTTTTAGTTTCTAATATGGTAAATATTGATAGATATAAGCCACCTAAACAAAAGCTCTTGGGGTCCTGAAACCAAAAAATTTAGGAATCACCGCACTAGGTTGTACGCCTGGCACTTGGCCAGCACTGAGCCCATGGTCAAGGGTAAGGAGAGGCCTGAAGAGTGCTGAAGGTGCAAAGGAAAGAGACTTATCCCAGCCAATCCAGGAAGGCCTTCCGGGGAAGGGGGGTACTTGTCTGCCAGTCTCAGGCATGCAGATGCTTCACCCAGGTGGCCCTGTCTTGCTGACCAGAGATTTGTGCCAAACCAGCTTGGCGACTCTGGGTTTAGTCATGCTACTTTCTATCACTATTAACATGAGGCTAATGTGTAGGTCACAGAGGCTGTGACGAAAATTAAACAATAGAATGCACGTGAAAGAATGCCACACATACAAGATTTCACGTGACCACATCTTTGGTGGCTGGGTTGTATCTGGGGCATCTCTGTTTTCTGCCACAGAGCTTAACACAATGCTTGGCACAAAGAAGTGCTTGGAAAGCACTGAGTGAAGGAATGCTTGTTGGGGATGTGGCCTAAGCAAGGCGTGGAGCTTGCCTTCTCCAAACACCAGGGTTCACATCGGATCTGGAGCAGGTGATGAGCAGTAGCCCATACCACCTTCCTCTCTGGCTCTGGGCCAAACCAGATTCCTCCTGTCTCCTCCAAACCATCTGTCTTCTTCCACCTCCCCATTCCCTCCCCTAGTTCCCCAGGCTGGTGGCCTTAGCATCAGTTAGACTTTCTTCTTTCTCCACCTGTCTGTCCTCAAGGCTGCTAGGTTCATCCAAGATCTGAGCCAAGATGTCCGGGTCTGGGACATGGGCGCTAAGGGCCCAAGGCAGCTGCAAAAGACCTGAAAGGTAAGAAGAGAGATCAGTGGAGGACCCTGGACTGTCCTCAAGAAGCTGGCGGACTTCCCTGCCCTCCACTGGCAGCCCAACAGCAGAACCAAAGCGGACCATTCAGCACAACCTGTGTGTGTTGCTGGGCGCTGTCCCTGGCCCAGTCTGTACCAGGAACAAAGAGGAAAGATTCAGGGCGTTAGTGCCAAGAGCAGCCATCCCAGCAACAGAAGCCCCTGCCTCCCCAGTACCCGTGATACTTTGCAGAAGCAGAGTCTTGAGTGGAACCCGAGCCTCTGATACCCGCCCTGGGGGTCTTCCCACCACTCTCGCCAGGGTCCTCCTGGATGAGTGAGACAAGGGCAGTTCAGGAGGTCACCCAATAACTGAGGTCGCAGCAACACGAAGGAGTCAGGGAGCAGGAGCGGCCTTCCCTTCTCCACTCCTGGCGGCTCCAGCGTGCACCCCAGGGCGCCCCAGGAAGGTTTTGCAGGAATAAAGAATGAAGGCAGAAGCAAGATGGAGAATGAAGGAGGCGTGGATGGCTTCAGAAGGCAAGACGGAGGCAGCAGGCGCCTGCCTCAAAGTCTCCTCCCTGAGCCAAGGACAGGTCGGAGGAGGGGGGCCTGGGGGCAGGTACAGCGGAGGCTCCAGCGTTTCTAAAGGGGAAGATCTGAAGTGGGGCAGGAGAGACGCGGGAGTTGTCTGGAAGCTGCATTTGCCTGGCAAACACTGGGTTAACAAAGACTTGAGTTGCGGGGGATGCTGGCCCTGGAGAGGGAACGCGAAGGGATTATGCTACAGAGAACGGATTCGAGCGTGACGGCTGAATGAATGAGTGAGCGAGCGAGTGAGTGAGTGACTGTGCGAGCGAGCGGCAGAGGGAACTCCGACCCGTCCCAGGTGCGGAGCGGCGCGCCCGGCAGGGGTCACTGCGGGTCCCGCGGGTGGGAAGGGGGCGCAGGCGCGGCGGGCGCCGGGGCCCTCCCGCCGGGACGGGGCGGGGAGGGCAGGGGGTGGGGTTAGAGAGAGGGACGCGAGCGGGATCCAAACTTCCGGTGCCTGCAGAGCTCGGAGCGGCGGAGGCACAGACCAAGGCTGCACCGGCAGAGGCTGCAGGGCGGACGCGCGGGCCGGCGCAGCCATGGTGAAGATTAGCTTCCAGCCCGCCGTGGCTGGCGTCAAGGGCGACAAGGCTGACAAGGCATCGGCGTCGGCCCCGGCGCCGGCCTCGGCCACCGAGATCCTGCTGACGCCGGCTAGGGTGAGAGGGTCTGGGGCTCAGGCGGGGGGGCGGGGGACCCAGGCGCGCCCCGTCGGCTCTGGGGACTGCCCGAGGCGCATCAGGGCCCCAGTGCCCGGGGTGGAGCAGGGTTGGGTAGTCTCGAATGATTGCTTATCCTAGAGTGAGGAGGGGGCTTGAGTCCCGTACTAAAGCGGCAGCCAAAAGCCGAAGTCCCAAGAGTAGGAGGAGTCTGGTTCTGGTCCTCAGGTGGAGAAGCGCTCCAGGTCTCTTCCAAAAGTGGGGGCCCCTCGCCGCCTGATAGGGGGAGGGGGCTGGTCCGACGAAGTTCGAGGAATGTTGGTGGGGGGTACACGTCTGGTTCCAATCAACGGGGAAAGCCGCGAGTCGAGTCCCCAGGTGGGGGATGGGAGGAGGGTTAGACGTAGTTTTTCCAAAGTAGGGAGGTGGGACCTGATTGGCTGGGGAATTGGGGGTAGGGGGGTCTGGTACCAACAAAGAGGGTGGGGCCGTTGATTTCCTCCCAAATTGGGGGCTGCGGGGGACAGAGGATGTGCTGCTTGGCCTGCACCGGAATTGACAAACCAGAAAGTGATGAAATGGAAAGCAGCCAGAACCGACGGGGCCGAGCTTCTGGACGTCGGGGGTCTGAGGCCGGGCGCCCCCTTCCCACCCCACGCCCTGCCGTCTGGGCCTCCCTGCTCCTCTCTCGTTTCTCCATTCCCAGCCTCTCGCTGGGCTGTCCCCCGACCCCACGGGGAGGGTTCCCAACTGCTCCAGTGCCCTCGAATCCTGGGACCCCGGGCTCTGTGTGCGCCCCCGCCCCCCCCATCCCCACCCCACCCCCACCCCAGCTTCCTCCGCCTTCTCTCTGGCCTAGGGGAGAGAAGGCATTTCCGCTGTGGAAAACTGTCTGAGCTGCGTGCCTTGTGTCCGGGAAGGGCCCCCAGGGGCCAGAACGCCTGGCGGGCAGGGACAGGGAGGGAGGGAGAGTTGGCCCAGCCAGGTTTTATTGTGCCCGGCAAAGGTATCTACGTGGGCGCCGCCCCCAGCGGTCTTGTGGCGCACCAAGCCCATGTCCTGCCCGCCTCCCCACCCCACACTGAGGCAGGACTGAGAAAGTCTTTGTCCACTGCTTCCCCCCTTCCTGCTGCAGGCTTCCGAAGAGTCTCCCTGAACGCCTAGCCCCCTCCCCAGGTTTTGTGGCTCAGATTCAGTCTTGCCTGGGGCATTAAGGGGCCTGCAGAGGATGACCTGGACCCTGGAGGAGGGGGCACTGGAGAGGGCCATCAGAGTTGGGTGTCAGCCTGGGCAGAGACCCTGAGTGAAATGCCAGAAGACTGAGAAACCCCTGCCCTTTTATGGTGGTGGCTGCAGCAACCAGTGGCTCAGAGCCACAAGATTCAACAACCACCTAGGCCAGGTTGGGAGTTGCTGTGCACCCCATCAGAGCAGCTCCCCCCTTCATCTGAAGCTTAGGTGGAGGGGAAGCTCCATATTTGAAGAAGATGGTTCTGCAGCTTTAAACGTTTGCAAGGGGTTCTTCAAGCTTTGTTTTCTTTGGAAAGGAAGCTGCCCTCCACTCAGCCTGGGGAGGGACAGTGATGGGGGCAGGAGGCAGCATGCTTGCCCATCTCTTTTCCTAGCCATCTCTTCCTGGAGATATTTGAGGAGGGAGGACCAGGTCAGACAGTGGGAGGGTGTCATTCCAACTCCATCAGAAGGTCCCCCAGATTTTGCAGGAGCAGCACATTCTCCAGCCGCAGCCTGCTGATGGCATGGGGTTGGGCCGTCTGACAGAGACCTGCATCTCCGGGCATAACTGACATCCTAGCTTCTGGCTTCTCATCAGGCTCTGAAATTGAGCATCGTTTCTTCCCCCTCACCCAGCATGAAATGGAAATATCAACATCTTCCTGCGTGCTGTTTGTAATGGCCTTGAGCCTGCTGAGTACCTCCTCCCCAAAACTTTGTTAGTTGGACAGGGTCCCCTCCCCCTCTAATTGGCAAGGGGGAGCTTGGAGTATGCGATCTGGGGAAAGAATTTGAATCCTAGCACCTTTAGGACAGAACTGCATGTTAGTAAACTTTCACAGCTTCCCGAGGCCCTGGCAGGGTGCAGAGGGACTTGAGGTGTTGCACGTTGGCTCTGCCCATCACCTGCTAGATTTGGAGCCTTGGAAACAGTTCACTTCTGCGGGCCTTCTGTTGCCCCACTTGGCCAATGGGCACATTTCCTCCTCACCCAGTTTCTGGCAAGGAGCCAGGCCTCCTCTCCTACCCCCAGCAATGAGCAGGCAGGAGGCCCATTTCTCAGCTGTGGCTCAGCGCGCTGAAATCGATGGCAGCCAGGAGACTGCTTTCTCAGGGCAGGGCGTGTAGATTTTGTCCCATGCTGTTGGGGATGCCCGGGAGATTATTAAAACATTTCTTCTGGCTGGCAGTGACCCCGGAACCCTCCTTGGTGTCTGAACTGGACTCCAAAACAAGATTTATTTTATTTTGTCTATTTTTTTGTTATTATTTATTATTATTATTATTATTTTGAGACAGAGTCTCACTCTGTCACCCAGGCTGGGGTTCAGTGGCATGATCTTAGCTCATTGCAACCTTCACTTCCAGGTTAAGTGATTGTCCTGCCTCAGCCTCCCAAGTAGCTGGGATTACAGGCACCTGCCACCATGCCCGACTAATTTTTGTATTTTAGTAGAGATGGGGTTTCACCATGTTGGCCAGACTGGTCTCAAACTCCTGACCTCAGGTGATCCCACCTCAGCCTCCCCAAAGTGTTGGAATTACAGGCATCAGCCCCCGCGCCCTGCCCAAAACAAGATTTAAAAAGTGATCCCTGGGAGGAGCACTCAGTGATTGTGTGTTGGGGCAGTTCTTGACCTGTGTCCAGGCCCGGAGTGAGGGCGGGGTGGGGGCAGGGTGAGGCGGCAGGAGCACCCTCTCGGTGGGCACTGCCCTTGCTTCTGAGCAAAAACTGCAACACAAGGAGGATTTTGTCTGTGGACCTGAGGCTGGAAGGAAGTGCCTCGGTGGGCCAGGGAGGGATGGGGGTGGGGGCCAGCTGGGCTTCCAGCTGCCCAGCCTCCCCACGTGGTGTTTTGACTCTGAGATAATGAGGAGCCTGCGCTGATGGGCCGCTGGAATACTGCCAGCTTGGGAAGTGGGCTGGACCGGAAGCACCCCGTGGGGCAGCAAAGCACCCCCTCACAGCACCAACTGGATCTCTCTTCCCCTTTGGGGGCCCACTGGCTGGCCGTGCCCCTCTTAGCCCATCCCTTCTCCCCACACCCTGCCTGTGCCTGCATTCACACACACACACACACACGCATGCATGCACAAATGTGGGCATGTAGAGGCTCAGGAGCTGGGGGCTGCAAGGGGAAAAAACAAGTTAAATACAATCATCTTCTTTCCTCTGTAATTTTCTCCTTGGCATTTGCCTTTGATTAATGGTCCTGTGTCACCCCCTCCCCAGCCTGCATACCTGGGGATCAGATTTCACTTTCCTTGTGTGTCCTGGCCTCAAGCCCTTGGCAGAAGGAGCTGGGTCTCCTGGAGTGGTTGGGGGAGGGTCCCGTGCCAGCCAGGAGGGCAAATCTGGCCAGCTTGGAGCCCTATCCCAGTGTCCTGATGCCCACTGGCCAAGAGGGCCTGGCCCGAAAGGACCTTGTGAAGCGGTGGCCCTGCTCCGTCAGGTCCTTCCCTGTGGCAGCTTGGGGACTTTCAGGGCTGTCGTCCATTCCTGGGATTTGGCACCCCGGCAGGCCCCATGGTGGCTTTTCTGCTTTCCTGCTGCTTCTCTCTCCATTCCCTCATTTCTGCCCGCTTCTCTCAGCAGTCCTTGCATGTTTCAAGACCGTCAGCAGATTGCCAGTGAGGATGACTTTCTCTTAGTGTGGAGAAAAAATGTTTATGGTGAAAACACAGAGGCATAACCTGGCCAGCCCCTCTATCCCCTACCCCACTCTCTCCCAGGTTCCCCTCCCCAGGAGGGCTCTTCCAGCAGTACGCTTTTGTTCTCTGGAGGTGCCTTGACTATCAGGGATGGAAGAGAAGAGGGACTTCACCTGGCCCAGCCAAACTGAGAGCGCATCTGCGCAGATGCTGCCCATGGGGCCTGCGGTCTTGAATGGAGGACAGGAGAGTGACTGGGGACCCCTGACCCTGTTGGCAGATGGCATCTGTGCCTCTGGACCACTGGGCTCTGTGTGCTCAGGTGGACAGTGTTTGGCCACTCTCCTCTCCCCCAGCTAGGCTCTGTCCTGAACCATACAAAACACACACACTTGATGGGTGCCCTGGCCTCTGTGGTCTGGAGCCCAAGCTGCTGAGGACCAGGAGAGATGTGGTGCGATGAGACCGCCCCACTAACCCCCATCTTCCCTGTTCTCAGCCTGGGCCTCAGGAGCGCGTTTCTGGCTGCCGAACCCCTCCAGGCAGGCTGCAATCTGCAATCATAGTTGCAGTTAATTTGGACATTGTTACTAGGGGCCAGGCCGGGAAGCGCTCCCCTCCAGCCTTGGGGGTCTACTGAGTTAATGCTACAGTTGACTGATTTCCCCCTGACCATTTTGGCCCTGGTTTTGGTAAGTCATTTAATGAGTGCCCCCGTGGGTCTCAGTTCAAACTATCAGGGAGAGGCCCAGGCCTCTCTCAGGTCCCTGGACTTCTGGCTCATGCGCCCTTCACTCCGAGAGCTCTGTTGCCTTGGAAACAATACGCAATATTTTTCTACTTTCTAAATGGGAGCCCCCGTCCCCAGATGCCTCGCTGTAACTGCTTCCTGTGGGGAGCAACATGTTTCTGAGTCTACAGCATGATAGGTGGAGCACCTGGGGTCTCAGGAAGGCGGGCCATTCGGCCATCTTTCTAGTGACCTGGGCATCAGGGATCCCGAGGGGCCAGGGCTCTGGGTTGAGCCCAGGCTCCCTGATGCCCCACTGTCCCCAGACAGGTGTAAATACCCTGAGATCACAGGCTGCTTTGAGGGCCAAAGGGACAGTGAGGGTTCCAGGGCTTTGGAGTTTGAGCCTCGGTGTTGATTGGGCACAGTAGGCAGAGGCAGCACTGGGGCGGGATTTAGGGGTTCTCCCTCTGTGTGGGGCTTTATGGAGGAAATGCCTTTGCCTCCAAGCAGGGACATCTGTGCTTCCCGTCTGCTTCCTGGTAGCCTGGAATGCTCCCTTCTGCACTTCTGCTCACGATGGTGCCTCTGGGGGCTTGGCTCTGCAGGTTGGAGGGGAGCTGGGAGGGTGGCAGGGTGGCTGAGCCCTGCTGTGTGCTGGGGGGTATCAGCAGGGCCGTGAAAGAGGAGTACCCACCGCCAGTCTAGGTAAGGTGGGGGAATCCCCAGCCTTCACAGTGAGGGGTCTTGGCAGGAGCCCCTGCCCTTCTCAGCCACACCTGCCACTGCTGCTCTTCAGCTGGGGCCATGGAAGCCTCACCTTCTCCCTGCTCTGCCTTCTCCAGCCTCCCTCTCTGGGGCCTCTGAGCCCAGCCCCTCCCCCAGCACAGGGAGACATGGGAGCCAGTTCTGCAGCCCAGCAGAAAGGCAGAAAGGTGGATAGGCAGGCGAAAGGCGGAAAGGCGAGGCTGCCCTTTGCTATGAAGCTAGCAGGCCTCACCTTGTCGGTGAATTTGACTTGTGGAACAGGCCCTCGGGCTCTCACATGTAGCACTTTGACTTTTTTTTTTTTTTTTTTTCCTTTTCTGTCTTTCCGGTTGTTAGCAATCTCACAAGCTAGCTTCTTTGGTTTTCCAGAATGCAGAAGCAAAAGTCTGGCCACAGTGCAACCTCAACAGCTGTCCACAGAGGCAGCCCTAAAAAGGAAAGGCTCGGCTGATAAAGATCTGCTATTTTTATCTAGTACTTTATCCTTTACAAAGGGCTTTTAGGTTCTTTGTCTGGTTTAATCCCAGCAAAACCCCTGTCACGCAGAGTCTGCTCACATTTTGCATGGGAGACCCGAGGAGGGGGAGGTTGCAGCGCCCCCCTGGGCCTGTAGCCCCACTTAACCCCTAAATACAATCTGCGCCTGGTGTATGTTGTGTCCTAAGGGCAGGATTCGCAGCTGCTGTAGGCAGCCTGGCCTGTGTCAAGGTCAGCCACCTTTCCTTAAGACCTGCTCAGGAGCACCAGAAGGGCAGGAGGGCATCCCTGGCGCCTGGTTTGCAAGAGCTCCTGGGTGGCTTGATCCCTGGGAGATGCCAGCAGAATGTGGCACCCCTGTCTCTTGCAGCTCCCAGGAGTCCATTGGAAAATCGGAGCCCTTTAGTCCCCACCCCCTCTGGCCAGCAGCTGTCCCTGAGGGCCCTGTGTACTGTGGCCATGCCCGCCACTTGCTGGTGACCTTAGTTAGTGACCCTGGCTGCTGAGGACATGACAGTGGGTGGGTGGTCCATATGATCACGGGGCCCCTAAAGCGGGGCAAGGTGGGGACAGGCCCCAGGCCTCCTCATGGGCCAGGCAGTGAGGGCAGTGGTTTGACCTCCCACACCCTCCAGGCAGGCTCCCTTGCGGGCAGACTTGAGGGTCAGGGTGCAGGACAGGCAGGGGCACCCCATGGTGAGGATGCTGGGGGCCGGCTGACCTGCTCATGCATGTCCCCAGTGAAGGGAGGGTCCTCCAGACGTTTTCTGTCCTTTTCCAAAGCAGGGCAGGTCAGACCCTCAGCTCCCCAGGGCCCAGGCCCCACACTCCCCTGTGCTCTAAAAGGGTGGGAGGGGAAACCTGAGGAGTACAGCAGGAGCCCCCAGGGCAGGACCCGTGTGCTGTGCTAAGAGATAGGGCCTGTCCTGAGTCACTTAGGCCTGAACCACACCCCCTCCAGGGGGAAGGGAGAAAGGAAATCTGTTCCCATCCCAGAACGTCTGGCTGGAAAGGGCCTGAGAGGTCACTTGGTCTGACCTGCTCGTTTTGCAGATGGGGAAGCTGAGGCCCAGAAAGTGCTAAGCAGGCAGGTAGTGGCAGAGCCAGAATGAGAAGCTTCAGGCTCTGGGGCTGGATCCCCTCCCCTCCCCTATACTGCGGCAGTCTGCAGGAACTGACCTCTAACCTCGCTCTTGGCCGTATCTGGACACCACGGAGGAGGGATTAAATGGTGAACATTGGAGGCAGAGACTGGCCCTGGGGCTTTTGCAATATCTCCAAGGGTGAGCAAGGGGCCGGGGGAAGGCGTGGGAGGTGGAGAGGAGAACAAACAGCAAATTGACCAAGCTCACCTGGCTGGCCCTTGGTCAGTGCTCTGGGTAAAGCAGTTTTATTGAATTTTATACTCACATACCTACGTCCACCACCCCACACACGTGTGGCCTGGAGATGGGTTAGGTTGGCTTCTTGGCAGCCCTGCAGCTGTGATCTTGAGCCCAGTTCTGGCTCCCAGAGCACATTTTTCCAGAAGCCTTCTAGCCCGGCCTTCCGGACATTTCTCTTCTGGCAGGAGCTCCCTGGTGTACGGAAGCTTCCGGGCTTCATCCTGTAGCTGTTCCACCACTTGTAACAGCCTGCTTGACTGTGCTGGTCAGTGCCTGTGGGGGGCCAGTGTGGATCGCAGGCCTAGAGCTCCCTGCTGGGGACAAGCACCCATGCTCAGACCCCATGGGGCTCCTGGAGCCCCTGCCCCCATCAGTCACGGCCTCCTTGGTGGAGTTAAGCAGCCTTTATGCAGCCTGCCCACCTCCCGTTGCCCTCATTTTAGTCTACCCTCTGCCCCTTGGTTTTAGAGTGAATCTTGTCACTCCCCAGCTCAAAAGCCTTCCCCAGGCTCCCCATTACCCAGAGCAGCGGCTCCCAGCCTGCCTGGTGTGTCTCGATTCCTGTAGACATTTCTAAGTCCCTGAAGTCACCGAGGCCAGGTCGGTGCATCCCCCATCTTCCGTTTGAAATAATATAGCATGGTCACGGCTGGTATAAGCAAGAGGCCTAAGAGCTCAGATAACTCAAAACGTACCTGCTGAACCCGGTGCATCCCTTTCAGTGACTTCCAGGTGTGTCTCGGTTTCTCTTTTGAGTGTGTCTTGGTTTCTCTTTCAAGGTTTGTCTCAGTTTCACTTTAGCCAGGACGAGTCCAGGTGACCCTGGTGGGCCTTCCCTTCCCTTCCAGGTGTCATCCCTTTCCCCCAGGACTCCCTCCGGGCCCAGCCAGCGGGTGAAGCCTGACTCAGGGAAGGGGGGATTTCCAGGGGAGGGGCCCTGGCCCCCACTGACCCAGCTTTGCTGTCCACAGGAGGAGCAGCCCCCACAACATCGATCCAAGAGGGGGGGTTCGGTGGGCGGTGTGTGCTACCTGTCAATGGGCATGGTCGTGCTGCTCATGGGTCTGGTGTTCGCCTCCGTCTACATCTACAGATACTTCTTCCTTGCGCAGGTGAGGGGCCGGGCCGGGAGGGGGCCTCGAGAAAGGGTCACATCTAGAGAGGCGTGGAGGGAAGGGAAGTGCCTGCAAGGGGGCAGCAGGAAGCCCCGGACATGCCCTCAGGTGGGAGTGAGTGCCCAGCCAGCCCACAAGACTGGGGTACCCCCTCCTCCTTGGGGCGTCCTTGGATGCAGGCCAGTCCCACCTTTAGCCCCTTGTCCTGGAGAGCCAAGCATGAATGCAGGTGACAGCACTGGGCCCGCCCCACAGGGCCCCCCTGGGGAATTCTCACCAGAAACTCAGGTCCAGCGGAAACGAACTGCAGTCCCCCTCCAGAGATCAGACTCTGCACCTGCGGGTCACGCTTTAAGGCTGACCTGATTCTGCCTGTGCATGGACATCTGGGTTACCAAACAAGAGGGGGAGAGGGGTGGGTACAGGCGGTCTCCACCACCGCCTTCCAGAAGCGGGAGGGCGTCCTTGCTGCCACCTGCCACCCCCCTCCCCAGGGGACCTGGGCACCAAGCTAGGCCAACCCAGACCTGGGAGGGAGGGAGTCGCTGTGTGGTTGGAAATGAAGGTAGGTAAATTGAAAGGATAAACCTACGTACAACTCACAGGGAACCTCAGGGTGGCACAAAGGTTGGGACTTGCCAGTCTTTTATGACCCAAGTGACCTCCCACTCCTAAGCATGTACCTTTGTTGTCCCCCAGTTTTTCCACGATGGAAATTGCTTAAGAGTTTGCATTCCTGGGGCTTCCCCCTTGAAAGCTCAGCTCACACACACCTGTCAACTGCCCTTTTTGTGCAGCCTCCCCCTGCCCCGCCCCACCCCCTCCATGACCTGCGTCCCCCTTGTTCCAGGGTCCTGTGCGGGACCCTCCCCCAGGCCTCTTCCTGTTGTGGCCCTACCCTAGGACCTGGTCCAGCATTTCCTGGTCTCCTCTGTCCCACCCTCAACTCACACCCTTCTCCCCACACCCCAATTCGGTGTGTGGACACCTCCCATCAGCCCCTGGGTCTGTGCCCTGGGACAGTATTCGGGGTGTCCAGCCACAGTGGGACGCAGCCCCAGAGCCTCACCTTCCCTGGGCTGTCATCCCTGCACAGCCCGCAGGAGCCCCCATGCTGCAATGACTCATCCTCCCTGGAGAACTTGCACTGAATCAAACAGAGACGGTGGAATCCTGCCCATCCCAGGCCAGGCAGTCCCAAGCATGCATCTACAGGCTCCTCCAGGAGCCCCCTCCAGAAGTAAGAGTGGGCAGACTGGCCCGCCTGGCCATTCAGTTGATGGGATCGTGCCAGGCTGCCTGGCCTCTGTTACTGATGGAGTGACTGGACTGGCCCGCCAGACACAGTGTCTGTCAAGGTTTCTCCAAGACGGATCAGGGATGTCCAGGAAGGGTGATGGCACTTGTCCGAGGCTGGACGTGGAGATAACCGTGGTGGGGGCACGAGACCCTAACAGTGTTGCCTCCAGCTCCACCTCCCCACCTGCCATGTTAGGCCCCTCCAGGTCTGCAGGCCAGGACAGCAGGTGACGGGAAAGGCAGGCGTGCACAGGCCTAGGTGCCCAACTCTTAGGTTCGTCCCTGTGGACCCCCTGCCAACCCCAGGCTCTTTCTCTGGTGTCTGCACCTCTGTGGAGGGCACAGAGGTGGCCAGGTCCTACTCCTGCTGGTCCACTCCATTTCCCAGTCACAGACTCAGGGAATTGGAGGCCAGAAGGGACCTTAGGGATCATCATGCTTTACAGATGGGGAAACTGAGGCCCACAGAGGTCTGCTACCTAGGACCTGGCAGACCCAGCTCATCCTCCCTCCCATTTGTGAAGCTGGGAAGCGCCTTGCCCAAGACTCAGCTCATCTCCTCACTGGCAGTCCCAGACCCTGACCTGATACCCCAACGTCTCAGTGTCTCCATCTGCAAAATGGGTCTCACAGTCCCTGCTCTTCTTGCTTCCCCAGGCTTTTGGGGCATGCAGTGGACAGGCAGGCAGAGGGGACCTTGCGGAGTGCACTGTATGACCAGCCTCTCTGACTGTCTGTCTGTCTCTGTCTCCACCTTGCTCAGCTGGCCCGAGATAACTTCTTCCGCTGTGGTGTGCTGTATGAGGACTCCCTGTCCTCCCAGGTCCGGACTCAGATGGAGCTGGAAGAGGACGTGAAAATCTACCTCGACGAGAACTACGAGCGCATCAATGTGCCTGTGCCCCAGTTTGGTGGTGGCGATCCTGCAGACATCATCCATGACTTCCAGCGGGTGAGGCTGGCCAGGGCCTGGGGGGTGGGCAGGTGTCCCGGGGACCCAGGGCAAGGGGAGCAGGAATGAAAGGAGACTCCTAGAGTACAGCAGGTGTCTATGGTTAGGCTTACCAGGCTCTTCAAGACGCTGCATTTCTCTTGTTGGCAACAGTGGTTCTCGCCGAGTGTGAACTAGCTGAGGCTGATTTGCTCCTTGGCCTCCTGCCAGCTGCACGCTGGCTGTCATGGCGGGGCCAGTGTATTGTATCGAGGGGTAGTACATACACCATCGAGTGCACTGCGTATACAGCTCAGTGGGTTTCTGCAGAGTGGGTCTCGTGCATATTCATGTCACCCCCATGGGGCCTGGGACAGGGCATCTCGCGCTGAGGTCCAGGCTGGCCCAGGAATGGCTGGCCCTCACAGGTTTCATAAATGCACAGCTGGGATGTTACCATGTTTCCCAAACCTCAGCTCTGTAAACATGAGAAACTTGGTAACAACAGAGGCGTTTAGCAAATAGCTGCTATTTTCCTCTATCATGTGGCATCTTCTACAACAGGCTAAGAGAAGAGCAGGAAAAGGGAGTGCGCACCCAGGTGTTCAGGAGTCTGGGGTGGCCTGCTGCTGAAGGCCCAGGGCCCCAGGAAGGCATAGTGGGATTCCTGCCCCTGCTGGCCAAAGCTTCTCTTGCAGCCCTGCCCAGGTTAGCTGTCACCTCCTGCAGAGACTGACCCGGCCCCTTCTTCTCCCAGGGTCTGACCGCATACCATGACATCTCCCTGGACAAGTGCTACGTCATCGAGCTCAACACCACCATCGTGCTGCCCCCTCGCAACTTCTGGGAGCTCCTCATGAACGTGAAGGTGCGCAGGGGGTTGGGGGGGTGTCTGCAGCGTCCTGTCCCTCCCTTGCCCCCTGTCTCATGGAGGCTAGGTCTGAGGTGCAGGAAGTTCCTGTGTCAGGGGTTGGGGAAGCAAGAGACGTTGCTGTCACCTGGGCCCTCTACCCAGATTGGTCTCGCCTCTGCTATCCCCCTGCTTCCACATCTCCAGAGTCAACGCCCTGAGACCGGCTTCCTTAGTGTTCAAGGTTGTACCCTGGGTACAGACTCGTGCACACGCCATGGCTCCTGGCAGCACAGGCGCAGGCACCAGGCACAAGGCGGGAAGTGCCTGGGGACATCAGAAGGGCCAGCCCAGGGGCCTCTGGAGGAGGAAGTGGGCTGGCATTTTGGGTGAGGAGTTGGAGGAAAGCCTGAGGGACTGACTCACTGCGGCGGCCACCTCGTTTTGCAGAGAGGGACCTACCTCCCGCAGACGTACATCATCCAGGAGGAGATGGTGGTCACAGAGCACGTCAGTGACAAGGAGGCCCTGGGGTCCTTCATCTACCACCTGTGCAACGGGAAAGACACCTACCGGCTCCGGCGCCGGGCAACGCGGAGGCGTGAGTGGCTAGCTTCACCCACTGTAGCCCCTGTCCCGCGCCCCAGACCGTAGTTATCTTCAGACAGTGCCTAGCCCAGCTGTCAGACAGCTGAGATAGCAGCAGCAATAACAGCTAGCGTTAGCAGAGAACTTCCATGCGCCGGGCAATGCTGTGTGCCCTTTATGACCTCCTTTTTTTTTTTTTTTTGAGGCGGAATTTCACTCTTGTTGCCCAGGCTGGAGTGCAATGGCACGATCTCGGCTCACCGCAACCTCTGCCTCCCAGGTTCAAGCAATTCTCCTGCCTCAGCCTCCCTAGTAGCTGGGATTATAGGCATGTGCCACCAGGCCCAGCTAATTGTGTATTTTTAGCAGAGACGGGGTTTCTCCATGTTGGTCAGGCTGGTCTCGAACTCCCGACCTCAGGTGATCCACCTGCCTCGGCCTCCCAAAGTGCTGGGATTACAGGCGTGAGCCACTGTGCCCGGCCTTCTTTATGACCTCTTAAGAGTGTAAGTCATTCTCATCCGCATTATTATTTTTGCTGCCCATTTTAAAGATGAGGAAACAGGTACAGAGAGGTTAACACCCCGGAGGTCACACAGCAGGGAGGTGGCAGACGTGGGCAGGCTGACTCCATCTCTCGAGCTCTCCCCGTTTGTCACTGTGCTCTCTGGGTGAATCTGGGCCGGGTGTCACTTCCTGGCCCTCCTGTGGCTCAGGCTGAGGCTGGTGGTCTTTCTGACTCAGCCAGGATGTAGGCCTCACTGGGGTTTTCTGTTTCCTCCCAGGGATCAACAAGCGAGGGGCCAAGAACTGCAACGCCATCCGCCACTTCGAGAACACCTTCGTGGTGGAGACGCTCATCTGTGGGGTGGTGTGAGGCCCCCCTCACCCAGAACCCCCTGCCGTCTTCCTCTTTTCTTATTTCCGGCCACTCTCTGGGCCTCCTCCTTCCCCCTGCTTAGCTTGTACTTTGGACGCGTTTCTATAGAGGTGACATGTCTCTCCATTCCTCTGCAACCCTGCCTGCCTCCCTGTACCAGAGCCGTGATCTCTCTGGGGGGCCCCCATCTCTGCTGACCTCCTGGGTGTGGCGGAGGGAGAGGGGATGCCATGAAATGTTTCTGTGTCCCACTGTCTTGAAGCTGGGCCTGCCAAAGCCTGGGCCCACAGCTGCACTGACAGCCCAAGGGGAAGGACCAGTTGGGGGAGCTGCGCATGTGAGGCCCTGGGCAAGGGGATAGGGCTAGGGGTTGTGGCATGGGCTTCAGAAATATCTGCACAATTAGAAAGGTCCCCAAAAGCTTTTTCCTTGGAGGGTACACTTTCTTCACTGTCCCTATTCCTAGACCTGGGGCTTGAGCTGAGGATGGGACCACGTGCCCAGGGATGGACCCACCAGAGCACAAGGGAAGGTGACTGCCTGGGGGTGTCCCGGGGACTCCTGTCAGTGCCTTCAGCCCACCAGCAGGAGCCTGGAGTTTGGGGAGTGGGGATGAGTCTGTCAAGCACAATTGTTCTCTGAGTGGAACCAAAGAAGCAAGGAGCTAGGACCCCCAGTCCTGCCCCCCAGGAGCACAAGCAGGGTCCCCGCAGCCAAGGCAGTGGGATGGGCTGCTGAGGAACGGGGCAGGCAAGGTCACTGCTCAGTCATGTCCACGGGCAACGAGCCGTGGGTTCTGCTGAGTAGGTGGAGCTCGTTGCTTTCTCCAAGCTTGGAACTGTTTTGAAAGATAACACGAGGGAAAGGGAGAGCCACCTGGTACTTGTCCACCCTGCCTCCTCTGTTCTGAAATTCCATCCCCCTCAGCTTAGGGGAATGCACCTTTTTCCCTTTCCTTCTCACTTTTGCATGTTTTTACTGATCATTCGATATGCTAACCGTTCTCAGCCCTGAGCCTTGGAGAGGAGGGCTGTAATACCTCCAGTCAGTCTCTGGGGATGAAACTCTTAAATGCTTTGTATATTTTCTCAATTAGATCTCTTTTCAGAAGTGTCTGTAGAACAATAAAAATCTTTTACTTCTGACCTTGACTTGAGTGTGGCTGGAGGGGAGATGGGTGTAGGAGGGGTGCTCCGGGCAGAGTCGAGGGGTGCTCCGGGCAGAGTCGAGGAGCTGGACCTCGGGGGCAGCAAGCAGGGAGAACGCTGCAGACCTTGACATCTGGCCCCTAAAGAGCTGGACATCCTGGAGTCAGCCAAGGAGTGTGGGATATCTCCCTTCGTAGCACCCTGGATCCCCGCGACCGCTCTCTGAGCTGGGTAGAGTTCACACTTTCTGGGTGAGGAGGGGAACAGGGCTGGGAGAGCTTACCGACTCGCCCAAGGTCATGCTGCTTTATGTGCCTGTAAACCACCCTGTAATGTTCTACCTGGCAGATGACATCATTATTGCATGTCCTTAAGCACAAGGGCGGTGTCCTATTCTCCACCATGTCTGGACAATTTGTAACCATTCCTGGGGGATCTGAAGTGAGATTTTGTGTGATAATCACAGGGTCACATTCTCTAGAGAATTCTGGAAGCAGCAGCAGAGCTGGCCAGAGCCATGGCTAAGCAGACCCCAGAGGTGGGAACTGTACCCTGCCCTGGGGACCAGTATGGGTACCCACCCGCTTGGTGCTGTTAAGCCTCAGTATCCAGTGAGGGCCATAAAATACTCAAATTAGTGCAGACACACCTTGTTCCCAGATCCCAAGGCAATCATGCAAAGACATCAGGTTTTTTTTTATATTTGCTGATTGCAATGCAATGCAATCACAATTAAAATGCCAACTGGATTTATTTGTTAACTTGACACAATAAATTCTTTTGAGGAAAGTAAACAGAGAATCGTCAGGTAGGTCCTGTAAAGGGTAAAGAACAGCCCTCCAGATATAAAGCATTATACACCACAATAATTAAGGAGTTTGGTGTAGCAAAGGCAGAGCCCAGTGCAACCCAATAGAGGGCCCAGACATTGACTTAAATTACATGAAAATTTAATATACGATTATGGCAGCATTTCCAGTTAGTGGAAGATGTGGGTTTGCTTTTTTTGTTGTTGTTATTTTGAGATGGAGTCTTGCTCCTGTCACCCAGGCTGGAGTACAGTAAGGCGATCTTGGCTCACTGCAACCTCCCCCTCCCAGATTCAAGCAATTCTCCTGCCTCAGCCTCCCAAGCAGCTGGGATTACAGGCGTGCACCACCACACCTGGCTAATTTTTATATTTTTAGTAGAGACGGAGTTTCCCCATGTTGGCCAGGCTGGTCTCAAACTCCTGACCTCAGATGACCCGCCCGCCTCAGCCTCCCAGAGTGCTGGGATTACAGGTGTGAGCCATTGTGCCTGGCCCACGTGGGTTATTTTTAATGGAATAGCAGGATAGCCATTTTGACAAAAAATCTGGATTCTGCTTCCATAGAACAAGATTAATGCCGGATGGATCAGAGATTTTAATTATGAAATGAAACTATGAAAGTACTTGAAGAGATTATTTAAAAGATAATCTTGGAGGAGGAACGGCCTTTCTAAGCATGATATCTACCAGGTAAAAATTGGTCTATGAAAAGTTAGAATTGATATACAGCAGAGTATACCACAAAGCCAAGAGGTTTATAAGCAGTAAACAGGGAAATGTCTTTCCAAACACAGGGCATAAAAGGGCTATTTTTTTTAATATGCAAAGTTCTTATAAACCGTTATGAAAAATGAACAACCCAATAGATAAATGAACAAATAATATAAACAGTTCTGCAAATCAAAACTAGGGAGACACTTTTTTTTTTTTTTTTTTGGGACGGAATCTCGCTTTGTCACCCAGGCTGGAGTGCAATGGTGCCATCTCGGCTCACTGCATCCTCCACCTCCTGGGTTCAAGTGATTCTTGTGCCTCAGCCTCCCGAGTAGCTGGGATGACAGGCGCATGCCACCACGCCAGCTAATTTTTGTATTTTCAGTAGAGACGGGGTTTTGCCATGTTGCCCAGGCCATTCTCAAACTCCTGACCTCAGGTGATCCAGCTGCCTCAGCCTCCCAAAGTGCTGGGATTACAGGCATGAGCCACCACGCGCCCGCCCAAGAGATACGTTTTTACAGGTCAAGTTAGGGTTGGATGTTTGTGAAGCTTTTTTTTTTTTTTTTGGATACAGAGTTTCACTCTTGTCACCCAGGCTGGAGTGCAGTGGTACAATCTTGGCCCACTGCAACCTCTGCCTCCCAGGTTCAAGTGATTCTCCCACCTCAGCCTCCCAAGCAGCTGGGACTGCAGACATGCGCCACCATGCCCAGCTAATTTTTGCATTTTTAGTAGAGACGGTGTTTCTCCATGTTGATCAGGCTGGTCTCGAACTCCCAACCTCAGGTAATTCTCTCACCTTGGCCTCCCAAAGTGCTGGGATTATAGGTGTGAGCCACTATGCCCGGCACAGTTTTTTTTTTCATTTGTATTTATTATATACAAAACACTACATGTAAGTCAGTGTGTAAGTTATAAAATGTATTAATCAATGTATCTCTGGAAACCCACCAGCCAACTTATGAAACAAAAGACTACCAAATACCACTGAGAGTCTCTGCATGCTCTTCTCCTCTTCCTGTTGCATAACAAACCACCCCAAAACTTAGTGGCCTGACACAGTGGTTTCTTAGTTTTCCCGAGTCTGTGAGTTGCCTGAGTTCAGCTGGATGACAGAGGGGTCCCCATGGGATAACCGTGCCTGCTGCTTTATGTTCATCTGGGCGCTCAGCTGCGGCCCGAGCAACCAAGATGGCCTCTCACCCTCCGAGGGCCTCTCTCCACATGGCCTCTAATCATTAATGGTCTAGCCTAGCCCTCCTTACAGCTTGTCAATTGAGCTCCAAAAGAGGGGAAGCAGAGGCTGACCGTCCTTTAAGACCTGGCACCACAAATCCCAGAATGTTACTTCATTGGTTCTGCTTGGTCAAAGCAAGTCACAAAACCAGTTCAGATTCAAGGGGAGGGAAAGACCACCTGTAGATGGGGACAGGCTTGCATGCTCAGGGATGCCAGGAACTGCTGGAAACTCAGGCATCATCCCAGCACTCCCTTCCATCCCTCTCCCCTCTGTATTTCGTGGGGGACATTAAATGTCTGAATTAGTACAAAGACACACCTATTCTTAGAACCAAAGACAATCTTGAAAATATGTCAATTTTCCATAAATTAGCCAATCTTAAGCTCTACTAATTAGCCAATCCAGGTAATTCCTATCTTGGGTTTCTCTGTTCTGCTTTCTAATTGTACCACATATCAAAGAACCCCTAAGGAAGTTTTGCTTGCATCTGAACCCTATGAAAGTGGTAACAAAATACAAATACTATTCTCTGACTTGCTTCCCCACCCTCCAAACCTTTTAAGGCTTGTCCATGTTGAAACCTATAGTAATATTTAATTCATTTTTACTGCCGTATATTTGTTCATTATGTGAATATACAGCTTAATTACCTATGAAACAATGACTAACCATGGCTCTTGGGATTTTTTTCTGATTTTTTTTTTTTTTTACAATCACAGTGCTTTCATGAACATTTCTTCCTGGGGCACCTGAGCACTGGGTCACACAGTATGCAAATATTCAACTCACAAAATTCTAGCAGATTGTTTTTTGTAAGAAGTTGAACCAATTTACACTCCCAGCAGCACTGCATAGACATTCTGCTCATTCCACATCCTTGTCAACACTTAATGTTAACAATACGTTTTTTGCCAATGGATCGGAAATAAAATGGTATTTCATTATGGTTTTAGTTTTGTCTCCTTGATTACTAGAAAAGTGGGCCTGGTTTCACATGTTTATTGAACCCTCAAATTTCCTTTGCTATACAATGCCTGTTTGCTTTCTTTGGCCTATTTTTCTATTGGTTGCTTTGTTTTCTTACTAATTTGTAGGAGTTATTTATATATTTATACATTTTATATTTTACATATTTTCATTGATGGGTGGTAAGTATCTTACCCAAGTTCGTGACTTGCTTTCTCATGTTTTTGTTTGTTTGTTTCATTTTGGTTTTTTGTTTTTTCACAAACAGCATCACATGTACATAGGTTTCTCACTTTCTTTGTGGTCACTTTGATGAACAGAAATTATTGATTTTAATGTAGTCAAATTTATTCATCTTTTTCCTTATGGTTAGGGCCTTTTGCATATCATTTCAGAAATCTTTCCTACCCCAAGGTTGAAGAGGCATTATTCTACAATTTCTTCTATTCATTTTAGAGTTTTGTATTTTACATTTATGAATCCCCAGGAGTTTAATCCCTGGTATGGTGTGAGGTAGGAATAACCATTTTTTCTGTTTTTGTTTTTCTTTCCCCACTGAGCTATAGTATATGTCTGCAAGGATCAAGTTTCTCTATGCGTAAGGTCTACTTCTGGGCTTTCTACTTTGTTCATCAGGTCTATCCTTTGGACCATAACCACACTTAAAGTAAGTCTTGCTACCTGGTACTAAAAGTTTCCTACCTTGATTCTCTCCAGCAGTACCATGCCTATTCTTGGTACTTCATATGCATTTTAGAAACAACTGCCAAGTTTCATGGAAAATTCTGTTGAGGTTCTTAATTGAACTTATATGAAATCTATAGATCCACTTGGGGAGAACTGAAATCAGGATATTGAGTGCTCTCACCCATGAACATGGTGTTTTTAAAATCTGCATCGTTAATGTCTTCCAACATAGTTTTATACTTTCCTCAGTAGAGGTCTTACAAATCTTTCATTACATTGCTTCCCATGTCCCTTATATGTGTTGTTATAATATTTAATAATTATACCTTTTTTGCCAATGTGTAGAAGTATAATTTATTTTTGAGTATTGATCCAGCAAATTTGCCAGACTGTCTTTCTTATTCCACAGAGTTCTCTGAGGAATTTTTTTTTTTTTTTTTTTTTTTTTTTTGAGACTGAGTCTCACTCTATCGTCCAGGCTGGAGTAC
Organism: Theropithecus gelada; assembly: GCF_003255815.1. Classification (NCBI taxonomy): domain Eukaryota; kingdom Metazoa; phylum Chordata; class Mammalia; order Primates; family Cercopithecidae; genus Theropithecus; species Theropithecus gelada. The sequence goes on from NC_037680.1 coordinate 107,539,856, forward strand.
AATGGTATAATCTAGGCTCACTGCAACCTCCGCCTCTCGGGTTCAAGTGATTCTCCTGCCTCAGCCTCCTGAGTAACTGGAATTACAGGCCCGCACCACTACACCCTGGCTAATTTTTGTATTTTCAGTACAGACAGGGTTTCACCATGTTGGCCAGGCTGGTCTCGAACTCCTGACCTCAAGTGATCTGCCTGCCTCAGCCTCCCAAAGTGCTGAGACTACAAGCGGGAGTTATGGTGCCCAGCCTTGTGCTTTCTATACAAGCAATTCTGGTAATTGATTATGAGTAAATTTTGTTTCTTCCATTCAAGTAATTAAAACTTTTATTTATTTTTCTTGTCCTATCTTACTGGGTAGGAGCTCTGGCACCATGGTAATAGCCACAAATCTTGTTTTGTTCTTGATTTAAAAGGAAATTCACCTTGAATATAGTTTAGCTGTAAATATTAGAAGAATACTCTTTGAGATTTAAGAAGTTCTCTATTCTTAGTTTTCAAAGTGTTTTTATTGTTAATCAAGGATTGATGTTAAGTTGTTTTATCAAATGTTTTTTCTGCATCTATTCATATGTTTGCGTATCTGTTAATGTGGCGAATATTACTAACTGATTTAGTCACGAGGTATTTTCTTATGTCTATACTACTGGATTCCATTTGCTAACATTTTGTTTAGGAATTTTAGATACATGTTTTCTGTAACATCAGCCTATAATGGGAGTAAATTAGTTTCACAGTATCAAATTTTAAAATGCAATGTCTTTGACCCAGAAGTGTCACTGCTATGAATGCATCCTATGGATGCACTCCATAGGATATGCAAAAGTATATGTACAGGCATATTTATTGTTATAATAGCAAGAAACTAAAGACAAATGCCCTTTAGTTGGAGACTTGGTTTTTTTAAAAAGTACAGTATTTTGTTGCCGTTACAAAGAATGAGGTAGATCTGTTTGTGCTGATGTGTAAAGTTCTCTGAAATCTATAATTAGGGTAAAGCAGGTGGCAAGAGCAAGAGTATATATTTATCTCTATCCCGTTTGTGAATTTTTTAAGTGATAGCGCTATGGATGTGCATATCCTATTTCTGGAAGCGCACTCAAAGCCTTGTAACACCAGTTCCCTCTGGAGAGCAGGGATGGCAGGAAGCTGTAGGACTATGTCTCTTTCCACACCTTTTTATAATTCATGAGCATGAGCATGTCTTGGTCCCTGTACACCTGCCCCTGGGCTGGAGGAGGCCCTGCTGGCTGCCATGTCTCACTTTCACCTAACTGCACAGAGTCTCAACTGCTTCCCTCCAGCCCTTGAGGACTGTCACCCATCCTAGAAAGGAGGCCTTGCATTAGGCCCAGGTTTGGCCAGAAGAATAGAGCAGTTGGAAATGTTAAGTTGACATAAATAGGAAGCTCTGTAACCTCGTGCAAGTGTTGTCTTGGAAACCAGAGCCTGGGCGGTCTCCATGGAAACCGTGCTCAGCCTTCTGCCTGAAGGAGTTACCACCCACTGGTGCTGGAGTCTTACTTATCAGGGACCTCAGAGCTCCGATAACTGCTTCGGGAATGATGATGGACTGGCTACTGCCCTTCCTGGCCATGTCGGGTGTGGGGCCCTGGGTACCTCCAGCGCTCTGCCTGGGAAAGAAAAAGAGCCCATTTCCATGGGACGTGCCCTCATGGGGAGGCACAGCGGACCACCCAAGGCAGTACATGCAGTGTCCCTGAAGTAAGGAGGGGGTCCTGTGTCCAGAGGCCCAGGGGATCTGGACTCTGCCATTGTCCCCTGGTGCAGCTGTACAGTTGTGGTGGGTTACCACCATCTCTGGGCTCCAATTTGCCCTTCTGTAAAATGGGGAGTTCGGACAAAGTCATTCTAAAGGTCTTTTCCAGCTTTAATGACACGTGTTTTGCATGTGACCTGGCAGCACAGGGTTCAGAGGAGGGAGAGATCAGAGTGACTAGTGCGGGCTTCCTGGGAAATCATTTGAGCTTTGAAAGTGGGGAGGAGGAATGTCAGAGAGTGGGCAAAATACAACAGGAAAGGGAAATTTGCCCTCTGAGGGCCAGCAGGCACGGGGGAGCAGCCTGCGATCCTCCTGGGGCCTGTTCCCTGCGGGGACTGGAAGGGAGACTTTGAGTCTAGGGCCTGGGGCAGCAAAGATTGACGGGGGTGCAGTCCTAGAAGGGTCGCCAGTCATAGTGGCCCACCGTGGCATCTCTGTATCCTTGTTGCATGCTGAGCCCACTCCAGCTGCCAGAACACGGAGGCAGAGATGTGGGAGCCAATGAAGGTCACTCATCAGCCTCCCACCTGTGAGACAAAGGGCTCTGTCACTGGAAGCCACGTCTGGCCTGGCCCTGCAGGAGCCAGGGCTCTGCGCCTAAGCCTAACGCCTAACGGAGGACTGATGGGAAGGGGAAGGCTGGCAGCAGTGAGGTAATGGGGTGGGAGGTCCGGGGTAGGAGGCAGGGGGAGGTGGGGAGGTCAGGGAGGGGAGGGAGGGGATGGAGGGGAGGGGAGGGATTTTAGTCAGCACCCTTGTCCCAGCTTACTGAGCGAGTGCCCACAGTGTTCAAGCAGGATGCCAGCAGCTTTTCATTGATTACTTCTGTTCATTTCTTGCGTTATCTCTGGGGTGAGTATGAATTTCATAGCCACAAACTCAGGTGTCCAAAGTATCTTTATTGGTATCTTTATTTTTGTATAATAGTGTGTTTTGTGTAATAATCTAGTTTTCAAATCTTCCTTTAGTCTGGTGGGCAGAATGTGTAATCTGGATAATTTCTGGGTAAACTCGGTCATTACTTCAGTTTGCCCTTTTCAAAGATATTAATTTTTGCCCTCCATTTCCCCCCCGGGGGCCATCATCTGAATCATGTTCCTGTATTTGGGATTTGCCCCTCCAAAACAGTTTTGATGGGAGACACCAGCCACCTACTACTATGCGGCCATGCACCGCATAACAACGTTTCAGGCAACAATGACGGCACATACCACAGTGGTTCCATAAAATTACAATGGAGCTGAAAACTTCCTATTGCCTAGTGACGTCACAGCCATTGTAAGGTTGGAGTACATCACTCATGTGTTTGTAGCAATGCTGCTGTAAACAAACTTACCGCACCGCCAGTCATATAAAAGTACAGCCCATACAATTATGTGTAGTACTTCATACTTGATAATAATAATAAACAACTATGTTGCTGGTTTACATATTTACTACACGTGTGTTTTTAATTGTTAATAAGAGTGTATTCTTTTTAGTTATTTAAAAAAAAAGTTAACTGTAAATAGACTCAGCAGGTCCTTCAGGAGGTTTCCAGAAGAAGGCATTGTCATCATAGGAGGTGACAGCTCCATGCATGCGTTGCCTCTGAAGACCTTGCAGTGGGACAGGATGTGGAAGTGGAGATGGTGACACTGATGGCCCTGACCCTGGGTAGGCCTAGGCTCATGTGTGTGTTAGTGTCTAGTTTTTAACTCAAAAGTTCAAAAGTTAAAAAAAAAATTTAAATAGAAAAAAACGGGGGCTGGGCATGGTGTAATCCCAGCACTTTGGGAGGCCGAGGCGGGCGGATGGCCTGAGGTCAGAAGTTCGAGACCAGCCTGGCCAACATGGTGAAACCCTGTCTCTACTAAAAACACAAAAAGTGAATGGGCGTGGTGGCGCGTGCCTGTAGTCCCAGCTACTTGGGGGGCTGAGGTAGGAGAATGACTTGAACCCAGCAGGCCGAGGTTGAAGTGAGCCAAGATCACACCATTGCACTCCAGCTTGGGTGACAAGAAGGAGACTCTGCCTTAAAAAAAAAAAAAAAGAATAAAATCTCATAGAATAAAGGTACGAAGAAAATACTTTGTGCAGCTCTGTGTGTTGGTGTTTTATGCTAAGTATTATTATAAAAAAGTCCAAAGGTTTTTAAAAATTGAAAAGTTTATAAAGTAAAAAAAAAAGTACAGTAAGCTAAGGTTACGTTATTATTGAGGAAAGAACAAATTTTTCATAAATGTGGTGTAGCCTAAATGTACAGTGTTTATAAAGTCTATAGAAGTGGTCGCTAATGTCCCAGGCCTTCCTGTTCACTCACCATCTATTCACTGACTCACCCAGAGCAACCTCCAGTCCTGCAAGCTCCATTCATGGTAAGCGCCTTATACAGGTGGACCATACTTTTATTTTTCCTACCGTATTTTGAACTGTATTTTTCTATGTTTACATACACAATTACTCATCATTGTGTTGCGATTGCCTACAGTATTCAGTACAGAAACATGCTGCACAGGCTTGCGGCCTAGGAGCAACAGGCTAACCCGCATAGCCCAGGTGTGCAGTAGGCTACGCCATGCAGGTTTGTGTAAGTGCACACTACAATGTTCACACAATGAAACTGCCTGACAATGCGTTTCTCAGGATGTATCCCTATTGTTATGCTGAATCTGGCTTTCCCAGTGCCCCTTGGGGCTGGAGTCAAGCATGTGACCAGGCTCAGTCAATCAGATGTTTCCTCTCTGTATTAGTCCATTTCCAAACTGCAATAAAGATTCTAGCTGAGACTGGGTAATTTATAAAGGAAAGAGGTTTAATTGACTCGTGGTTCCATGTGGCTGGGGAGGCCTCTGGAAACTTACCATCATGGCCGAAGGCGAAGGGGAAGCAAGGCACGCGTTAGTCTTACATGGTGGCAAGAGAGCATGGCGGGGAAGTGCCAGACACTTATCAAACAACCAGATCTTGTGAGAACTGAGAACTCATGAGTGACAATTCATGGGGGAAACTGCTCCCCTGATCCAATCACCTCCCACCAGGTTCCTCCCTTGATGTGGGGATTACAATTCAAGATGAGATTTGGGTGGTGACAGAGAGCCAAACCATATCACACCCAGACCATGCCATAGGGACAAGTGACTCAGGAAGAGGGGCAGTGAAAAATGCATCCTGGTAGAGGGGACAACAGCAACACAGGGTCCTGTGGGCATCAGGGAGGTGGTGGTATCCTCTCCACATTCTGGAGCCTGCAGTTCCCTTTGTGGTCTCCCAATTGCTGAAGTGCTTTCTCCAGCCCACCCAGTGACTCCGAGCCACCCAGTGTCCCATCAATCAATTCCTTTCTTCCTAAATTCACCAGAATTGTTCCCAGTATTTGTGTCACAGTTTTATTGAACAAGGGAGCCTCGTAGGGTGTGATCAGGAAACAATTTCTCCCCAATACCTCTTCAAACTTGTTTGGCAGGTGGGTTTTCCTCTGACCTTGGATGAAATTGAAGGTAGGTTTCTTGGTTTTTCTTGGTCCATCCAAGATAATAAAAATCCCTTGGGTAACTTTTAGTCACACAAATCCAATTTCAGTAATTACAACATCTAACTATCAAAACAGTTGAGACTCCAGATGGCATTTGAAGTTAAAACTGCTCCCTTGCCCCATCCCAGACCTGCCCACATGGGAAGCCTACAAGGCGCATGGGGAACTTGGCGGGTTTTTCCTCCATGCCCCTGCCTTTCCTCCCCTTCACTAGGCTCCTCGGTGCCTCCAAGTTTGGGACAGTAGGGTGAGAGCTTGGCGTTGGGCATTGGAGCTGGAGAGGTCACTAGTTGTCTTAGTCGGTGTGTGTTGCTGTAAAGGAACACTTGAGGCTGGGGAATTTATAAAGAAAAGGCTCACAATTCTGCTGGCTGGAAGACTGGGCATCTGGTGAAAGCCTCGGGCTGCTTCCACTCGTGGCAGAAAGGCGAACAGAGCTGGCGTGAGATCACATGCTGAGATCGCATGCAGAGATCACGTGGAGAGAGAGGAAGCAAGAGTGACACGGGAGGCACAGGCTCTTTTTAACAACCAGCTCTCGTGGGAACCAATGGAGTGAAACTCACTCGCCTCTGTAGGAGGGCATTAATCTATTCATGAGGGACCCAACCTCTGACCAGAACACCTCCCATTAGGCCCCACCTCCAACATTGATCCAAACTGTAGCACTAGCATCACTTGGCACCAGTTCACCCTCCCTCAGGTGGATGCTCCATGAGAGTCTCTGGTCCCCGTCCTCACTGCTAGCTGCATCTCAATGCAGGCGAACTCTCCCTCAGCTTCATTTTCTTGGACTGGATCTAAGTAACTCAGACCAGCTTCTGAAACATTCACACACCCTTTGATGCTACAGAATCCAGCAGAACGGGCCATTTGCTGGCACGCACCTCTTCTTGTCTTGTGCTCCAAGCAACAAGCCGGCAGCTCCGGCCACAACCTCTCACTACTTGCTTCCCCAGGCACTTGGCCCTCACCCAGTCCACAGGGCCCCCTTCCAAATTATTCCCAGGCCCCATGTCCGGGTCTCCCAGCAGTCTCAGTGAAGCCCCTCTCACTAGGCATAAGGCAGAGGGGTGGTGTGCCGGACTCTGTGATCATTCTCTCCTTAGAAATGTTCTCTCGGGCTGGGCACAGGGGTGAGCCAGGAGTTCAAGAACAGCCTGGGAAACAAGGGCTGTTTAAATTTTTTGTCTCTACAAAAAAATTTAAAAATCAGCTGGGCATGGTGATATGTACCTGTAGTCCCAGCTATTTGGCATTACTGGTTGAGCCTGGGAGGTCGAGGCTGCAGTGAGCCATGGTCTCACCACTGCACTCCAGCCTGGGTGACAGAGTGAAACTCTGTCTCTAAAAAAGAAAAAAAAGATATGTTCTCTCTATTCGGCCTTCAGTTAGCAGCCAGGAGTGGAGGATGGGCAAGAGTCGCACAGTTGGTTTGAGGTCGCCTCCTTTGCACGTCCTTTATTTTGGAATGTCTGACTCATGGGCGCAATCCCCCTCTTTTCTCAGATCCCTGAGGGGCTGACAAGTCTGTTCCTTGGAGCCAACCCCCAGTGATGGGGGTATAGAGGACAAAGGGACCCCTCGCCCCATTCCCGCTACCTCACTAGCATCTGATTTCTTTTTCCCTGGACTTGTGGAGTCTTTATCTAGACTTGGAGGAGAAGATGTGGGGAAAGGGAAAAGGACAGGAAAGCCTATTAGGTCAACAGATGGTTTAGGTGTGCCGGACTCTGCGATCATTCTCTCCTTAGAAATGTCCTCTCCCCCAGCGGGCATCTGGGGCAGCTGGTTCTAAGCGGAGGAGGGGCTGCCATGGGGAGCCTGACCCTGAGGCCACCTGCACCCCCCTAACCCTCAGCTGAGCTAGGAGTTCAGGGAGCAGGACGTGAAAGGAAGTGGAGCAGCCTCAACTTGGGGTGAAGACTCAGAGCTTTGGATGATACCCTGCGTGTCAGTGGTAGGAGAGCAGCCCTGGGGCTTGGTGGCAAGACAGTGGGCTCTGGACTACCAGACCTGGGTAGAATCCCATTTCTGCCATTGACTGGCTGGATGATTGTTTTGGTTATCTATTTCTGTATAACAAATACTCCAAACCTTGTTGCTTAAAAGAGTAATCGGCCAGGCACGGTGGCTCATGTATGTAATCCCAGCACTTTGGGAGGCCGAGGTGGGCGAATCACAAGGTCAGGAGTTCAAGACCAGTCTAGCCAACATAGTGAAACCCCATCTCTACTAAAAATACAAAAAATTAGCCGGGCATGGTGGTGGGTGCCTGTAATCCCAGCTGCTTGGGAGGCTGAGGAAGGAGAATCGCTTGAACCCAGGAGGCAGAGGTTGCAGTGAGCCAAGATCGTGCCACTACACTCCAGCCTGGGCAACAGTGTGAGACTCTGTCTCAAAAAAAAAAAAGAGTCATTATGTGCTCAAGATTTTACAGTTTGGAAGGGCTGAGCAGGGATGATGTGTCTGTGCCGTGTGTGTCATTATCTGAGCTGTCTTTAGGGAGGCAAGAAGATCTACTTCAACGATCGCTTCCTATCAGTTCTGAGCTCAGCTGGACTGTCAGCTGAGAGCCTCAACCCTTCTCCAAATAGTCCTCTTCTCTTTCCGGCTTGGGCTTCCCCACAACATGGAGGCTGGGTCCCAAAAGGGAGGAGGCAGAAGCTGTCAAGCCTACTTAATGCCTGGGCTGTGAGGTCCCAGAACATCACTTTCCCTACATTCTATTGGCCAAAGAAGTTGTGAGCCCATCCTAGATTCAAGATGAGGGGACATAAGCACCACCTCTTGAAGGGAGAAGTGGCATGTGTGTATAGGGAGGGCAAGGTTGTCTGCAGCCATCTTTGGATACTAGCCGCCACAGCAAGCATGAGCAAGTTATTCAATCTCTCCAAGTCTCAGTTTCCAACTCTATAAACTGGAAATAATAATATCTATCTCACATGGTTGTTGATAGCATTAAAGAAGTTCTCAGTGGAGCCCACAACAGTTGGAAGCATGTCTCTGTACAGCCCACGGCTCAAAAGAATTCACTCTCACTTAGACAATCCTGAGCACACACAGCATCCAGACGATGGTGGAAAACTTCTCCCACCACAAGTCCTTTAAGCACCTGCCGCTGCCACCTCCTCTGTCTCTGCTCCCTCTCTTCGTCTAGTATCCTCACCCCCCTAATCCCCTCAGCCTTTCTCCTCTCTTCCTGTGAGTCACACTGGAGATGCAGCAAGTACAGAGGAATCTGGTCTTGGCTCTGGGCAGGGTGTTTGGGCGGTGGGTCTCCCAGGTTGGGACCCATTGTCCCCTCCTAGAGAACAATGCTCTCATTGCCCTCTGCTCCTGACCGGAAGTCCCCGACACCAGCTCCCACTAACTGGAAGCCAGTGCTGTAAACCTACAGCTTCCATGTGCTCCATGAGAGCCTCTGGTCCCCGTCCTCACCACTAGCTGCACCCCAATGCAGGTGAACTCCCCCAGCTTCATTTTCTTGGATGCTTCAGGAGGGCTCCCCTTTGTGGTAGAGGTAGGGAAAAGGAGAAGGCTTCTAAGAGGAGGCCACTCCCAGCCCCAGTCCCAGCCTGGGCAGCCCCATCCGCTGTGGTTTCAGCACACAGCAGCCACTGCGAGCCTGGGCGCCCATCTGCAGGCTCCCAGCCCAGGCCCTGACCATGCAGTTTCAGTGGGAAGTGGGGGGTAGGGCTTACCCATCCTGGAGGAGTCTCCAGGCCTCTCTGGATTCAGGCAGATAGAAGCAGTAGCTGCGGCAATCAGATGGAGCACTATGTAATTTGGGAAATGGGGCAGCTTTAGCTGGTCTGGGAAGGAAAAACCCTTTCTTTCTATTTTAAAATAGAAAACTTGATTTTTCTAAGCGTTCAGAAATGCCTGGTTAATGGGGGCCGGGTCAGGCCTGGGCTGCCCAGAGAGCTGTGGTGATGGGGAGCCTTACAGCAGCAGGGCGGGAGGGGATGAAATGCATCCTGTCTCAGGAGTGCCCCTTTCTCCAGGCGTCACGGAGGGCATCCTAGCCCCTGACCACCCAGGGGACAGCCACCTCCAAGGCCTGCAATCCCAGGTTGAGACCCAGGCCCACCCAGGTCGTTTCTCCCTTAGGTGACCCCTCCCAAGCAGAGCTGTCCCTGAGCTCCTGACTCTGGTCCAGGGAGACTGTTACCAGGGAGACTGCTATCCCCAGGCCTCCCCAGGCCAGGCTGCGCTGAGCAGAGGCTGTGCCTCCAAACCCAGGAAGGTTTCCAGTTGGATCGCTTCTGACTTTGTCTTCTTGTTGTTGCTGCTGGTAATAAAACTCACATTTACCAGAATTGGGGCAAACAGAGTGGAAAGAACAGCATTTCGGTGACTGGTGCCAAGTCCCAGGGTTTTAGTGGCCCCACTTGGGCAGCCAAGAGCCTGGGAAATTAGATGTCCTGCCTCAGGAGGGCTGCGTTCTACCAGTTTCCCACAAGGTCACCCCTCCTTGGGGTCCCAGGTGCACGGCAGGTTTCCGCTTCCGTTTCTGCACAGAGAAAGTGTTGTCACAGTTTTCCAAACTGTTAAGAGAATTTCTTTTGTGCATGACATTGTTCAGCTCACCCAGGCTGCAGACTGGGATGGAACCAAAACAGAAGTGAGTACGAAGTGAGTCAGTCATACATTTAACACATATTCTTGAGCCCTGTTATGTTCTGGGCCCTGCTGGGGACCAGGGACAGACAGGAGCAGCATGCTGGCCCTGTCCTCTAGGAGCTCACAGTCCTGGTATCCCCAGGATGGGCCAGACTCTCCTACCTCTTTGGGTAGACCTGACGTCTAGAACAAGACATTAAATGGGATTTCGGAGCATCGCTGTGGAGCCTGCAGGGCGGTGGGTCCTGGGCTGTGTGCTGGGCATGGAAAGGTGAACAAGAAACGAACCCTACCCTGGCAGGGCCGACGGTCTAGTGGGGTAGAAGAAGAAACTGGAAGTTATTGGACAGTGTGCTACGTGTTGGGATGGGGGAGTTCCAGGGCACTGTGGGGACAGGTATGCCCAGACCAACCAAGCAAACAAGGCACGTATGTGTTTGAATCATATTAAATGTCATACTAGGCTGGGCGCGGTGGCTCACGCCTGTAATCCCAGCACCTTGGGAGTCCGAGAACAGTGGATCACGAGGTCAAGAGTTCAAGACCAGCCTAGCCAAGATGGTGAAACCGCCTCTCTACTAAAAGTACAAAAAATCAACTGGGTGTGGTGCTGGGCGCCTGTAATCCCAGCTACTCAGGAGGCTGAGGCAGTGAATTACTTGAACCTGGGAGGTAGAGGTTGCAGTGAGCTGAGATCTAGCCACTGCACTCCAGCCCGGGAGACAGAATGAGCCTCCATCTCAAAATAAATAAATAAATAAATGTCATACTGTGTCACCAAGGCCAATGTCTTCATAGTTTTTTTTTTTTACCTTGGCAATGTTCCCGTCAAACTGCAGAAGACTTGACTATTCCTGTCTGGGTAGATGATGACCGGCCCCATAAACAGCCACTGAGGGTCACTCTCTCCCTCCTCAGCCCTGAAGGCCAAGAAATGGGACTGAGCTCCTTGGATTTATAACCTTCTGGCTCCTGCAGAGAGAGGAGGGCTGGGGCTTGACCAGGACATGGTGAGCTGGACAGACTCCTGCACGGTGCAGGCTTGAGGCCACATTCCTCATCCCTCTCTGGCTGGGCGCTGGGGCTGGGTGGACGTGGTTCTTCCGTGATGTTCTGCCACCCAGCAGCTTGCCACCCTCTCCAGGTCCTCTGGCAAAATTTCAAACCAAGCGGTTTGACCTTGGAGCTCCACCCACATCCACACCCTCGGCTGTGTCAGAAACTCTCCACTACAGGCAAGAAAACAAGGGAACTGGGGTTTATGACTTCTGTTCAGCTTCATTAAATATTTGCTGAGCAACTTTTAGAGGAGCTTTCTGGATTCCACAGAGGTGATTAACTAATCCCACCTTTTCCTTTTAGCAGGGGCTAAGGACTGTCCTTGGATCTCACTAGGACAACTGACCTTCCCTCCACCCAATGACTGCTCCAGTCTGATCGTTCCCGGCCACCTGATGATCTCTTTGTGCAAACACCAGGAAGCCCTAGTTAGAGGCATGGACACCAGGTATTCTTGAGGAGGACGGTGGTGACTCAGTGTTATCTGATCCCATGCTCTCAAGTTCCTTTCCTGTCAGACGCTTCTTCTGTGCTACTTTGGACCCTCTCACTTATCTGTGGGCCATTGGCCCACAGCCACAGCTCAGACCACCAACTCTGCATGGACTCAGGCTTCACCCAGGCACACCCAGCAGCCCCTGCCTCAGGTCCTGGCTGTGCACCCCTTAGGCTTGCCTGGATACTAGGATGGGAGACACTGCATCCACCCATCCACAACCAGCAAATAGAGACAATTTACACAAGCTGGGAGCCTGTGCACAAATTATTCTCCCTTTCTCCCAAAAAGATTGTGCCGAGAGACATTTGTGCAGCTTCCCGGAGGGTGGTCCTTGGGATTGAGCAAGCAGTTATATTTGTTACCAGCCGTGGCCAGCTCCATAACACACCCTGGAGTTGGCGCCACTTCCTTCCCAGCTACGCTCCCCTTTCTCTCGCGACTGCTCCCTGAGGTCACCTCCCTACCAAAGGAGGAGCACAGGAACCTTTGTTTCCCACTCTGCTTTCCAAGAAACCCAAACCAAGCCACCTTGAGTTCCTTCTAGAGTTCCACTTCCACTCCACGGGATCCTCTTAGTACCACAGTCAGCACCCAACAGGCCTCTGAGATGGGCGTGTGATCCCGGCTGGCCGGTCTGCGCCTTATTCCTCTGGCCACAGAACTTGGCTCAGGAACTGACATGTGACCAATCCAAATTTTCCCTGGGGACTGATACGTGGATACCAGGGACCTCATGCCCCAGTAAGGTCGCTGCCTTCCTTCTCTGCGAGAGATGATTCTGTCTCATCCAATCAAGACCTGAATGGACTCCACTTACCAAAAAGACTTTCTCCATCATCCCAGCCCCACGGGATCTCAGCCGCTTCACTGGTAACACCCAGAATCCTCAGCATAACTGTTACCACCAGGTACTGCCTTGCTCCTTCACACTGTTGTTACATTGTTTGAATCTGTTATGCAACTGGTTATGTGTATTCCTATTTCTACTAGACACACATGGTTCTACCTGGCTAACTACAGTGGACTCATGGCCCAAGTGAGGCAGGCAGATGCTTCAACATATAGAGAGGCCAGATATCCAATATAAGGAACCACACTGTCCCTGTTTGCCTGGAACTTTCCAAGCTTTAACACTTAATGGCCTTGAACCCCCTCAATCCTGGACAGACTGGGACATTTGGTCACCCTGTTCAATGGGCAAGAGTAGGAGGAGAGTGTTGTCTAGGGGAAGCCTCCTTTTATTTATTTACCTTCTGAGACAGGGTCTCACTCTGTCACCCAGCTTGGGGTTCAGTGGCACAATCACAGCCCACTGCAGCCTCAACCTCCTGGGCTCAAGTGATCCTCCCACCTCAGCCCCACAAGTAGCTGGGATGACAAGCATGCCCTTACACCTGGTTATGATTACTATTTTTTAATAGAGACAAGGTCTCACTATGTTGCCCAGGCTGGTCTCAAACTCCTGAGCTCATGCAATCCTACCGACCTTGGCTTCGGAAAGTGCTGGGATTTCAGGTGTGAGTCACTGCACCTGGCTGGGAAGCCTCCTTTTAAAGTAAGGGACATAGACTACACAGATTCAGCCCAGACTCCACTGTTTATTTATTTAATTGAGCTCCTACAATTGACTGAGCTTCTCCTATGTGTCTGACACTCTGCTAAGTTTTGAAGATCCAGAGATGAACAAGACCTAGTCCCTTCCCTGAAGAGCTTATAATTCAGAGCAAGGATTAGGGAAATTTTTTGCAAAGGGCTAGATCACAAGTGTTTTCAGTTTTACAAACCGTACAGTTTCTGTCATAACTATCCTGCTCTGCTGTAGCTCCAAAGCAGCCACCGCAGACAGTGTGAGTGGACATGACTGTGTCCCCATGAGACTTGAAGGGCAGCAGCCTCCTGGCACAGAGGTGGAGACAAACACACAAAGCCTCAGAGCACCTGCCAAGCCCCTGCTGAAGGCAGCAGCTCCAGGCGGCCCCACAGGAGGCATCTCACATGGCATCTCACATGGCCCCATCTCCTCCGCCATGGTTGATTGGACCAGGAAGGAGCACGTGATTCACAGATCACGTGATTCAGGCTGCCAGTGATGGACACGGGTGGACAGGTCAGCAGAGATAGTGGCTGCCAGCTGGGACAATGGTGGTAGGAGACAGAGACTGAAAGGTGGGAAGGATGGAGCAGAGCTAATAGACTTCCCTGGACCCTCCAGCCCTTCCAAAGCTAAGCCGTGTTCCAGGCCCCATGGGGACCTCCAGGGAGGTCTTGCTATGAGCCTGTCCTGGGGACCCGGGCAGCCTTGCATGGAGCTGAGAGTCCTGTCTTCTTTATTTACATGTACATCCTTCAACAAAACAGCTTTTGTTTCCTTCTTTCTTGTTTAACAATTTAGTAATTTTTAGAAAATTTATAAAGTTGTGCAACCGTCATTGTGACCCAGCCTCCATAATAAACCTGAATGAGTTCCCTGCACCCAAGAGACCCTCACTCACCCCAGTTCCTTGTGGAAAGTTAGGGTGCCATGGGATCACAGAGCAGGGACCCCCAACTGGGGCTGGGGACTCAGGGAAGCCTTCCCAGAGAGACCCAAGGACCCGTGAGAATTCCTGGGGTGATGTGGGGAAGGAGGATCCCCATCACCTCTTTGACCTTCAGGGTGCAGCAAGGGCCAACATCTGACCAAGTGCCTCCTGCGGCAGGCATGGTGTAGACAGAACACATTGTCACATGCCGGTGAAACGAGCAGCTTTCCCGTTTCCTCCACACCCCTCCATGCCCTCCTGTGGCAGCCTCAGTCCACCCTGGTGTCCGTAGACAGGGCCTTGCAGGCCAGGGCACACTGCAGGGAAGGGAAGAATCTGCACCTGACTCCCTGGGGCAGTCGATGATGGGCTTTGCTGCCTGCACCACCTGAGTTTTCATCCGAGAAAACACCCTAACCTGGTATTTCCCAAGGCATTCAGCTGAGATTGTCAAAAGGGCTTACACTTCTGTTCTAAGGCTGTGGAAGAGATCTGGCCATACAACCTCCCTCTCCCTTTCCCCCTCCACCCCCAAGAAAGAGAGAATCTCCAAGCACCCATACCCAGGGCCTCTGTCTTCCCGCTCCCCTCTCCCCTCTCTCCATAAGGAGCCTTTCTCATGCTGAAGCAGGAAACTTCGTTTTGCTAACAGGAAGGTTCTTTGTTGCCTGCAAGAGAAATCAGCTCCAGCTAATTCAAGCAAATAGAAGGCTCTTCGCAGGGATGTGGAGCAGCTCACAGTTGCAAAGAGGTTGCTGAGCAACGTGCACTGCCTGGAGGTGACTCCAGCGGCCCTGGGCTTCCCTGGGCTCCCCTCCTGGGAGAGAGAATCTGACAGCACAATTTGGTGCAAGGGTCCCTGGTCTTGGTCCTTTGGATCACTCAGTGACAGGGAACAGGAGCCAATCTGCTTCCCTATCCCATTAGAAGGATCTGGATTTGCTCCATTCACCCAGACCTGGGTTTCACCAGGAACTAGGGGTGCACCTCATCTATGCCCAAACCCAGGGCAACCCTGAGTACAAGGCATCTCCCACTGGGCCATTAAGAAGATGTGCATACAAAAGAGATCGTTTTTCCAAGTGAGAAGATCCAGCTTGAATATACAAACTATTACGGGTGTGCATGTAATTGTTTAAATGTCTCCTGTAGGAGTTAATGCATTTGGTTTTAAAGACATCTTTTAATTCCACAGAGGGTAACTCCTTTCCACTTTCACATTTCATGGAACATTTTTTCATCTCAACCTGTCACCAGCATCTTGAGTGTCTGTCTCCTCATCACCCCTGAGCCACGGTTTGAGTCACCAGTGACTTTCAGGGCACATCACCTCCCTCTCCTCTGTTACAAAGATTCAGCACCTTTAAAATCCCCGCATGATGCCATCATTGGAAATTTTATCCTAAGCCATAAGTGCTCCTTCTCATAATGTTGAGGGGCTTAGAATTATTATTTGAACCTTAAGAGAAATATGAGAATCTTCTTAACTGGTGATTGGGGCACACTAGGCACCCCGGCATTATCATCAATCCTACCAGAGGGCTCCTGCACACAGCCAGGTATAAGGGGCTTGGAGCAAGCCCCTAGCCATCTGTTATCATTAGCTGGTGCTATGGAGCCAGGACTCAGGGTCTTTGAGCCTCCAGTTGCTTCCTGGTCTGAAGCGAGGGCTGGGGCAGTGGTGATGACTACAGCTGTCAATCACCAGGTATTTATCAGCTCTGCTCTGCACCCAGCCTATGCCAGGCACGCAGGGTGGACGGGAGCCATGAGCCCTTGCTGTGAGAGATGAATAAGAAGGAGCATTTCTACTTAGGACACCAGTGCAAGGGAGGATCAAATGAGGTGTAACAGACAAGGAGAGGATAAGCGTGTTCTCAACCAGGTGCAATTGAGTAGTGGAAGCCAGTGGTGGGCTTGTGCCAGCCTCTACTGGGGAGCAGATGGGTCACCCCTTGATGGCTCAGGGTCTTTGAAGAGCCCTGATTGGATTTTGGAGTGGGGATAGTGGGCCAGGACACAGAGACCCAGAATACGGGTTAGCATGGGATCCATGCAAAAATCACTTACAAGGGCATCAGAGAGCTGGTGCTACTCACACCCTCACGGGCCTCAGCTTCCATGTCTGTACAACAGTTCCCATCAAGCCAAGGTCTTGTTATCAACCTGTTTCTAGCCCCAACTCCTCCAGCTTTATGGGGTTACCCCCTTTTTAAATCTCCAAGCAGAAGGGCTTGTGATTTTATCCCACATTCAGTGGGAACCCTGGCATCTCCCATCATAGTCCTGGAAACTGATAAATTCTCCTCTGAGCCCTGAGTCCTACAGCAACTGCCCTCTATGTGTATCTGAGCCCACATGGAGTGCCTTCCTCCTTCCTTTCTCCAATAAAGAACAACTGACTCTGGGGAGAACTGGTGGGAGGCTTCCCTGAAGGCCAAGGGTAATGGAGATGGATGGTAATGCACAGCAACTGGAAACGCCCCCCATCCCCATCCTGCCAAAGGAGTGCTCCTTCCCTTGTGTGGCCCCCTCACCCGGTTTGGTTGGTTTCAGATGCAGTGCAGCTTTGGGAAGTCGGTGTTGGACCCCACCTGTGCAGCCTGTTTGCTGCAATTTCAGAGTCACTGGAGATACGTATTTATAGAAGCATTTCTCTCTTGGTTTGAACTACAGCTTTGCTCCCTGTTTCAATGTATACAGTCCTTGGAAGAATAACCCTGGCCAAGAAGTTATACCAGAGGCAACTGACCCCTAAGAGCAGGTGATGAAGAGCAGGAGGAGATAGATGGCTGCGGGCTGGAGGAAAGGTGGTAGTTTGCAGTGCTGGGGAGAGGGGATACCACAGGAGGGGATTAGGAGTTGGGAAAAGGAATTCACAATTGTGTCAAAGGCAGAATCTGCTGGGAGTGGTTGGGCCTTGGAGATGCTTGATGGGGTGACAATTAGGTGACCCCAAGTACTTTCACAAGAACTTTTATGACATAAAGTTAGGGGCCTGGGTGCAGTGGTTCACGCCTGTAATCCCAGCACTTCAGGAGGCCGAGGTAGGAGGATCACTCGAGCCCAGGAGTTCGAGCCCAGCCTGGCCAACATGGTGAAACTCCTTCTCTACTAAAAATAGAAAAAATTAGCCGAGCGTGGTGGCAGATGCCTGTAGTCACAGCTGCTCGGGAGGCTGAGGCAGGGGAATCACTTGAACCCGAGAGGTGGAGGTTGCAGTGAGCCGAGATCGCACCACTGCTCTCCAGCCTGGGCAACAGAGCAAAACTCTGTCTCAGAAACAAAACGATAACAAAATCAAAACCATAAAGGTAGGTAAGGCCATCCTCTGATAGTGGAACTTACTACATCGATACATGCCAGGGGGCAGTAGTAGTAATAAAATATCATATAAGATGATGATGATGGTGAAACTGGTGTGACCTACTTCACCAACTTAGATTACAAAAATGGTCCCATTTCTCTTATTGCTTCATTTATTTTTCCCTATGTGTCTTTTAGGCAGAAGACTTGCCCCCAAATTATTCAAAGACCCCAGGGACCCCCTTGGTCCAAAGGGGAGGTCACCTTTTCTTCCTCACACCTGAGGGAGGAGAGCCAGGGTTCCATCAGCCTCTGCTGCTGTTTCTCCAAGCAGTCACAAGGTGTCACTGTTGCAGCTTGGTGCCTCAAGGAGGGACGCTGCTGCCCCAGAGGCTGGGATGCCCTTGGTGGTTGAGGTTCAGGCTTAAGGCTCTTTTTAGTTCTCATTTCACACTCGGCCATCCTTTCCCAAAGCATGGCTCCTGGGTCAGGGTGGCTGGATTTGAAGGGGTGTCCAGTATCAGCCACATTCCACACTGGCCAGAACAGTGTTATCAGCTGAGATCCCCCTTAACTCAAGGTGATTTATTTTGGGGGCCTCCATTGCTTGCCCCTGCCACTGCTTCTTGGATTGCCCTACAACTCCTGGACAGGTATCCCTGACTTTGCATCTCTGAGATTGGGGACTGGGATATGGGTGTCTTTGCCTTCTGAGAGCCATGGGACTCTGCTTCCTATAGTGCGGCATACAAAGAGGGCCGGCCAGCTTCTCTAATCCCCCCACAAGCAAAGGTCCTGGGCCAGCCCAAAACCCAAGAGGAAGAGGATGGGACCCTGGGGGCTCACATTCACATGATAAAGAGGGCACACAAATGATCCTTCACCAGAGGAAGAACACCTGTGCCCAGGTTCCTTATATCTCTGCCTAACCCAGAAGTTCTCAACCTGGGGATCGGGAGGAGAATTCAGGGGTGTCATGAACTTGTTGGGGGAAAACATTACATGCTATTTTCACTAATCACTAACTGAACGTAGCATTTCCTTCCATTATGTACGTAGACATCACACCACAGTACGGTAGATGGTGTGGTTCCTGGGACTTGTCACCAATAGACATCACAGATACTCTCATATCCCACTACAGCTGCTGCAGACAATTCAAAATAACTTCTCAGCTCATCATGAATTCAAAATTATGATAATCATTAAACCTGTCACTGGATCTTGTTATCCAGTACCTAAAGAAACGTATGTATTCCTACATTGGTGACTACATTTCCATATATCTGTTTTCCTCTCTAATTCGGTGCATTTTACTTGATGCATATGAAACTATCCTTCTGGGGAAGGTCCACAGGCTTTCTCCTGACTGCAGGAGGATCTACGGCTCGAGATGTATTAAGACTCCCATGGCCTGCTGGGCGCGGTGGCTCACACCTCTAATCCCAACACTTTGGAAGGCCAAGGCAGGTAGATTGCTTGAGCCCAGGAGTTCAAGACCAGCCCAGGCAACATGGTGAGATCCCATCTTTACAAAAAATACAAAAATTAGCACACTGATGGTGTGCACCTACAGTCCCAGCTACTCAGGGGGCTGAAGCAGGGAGATCCCTTGAGCCCAGGAGGTTGAGGCTGCAGTGAGCTGTGATCATGCCACTGTACTCCAGCCTGGGGAACAGGAGTGAGACCTTGTCTTAAAACAAAACAAAACAAAACAAAACAAAACAAAACAAAACAAAAAAAACAAAACAAAAGACCTAGTGCCAGAGCCTTCACTGTTCTCAGGGAGGCTGCCTGAAGCCCTACCTGAAAAGGATGCTAGGTTTGTGAGTCCAAAGGTCAGCCTGGGAAGGTGCAGGGCTATTGTGGTTCCCAAGAAGAGCCCAGACAAGCACTCTGCTGAAGGAGCCTCAGACGTGAAGGTGCAAGAGCATTTAACATGGAGAGCTCGGGGCCTGCAGGAGTGAGCTGCATGCCCGAGTGTCATTCGGATGCCTTTATTGAAGGGCCCAGTCCTCGATGGGCACCGTGGCTGTGACCAGTGTGGACTGAAACCCAGGGTTCTCTGGAAATAGTGCAGCCATCGAGGGATGCCCAGGCTAGGACCCGTGCAGGATTTTGGGAGCAGAAGGTATCCAGTGACAATGGAGCTGGAGCATCCTCCAGTAAACCTCGGTGAATTAGGGCAAGTTATGTTCCATTTGAATAAATTAAAGAAATGTGACTTCTATTCCAGGTCAGAGTAGAAGCCATTCCTGTGAACTGAAGTGTCCCTCCCAAAATTCACATGCTGGAGCCCTAACCCCCAATGTAACTGTATTTGGAGATACAGCTTTTAGGAGGCAACTAAGGTAAAATGAAGTAAGGGTGGGGCCTGATCCCATAGGATGAATGTCCTTAACAGAAGAGACATCGGAGGGTTTGTTTCCTCTCTCTCTCTCTCTGCCTCTTAGGACACAGTGAGGAGGTGGTCGTCAGCAACCCAGGAAGAGTGGCCTCACCAGACGCTGACCCTGCCAGACCTTGATCTGAGATTTCCAGCCTCCAGAACTGTGAGACATAAATTCACGTTGTTTAAGGCACCCAGTTTGCAGTGTTTTATTATAGCAGCTCAGGTAGACTGACAACATAGTTGCCATATATGTGTGTTTTTTCAGTGTAAAGTCCCAGGGAAGAAATATCAATAGCTTGCAGATCTCTTAACCATCAATTTCATCCCACTTTATTCATGTCATTGAAATAGTCCTGTCTTTGGAGTCATATACCCTTTAATACTCGGAGAATAATGACTTTGCTCCCCACCCTCCATTAATGTGGGAAGTCCCGAATTCTGTGGGTTCCCCCCTCCAGACATCTCTGGGTCTCATGCTCTGCTGTAAAGCTCACACTTACTCCCCTTGGTGAAAGCTGTGCCCTGGCTGCAACTTGAAGTAGGTACTGAAGATTTAGGAAGCTGAAGGAAATCCACAGTGAAGAGGCTGGTATCCGCTGCCAAAGGGGGCCACGCCCGGAGCCCAGTGCTCAGCAACGCTTGGCCCATCTTGGGGAGGGAGACGTCTCTCCACCTACCTAATGCTGCCTGGAAATCCACTCCCACAAACATGTCCTGCCCTGAGCCGGTCCTCTAGAGTCCTCCTTAACCACTCCAGGCCCACTGGCCTCAAGGCTTCTCCACTGCCCTCAGGGAAACCCCTCCACCCACTCTCAGAACTGTGCTTTGGCTGGGGGCTCACACAGTGATCACTGGGTCATTGGACATCAGTTTTCCCCAAGTCAGGGTCATTCCATTTGAAATGCACTAGACACTGACTTGGGGAATCAGCTATTTGGAGAATCTGGGTTTAGCCAGATCTAGTCAACTCTGGCACAACATTCCTTAATTCCGTGTGGCCTGCACTGGCAAGCTGCTCTGAGACACCACTTGAACGAGAAACACACACGTGTGTATGCACTCCCGTCTGCACGACACACAACCCAAAACCACCTGCCGAGAAGAGAGGCTTCTATCTGCACCCTGAGCAGCCTTTGTGTAACTGTGCCGCCCCGGTGGAGATGCAGGTCTCCCTTGCAGGTAGCGTCTTGGTTACACTCACTCAGGCCTGGGCCTCCGGAATAAAGCTGCCATCTGAAGCCTCAAAGATGAGCCAGAGCCACGTCTGGCTTTGAAGTGACAGTGCTTCTGATCCTACCTCACGAGACTTCAAAGCGCAAAGGGCCACATTTCTGTCGTGACTCATGACTGAGGCACTATGTGACCTTTTCTGCAACAGCTTTGCAAGGAGGGTGTTATCTTGCAGGCTCCTGGCCTGGGAGGGAGTGCTCAGGCCTGAAGTGTGGCAGAAGAATGTCTTTCTGTCCTTCCACTTCAAGCTCCTGGAGTCCCTCTTGACCTGCTATCCACACTCCCTCAAATGGCCGCTCATGGCTTTGTGCCCTGGGCTCACCAGAGAAGCCAGCTCTGGGCAGAATAAAGCCAGTGGGGCCTATGATGGTAGTTTCAGGGGAGTGCTCACCCCAGAAAAGGCACCTTTGGTGTGTCTTTGAGTCCTCTGTCCTCCTCAGTGGTGGAGATTGTCAAGTGGTCCCCGCCAGCCTTTATTTGGTCCTGGAAAGTTGCTGTCCTCAGTACAACTGACCCTTGAGGACAGACGAAGGGTGGTCTGGTGTGGGTGTCCCCACACAGCTCCTCCTCCTTAGGGGATGTCCCCACCCTTACCTCTTGACTGTTCTGCACGCCAGCCTCTCCTCACACCCACACAGTGGCTGGGCCCAATTTCTTTCCGCACTGGTCTATTAACCGAATCCTTTTTAAGCTCTAGGAATCTCTGCAACTGTTACCAGGCCTCAGTCATTTCAAGCACCTTTGCAATCTCCATCCCTTTGTGATCACTTGCTACAAGGGTGTTATCTTACGCTTCCAGACGTCTTTAGTATCCTGTGGCAGTTACATAGTATCAGTATCATGACTTTCAGCTTCTGAGGGTCCCCGGAGAGGTAACTCAAGAGGAATATAGTTGACAAATGCACCTTGTGAGCTGACATTCTCTGAGTCAAATCCTCCCTGGGGGCCAAGAGGAGGTGGTCACTACCCCCAAGGGGACATGGCCTACATGGGGGGTGGCTCCTAGATTAGTAGGAGATGGTTAGATGGAGCAAAGATGTCCCCCTTGGCCCTTAGCACCCAGGTCGTGATCAGCTGTGCTCAGGATTGTGGGGACCTGAGAACAGAGTGGCCCAGGCCAGAGCCTAGCAGTTCACAGCTTCCGGGAGCTCTCCACAGGCTAGCAAAATTCATTGCGAAGTGCAGAGAAGAACCTAGGAGAATCCACCGTGGGAAAGTCGGATTCCCACCATAGAAGGTCAGAGAAGGGAGGGAAGGGCCACCGTGGAAGACCTGTAGACACTGGCCCTGTATCTTCAGCCCCTCAGTTGGTCAGCAGGTCTCTTGTACTGGGCCCTCCACCCCCGTGTATGCAGAGGAGCCAGGGCCTGTGGAAGCAGCTGCAGTGTCACCGTGGCAGTGTGACAAGGTGGTGGTGGGACAAGGTGGCAGGGACAGGGTGGGGTCGACTGCAGCTGGGTATGTGGGGTCTGTGCAGCCTGGCTGCTACCACAGAGAACCAAGCACCCATGTGGATGTGGGGGAGTGGCAACTAGACCCCAAAGGATCTGGCCCCTGGTCACCTGGGCAGGCCCAGCTGCGCTCCTGAGCAGGGAGGGCCACTCCCTGCAGCCTCACACTTGGTGGCCAGGTGGCTGCTGAAGAGACCAACATTGTTGGGTGACCTGGCAGGGGCCATCTGGGGCCTGCTCTTCTCCGGGCCCAGTAAGCTTAGTCCAAGACAAGGTCACATGGCATCACATGAATCTATTTATTTAGCGAATCAGATTAATCAAGTCTTTTTTTCCAGTGCTAACCCTCCACCCCTCCTGTGCCGCTGGGCCCCACTGCTGATTATGGGCCAACTTGGGTTGCAGCCATGTGGGTCCAAACTCTTGGCCCTCCTGCTGAGCAGCCATAGTGGCCTGCAGCATGGACCTGTGCCCGCTCCCACAGACACGGGTCCCCATGGAGAAGAGGCCCTTCTTCCCACAGTGTTTTGGGACGGGTCAGGGGTCCTCAGGGCCCACCCACGGGTCCCAGTTGTCACATCACACTGAGACTGCTGATACCCTCGGAGGACCTACCTCTTACAGTCATGCACCTCATGGGTCCTGGCCCCCTCCCCGTCCCTCCCTACATGGTCAGTTCCTCTCAGCAGTCTGGAGCCCTTTCTGTCACCTGGACAGAGTCACGCTGCACGTAGATAAGATTTTATGTTTGAACATTGCTGGGGATGATAGGAGGTCAGGTCCACCCACCCCTGTCTCTTAGGAAGCCCATCTGGCCCTAAGCACATTGGTAGACCCAAGTGCACATGAAGGGCATCACTCAGCTCCACCAGGCAGGCTCCCAACTCCTCGTGCAGAGAAAGAAGTGGGAGGAGGGTTGTCCCTAATTCCACCACCCATGGACTCTGACCCGAACGAGTCCCAAATGCCCTGTTGCATGCAAAAGTCTGGCTTCCTTAGAGTATCATGGGTGGTGTCTCTGTCTACGGTAGCCATGGGACAGGGCAGCCTGCAGGCAAGGAGAGGAGTGTGTCTGGGTCTTGGGGCAGTCAGGCAGCCTTACCTCTGGGTCTGCAGAGCCTGACTCTGTGGCTGTGGTTCCTAGAGGCCCAGCCCAGGGGGCCTGAGCCTCTGATTCCTCTCGTCTGGTCTGGTCTGGTCACTCCTCCACATCCACTTCCACCCCTTCATTGACGCTCTCTTCCTCACCCTTCCCTCCATCCACCTAGGAGGAGGTGTACAGAGTGCCACCTGAGCACAGCAACAGTGGGGGCTGCTCCTGAGAAGGCAACTCCTGCCTGTCCATGGCTCTTAGGCCAGCCAGGAAAGGCTCTCAGGCAGGAAGCAGCTCGGCCAGGTTCCCCACCTATCCAGCACTCCCTGCAGGCTTCAAGCCTAGGGCCGATGCTCAGCTTCCCCTCCTTTTCCTCCTCCTCTTCCTCCTCCTCCCCACAGGTCCTGGTTTATCCAAATGCCTCTCTTCTTCCCCTCAGGCCGCCACCCCTCCCAAGCCCTTCCGCCCCCACTGAGCCCAGATCCTACAAGTAGACCGCAGTTGCTTTTCCTCCTAAAGACCTTGCTCACATGAAGTCTCATCAGTTACTCCTCACCCCACTCGCTCTGTCATGCAAAACCACCCCACAGTGGATCCTTCTCATCATTTCACTCTCCGGAGCAGCTGAGTCACTGGGAGGCTTCCGCTGTCACTTGCACTCCTCCAGATTCTTCGAGAAGCCATCCAGGAATGACTCAATTGTTTACAGTTTCCTGGGACCTGCAGGGACCCCCCGCCTTGCCTTCTTTCTCAAGGCCACACCCTTGTGCCTGGCTGCCTCATCTTCTCCCTCCCAACTGCCAGGGAGGAACGGTTCCATGGGCAGTGCCAACTGCCCAGCCAGGATGCAGGTGAGTAAGACAGCACCTCCTCCACCCTCCTATGGTGGAACCAAGGCAGGCCTGATTCTTTGCCGTTGTTTTCAAGCAAGCTACATGGAATGAGCAGCTTCCCAGTCTGTTCAAGATAGAAAGCAGGTCAGGAGTCTCCCCTCTCCCAGGCCATCTCCCACTGCCTCTCCTCGCCCGGGGCCAGCACCAACACTCCCTGCTGTGGACACCCTGATGGTAGTGGGGGAGGGGCTGTGTGCTTCCAGCCCTGGGCCTGTCTTCTTCCTTCCCCAGGAGTGTCCTCTTCCCTCCCCTCATGGCTCTTGGATGTCATCAACACCCCCACTCAGTCATTCTGCAGTCTTCTCATGGGCACAGAAAGGTGTGGCTGGCTTCCTTCACCTTTCTGAGGCCCACTGGAAGCATGGGGTGATCCATGCATACTTGCCCAGCCCCAACACCACTCTCACTTGCTGTCATCTCAGTGAGGCTTTTGGCAACACAGCTCCAGAAGGGACTGGAAAATGCAAGTCTGCTCCGTCCTGGGACACCCAAACTAAAAAGGGGCTTCATTCATCCCTACCTCCCCACCTCTGCCCAAGACACTCTCCCCCATAACTGACTCTCTTGGCTCCCTCCTCTACGTCCTCTGTCCTCTCCCTTTCTCTCTCTTTCTTTCCAGAACCTCCCAGTGGAACAGGAAAATGGGGAGAGTTGGAAACAGCCTTGTTCACATGGTCTCATTCTCTTTCTCAATTCTTGTGCCGTATAGTTTTTGGACTTAGAAATCAGTAATTGACCTGGTTTGTGGGTTCTTCAGAGATCCCTGAACACTGGGTGGTATATGTGGAGCTGTCTGGGCACTGGAAAAAAGGTCTTTGGGGTACAATGAGCAAAGCTGGCACTCAATGGGCATCAAAGGGAAGCACATCAGTAAAGATGGCGTGGATCATCCCTCCACATCGAAACCCTGGAACGCAATATCCGTTACTAGAATTCAGGGCCAGGGCTTCCTTCCCCTGAACAGGATGTCCTTCTGTTAGCCCCGAGAGATCGTGGTGTCCTGCAGGACCAGCTGGACCCTGGAAGGCCGGTGGGCCTTGATGTTCATGCGGAATTCTTTGATGACAAAGTAGTAGCAGAAAACATCCAGGCAGCAGTTGACGTTGGAGAAACACATGGACAATTGCAAGAAGAAGCTGATGCTCTGCTTGGCTCTGCACTCTACGATAAAGCCATTTCTCACCAGGAACTGCAGGAAGAACCCCAGGTGGACTGGGAGGAAGGAGACCACGAAGACAGCTAGGCTGACTGCGATGCTGTAGATGCAGGCTCTCTGCTGCACCCAGTCCTGGGTGTGGTCTCGGCGGCCAAGCAGGATGTGGATGCTCCTGGAGGAGCAGAAGCCCATGATGCCCATGGGAAGGAGGAAGCCAAACACCTCCAGCGGGAAGAAGACCTTGGCACTCCAGGTATCGTCAGACATGTTGTGGAAGCACATGTACTTTTCCACTTTCCCATGGAAACTATAGATAGGGATGCTCCCAGTCCACACCAGGACCCAGATGGTGCAGCAGATCCCAAAGATCTTCCTGGGGGACCGGAGGTGGTTGACCAGGAGTGGGTACCGGATGGCCAAGAACCGGTCCATGCTGATGAAGCAGATGGTGAAGACGCTTCCGTACATGCTGACGAAGTAAAGGCACTCCACCAGGGTGCACAGGGACGGGTAGGGGGACTGTACCTGGGACAGGGACATCTTGAATGGGAGAGAGAGCACCAGCAGCAGGTCAAAGACCGCCAGGTTGATCATGTAGATGGAGGTGGCAGCGTAATCGGGCCACCTGTTCTTAAGGAAGGTGCTGAAGCCATGGATGGCCAGCAGGTTGAGGATCAGGCCCAGGACGAAGGTGGGGATGTGGACTGCAAACTGTAGGCTTTTCATCAGCTCATTGACGCCATCAAACAGGCAGTCACCACTGGTGTTTGGCTGACTCATGTTTCTTCCTACAACACCAACAGATCAGACGGGGCTCCTTTCACTCTCTTGAAGTGATAGATTCAAATGACTTTGTCAAGAATCACAAACACCTCCCCAGCATCATACAGCAATTCGTGCCCACTGAATCACAACTAGAATACAGAAAAGAAAAATTACCTTTAATCCTGCTGCCCAGATGCACATGTTACTTTTTGTGTATATCACTCCAGACTCGCTTTCTCACTCTCTTTCTACCATACACACATTTTTCTTTGACAAATATAGAACCCTGCTGTGCATGGACATCTATCTTTTAAATCAGAACTCCTTTTGTTGAAAGAAGTAACAGCACATACCCAGACCCAAACAGGCTGAAGCAAAGAGAGAGTTTCACATCATGGAAAATATGGAAACTAGGGTAGGGCTGACTTCAGGAGCAACTGGACCAGGGATTCAAATGCTGTTTCCAGGATTCAGCTCCTCTTATCCCCTTTGTCCTCCCCCGACCCACTTTCCTGATGGTTGGACACAGTTAACGTGCAACCAGGGATGACTGGCACCAGAGCATTGCATTCCTCTGGACACAGTAGTTGGTTAGTTCATTGGCTCAGGGACAGACATTTGACTCTCCAAGAACATGATAAGCAACACAACTTTTGCTTGGGTTTCCAGGCAGAGGGTTGGAGTCCCTTGTCAGGGATTCATATTTGCCAAGATATAAGGTCTGCAGCTGCTGCAGCCTCTTGTTCCCCAAAGGGAAAACCAGACAGAAAATGGAAAGATGTGGGAGAAAGGGCATTCCCAGAGGGAATGGAGTGGGGCCCTGAGGTCTCCACAGGGCGAGGAAAGGCCTTTAGTCAGGCAGAAAATTAGAAGTGGCCTCAGGGACAGGAGGACCAAGGCTATAGGTGTGGTTGCACAGGGGTGTGGTCCAAACCTGGCCAATTTGGGGTGAGGGGGTGAGTGCCATTGTGGGGTTCTTTATTAAGGTATGTAGCTCTAGAGCAGGACAAAACCAAGTGTTCAACCCAGGCGTCCAGAACCAGGCTGGTTGAAAGATGACTCAAATATGACCCAACTTCTACCCTCTCCCCACTAGCCCACCTGTGCCCACCTCCCCACTCCCTCCTTTCTCACCCACTCTTCCCTCTCCCCACAAGTGAGGCCACGCTGCTGGTGTACTCGACTTGGACTGGCCTTAGATATGGAACGTGCCACATTCACTAGAGCACTGGGGCATGGCATGGAAAGGACATTCATGCCTGGCGTCTTCCTTAACCGCTTCGGCAGCAAGCAGCTGGGTGAGCAAGTGTAGCCGGGTCGTGCCGTGAGACCTGCCTTCCTGTGCTTCTCTCACCTTCCATGACTTCCTGACCAGCAGGGGCTAAGATCCCAAGATACTGATGTACCAGGCAGGAGACATCAGCATGGACTCCCACCAGAGAATCCTAAACTAGTGACCACTGCAGCCATTATTATTTTATTTTTTTTTTTTGAGATGGAGTCTCCCTCTGTCGCCCAGGCTGGAGTGCAGTGGCACGATCTTGGCTCACTGCAACCTCTGTCTCCTAAGTTCAAGTGATTCTCCTGCCTCAGTCTCCTTCATAGCTGGGATTACAGGCCTGCGCCACCACGCTCCACCATGCCCGGCTAATTTTTTGTATTTTCAGTAGAGATGAGGTTTCACCATGTTGACTAGGCTGGTCTCGAACTCCTGACCTCAGGTGATCCTCCCACCTCGGCCTCCCAAAGTGCTGGGATTACAGGCGGGAGGCCCCGCACCTGTTCCTAAAACTTCTGTTATTAATTAAAGCTTCTGTTATTATTTTTCATAGCTTGTTACTAATTTTTAAAGTATCCCATGCACTCAATAAGATATTCAAACAGAACAAAAGAACATGCATAGGGAAGTCGGCCTCCATCGTACCCTAAGGCCTCAACTGTCCTTTCTGAAGGCAGCATGGCTTACAGCTTCTTGCATACTCCTCCCAGACATTTTCTAAGTAGATGCATATATGCAAATACATGCATGCATACATATACGTGTATGACTTCTTTAAAATTTGGAAATAATATACATACAGCTTCTGTCCCTTGCTTTTTCAGTCAACAATGTTTCTTGGATGTTGGTCTATATCAGCATATATGAATGGCTTGTTTGCCTTCCATTATGTAGGTATACAAAAACTCATTTAGTCAGTAGCCTATTCATAAACATTTAGGTTTCTAGTGTTTTACCAGGAAACAACGAATTCCACAATAAGCATTCCTGTGACTTATTTCTTTGCTGTGCTGCTATTGCTAACCGAATTCTCATTCTACTATTGGTTTTCATCACTACTGGGGGCCTGTGGGAGGAAAAAATTGGCGTATTTTTTAAGATCTTATCTGTAATACCATTCCCAAGCCCTCTCTGATCCCTAATGAAAAAGAAAACCGATATATATAGATAGATACTTATAGGTACATATATATCATCCACTGAGCACTATGCACAAAACATTTAACATGCATTACTTGATTTGGTGGCTCTAAAGATTCTGTGGTTTCCGATATGTTAACTTTTCTCACAGATTTATGTAAAGAGAGATCTAGGAAAATGTACTTCCTCTTATTCAAAGCCTTGGTGTCCTGTGGTCTGTGGGGATGGTGCCCCCTGGGGGTGTGCAGTAGTCACTGGTCCTACTCTGGATGCTCAGAATCTGCAAGCTGTGCTGGCCACCTCCTCACTAAACATGCTGAAATGGCCACAGGCCTAGCTCACAAAATTACTAGAATAGCTTGGAACTCACAAGGTAAATTTCAAAAATGATGAGAAAAGCAGGTCAAAGCCCAGTTCGGATCTAAATATGAAATGTTGCAACACCAAAGAGGAAGATGGAATTGGCTTGGAGAAGTCGCCTTCAAGACCAGAAACAGCAGAAAACCAAGAACCGCAAAAATAAGAGTGAATATAAGTTTATGTGTAAAGATACCCAATAAGATTTTGAAAAAGGAACTGAGGACATCTGTCTTTGTCTGGGTCACAGTAACCAATTAAGAAAAAGCAGCCACCAATGACAAAAACTCAACACTCAGAGGCCCTTACTGTCAACTGTTACCAGCCGACTCCATGGGTGAGTCCAGCATATTGCTGGTGGTTCAAGGTGGCCAAGAAAAAAAATCAGTGATGCTCAAAGTTCAACCCAAACCCAGACGCAATGTGTGGTTGAATTGGGGGAACAAATGAATAACAACAGGAGGAAAGTGGTCTGACAGAAAGCACACAACCTTGGATGCTGGGATGAGTCTCCATTGACAGTAGCAGGTATATTCATAGATACAATTTGGCCATCAGTATTCCCCAGTAGGATTATTCTAAAGGTCACATTTGAATTACTGACAGACTTCAAATGGAAGCTTCTCAGAGGGTAGTCTTTGAAGCCAGAGAAGGCACTCTATGGGCTGGCAAGAAGAAATTAGGTTGAAAAAATACTGCTAGCTAATGGCAGAGTGAGAAGAGAATCTGAAAAATTAATCTGAATTCCTTCTGAAAGTCCAAGGAAACCATCTTTTTGAATCTTTTTCAAAAAAATCAGGAGCTTCACTGAAGTAAGATAAAAAGGCATCAACGCACTCCAAACTGCAGCAAGAGATGAAACAGTCATCCTTCTCAAAGAAGTTTGCTAATAAAAACCAGTCTACTTGTGGGTGGGGGAGGGGAACGGGGCAGGGGAACAGCAACTAGCACCATTTGACCTGTGGTATGGGGCCATACCATTAGCAGCTCCTGTTCTGGCCAACCC
Source organism: Theropithecus gelada (assembly GCF_003255815.1). Lineage (NCBI taxonomy): Eukaryota > Metazoa > Chordata > Mammalia > Primates > Cercopithecidae > Theropithecus > Theropithecus gelada. Next base: position 107,569,923 of record NC_037680.1, read on the forward strand.
AGGGGTCCACCCCAATCAAGCAATGGTACTATAGTTGGCTGGGTGGGAGGCTGAGTCCCTTCAGGTCCCCTGAGAAGCAGATGCTAAGACAGTGTTAGACAGCTCAGAGATTGCACAGGGGAAGTGTCCGTGAAGGATAGCAGGGAGAGGGAGCAGGAGGAGGTGGGGTGAGCCTTCAGACCACCTACAGGTCTGACTCTGTGGAAGGAGAGAGGGAAGGAAGAACAAGGTGGGAAGGACTTCAGACAGCAGTGCAGATTTCAGCCCTTCTTGGCCAAGCCATGGGGCATCTCTGAGCAAAGGCTGCCTCTTGGAGGAGCCCCACATCTGCAGAAATCGTCCTAGGCTAGTGCCTCTGCCGGGCTCAGACACTGTCTGGGAGCAGCCCAAGGAGAGTGGCATCAGCATCAATGTCACCATGGACCGGAAGCAGCAGAGCTGCACTGACTGTGGTCAGGGACCCTGGGAGTGGGCTCTCTGGAATTCCAGGGAGGTCTCAGCAGCACCCCTGCATAGCTGCCAAGGGGCCATCCCGATGCTGCCATTGATGTTGGGATCTGTGTCACAGGCAGCAGTGGAGACACATTCAGTTTCCATCCCAGCAGCACCATCTGTGGAGTGCTGCCTTTCTACCATCTGCAGCAGGGATGAGTGGGCACCTTCGCCTCCTGGAGGACTGGAATGGGGCAGTCCCAGCCTCCTCCAGAAGGAAATAGCATTGAGTGAGCAAAGGTAATGGGTCAAGCAAATAGCATCTGTGAATGGAGTGAAAGGACCCCAAACCATTGTGAGTCAGCAGCAGCACGGTGGCTGAAAGGTGGGGCTAAATCGAACCGTGGAGTAAATGAGACAACACAGGAGATGAAACTCCATGTTTCATGCAAAAGCTATGGAGAGAGCCACTCCCAGGGGCCCTGCTGACACCTCTGAATGTCCCACTGACATGTTTAAATGTCACCAAGACAGAGCCTCCCAAACATCCATGAATAAACAAACCAAGTTCCTTGGAAATCTCTGAAAAAATAATTAACACCAGAAAAGGCTTGAGGGAGAAGATCTGGGTGCAAGAATTTCGTATCCAACAGGGTTCCTGCATAAAGAATGCAAAAAGCAAGTCTCAGGTGGATGCGGCCTCTAGAAAAATAATCACCCCAAAACTTTAGGCCTCCAAGAGATCATTACTGAGAAGAGTGCAAGGATGAAAACATCAAGGTAGAAAAGCTTGGAACTGAGCATTGAATTGAAAGCAGGAAACTGTGGAAAGAGACATAAGGTACGATGAATATAGTTACAGATTTAAAATTAAAAGAAAAAAAACCAGAAGAGATTATCTGGCTGGACTAGTGACTCACACCTGTAATCCCAGCAATTTGGGAGGCCAAGGTTGAAGGATCACTCGAGCCCAGGAGTTTGAGACCAGCCTGGGCAGCATAGTGAAACCTCATCTCTCCAAAAAAAAAAAAAATTTTTTTTAAATTAGTAGGGTGTGGTGGCTTGTGCCTGTGGTCCCCAACTATTTGTGAGGCTGTGTGGGAGGATCGCTTGAGCCCAGGAGTTTGAGACCCACCTGGGCAACATAGTGAAACCCCATCTCTACAAAAAAAAAAAAAAAAAAACACCTTAATTAGTAGGGCGTGGTGGCTCGTGCCTGTGGTCCCCAACCATTTGGGTGGCTGTGTGGGAGGATTGCTCGAGCCCAGGAGTTTGAGGCTGCAGTGAGCCATGATCATGCCACTGCACTCCAGCCTGGGTGACAGAGTCAGACCTTCTCTTTAAGAAAAAAAAAAGAGATGATCCATGTCCCTAGAAAGAGACAAGTCTTAATATTGTGGATAAATTAACAAAGCAGGAAGAATGTTCTTGTGTTGTAGGGGTGGGGACAATGGAGGGTAATAGTAAGTGCCTGGGGTGAAGCAAAAGGCTCTATTGCTAATATTTCTGTTCTGTTTATTTTTTTACTTCAATAATTACAGGAATATGTGTCAGATTCTTGAGAACCTTAAAGTAACCACTATTAAAAATATGATGCCTACCTTCAAAATTACTAAAGAAGATGAAAAGAAACAAAATCGACTACATAGCAAAGAAGTGAATATAACAGGAAAAGAAACAGCATAGAAATTACAATAATAAGTGCAAAAAAATCAAATTTTACTAATATTCTCAATTAAAAATAAAATATAACTGTTTGCTCTTAGGAAGAGCACACTTAAATGACACAGAAATGTTCCACCTAAAAGTCCTGTGACGATGGAACAGACAAATACAAACAAAAAGAAAGACAGGGAGGTAATATTCATAACTAGACTTGTAGAATTGCAGGACAAAATTGCTCATCAGGATTAAGAAGCTTACTTTTATAGAATAAAATAAAAACTCAATTGTGAGGGCAAATGTAGTAATCTTGTACACCGAATGGTGGTATACAAAAGTACATCAGGTACAATTCTTAGAATTCAAGGAGCCATTGGCAAAAACAAATTGCAGTGTCAGATTTTCATATACTGTAGATTAGAACAAATATAAATTAGGACATAGAATTATATAAATAATATGATTAATACAGTTTAATTAATGACTCTTGGGTTTGGTTTTAAACAAATAGGTAATCCATTTTTTTTCTCAAACAGCCAAAAAACACTTGCTAAAAATGAATTATCTACCTTAAAAGAGCAAAACCATCCGTTAAAAAAATACAGAAATTATTTTGGCTGTACTCTCTGACTGCATACAAAGACCTAGAAAATAAAAATACAGCCCGCCCGAGTGCAGTGGCTCACGCCTGTAATCCCAGCACTTTGGGAGGCAAAGGAGGGAGGACTGCTTGAACCCAGGAGTTTGAGATCAACCTCACAACACAGTGAAACCTCTGTCTCTACAAAATTTTTTTTTAAAAATTAGCTGGGCAGATCACAAGGCCAGGAGATCGAGACCAACCCAGCTAACACGGTGAAACCCTGTCTCTACTAAAAATACAAAAAAAAAAAAAAAAAAAAAAAAAAATTAGCCGGGCGTGATGGCAGACGCCTGTAGTCCCAGCTACTCAGGAGGCTGAGGCAGGAGAATGGCGTGAACCCGGGAGGCGGAGCTTGCAGTGAGCCGAGATCGCGCGACTGCACTCCAGCCTGGGTGACAGAGCGAGACTCCGTCTCAAAAAAAAAAAAAAAAATTAGCTGGGTATGGTGGCTTGTGCCTATATAGTCCCAGCTACTCAGAGGCAGAGGTTAAGGCAAGGGGATGGCTTGAGCCCAGGAGGTCGAGGCTGCAGTGACCTGTGATCATGCCACTGCACTCTAGCCTGGGCAACAAAGTAAGACTCTGTTTATATAAACTCTGTCTCAAAATAATAATAATAATAATAACAATGGCTATTTAAAAATAAAGTGAGAACTACAAAACCAAATACATGGGAAGAATAGCAAGACCTTTTTGGATTTGTTGTTTAAAAAAAAAAAAAAATCACAGGATACAGCCAAAAACTATTCTCAGAGATAAATACATTGCCCTAACTGCTTTAATTTTCTTTAAGGAAACTAAATAAATGAATTAAGCACTTAACTTGAGCATTTAGGGAAAAAGCGTCTTAGGGAAATCAGGAAAAAGTGTAAAGATAAAAGCAGAAATAAATGAATTAGAAAAGAGAAAATATCAGAACCGACACATTTAATAGGTGGTTCCTTAGGAGCAGAAGCAATAAACGAAGCAAAAGCTATATCTCTAACAACTATGATCAAGAAGAAAGGACTCAAACGGTCATAACTAGAAATAAGAAAGAAGACATTAAGCTTAGTTAGAGAGGAGAGCAAAAACAGCAAAAAAATGCATTATTACTTGTGTGTTGATCTGTTTAAAAATCTTGATGTAGTTGTTGATTTGGGGGCAAAAATAATAATTTACCACTATCTATACAAAGTTTGGCCCAAGAGCAAATAGAAGTGTTGACTAGGCCAATATCCATAAAAGAAGCTGAAAATATTATCAAAGAATTACTCTTAAAATAGGCTCTAGCTTATTTCAAATTTTCAAGCAACAGATAATCCCTGTACCCCATAAAGTATTTCAGAACATAGTATTAACGAATTTCTATTAAACTAACTTATCCAAATATCAAAACTCAGCACAAGAGACAAATTTGCTCAAAATGCAATTATGAATATATATGCAAACATTCTAATTAAAATATTACTAGATGGAATTCAGTACATTAAAATTATAAATCATCATGACAAATCAGATTTACTATAGAAATATAAGATAGTTTCAGTGTTAGGAAATCAATTAATGTCTTGTATCACATCGTTAAAGCAAAAATAAAAAGTCATCCAATTGTACAGTTTGTCAGAGTTATTTAACTAACGGAATAGGGAAGTACTTCTTACAAAGAGTACATTGCTCACACCAATGGCAACTTTGTATTTAATGGTAAAATAATAAGGACATTCTTGTTGAAATCAGACATTTGCTAACACCCAGAAATCTCAAGACTATGCACTAACACATTTAACAGAAACAAGAATAAATGAGGCATTCCCCCAAAAAATCAATAATACAAAGGGAAGGCTTAGTTAAGAAATTATGTTAAGACTGTCAGTTAACAATTTGGCAGTAAAACCAACTTAGAGTCTCATCTTAAACGGCATCTCAAAAGAAATTCCAAATTCATTAAGGAATTACATTTCAAAACAATCAAACCGTAGAAAAACTAGATGAAAATTTAATAAACAACTTATAAAATCACTAAGGCAAAAAGCTCTTTGTCAACTTAGTATAACTGAAAATCAAAGTAAAAGAAAATAAACAGGACAGGTTTGACTGCGCAAAAAAAAATGTCTTTTTGCTAAAAAGTCTTAACATCAAATAATATACTCGAAGAAACAAAACACAACCAATGTTAGATAAATGACGTTCTTTCTCTGTGAAGAGAATACTAAAATGAATAATATCAAGACCAACAATAGATGAATAAGCCAATGACACAGGCAGTTCCCAGAAGAGGATTTACAAAGAGATAACATTTTTGCTTATCAAATTTAACAAATAATTTGGCAAGGGTTCTGTGAAACCAGTCACCAATATGCTGGTAAGCGTACAAATTAGCACACAACTTTTGGGATCTGATCATTTCTATTACAAGCCATGAAAATCATATGACTTTAATCCAGTGATTCTGAGAATTCACCTTAAGTAAATTATATGAAAGAAGAAAAATTGTGTACAAAAATATGTCCACCTTAGCATTTTTTTCTTCTTCTTCTTCGCCTCAATGTATTACCACATTATTTTTTTCTAATAGTAAAAAATACATACACATTTAAATGCCAACAAGAGGTTAATTTCACTGTGGTAAATTTACTCAATGGAAAAATTTTCTGTCTGACTGTTATGTTTATGCTGATTATGTTCAGTAAAAACCCCACAAACTGTAGAATTAGACACATTCAGAATGATTTCAACTGTGATTAAAATTACAAAAACCCACGCATAGAGGGGCAAACAAAAAACCTAAAAAAAGATTTCTACATCCCATCCAGTGGTTGCATTCTAGCAGTTGGATGGTGGGTGATTTTTAAATCTTTTGCCTTTATCTCTCTCGTCTTTTTGGTGTGTTTTTCTAATTAATTAATGATAATATGAAAACCTGAGATTATATATATATATTTTTATATATTATATATATATATATATAAAAATAAAATGCTTGGTGGGGAAAAAGGAGACCAGTAAGGATAGCTTTCAATTTTTTCCTTCTATATCAGAGAAACAACTTGCGGTCTGGGTTTGTGTTTGAGGCATGGCAGGGTGCAAGGTTTACACAAAATTAAAAGATACGCATTGAATTCACCAAAGCTCAGCTGATAAGGCATGACCTTTCAGGTTCAGAGATGAGCATTTCAAGATGGGGCTGGGAACGAAGCATGAAGTGAGACAGAGATGTGGAAGTGTCAAGTGAGATAGCAAGTCCCACCCAAGTGATGGGAGAACAGCAACAAGAACCTGATTCATGATTTAAAAAAAAAAAAAAATTGAAAAACAAGTTTCCTCTGTTCACAGGTCAGCCATCACATCATAAAAATGTGTATTACATAAGGACTAAAAGACGACATAAAAGAGACAAAAAGCCAGCTTCACAGTGAAGAGTAGATGAAGATGAGAAAAGAGGTTTAAAATAGAATCCCCCCAAAGCTTGGCTAGCTATCAGTAGAGTCAAGAAGTTAAAAACGTAAATATTTTCCAAATTGAATATTTAGGTTAAATTACCTTGTTTCTCTTAACGGGACAAAAGGAAGAGAAGATTCACAGTAGAAACCGAAAATGAAAAAACTGTAATATCACAATATAGAACACAGAGGGGCAACCTCACAGAGGCTTATGCAAATATTATCAACAATTATTAATACTCCCTATATTAATCTATTAAAAACCAACCATCAATTAAAAAAAAACAAAATTCAATCATCTCTGGTCAAGGAAAAGCACCAAGAAAATGAAAAGACACAGACAGAGTAAAATGATAGCATAATCTTTGGTTTATCAGGCACATTTTGTGCTAGAAAGGAAGGGAATAGGACAAAGTAATTTTTTTTAGTAAAAAGAATTGAGAAAGCAACATGGAGACTCCACAAGAGTGAAAGTTACAATAAATAATGAAAACATAAAACACTCAATTTCTGTTACAATTAGCACAGCAAAAAAGTACATAATGGGACCATGCAGGAAATGCAAAAGAAATTTTAAAAAAATGGAAATACAGTGTAGCTGGAGCCCTTAGTGCCCCTTCTGTAGAATATCCATGATCAAATAGACAGAGAAATTAGAGCTCTGAACAACCCAATTAATAAGGTGGACTGGCAGATCAGGGAGAAGTACATGGTAAATCAAGGGTCTATGCTCTCTTTAGAAGAATAGAGAGGGTCTTTCACAAAATTTATCCCATTCCCGAGCATAGGCAAGTCCTCGACAGCAATGGCGATTTTACACTCATTCTTAGACCACAAAGAAAATAGCCGTTTGTTGGTCCTGAACACTTAGCTGCAGCGCCATGATATTAATATTTAATAGGCATTTCTATGCATTCTCTTACATAGCCTCTTAACGTGTGAGTTAGAGACAAAATCAGACGTACGTTGCTGAAATATTGGAAAGAAACAATATTTATACACAAAACACAAATGCAGTCACCACTTAAATGAAAGTGGGAATTCCTAAGTGTTCTTTTGAACAGGAAAGGGAGAAACGAGGCGAGCCAATGCTACACTCAGAGGTCCTGGAAGTGGAGTGGAAGTGACCATGGCCATTGCACTGCTCTGATCACCCTGGGACCCAAGGCTGTCTGTCCGCACGGGCTGAACTCGGAGTGGGTAGGGAACCACAGCATGGGAGAAGACGCGGAAAGGCCTAGAGATACTCCTAATCCCTAGAAGGAAAGACACAAGGGCATCCATCCTCCAGTGCTCGTGACGTGTTCCACCATAAGACTTCACAGGTCAGAAAAGGAATGGGTTCCAAATGCTGCAGAAAGCAAACCTATCTCACAGCCAGAGTGTCCGAGAGTAGACAAAGCAAAGCGGCCTCATCATGTGGTGGACTCTCTGTTACCAGAGGTATGCAAGCAAAGGCAAGGTGAGGTGCTTATCCAGAGTGCTGTAGAGAGAATTCATACACACAGCAGTGTCTTACTGAAGGGTGTTTTTGTTTGTTGATATTTAACCCTGAAGTAGACTCTTCTTTCAATATAAGGCTGTCTTCCAATGTTTGGTGAAAAGGAGAGAAAGTATGTCGAGTGTGGAAAGGGACTGGGGTGGAGCGCAGAGGCCTTACTTCTCCTCCTGGCTCCCTCTGCTTGGGGGGCTCCACCTCATTTCTTCCATCCTTAAGGTCCTGCTCAGCCCCGAGCCCAGAGCCCTGGCCTCACTGTGCTAGCTCGTTTGTTTGTTTGCTTGCTTGTTTGTTTGAGTTAGGGTCTTGCGTTGTCACCCAGGCTGGAGTGCAGTGGCACAATCAAGGCTCACTGCAACCTCAACTTCCCAGGCTTGAGCAGCCCTCCCACCTCAGCCCTCCAAGTGGCTGGGACTACAGCATCACCACACCCAACTAATTTTTACTTTCTTTCTTTCTTTTATTTTATTTATTTATTTATTTATTTTTGAGATGAAGTTTCCTCCTTGTTGCCCAAGCTGGAGTGCAGTGGTGCAATCTTGGCTCACCGCAGCCTCTGCCTCCTGGGTTCAAGTGATTCTCCTGCCTCAGGCTCCTGAGTAGCTGGGATTACAGGCATGTGCCAGGCCTGGCTAATTTTGTATTTTTAGTAGAGACGGGGTTTCTCTATGTTGGTCAGACTGGTCTCGAACTGCCAACCTCAGGTGATCCACCTGCCTCCCAAAGTGCTGGGATTACAGGCGTGAACCACTGCGCGTGGCCTAATATTTTATTTTTTGTAGAGACAAGGTCTCACTGTGTTGCCCAGGCTGGTCTCAAACTTCTGGGCTCAAGCAGTCCTCTCACCTCTGCCTCCCAAACTGCTGGGATCACAGGCGTGAGCCCGAGCGCCCGGCCTGTGCTGTCTCTTAACTGCTGACTCTCTACATTCTGCAGCTGGGATTCCCGCAACTGCCAGTGGTCCATGGTACCCTCATCTGCCCACACCTTCAAGGATCCAGCGTCCCACTTGCGGCAGCCTCAGGTGCCTGCACAGCTGAGGCCTCGAAACCCTCGAAACACCAGACCTACCTTTCTTCTTTCGGTGGCCTGGACTTTCCAGAGAACACAAGCAACCAGAAGATCACCCCCCTAAGGAGGTTTGCGGCTGAGAAGGTGGCCCTTCCTGCAGGTGCCAGGCTGTCATCTGCACAGAGCATTGTAGCGTGAACCACCTCAGAGATGGCAGGGCCAGAGCCTCAAAAATCAGCATTGGCACAGCCACAGGGATGGATTTGAGGAGCCCTGGAATGCTCCCCCAAAAATGCCGCAGTTAGAATACACAGCGTATCCACCACTAACACTATAGTGTGAATGAAGTCATCCACCTGTGCCTGAGCTAGGCGTCTGGGGGCCATGATGCAAGAAGGAACAGGACACAGAGGGGACAGAGCACATGACCACAATCTCCCGAATGCCTGAATGTTGCTGAAGCTTGGGCGGGGGTGTTGGAGTGGGGCTGGGAGAGTGGAGGGGCCGGCTTGGGGACATGAGAGGTGGTCAGCAGTGTGCTCAGTGCTCTACGACAGGAACTCAGGACACTCCTGGGAGGCTGCCCTAATTATGCCCATTTTACAGATAAGGACAGTGAGGCTCAGAGATGCTAAAGAGTCTACCCAAGGTCCAACAGGCCGTGAGGGACCCTCTGGAACTCATGTTCTGAGTCTCTCCTCCTCCCTCACCCTGGCCCCCATCAGCATCACCAGCAAGAGCATCTGGGATCCAGGAGCTGCCAAGCCCCCTCCTCACTTCTTTGCATGCTCATGCTCTTCTTTCCCCTTGAACTCTCTCCTCCACTGCTAAAAATCCCACCTCTTCCTTCAAATGCCCACTTTCCGGATTCACTCACGTCATCCGATATGGTTTTCCCAGTGCCGTCCTAAGTGGGCACCATGAAGAGTCCTCAGTGTATCCCAGGGGGAGCGTGTCCCTGCTGTCCTGCAGCAACCCCAGGACCAGGACCATGCCCCCTTCACCTTTATTGCTGAGCCTCACATACTGTTTGCCCTTGGGAAGGTCTTATTGCATGAAAGAGGGGAAGAAGAAATGACGGAACAAATGGCCGGGTCTGCTGCAGCTCCATAGTCACTGGTGCTCCCTTTGGAGCTGGGACAGCTGCTCAGAACCAAAGGCAAACCCTGCCTTCCACAGAGCTGTGCGTGGCACTTTGCTCTGCCCTGTCCCCTCATCCCCATCGCCTCGGGCAGCACAAAGCCCAGGTGAGGCCAGGCCAGCCAGACATGTCCTGACTTTGTGTTCTCGCTCGCAGGGAAGAATCTAGAATTTTCGGGGTTCTAAGTGCTGCTGTGTCTTCCTGCCCAGCCTTTCTAAGAGACACTTGGCTAGGGTTCGAGAACAATGCAGCTATAATATAGGATAGCAGCCAGGGCGCCCCTCCCCATCATTTACTCCCCGTGAGGAAGAAACCGTGTATTGCCTCATTCCCCAGAGAGGTAAATGGAGGCTAGAGAAATTAAGCAGCTGGTGAGTGGGTGAGCCTGGGCTCCTAGGCTCTTTCTGGCCCCCAATAAGCACTTGTTCAGGGCTGCAGGATGATCCCTGAGACAGTGTCATCTCTGGCGCTTGGTGGTTTCCCAACAAGATTCCGGGGAATGGGCAGCGGGCTTGGTGGAGGGCCGTGGCAAGTGAGCTACACACCCCAGGGAAGGCTCCCAGGCTGCCTGTGGGGAGGTTTCCCCACCCGACATGATGCTGCAACCCTGACTCAGATCAGGAGGAAGTTGAGGGTTCGTAGAAAAATGTCACGCGTAATCGGGGACAAACCAGGTCTGCCTGCCACTGCTACTGTCACGGAGGCTGCCTGGAGGCCACCGCTGCCCTGACACCTGGGACTGCTTGCTGCATCGGGGCAGGTGTGCACAAAGCCCAGGCCCACACGAGCCCCTGATCTTAGGAGAGTTACCTGCAGTCCACAAGAGCAAGGTCAGGTTAGAGGCTGCATGCCTCAGTTTCTCTAAATGGCCCAGAGGCTGTTACCTGTTGGTGGTCCGGTGTGGCGGAGAGGGCTGAGATGTCATTTCTCCTCCAGGCCTGGCTGCCGGCCTGCTCTGGGGAGAGTCACTTCCCCTCTCTGGGTCTCAACTTCCTTGTGAGTGAAATAAAGGGGTGGGACCAGATGCTCTGAGTGGCTCCTGTGACACCCTGTCTGGCCTAGGGGCTCTTGCTCAGGGGTCTACAGAGGGGCTGCATGGAACTAGAGTGTGGACATGGGGAGCAGATTCCAGGAGGAGGGTCTACACTCTCCTGCCCTCTTAGAAGATCTGCACGCCCATCCCGCAGCTGCCAAAAAACAAAACAAAAAACCAAAAAGCCAAAAATCACACTGCGTGTGTCAAGACCTGGGAAGCCTCTGGAAGAGGAAGCCTCTGGAAGAGGAAGCCTCTCACACACCGCAGATGCTTTAACAGGGGCACCAACAGGAGCAGCCACTCTCAGCACCTGACAAAGGCCGTCATGACTTCCAGCACTTCGGGGGTTTAGGATTTGAAACTGCTGCCCACAGAAAGGAAAGGAAGGTGGTGCTGTTTAGGACTTCCAGTTTAGGACTTGCGTGCCCAGCCTCGGAGGAGACCTCAGCTTCCACGTGTGTCTGCAAGAATGGTCAGTGGGGTCCCACAGGTTCCCCAGCCTTGGCTTCTCTGTCCCAGGCCTGCACAGAGATTTGGGGCAGCCTTGGGCCTGTGGCCTCCTAGGGCCCTGCAAGCAGAGATTTCCCTGGCATCTCCCACCTTCAGGGCTGGGAGGGCTGAGACTCACCCGTGGGCTTGGGTGGCTATTAGCTGAGAGCCCTCATAGATTCCAGCCCATCAGGAAAGTCTGGGCTGAAGTCTACCCCGGTAGATGCAGCTGCCGTGCCCTGGAGGTGTTGGGAGGCCCTGTTGGACGACCAAAGCACAAGCAATTTTTAAAAGCCATGCATGCTGGGACTTTCAGGTGTCTACAGGAATAGAAACTACTCCTGGGTTTTTTGGGTGATTCATCCAACACATGGGTCCCCTCTGTAAATACGAGCTTGCAAGTCACTGCAGGGGAACCACCTGGCCCTCTGGAGCCGGGTCTTCCCACTGTCTGGTAAAGAGGTTGACGGAACCATGACAGCTTTTAAGCTCTCACCTGGGCTTGTGCGATGGGTTGTGCCAAGTCCACTCCCTGCTCCAGGCCATGGAGCCCCAAGCTGGCCTGCGTGCCAAGACAGGGCACTGGGCAGTCCTGCCCCAAGCGAGGCCCCCCTATAGGGCCCCCAGCCCAATCTAAGCCAAAGGCTGGCTACTGGGCAAGGTGGGCAGCCAGGCCCGCACCCTGGGTGCAGGAGGGGGCCAGGAGCCTGTTGGGACAGCAGCAGGGAGGAGACACACAGGTGTCTGGCACCCCCCTCAATACCCAGAGCCTGCCATGTGAGGCCCCAGGAAGGCGTCCACACTGAGCGGCCTGCAGGGAGCAGTGTCTCTGCTCAGCCCCTCCTCAAAGGGATCCTTGTCTACTTCCCATTCTGGCTACCTTTTGGCTACCTTCTTTTTTTTTTTTTTTTTTTTTTTGTGATGGAGTTTTGCTCTGTTGCCCAGGCTGGAGTGCAGTGGCGCGATCTCAGCTCACTGCAACCTCCACCTCCCGGGTTTAAGCAATGTTCCTGCCTCAGCCTCCTGAGTAGCTGTGATTACAGGCTTGCGCCACCATGCCCGACTAATTCTTTTTTGTATTTTTAGTAGAGACGGAGTTCCACCATGTTGGTCAGGCTGGTCTCAAACTCCTGACCTCATGATCCACCCACCTCGGCCTCCCAAAGTGTTAGGATTACAGGCGTGAGCCACTGCTCCCGGCCCTGGCTACCTTCTTTTAATAAATGAGTATTTCTATTTTATTGCTGTTGCTTGTTATTTACATTTTTGAAAACATGCACATGATTCAAATACATATGTAAAAACATATAGGAAAATATCTGTCCCACTCCTAAATCCAGCTGTCACCTCTCCCCCCACCAGGGCACCACTGTTAAGTTTCTTCCAGAGTTTCTGTGCCCCATGTACATATGAGTTCTTATTTTCTCCCGCTTTTGGCACAAAAGCTAGAGTACTACATGAGCTGCTCTGCAGTACCTCCCTCTCCTGTGGGTATCCCTTGGATACCTTGGGGGATGTCCAAGGTGTATGGGGGATTCCTTGCCAAGGTACGTGTGTCCAGACAGACTCAAAAAGTTTGAGCTCCTAAGAGCCAGGCTAGGCAGGGACTAGCCCAAGGCCCCACCCTACGGCTCAGGTCTGTCCATCTGGATTTTCCCCTCCCCTTGTCACAGCCCTGAGGAGTCATAAATAGGATGAACTTTCTCAGAAAATTTCCCTTAAGCCTCCTGAAACTTCTCACCCTAGTCCTGCCCACCCTCTCACCATCCAGAATGACTTGGAGGTTTTGGGAGCCTGGACGGGTCCCTGCCTGTCTTCCAGACTGGGAACCCCGAGTTGGGGAGTTTGGGGGCACACACCTTCGACTTCACCAGTGGGGCAGCTTCGGAGCTTCAGGAACCAGCTTCTTCTAGGGCAAGGAACAAGTGAATCTGACTGTGTTTACCAAAGAGCGGGTCCAGGATAGCCGGGCGCTCACCACATCCTCCCCTGACGCTGGTGAAATTCGCTCCTTCAGCAGCCAGAGGCCCGGCCCTGCCCTTGTGGGACATTCCTTCCCTCCAGGGAGGAAACCTGCCCGCCAGGGGCTTTGCAGGGGGACCAGTTGGCCCAGGGCTGTGCAAGAAGTGCCCCTGAGCCTGCCCCAGAGAGCCGGTCAGGGAGCAGGGGCAGGAACAAGAGCTGAACCCTCAGAGACACGGGGAAGGAGGAGGACGCTGGAGGAGGGCAGCTCAGGTGCAGGCACGGGCAGGAGGGACATGGTGTTGGTGAGGGCCCGGGCACCCTCTGCACCCTGGGTAAGAGGGGAATGGCAGGAGCCGAGGCTGGAAGCTGGCCAGGCAGGAACCAGGGGCATGGGCCACCCCAGGGTCCCAGGGAACACACGCTTGGCACAGGAGCAGTATGTGACAGACCCACTGGGGTGGCAGGGGTTGGGTTGGGATGAGGGCACCAGCAGCAATAAGAAGGAATGAGGGCAGGAGTAGGGGCATCAGGTTGTCTGAAAGAAGGGTCCAGGGCATCTGAGGCAGCCAGACTCTGAAGATAGCCTCCGAAAGTCTCCAGCCATCACTCCCCACAAAGCAACTCTGTCAACTTGGGCTGGTTGCCTAACCTCTCTGAGCCCATTTCCCCAGCCGCAAATTGGAGTTACACATCCATTCAATCAAAAAATGTTTGTGGATCATCTCCTGGGGACCAGGCAGTGGTGCTGAAGAAGACAACAGTACCTGTCTCAGAAAACGTTGTTTTAGGAGTCGGCACGGTAACAGGGGTAAGCGCACCCAGGAAGTGCCTGGTACTCAAGCGGTGACTGAGGCCCGCATTCCTCATTGATTTATGCCTGCCTTTGTCTCCCCTACTGGATCTATTTGAAGGAGAAAAAAAAAAAAAAAAAAGGAGTAACATTGATAATGGGACCCTCATGACCCAAGGAAAAATCAGAGGAAGCCCCAACAGAGAGAGGAAGGCAGGGGAACTTAGGAAGGAGAGGCCAAGAGAGGAAGATGAGCAGCACCTGTCCCCCGCCTCTGCTCCAATCCTCCAGGTGTGGCCTGGAGACAGACACAAAGGGTTGAGCTCCAAGAGCTGGGCTAAGTCCCCAGGCCCCACCCTATGGCTCCCATCTGGTCTCTCCCCCCTCATTCTGTCGGGAACTCTTCTGTTCCCAAGCCCCACTTATTTTATTTTATTTTTTGTAAAAATAGAGATGGGGTTTCGCCATATTGCCCAGGCTGGTCTCGGACTCCTGGACTCAAGCAACCCCTGACCCCGGCCTCCCAAAGTGCTGGGATTACAGGTGTGAACCACCACATCCGGCCACCAAGCCCCACTTATACATTGAGCCCGGATGACTCCCCTGCACAGTCAGCTGGGTGCCACACCACACAAAGCCCGTTTCTGGAGCCTTTGCCAAGTCCCTGAGGACTGACACCCTGCCCCCTAGGTGCCCACAAAGACAGGAAGGTGCGTGTTCCCAAACCCCCCAACTTGGGGCCCTGATAATCCCCTTTAGCAATTGAAGATATCTGGCCTCTTTGAAAGTGGTGGCTGAGGTAAATGACTGCCAGGGGAATTCAGGAACCTACTGAACACAGGGGGCAGCCCATGGTGTGCAGCTGCTGGGCAGCCTGGCAGGCCCTCCAGGAAGCCCCCATCTCCAAGGGAGCTCTCAGCCACCTGGGGACTGGCCTGTGGCAGTGGGTAGCTGTCCCTCCTCAGGTTGGTCCAGAGGCCAAGGAAACTAGAACAACCTCCTTTTGTGTCCACCCTTAGTCCCCTCAGGCTTTCAGAATGGCCATAGAGGTGGTGGCTGGACTCAGGGGACTCAGGGCCTCTCTCCTTACAGGGCTTACCCCTTATCCAGGAGCAGCGGTCCCTGCATGGGCAGCATTCCCCACGCCCGGAAGCCAGCACCTCCAGGAGGCAGGGCTGGGGCTCCCTTGGCAGGGCAAAGGCTGCCTGGGTGGGGGCAGTGGAAGCAGCAGGGTGAAGCTCTGCTGTGGGGGTGGAGAATGCAGGATGCAGGGGCTGTGTCTGGTAGGAGAGGCATTACCAGGTCTTCCCCAAGATCTCAGTCTCCAAAGTTCTTGACTTCAGTTTCTGAGGTCACATCTGCTGTCACCCCAAAGCTTCCAGTGGCCACCGCAGAGGTGCTGGGTCAGGCTATGGTCACTTCCTGCCTCCCTCTCCTTGCCTCTATTGTCACCTGGGGTCAGGATGCTTTCTTTGCCTACCTCTTCAACCCTCCTTTCCAGTGCTAACAGACTTGACTGCCCCCAGGGGCACAGGCCTCAGCATATGGGATACCCATTTGGAGAGACCCCTCCCTGCACTGGCTGTTTCTCCACCTGCCCCTAAAACACAAAAGGCTGACTGAGTGTGGTGACTTCTAACCCAGCCCTGGCTCAGGAATCACAAAACCTAGGTCTGCATCAGGGCCAGCACCTCGCTGCACCTCTCACCAAAAGCCGTGGAACGAGTACCAAGTACTGATTCCGGGTTTCTGGTTCCTGGCCTCTCTCCGACCCCAGCACAGCTGCTCTTTCTTCCCCACAAGGATGGGGGTTAGTTCCAGGGACAAAATGTGAGACGACCACCTCTGTGAACAGCACGCATATCCACTGAAAGCCCCAACCCAGAGCTCTTGGTCCCAGGGGAAGGAGGACACAGGTCAGAAAAGCCAGGGACAGCCAGCCTGGCCCAGCCCAGGTGCTCAGCGAAACGCTTAGAGCCCGGCCGCCTCGCCCTCGAGGGCCCACTCCATGCTGGGGCCTGGGGTAACCTCTGGGCAGGAGTCAGTCTCCCCTCGGGAAGGTTAGCATCCGGGCGCCTGGAGGTGGCCCTGTCTGCTATACGGGGTGGGGTGAGGATCACCATCTGTTCTGGTTTGCCCAGGATGAACAGGACTCCTGGGGGGCTCCGGACCTTCAGTGTTAAACCCGGATAGTCCCTAAGAGTGAAGAGCCGGTCACTGCAGGTCGGCAAGGGAGCTTTGGGAATTGAGCCCTCTCTTCAGTCAGGGGCTCCCGCCCTGGCTCCACCCACTGAGGAAGGGCATTGTCCTTTTGGGTTGGGCTTCCCTCACCCCACCCAGGACCCCTGCATTCTGCTGACTGTGCCTAGGGTGCCCAGAGCCTCTCTGGCTGCCAGGAGACACAAGAATTAACCCCTTCCTACCACCCGGACAAGTGACACACAAGCCCCTTCATGCCAGAGACACACGGGTCTCAGAGGAAACACCTGGGGTGAGGGGCACTTTTCCTCTCCCTCAGAGATGGCTGGCAGGACCCCCGGCCTCAGCACTATCGTGACCACATTTCCAAGAAGAGGCTCCTGGCGCTGCGGTCAGACAGAGGGGCTGTGTGTTAGTTCAGGCTGCCTGGAACACATCAGAAAAGGGGCCCCAGTTTACACAGAGGCAGGCGCGTCTCAGGAACTAGAGTGTGTGGTCCCAGCCCGGCAGCCACTCCCAGCCCCAGTGCAGACCCCTGGATGAGAGGTCAAGGGAGTGAAGGCTGACGGGCTCCATGGACCTGTTTATTATTTTCTCCATCAGGAAGTCTTTCCTTCTGAAGCTCCTAGGGGGCCTTGAGTGAGTGACGTGCTTTGGCTGTAAAAGGGGTTTTGCCCAACTGCTTGAGTCCCAGGGTTTCGCACAATTGTGCTGTGTGTTGTGGTTTTCCCTCAGGCCTTCACAGGCTCACAGCCGGAACTGTGCACACCCATCCAGATATCAACACACACACACCCCCAGAGACTCGCATAGGCATGCTCTAGATGGATCATGGGGCAATTCGAAAGGAGATGCAGCCCTGGGCTCTGGGATTGGGCTGGGAGGACAGGGTTTCCATTTTGGACCGGAGGGTATGGAATACGAACACAGGGGAATGGAGATACAGGTTCAGTACCCTTTGTCAAAAACGCTTGGAAAAAGAAGTGTTTTGGATTTTGGATTTTTTGAGAGTTGAGATTTGCATTATACTTACTGGCTGAGCATCCTAAAGCCAAAATCTGAAGTGCTCCAGTGAGCATTTTCCTTGAGTGCATGTTGGTGCACAAAAAGTTTTAGATTTGGAGCATTTTCGATTTTGGATTTTTGGACTTTGGATGCCCACCTTGTATATACTGGGGAGTCATCAGTATCAGGATGATGGAGGAAGCTTGTGAAATAACATGCAGTGTGAGAAAATAAAGAGTGAACTCTGGGGAAGAGAATATTAAAGAGGTTGGCAGAGAGACTGGAACCCACAAAGGTGGAAAAGAGTTAGTCAGAGGTTGGAGAATTGCAAAAGCCAAAGGAAGATTCCAGACAAAGGCTGGCCAGCATGTGAAGGAGCCTTGAAGGTAAGCCAGTGGCCAGTACTGAATCTTGGCAGAGGAAACCAAGAACAATGATATGGTTTGGCTGTGTCCTCACCCAAATCTCATCTTGAATTGTAGTTCTCATAATCCCCACATGTCATGGGAGGGACCTGGTGGGAGGTAATTGAATCATGGGGGCTGTTACCCTCATCCTGTTCTCATGATAGTGAGTTCTCACGAGATCTGATGGTTTGATGGTTTTTTAAGGGGCTTTCCCCACTTTGCTCAGCACTTTTCTTATGATGCCATGTGAAGAAGGACATGTTTGCTTCCCCTTCCACCTGATTATAAGTTTCCTAAGGCCTCCCCAGCCATGCTGAACTGTGAGTCAATTAAGCCTGTTTTCTTTATAAATTACCCAATCTTGGGTATGTGTTTATTAGCAGCATGGGAATGGACTGATACAAACATCCTGTTGGACAGCAGCAATGTCCATAGAGGTTCCTCCTGCAGGAGTGGCTCAAAGGGGACCAAGGAGAGTGTCCAATATGTAGATTTAGGCTCATGAAAGGTAGTTGTCTATAAAAACCCTTGGGGCCGGGATGATCCCCAGAGATAAGTCTGGTGATAGTCGTCTTAATACAAAAATGAATTATTAGAATTTCTCTTGAGTTATTACTCAAGTTGTCAAAAGCTGACTAAGTTGTTTGGTTGGAGGCTAAGGGGAAAGTAGTTTATATTTATGGTTCTTCTTTTTATGCTTGTATACAAAGGAATAGAAGTCAGGACTCTTGATCTAACCTGAGTCAGATTTCCTACGTCAAATACCGTTTCTCTAGTCTTCCTCTTACCTCCCTAGTCTCCTAAGTTTATTAATACACTTTAAAACATAATAGGTTTCCTTGAATAAAATGATTCTGATTTTCAGCTGGGCTGTACGACTGGAAACAATAAGTAAAAAATGTATTCTAGGCCAGGCACAGTGGCTCACACCTGTAATCCCAGCATTTTGGGAGGCTGAGGTGGGAGGATTGCTTGAGGCCAGGAGTTTGAGACCAGCCTGGGCAACAACATAGTAAGACCCCATCTCTACAAAATTTTTTTTAATTAGCCGGGTGTGGTGGTGCACACTTCTGGTCCTAGCTACTTGGGAGGCTGAGATGGAAGGATCACTTGAATCCAGGAGTTAGAGGCTATGGTGAGTCGTGATTGTGCCAGTGCACTCCAGTCTGCACAAGAGAGTGAGGCATTGTCACTGTCAGAGATGATAAATTCCTTTACAAAAAGCTTCAGGTCCCTATTCTTTGTTTCTTAAGACCAACTTCCTTGTACTTCCTTGTCTCCTAGCTACCTGTTCTATAAATAACCCTCCTGCCTTTGCCGCACCCAGACCACTCCAGACATGCCTTCCCTCCCAGTAACGGGCAGCCTCTACCTTCCTGCCTAATTGACCCTATTCAATTTTAAACCTTAGCCAATTGGGTTAGCTTAGATTGTGTGGTCCAATCCCAGCTAATGGGTGTGCTCTTGTGATCGTGATTGGCTCAAGTTACACGCTTCTGCAGAAGTAAATTGCCTTGCTGAGAGAGCTTTTTGCTGGAGTGCTGATTCTTCTTTGTGGCACTGAGCATTTATTTCCAACAGTCACCAAAAAAACGTTTTATATGATAAATTGTGATTATTTGTTTTGTAGATTTGGGGTAAAAATGTAAACCATTGAAAAAAGTCTTGCCCTGGCTCATTCAAAAAGACAAGCAGTAGAGACCTCATCTAGGAGAATGTTCATGCTAATTTCTGTCAACTGCAAAACACAGATGCTGCCACAACCACCAAACAGAATAGAGAAAATCTGCTCAGTAGAACAAGATATTTAACGATTTTAAAATTTGGGGCACAGTGGCTCACGCCTATAATCCCTGCAATTTGGGAGGCAGAGGAAGGAGGATTACTTGAGCTCAGGAGTTTGAGACCAGCCTAGACAATATATTGGGACCGTCATCTCTACCAAAAAAAAAAAAAAAAAAAAATGAGCTGGACATGGTGGTGTGCACTTGTGGTCCCAGCTACTTGGGTGGATCACTTAAGCACAGGAGATTGAGGGTGCAGTGAGGCATGATCACACCACTGTACTCCAGCCTGGGAGACAGAGCAAGACTCTGTCTCAAAAAAAAAATGGTTAGACTCATTCTCATACTAATAATTGGGGGTTTGTGTGAAACATCACATAAAAAGAAGCCAGCCAGGCAAGGGCCCCCTTAAATGCCATTTGAGGAAGTGAGGCCATCAGGGTGGGCTTTATATGGAATCAATTTTTTTTGAAAGACCATGTAATACCTTTTACTCCTTCTAAACTTTGTAAGAAATACAATCAAAGTTCTCTTTCTGTAACCAGATGACAAAAAACAAACAAACAAACAAAAAAGGTTGAGCCAGCCCTACAGAACCTGGTCTCTTACCGTGTTTTTCTGTGAGACAGTTTTAACAAATATTTTATATTGCTTAGAAAAATATTGGTATTTCCTGATAGCTTTTCACTCGAAGGAAAGACTGGAGCAGTTTGACTGGGGCTGGGGATGCTGGGATCAGAGAGTAAATAAAGATCCCAGGTGCTCATTTGGCTTAACTCCACCAAAAAATAAGAGAAAAGAGAGAGAGGAGAGAGAGAGTGCTCTCTGTAGCAGAACTGTACCCATTGTAGAGAGGTGGAAACTGAGGCCCCAGCAGAGGCCTTCCTGGGCAGTGCTTGGGCTAGAGCCAGGTCAAGGCCCATTTATACCCGGAGCCAGCTCGTGTTAGCAGGACAGCATCCTGGCTGGCTGGCTCCCCGCCCAGAGACTGCTCGAGAGCTTGGTTGGCTATTGCCTTCCAGAGCAGCCCCTCCTTCCTGTGCACCTCCTCCCCTCTCCCACTAGCCCCTCCATGGAGGGCCAAGAAGCCCAGCCAGCCCTGGGCGTGGGTGCTAAGAGATGTCTGGGCTCAGGAATTTCCTGGCAGGAGCAGCAGTACCCATGTTTGCCTCCGGGCATCCCCAGCCCTGGGGGGGGAGCCAAGTAAGAGAGGCAACAATGCCAGAGTAGGTCACAGAGCAAGAGCCTGGAGAGCTAAGAGCTATCCCCATTCAGGGTTCTGAGGGAGTTTGGGTGTTGTCCCCTCTAAATCTCATGTTGAACTGTCATCCCCAGTGCTGGAGGCGGGGCGTGGTGGAGGGGGTTAGATTATGGGGGTGGATTTCTCATGAATGATCTTGCGCCCTCCCCTTGGTGCTGTCCTCTCAGTAGCGAGTTCCTTCTTGCGAGATCTGGCTGTTTGAAAGTGTGCGGCACTTCCCCGCCCCTCCTCTTGCTCCCACTCTGGTCAGGTGAGATGCCGACTCCCTCTTCGCCTTCTGCCAAAATTGCAAGCAAGGTCTCATTCGAAACAGGGCAGGTGCCGGCACCACACTTCATGTAAAGGCTACAGAACTGGGAACCAATTAAACCTCTTTTCTTTATAAAGTATCCAGCCTCAAGTATTTCTTTATAGCATCATAAGAATGGCCTAACACGGGGTCTGTCTTAGGAAGGAGCCCTCGGGCTGTCCCTCTTCTCCCTGGCCCTAGCCCAGGAGGAGGACCAGCGAGATCAGTCAGGTGAGAAGCCTCTCCATGAAGATGCCTTCTGCCATTCATTACACACACAACAGCATCTTGGTCCCAGACGCGGGGTCCCAGAGAGGACCTCGAGGAGACTTCCCAGGTCAGCAGTGGAAATTACCCACCACTGGACATTGGACGGGGCAAAGCTGTGGTGTGGAAAGGGGCAAATCCACCTCCCGCCCACGTGTACCCACATGATTGTCCCCGGGACTTCCATGAGCTTGATGAGCCAGAAGCTATGGTTCTGCACACGTGAGTCTGTGACCTGACAGCTGTGCCTGCTTCACCAGTGTAGAGACTCGGATGCCCAGGCAAACTCCGGAAGTGTGGAAGGGAAGGGGAGAAAGCCTGCGGAGGGAGTTGGAGGAGCCGTGGATTCCAGTAACCTTCGCGGATTAGTTCAGAGGGAAATGTCCACAGCAGAGATGACTATGACACCCGGCACAAGATTTAATTCTCAGAGTGAAAACGAGAATGCCGTGTCTGTGGGAGCCCCGGGAGAATGACTCAACAGTGGCGTCCTACAGCATGATTTGCTTTAACTGCAGGTGAAGACAATCATTCAGGAGTGGAAAGAATATAACTGAATGCTTTGTCACAAATTTACTTTGATCTCATGTACCCCATAAATACAGACACTCACTATGTACCGTGAAAATTAAAAATAAAGATAACAAATTCACATTCCGCTTGTTCATCCTGATTCTTACTGCATCAAAGACAACAAGGAAGGCCCCATTGCCTGCCTTCTTGCTCATAGTTCAGCCGTCCAAGAATCATTCTTGATGCCCTGCAAGTGCCAGGCGCTGAGCTAGGCCCTGCAGATGCGACAATGGACATAGATGCTGTCCCAGCCACCGGCACTCGCTGCCCAGGGAAGAACCAGGTAAGGTTCCAGCGCATTGCCCTCCATGAAGCAGGAGCAGGAGTCTCACCAGGGCGCTGGGAGCTGCCTGCCTTCCTCCCACCAGCCTCTAAGGGAAGGATTTGTGTCTGCTGGCCCTCCTTGGTAGTAACAAATTCTGGTCGTGGACAAAGCAGATAGAAGACTACAGAAGACAGACAGGCTAAGGCAATCTGTGCAAAAAGATGGCGGCAGGGGAGAGGAAAGTCAAATTCACAGAATGAAGCGCGGACGTGGGTGGCGAGTGTGTGGCTGGGATTTGAGGTGGAAAGAAGCTGAGAGAGGACTGAGTTCCGGGAGGCAGCTGCCTCCTGCGTGGAGGACTTTCCAAGGGCAAGTGCTGGACATTGAGAATCGCTCCCAGACAATGATCCAGTTTCTCCAACAAATCAATGACATGAAAAGGAAAGGAGAAGAAAAGGGGTGACTCTGAAAGAATGCAATCCACGCCCTCATTTGAGCCCTCATTTGAACAAACCAGTCATAAAAAGACAGTTTTGACACAGTGGAGGAATCTGAATATGGATTTTGTGGTAGACAATATTACAGATTTACTTTTTATTTATTTATTTTTTTGGAGATGGAATCTTGCTCTGTTGCCCAGGCTGGAGTGCAGTGGTGCGATCTCGGCTCACTGCAAGCTCTACCTCCCAGGTTCACGCCATTCTCCTGTCTCAGCCTCCCGAGTAGCTGGGACTACAGGCGCCCGCCACCACACCTGGTTAATTTTTTGTATTTTTAGTAGAGACGGGTTTCACCCTGTTAGCCAGGATGGTCTCAATCTCCTAACCTCTTGATCCGCCCACCTTGGCCTCCCAAAGTGCTGGGATTACAGGGGTGAGCCACCGCGCCCAGTCTACAGGTTGACTTTTAATTGTGTTAGCTAAGATGATGGCATGGTAGTTGCATTAAAAAGTGTCTTTTGTATTCACAATAACCAAGATAGGGAATCAGCCTAAGTGTCCATCAGTGGATTAATGGATTAAAAACATATACACAAAGAAATATTATTTAGCCATTTAAAAAGAGAATCTTGTCATTCGTGACAACATAAATGAACCCAGAGGACATTCTGCTCAGTGAAATAAGCCAGACTAAGAAAGACACATACTACATGACCTCACTTATATGTGGAATTTAAAGAAGTCAAACTCCCAGAAGCAGGGAATAGGATGGGGGCTGCCAGGGGCTGGAGGGCTGGGGAGGATGTGGAACCGGGAGATATTGGTCAAAGGTGTTTCAGTTAACAGGAATACGTTCTGGAGATCTATTGTATATAGTAGCATGGTGACTGTAGTTAATAATTCTGTATTGTAAACTTGGAAATTGCTACAAGAGTAGATTTGAAATGTTCTTACCACGCACGCAAAAGGATAATTATGTGATTGATGGATGTGTTCATTAGCTTGATTTAATCATTTCCCAGTGTATACATATATCAAAACATCACCCTCTGCATCATTCACATATCCAATTTCTGTCATTTGTACCTTAACAAAACTGGGGACCAGAGAGTGTGGAGAAAAAAGTGTCCTCATCAGAAGAGATGCACCCTGTAGTATTAAGCTAAGATGCCATGAGGTCAGTGTAAGTGGTGGAGGGTAGAGATCAATGAATTAGAGATCAGTGAAATGAGACTGGCAGAAGCTGATGGTTGTGGAAGCTGAGCGGGATGTCCCAGTAGCATGGGACAAGTTCCCATTGCAGCCCACACCTGAACCAGGCCATAGTTGGGGCCAAGCTTCCTCTCTGGCAGAGATGGAAGAAAGCAGGCCTAGCCCATCAGACGTTTTAGGGACCTCCAGGGCCTATCGGGGGCAGGGGCCAGGGCAAGGCAGCTGTGGCTGGGGGTGCTCAAGTGGCCCTTTAGGAGTCTACTGGGGTTCTTTGAGACACACCCCAAACTAGAGAGCAGAACATCTTAATCACATCATATTTTAGTGAACCCCGAAAAGTAAATAAGAATTGAGATAGGTTCATGATGAACTAACCCTATTGCTCATTTCCTATGTTTGACTTTAGCATATTCAACTTTCTGACAGCCCCGTTACACTGGCCACACCATAGACCCACGCTTTCCATCCCTTCCTCATGCCCAAGCCAGTAAGAGCCATTAGCTGGCAAATCGCTGCTTTCCACTATGAATGGGGGAAGCTGCCTGGCTGCCAACAACCCAGTTTACGTAGCAGTCTCCCCTTGGTCAGCACCACCGGAGTTTTGTTGGTTATGGGGTGATCTTACTGAGGTTAGTTAGGTGTGCTGCAGCAGTGAAGCTGGAGCCTGCCTTCTGCACCTTGGACTTGCACCAACCAACTGGGCTCCAATGCAAAGGGCAAGAGCACGATGAAAGAGCACATTTGCAATTCTAGAAGACTGCATCTAAGTTGCAAGGTGTAATTGGGACCCTGGTTACATTTTTAGCTCAAGGGAATAAAGCTCATCCCATCCTCCCTACCCCAGGAGGAAGTGTCTGTTGGTCAACTATGTGACCTCTTTTTTTTTTTTTTTTTTTTGAGACAGGGTTTCACTCTGTCTCTCAGGCTAGAGTGCAGTAGCCCAATCATAGCTTACGGCCTCTACCTCCCAGGCTCAAGCAATCCTCCTGCCTCAACCTCCCAAGTAGCTGGGACCACAGGGGCACACCACCATGCCAGGCTAATTTTTAACTTTTGTAGAGACTAGGTCTTACTATATTGCCCAGGATGGTCTTGAACTCCTGCGCTCAAGCAATCTTCCCACCTCAGCCTCCCAAAGTGCTGGGATTACAAGTGTTGACCACCACACCCAGATTTTTAGTGCTATTTTTTTTAAGTACCTTGTGTTCAACTTCAGCTGGTCCCTCACTCCAACTCCTAACATAGCCTGCACCCAGCTACAGCGAAGCTTCCTAAAATACAAATCTGGCCCTGTCCTACCTAAGCAGAAACTGCATCCCGCCTCAGCAGGCCCCGGAGGCTTTGGTGTCTGTCAAGCTCCCCATCAGCGGATGAAGCCTGCAATGCCACCCGGCTCCTCTGTAACATGAGTGTGGCCCCTGACTTCAGTTCTCTCCAAGAAGTCTTGGGTGCTACAGTTGCCACCACCGCCCACCCGTGCGCCACCCCCAGCTTCCTCCCTTGGTGAGGCAAAGCACAGCCCCTATGCTTGGTCTGTGTCTCCCGCAGGCCTCTCACAACAGTTGCTTAGCAGAGCTTTCTCAGTCAGCACTGAAAGGGAACTTAGAACCAAGTGAGCTATCAGCCCCTCCAGGCCTGACTTCCCCACTCAGAGCCTCCCCCACTCCTTCCTCCCTCCCCGCCTCCCAACCTCTGGGTCTGGGTGGCTGCTCTCCACACACCTCCCGACCACGTTGACCTGGGGAAGCAAGACAGATTCGAGAGTCTTGATTTTTGTTTTCACTAATTGCAAAAAAAAAAAAAAAATACTAAATAAATCAAAATAAACCAAAAAGAGAAGGAAAAATTCTCCCATAGTCCCTACCCTATATATGGAACCTACTCTCTCTCATTGCCTTTGAGGCTTTGTTTACAGGCAGAACCAGCATAAGACTGGCAGGCATGGTGAAGAGTCAGTTACATAATTCGGATTTTTTAACTTAGAGCTGTAGATATTCCTTCCATGCCAGTGCAGAGTCTTCATCATTATCCTTTTAAGCCACATAATATTCTATTGAATGTACATGCCAGCATTTATTTAATCATTCCTCAATTATAGGTCATTTAGGTAGTTTTTCCTTCTTTTGGGAATTATTGTTTTAAAATATATTCCCTGAGGGTTGGGCGAGATGGCTCACGCCTGTAATCCCAGCACTTTGGGAAGCAGAGACAGGAGGGTTGCTTGAGCTCAGGAGCTCGAGACCAGCCCGGGAAACATAGGGAGACCCTATCTTTACAAAAAATAGTCCAGTTTGGTGGCATGTGCCTGTAGTCCTAGCTCCTCGGGAGGCTGAGGTGGGAGGATCATCTGAGTCAGGGAGGTCAAGGCTGCAGTGAGTTGGGACGGTGCCACTGCACTTCAGCCTGAGTGACAGACTGAGACCCTGTCTCAAAAAATAAAATTAATAAATATAAAATATAGTCCCCGAAGGGGAATCACTACATCAACAGGCCTAATGCTTTTATGGCTCTTGTCTTTGTTTGTTTGTTTTGTTTGTTTTCTTTGAGACGCAGTTTCACTCTTCCACCCAGGCTGGAGTGCAATGGCACAATCTTGGCTCACTGCAACCTCTGCCACCCGGGATCAAGCGATTTTCCTGCCTCAGCCTCTCAAGTAGCTGGGATTACAGGCACCCACCACCACGCATGGATAATTTTTGCATTTTTAGTAGATACGGGGTTTTCACCATGTTGACCAGGCTGGTCTCAAATTCCTGACCTTGTGATCCACCCGCCTTGGCCTCCCAATGTGCTGGGATTACAGGCGTGAGCCTGCTTTTATGGCTCTTGATAGCTATTGTAAGATTGCCTTTCTGGGAAGAATGGGGTGGATTCCATCAATTCCCTGGCCTAGATCAGCGCTTCTCAAAGTGTGGCTCAGGCACTCTGGGGGGAAGGGTGGTCTTGGTACGCTTTCTGGGGATCCACAAGGTCAAAACTATTTTCATAATAATAATAAAATGTTGTTAGTACTTCCTTTTCCATTCTCTCCCTTTAGTGAGTGTACAGTGGAGTTTTCCGGAGGCTCTATGCTGTGTGATGCCGCAGTAGATTGAATAGAGATAGGAGAGGCCAACCATCTTTCATGAAGCCCAGCATCACAGAGATTTGTGGAAATGTAGAAATAATGCTTCTCTTCTCACTAAATTTATTTTGCTTTGAAAAATATAACTTTTAATTAAAAATGTTATTTATGTAAATAATATAGTTTCTTTTTTTTTTTTTTTTTTTGAGACAGAGTCTTGCTCTGTCACCCAGGCTGGAGTGCAGTGGCGCGATCTCAGCTCGCTGCAACCTCCGCGTCCCAAGTTCACACCATTCTCCTGCCTCAGCCTCCTGAGTAGCTGGGACTACAGGCACCCACCACCACGCCCAGCTAATTTTTTTTGTATTTTTAGTAGAGACAGGGTTTCACCATGTTGGCCAGGCTGGTCTCGAATGCCTAACATCATAATCCACCCGCCTCAGCCTCCCCAGGTGCTGGGATTACCGGCGTGAGCCACCATGCCCAGCCAGTTTCTTTGTTTTAATTTCTAACATAGGAAACCCTGATAGATATCTACATAGACAAGAGCTTTTTGAGATCCTTAACACTTTTTAAGAGTGTAAAGGGGTCCTGAAGCCACATGGTTTGGGAACCACTGGCCTGTACATGATGTGGCAGAATGCAGGGTGTGCTGAGCAGGCCTTGTTCAGCCCACCACCTACCTGCCTGTCTCCCAGGCATGGCACCCAGGACAAGGCACAGAGCAATTGGCTTTTTTGTCTTTTTATCTCTTCTTGCCACTTTTATTTTCTTCTCTTCTTCTCTTTCCTCTCTTTGTTTTTCTCTTGTTTTGCTCTTCTTTCCCCTACTCCAGCCTCAGACCTCATAACAAGAGCTGCACAGATAATGAAACCTTCTCTGCTTCACCTAAATCAAACATTTTTTCTCACATCTAAATAGAGATTAGTGACATTTGAAACAGGTTTTTCATTATTACTAATATCATTCACAAGAAGTGACATGTGTGGTGTTATGATAAGTACACACGTGTTGGCTTTTGCCCACAGTTCCTGGCTCGGAACCCCCATAGCCCTTGTTACAGTCTCGTGTTATGACAGTGGCTGTGTTAGGCCTCAGGAAACAGAAGCTCTCTGGCCTTCTCCTGCTCTCCTTTCATCTGCCACCGGGCAGGACTCGTGTCTCTCCCCGCCTTTCTGATTGTGGGTCTTAAGACTCTCCCCAGAGGGTTCTGTCCTACGCTCTGAGCGAAGGAACGCTGACACCATGAAGCTTCCGTAAAAACCCCAAGAGGAAAGGGTTCAGAGAGCTTCCGGAGAGCTGAGCTCAAGGAGGTTCCTGGAAGCTCCATGCCCCTTCCCCTATACCTTGCCCTGTGCATCTCTTCACCTGTATCCTTTGTAATATCCTTTAGAATCAACTGGCGAACGTAAGTATTTCCATGAGTTCTGTGAGCCACTCCAGCAAATTGATCAAACCCAAAGAGGGGGTTGTGGGAACCCCAACTTGAAGCTGGTCGGTCAGAAGTTCCGAAGTCCAGACTTGCGTCCGGGTCGGGGATAGTCTTGGGACTGAGCCCTCAACCTGTGGGCTGTAAGACTATCTCCAGGTAGACAGTGTTGGAATTGAACTGGAGGACACCCCACTGCTGTCCGCGGCTTGGTGGGACAACCGCCCACACATCTGGTCCCAGAAGTCTCCTTCTGTGTTGCTGACTGTTGTTGTGGTGTGTGAGAACAGAGGAAAAACATGGTTTGAGAGTGTTTCCCTGAAACAATATGCATATTTTAAAAATACACACACGTAATCAAAGGACTAAAAATGAAAATGAGATATTTTCATACCAACTTGGCAGAGATTTATTAGATGGCAACGCTTAGTGCTGGCAGATGTCTAGGGAGGAGGGCAGCCTCATGTGGTTTCTAGAAGGCAACTTGGCAACGCGCACCAGGGGCCTTAAAAATAGCCTACCCTTTGACCCAGAGGAGTGCAAAAGGCTGACAGCTCCACTTTGTGCTATTAACAACTTGAAGTTGCCTGGGATCTTGACAACTGAGAGTAAGCAGGGATTTTTTTTCCCTTTCATTAGGCCCAGAGAAGGTACATCTGTGGGTTTTTGTTGTTATTGTTGTTTGGGTTTTTTGGTTGTTTTTTTTGTTTGTTTGTTTTTGTTTTGTTTTTTTGTGAGACAGGGTCTTGCTCTGTTGCCCAAGCTGGAGGGCAATGGCACAATCATGGCTCCCTGCAACTTTAACCTCCTGGGCTCAGGCGATCCTCTTACCTCAGCCTCCTGAGCAGCCAGGACTACAGATACATACCACCATGCCCAGCTAATTTTTTTAAACAAATTTTTATAGAGACGGAGATCTTGCTGTGCTGCCCAGGCTGATCTCAAACTCCTGACTCAAACTATCTTCCTGCCTCGACCTCCCAAGTACTGGGATTACAGATGTGAGCCACCACACCTGGCAAGAGAAGGTACATTTGGGAAGGGAGAGGGGTTACTGGACTTCAAAGATAGAGATGACATGGTCACCGGAACTCTCATCAGGACACGTGGGCAAACTCTCCTGCAGGTAGCAGGCCAACGCCTATAGGGAGAAAGAAGCCTGAGGGCAGGTGCAGCTTGTGTGCCAGGAACCACAATCCAGGTGAGTACTTTGGAATACTCCCTCTGTACTAAAATCCTCTCCTCTTATGCCCAAGCCTTCACTAATAATATTGGATTAAGAGGTACTGCCTGGTCTTAGCAGGTGTGATCCAGAAGTCAGCTGGAGCCTGGCCATGCCTTGAACTCTACATGAGGTTGGCTCATTGTGAGCCCAGAGGGCTAAGGAAGGCCACAGCCCTCCGTAGGATGTCCCGTTGTGTGGTCTGGGGATGGCCAATGCCCTCCCAAGTTTTCCGCACATTCCCAGGGCAGGACTGCTGACACCTCCACGGCCTCTGCTTTTCCCATGGTGCTGCTTGTCAGTTACTTGTCTCCTCTTCCCGGAGTCCTATAGAGACCCCTCTGCCCTCAAGGTGTCATGGGCATTTCTGAAGCTCAGGGACTGCAGAGAGACAGGGAGATTTCACATCACAGAAGCACAAGCTTCCATCTGGCATCTGCACAGCTGAAATGGCCCACAGCTGCCCTGTCCCCGTGGAACATCCCAAGGCCGGCCCCCACAGGAGCCAGCCTCTTGCAGGCAGGCTTCTCTCACCTTCTGCCTTCCTGGCCCTTCTCTCTACCCCTCCTCTTTCCTCCCTCACAGCAGCTGAAGCCTCTGCGTGGTGGCCCAGGTGCCTGCCGATGTCCACCGCCTCTGCTCCACCATCTGTCCTAACAGTTGCCAAGATGTTTCCCAGCTATGAGGACCTTTGCTGCCAGTTGTCACAATGAAAATGGTTTCCTCTGTTTCAGCTGGGCCTTGGGGAATTAGAGTGATGCTTGGGTCCATCCTTGGGTGCAGTGGCTCAGGAAGCATGTGCATCCCAGAAAAGCGAGTTCCCTGGTGGCCAGAAGGAAGGAAGGAGAGGTGGCTGGCTAAAGTGACCAGCAACCAGGTAGGGGCGGTGGTTGTGTGGATCCTGGAGCATCGTTCGGGGTTTCTGAGGTGGGCAAAATAACCTCCCCCATCCCAATATGTCCAGGTACAAATCTCAAGAACTGGTGAGTATGTTCAATTACGTGGCAAATTAAGCTTGTCAATGGAATTAAGGTTGCCAATTATCCTGGATTATCCTGGTAGACCCAATGTAATCACAAGAGTTCTTGAAGGTAGAGAGTGGGGCAGAAGAGACAGAGGGATAGGATGTGAGAAGGACTCAATCCACTGTTACTGGACTTGAAGACGGAAGAAGGGGCGATGAGCCAAGGGCTGCAGGCAGAACCGGCTCTGGAAGCTGGAAAGGCAGAGAAACAGGTTCTCCCCTAGAGCCTCCAGGAGAACACAGTCCTGCCAGCACCCTGATTTTAGCCCAGTGAGACTTGTGTTGGGCTTCTAATCTACAGAACTGTAAGATAATAAATTTGTGTTATTTTAAGCCACTTAATATATGGCAATGTGCTACAGCAGGAAGGGGAAATAAACACATCTTCCCAGACACTATCAGGGGACAAGAACCTGGCAAAAACCTGCACATCCTGTGTCCCTCAGTTGACCATAATGAGGGCACTGAAGAGCAGAATCTCCTAGGAAGCTGGAGAGGCTGGAAGCATCCAGGATACACGTCTGTCCAGTCTGGATCTTCTTAAAAACCAGGAACGTGAGTAGGTGTGAGTCTGCACATGGCCAGGAGAAGAAGGCTGGCAGTACCCTCCACCACCCCAGTCTCCTGGAACCACCTTCCTGGTGGGGGATTCCCAAGGAGAGTCCTCAGCCTGAGAGGCTCCAAGGTCTGATGAGCAGGCCTGTGGAGCAAGCTTATGTTAGCTGAGCTCATTCTGGAAACCACAGCTTCCCACTGGCTTCTGATCAACAGGACCTTGTCTTGCTCAAGTCAAAATACCCAGGAAGCCAAATAATAACAGAGGGCTTCTGAGCAAGTTCCGAGATGCAAAGGTTTCACAGCCCTGGCTATGCAGCTCCGTAATCGTGCCCACAACAGCTGCCCCTGGCATCAAGTGGGCCGCATGCATCCTTGCACCTGGTTTTCTTGCCCACTCCCCTGACACAGTGTAGATGGCACTGCCAAAACCCCATCCAAGCCAGAGCTTTCTCTGTGTTTCCACAGTGACAGAGCCAAGCCCCTGCTCTGGGCTGGCTGTCATTCTGTGTCCTGAAGAGGACTTGGCTTAACTCTCTTCTAGTTTATTTCCTGTTGGATTTAAAGCTTGGCTTTCAAACTTCAGTCTTAGTTCCCTCCTTTCCATGCCACTGGCAGAAGCCTCCTGGCCTTAAACTTTTTATTTTTATTTTTTGTGGGTAATAGTAGATATATATATTTATGGGGTACATGAGATTTTAATATAGGCATACAATGTGTAATAATCACATCTGGGTAAATGAGGTATCCATCAACTAAAGCATTCATCCTTTGTGTTACAAATAATTCAGTTATACTCTTTTAGTTATTTTTAAATGTACAATTAAATATTATTGACTATAGTCACCCTGTTGTGCTATCAAATACTAGGTCTTGTTTATTCTTTCTGTTTTTTTGTACCCACTAACCATGGCCAATAATCATTACTTTAATAAATCCTTTCTTGAAGGTGTTAGTGTTTTTTAAGCATTCAATTTAGTTTGTGTTTGGAATTCAAAGTTAGCACAAATGACTTCCATGCCACTTGCACTCTTTCAAAAAAAATCATGACAGACATCGCTAATCAATTACTGTACTCTTTCTCCCTGAGCCTGGAGTGCCCCAGGAATCCTTAATATAGTCTTCTAAGCAGTCCTCACCTAACAATTGGAAATGGCAAGTGAAAAGAAACTAACATGTCATCCCTTGATGCAATTACACTTAGGGACAGAGTCATCTTTTTAATTCCTCCCACTATGTTTATCCCTTTACTATGTGACGGTAATTCTGTCACCAAGAGCTAACATCCCAACTCAATACACCATTTCTGTGAAATTATAATCTCCATCTACTTTGAGTGGCAAAGAAAAGAATAATTCACAATCCACTGTTGAAATTTTGTCAGATAATGCAAACAACAAATGTTGTTAGCTGTCTAATGATTTTGTGTTATTTCCTTAAGGAAATTTCTCCTCATTTTTATCCAGTAGAAAGGTCTTGACTTCCTATTTCCATGTCTCCTTGATGTGACAGCATATCTGAGGCCTTGTTACGGGCACATGTGACAGTGGATCAGATGCTCTTAGGAAAGAAAGTGGCTTTCACACAGATTCCTTGCTCAACTTATATAATTGTACATAATTCCCACAACCCAAACACAGGCTTTTCTCACCTCACATTTTCTTCAGCCTGTTAAGACAGTTGCAGTGATGGAATTTAGTCCCACATTAGCAGTATCACTACTCAAGGGCCGATTAAACATCCACTCAATGGCAACTTCTTAGAATTGTAAAGCAAAACCAAATGCAATTCAAGTGTAGAGAATGATTACACTTAACATGGTAGACCGTAAAGGAGACTCACATCGGAAAATGCAGGCAGAAAATATTATACCAATGTCTTTTTGTCTTGTTTTGTTTTGTTTTGTTTTGTTTGACAGGGTCTTGTTGCATCGCCCAGGCTGGAGTGTGCCTGCAGTGGTGTGATCACGGCTTACTGCAGCCTTGACCTCCCGGGCTCAAGCAATCCTCCCACCTCAGCCCTCTAAGTAGCTGGGGCTACAGGCGTGTGACACCACATCTGGCTAATTTTAAATTTTTTTGTAGAATCAGGGTCTCACTATGTTGCTGAGTTTGGTCTCAGGCTCCTGGCCTCAAGTGATCCTCCCTCCTCAGCCTTCCAAAATGCTGAGATTATAGGCATGAGCTGCCATACCCAACTACACTGGTGTCTTTAAACTAGAAGATTCCTAATTCTCCTTCAGAGAATCCCAATAGCTAGGACAGTGGGAGGTCCTGTTCTAACGTTCACCTGAAAGCAAGATTTTATTACCACATTTATTTTATTTACTTTATTTATTGATTTATTGAGATAGACCCTCGCTCTGTTGCAGTGCAGTGGTAAAATCTCAGCTCACTGCAACCTCCGCCTCTTGGGTTCAAACGATTTTCCTGCCTCAGCCTCCCAAGTACCTGGGACTATAGACACGCACCACCACACCCGGCTAATTTTTTGTATTTTTAGTAGAGATGGAAGTTTCACCATGTTGGCCAGGCTGGTCTTGAACTCCTGACCTCAAGTAATCCACCTGCCTCGGCCTCTCAAAGTGTTGGGATTATAGGCGTGAACTCCTGGCCATCTGTTAATTTTTTTAAATATCAGACTTGCAGAAAAGTTGAGAAGCAGTTAAACACCCATTTACCCTTCACTATATATATACAAAAATATATATATATAAATATATATATATATATATTTTTTTTTTGCTGAAGCATTTGGAGTAAGTTGCAGACATATGCTCACTTCACCCCTAAATACTTCACCTGCAGCTCCTAAAAGAAGAACATTCTCTTACATAACCCAATACCATGGTCACAATGAAGAAATTTAACGTTTAACGTGCATACAATATTATCTAATAATCTGTATTTTTAAAAAATCTTTGTCTTGCATCTAATCAGGGTTCACACATTGTATTTGACTGTTTAATACCTTTTCATCTAGAGCTGTCTCCCCACCTTTTTTTGTCTTTCATGTCATTGACATTCTTGCAGAGCCTAATGGACTATTCTGCAATCTCTATTTGCCTAATTACTGCCTCATGATGTAATTCAAATGAAAACTTTTTTCTTTTTTTTCCCGGTTCTAAGATCCCCTGTGGATGCCTGAAACTGCAGAGAGTACCAAGCCTGACTGTCGCCAATCACAAGAAGTTTCTGTTCAGGTCTTCCACCCACGAATGTAATGCCTTTTTCGTCTTAACTGAGCACTTATCACGCACTGTGGTCATAACTTTTGCAGTTTGAGGTACAACAGCAAAACCAGCACACATTCTTTTTCTTTCTTTACAATTTCACGGTTAGAAATTTTATTCTGACCATAGATTTTGGCAATCTCAGCAAATGATTTTGTTTCTTAAGTTGGGAACTTTTGCCTTTTCCCTTACAAGAGGCACTTGAGGGCTTCTCTTTGGCATATCTGAATTACCGGCTTCACTACGCTTGTGCTTTGGGGCCATTATTTAGTAAAATAAGGGTTCCTAGAACACAGGCACTGCAATTCCTTGACAGTCGATGTGATAAGCTAGACGGCTGAACGGGCTAGTGACTAACGGCTGGTGGTGTCTCCAGCATGGATGCGCGGGACAAAGGGGTGATTCACATCCTGAGCAGGATGGAGTGGGGCAGCCAGAGATTTCATTGCGCTGCTCAGAACAGCGCGTGATTTAAAACTAGTGAATTTTTGGGGACGGGGAGGGGCGCGGCTGGCCGGTCTTCCTCTCCCGCGGCGCAGGCGGTGCTGGGCGGGTGGAGGCGCGGAGTCGTCTCCATGGCCGCGGCGGCGCCGGAGCCCGGCGAGCCCGCGAAGGGGAAGCTCTTTAAGCTCCTAGGTATTTTCGGTGTTGAAAATATTCCCTGTGCCCGGGATTCAATATTGTATGGTTCATTAGGATCTGTTGTGGCTGGCTTTGGACTTTTTTTTCTTTTTTATTGTTGTTAACTAGTAGAATTAGAAGATCAGGTGATGTTGGAGTAGGAGGATTTATCTTAGTGACTTTGGGATGCTGGTTTCACTGTAGATACAATTATGCAAAGCAAAGAATCCAGGGAAGAATTGCCAGAGAAGGAATGAAAAATAAGATATTATATGAAAGTACCCACGTTGATCCTGAAAGAAAACAAACCAAGGGCAACGGCAGCAGTTGAACAACCTTGAGCAGAGAAAACCAGACTCCCTCAAGTCAGTGTGAACAAAGCTAAGCTCAACCACGAAAAACATTTTGCGTACAATAAGGTCTCAATCAAGTAAATAAAATTTGTTTAAGTTGTAATAAATAAATAAAACTTTTGAATTGTTTGTGAAGTTTTAAATTGAATATTTTCAGGCTGTGGCTAAAACTCAAGATAGTGAAACCACACATAAGAGAGTACTACTGTTATCACATCAGCAGGCATGTAATGTTAGTCTCATTATTTGTAAACCTAACTTTAAAAAATTTTTTAAAACTATTTATGGGTACAAAGTAGGCGTATATATTTATGGACTATATGAGATGTTTTAATACAGACATGCAATTGTAAAATCATGGAGAATGGGGTATCCGTTCCCCTCAAGCATTTATCCTCTCTGTTACAAACAATCCAATTATACTCTTTTAGTTATTTTTAAATGTTCAGTTAAGTTATTATTGACTATAGTCACCCTGTTGTGCTATCAAATAGTAGGTCTTATTCATTCTTTCTGGTTTTTTTTGTACCCAGTAACCATTCCTACCTCCCTCTGACAGCGCCCCCCACTCCTGCAACCACCACCACTCCTCTTCCCAAACTCTGGTAACCATCCTAACTGTCTACCTCCATGAGTTCAGTTGTTTCGATTTTTAGATCCTACAAGTAAGTGAGAACATGCAATGTTTGTCTTTTATTTTATAAACCTCATTTTGATCATTTAGTTAAGGTGATGTCCAAAAGATCTCTCCACTGTAATTAACACATAATCTGCAAAATGATAGTTTGGTAATGTGTAAATATCCAGTACCCAAGGACCTCTCACCCAATGGCCTTAGCACCCATCGACCTTATTGACTGAATCAGTGATAACGAGGGTCTTTACAAAATAGTTGTAATCTAATT
This sequence comes from Theropithecus gelada, assembly GCF_003255815.1. Taxonomy (NCBI): domain Eukaryota; kingdom Metazoa; phylum Chordata; class Mammalia; order Primates; family Cercopithecidae; genus Theropithecus; species Theropithecus gelada. The sequence goes on from NC_037680.1 coordinate 107,606,118, forward strand.
CTATCATTCCTTCTATCTTTATTAGCAGGCGTTCTTCCATGAAGACACACTGAAATCTTGGTTTATAACTGTCATAAATCACATTTCAAGCAGCAGGAACTCTCCCACTGGAAATACAATGAGAAGCACAGTGTGCTGTGCGAGGTCACAGCAGTTCCAAAAATGGAAATCGCCATAGTTTTGGTTCCCGCTTTTCTTCCTCCTCCTCACACTTTTTCTCCTGCAACTGCTCCATTTATCAAATACTTTGTTGCCAGTGTTGTGGTTTAAGGGCTTCAAACAGGCCAGGCATCTGGCTCACACCTGTAATCCCAGCACTTTGGGAGGCCAAGGCAGGCGGATCGCTTCAGCCCAGGAGTTGGAGACCAGCCTGGGCAACATGGTGAAACCCCGTCTCTAGAAAAAAAAATTAAAAATTAGCTGGGCGTGGTGGTGCACGTGTATAGTCCCAGCTACTCAGGAGGCAGAGACAGGAGGATCGCCTGAGCCCAGAGAGGTCAAGGCAGCAGTGAGCTGTGATTGCACCACTGCACTCCAGCCTGGGCAATAGAGTGAAACCCTGTCTCAATAAAATAAAAATAAAAATAAAAAATAAAAAACAAAGTTGCTTTACACACATAAAATCATTAGTTATTCCCAACAACCCTATGAGGTAGGTGAGAGCAGACCCATTTTTCAGATGAGGAAATTGAAACATAGAGAAGCAGCTTGCCCAAGGTCATCCAGTGAGTGACAGACTTGGGGTTTGAACTCAGATGCATTTGATTTCGAAAGTCATGTTCCTGCCCAGCCACATTCCTAAAGTACTGCACTAATTTTTTTGTATGCACAGAAAACAATCACAGCAATAGTAATCCTTGATTTTTGTTGATTGCTAAACAACCCTTCATCCTTCTCTCTGAGTATTAGCAATGCAAAAGTCCAGAAGAATTGCATCAAAATAGTGACTACGGTTTCATAGATCATTTTCATTTTTGTCTTTATACACTTACCTGTATTTCCCAAGTTATCTACAATGCACAGGCATTGGTTTGGTGAGACAGACATATGAAGTGTTTTTAAAGAGAAATAGGGGTTTGGACATACATTTGACATAGATGTCAGACTCAGAAAAGCTCTCCCTCAGGGTTGCCTGTCCCTATCAGAGCCTGGATCACAGAGTAGACCCACCAGTACGTACCTGGGCTTAGGTGCTGGCAAGAGGCAATTTAGCAATATATATGACTTATTCTACACCAAACCAACGGAGGAAAGAATATAATTCAACCAATGGCCCATCGTCCCAGAAGCGTAATCACAAACTGGCTTTGTACAAGACTCCAGGAAGCTGTCAAGTTCAGGGAAGCCTGAGCCTTGGACCTCAAATTGCTTACAAAGTAAGCTCAAGACAAAGAAACATACAGGAAACAACTTTTGAGACTGACAAGATAAGAAATGTGCAGTGCCAGTGTAAGAGAATTGACCAGCAGCCAGGAAGGTAAGGTACAGAAGTTACTGAGGCTTCCAGTAATTTCTAAAAGGGAAGTCAGAATCATAGACCTGAAAGCCATTACTCTGAGTTTTTATGATTCTGGGCGTCTGTAACTTTCCTGTGTCTTTCTTTTGTTACTCAAATATTTCCCTACAGTCTTTAGCAAAGAAAACAAAATACCTTGCAAAGGAGAAAAAGAATTAGTAGGGAGATAGAATCCCATACAAAACCACAAATACTTCTGGATGACAAAAAAAAAAAAAAAAAATCACCATAAGACAGCTCCAACAGTAAAGAGCCTGGAAGTCGTTAGTACCATCTTTACAAAGAAAAAAGCTGAACAAACTGAAAAGCAACAACTTTTCTTAGATGCTGCAGAGAATGGCAGTCAAAGCACCCACCCTAAAAATAGAAGAGACAGAGGAATACAGAGAACCACAACTTACCTTCCAGGAGCAGAAGCCACCCTGGAGCCGGCAACTTGTAGGAGCACTTACATGGTAGCTGATGAATTGCTGGAGCCTGAGTGTTTGGACTAGTTTAAGTGTTATAAACTCCTGGGGTCCCTGTAGTAAGGAAACTCCATATTTTCCTGGGGTTACCTCCAGGAAGGTCACCAGTTTCTCACTGTGAAGACAGGAGAAAAATCCCCAGGCTTCAGGCAAGAGGAGAGGAAAAGTAACCATTTAAAACCATCCCCAGCGGAAAAGTAACCATTTTGAAAGCCCAGAGCATTCTGTTCTCCTTAAGTGTTCTCATCAAAGGACACTGCCTTACCAGGGCCTTATCTGCCCTAGGGGAAGGGCAGTGAGATAACTTCAGCCCCCCTCTAGCCTTCCAGTCTCCATCAGGGGAGAAAAAGAGAAAGGCTACAGCAGGCACTCGACCCACTGAGATTTAATTGTAAGATTACACAATGCCTCTCCTCCCCAGTACCTTATGGTATTAGTTTGCTAGGGCTGCCATAAAATACCACACACTGGGTGGCTGAACCAACAGAGATGTATTATCTCACAGTTCTGGAGCCTGGAAGTTGTCAGGGCTATGTCCCTTCTGAAGGTGCTGGGAAGGAGCCTTCCTTGCCTCCTAGTTTCTTGTGGTTGCTGGCAATTCTCAGCATTCTTTGGCTTGGAGCTGCTTCATTCCAACCTCTGCCTCTACCATCACATGGCCTTCTCTCTGGAGGAGAGACAAAATTTGACGTCTACCTTATTAGGGCTTTCAATGGGGCCTGAGAATTAAACGGACGTAGACAGACGAACAGAAGTATACAAATGTATTTAATATAAGCTTTATGTGTCATGGGAGCCTTCATAAGAAAATTGTCTTAGTCCATTTTGTGCTATTATAACAGAATATCACAGACCAGGTAATTTATAAAGAATAGAAATTTATTTTTCACAGTTCTGGAGCCTGGGAAGTTCAAGATCATGGCACCGGCAGGTTCATTGTCTGGTAAGGATCCAGACTCTGGGTTCAAGAGGGCATTTTGAGTGGTGCGTCTTCCCGAGGGGATGAACGCTGAGTCCTCAGGCGGTAGAAAAGTGGAGTGGGTGATGCTTTTTATAGCATCATTAATTCATTCACAAGAGTGGAGTTCTCATGACCTAACCACCTCCCAACACTGTTGCACTGGGAATTATGTTTCCAATATATGAGTTTTGGGGGACAGCAGACATGAAGACCTTTCAAAAAAAGTAATCAGAGTTAAACATTTATATACTGAGTTGGGCAAAGAATAGTAAAACTGAAAATATGATGAGGCAAAGGGGTTTGTGCTAGGGTGGTTATTGGGGTAGAAAAGTGGCTAGGAAGACAAAGGTCAAGTTAACAAAGTTTGTTTGTGTAGTTTTCTCCCAGCTTCAACTTTTTGTCCTTGATGATAAGAACGTTACTTTCCTCCTGGTATAGGGAAGACAACTTTCATATGGAAGGTTTTATCTTCCTTCCAGGAGGATTTTACCTTCCAGGAGGGTTTTTGCCTTCCAGGAGGGTTTTGCCTTCCAAGAGGGTTTTACCTTCTGCTTTTGGGGGTGGGGGAAAGGAGGGCCAGAGTAACCTCTTAAATTGCTATTTAAGTGCCTTTAATGCAAAATAATCCCTGTATCAGAATGACACATTTTGGGGTGAAATGCCCTGAATTCCTTAACCTCTGTGTCTTTGTCTCTATGTATCCTCCCCTCTTTTTATAAGACCATGTCATTGGATTTAAGGACCGCTGTAATCCAGCAAGACCTCATCTTAATTTAACTACTTCCATCTGCAAAAACCCTATTTCCATACAGACTCATATTCTGAGTTTCCAGGTGAACAGGAATTTGGTGGGGGGACATTCACCCCACATCAACAGGCTCCAGTATAATAAAAGTAGACTATAACTGAAAGAGTTATTTAAGACAGAGTTCTCCACTAGGCACAATGGCTCACGCCTGTAACCCCAGCACTTTGGGAGGCTGAGGCAGGTGGATCACCGGAGGTCAGGCATTCAAGACCAGCCTGACCAACATGGCGAAACCCTGTCTCTCCGAAAAATACAAAAGTTAGGCAGATGTGTTGGTGGGCACCTGTAATCCCAGCTACTCAGGAGGCTGAGGCAGGAGAACTGCTTGACCCTGGGAGATGGAGGTTGCAGTAAGCCAAGATGGTGCCACTGCACTCCAGCCTGGGCAACGAGAGCAAAACTCCATCTCAAAAAAAAAAAAGAAAGAAAAAAGATAGAATTCTTAGGGAAACCCAAAACAATACAAGAGAAAACAAAACGAACAAAAAAAAAAAAAACACTTGAAACTAGAGGAAACTAAAGTTTCTGGCACCTACAGCTATAGGAAACATTAAACATGGCCCAGCTCCTAGTCAGATTAACATAAAACCTCACACTATAAATCCAATTTACCTCAGGTCCTACTATCATATAAATCATGTCCAGCTTTCAACCAAAAATCACAAAGCATACTAAAAGGCAGTTAAAAACTGTCAACCTAAATAACAGAAACAGGCTCTCTAAAAGGAAAATATATTTATTCAGGAATAGAGCATTGCAATGGGAATGCGTGTGCCACAGTAAACTGCATACGCAAGGAGGAAGAATGAGGAGGATTATATGATTGTTTTGAAATGATTATCATTGGCTACAAGGGTCAGTAACAAAGGTGACGCCCATCCAAGGTTGAACATGCAGCTTTACTGGGCAGATTTCCTTACGGAAGTGTTTTTTTTGTGTAAGGTTACAATGGCTTTTGTGCAAGGTTTTGGTTTTTACAGAGTCTTTTGTGACAGTTTTGTTATCACGCCAGTCACACAAAGACAAATACTGTAAAAAAAAAAAATGTCCTAGAGTAGTCAAATTCACAGAGATGAAAAGCATAATTAGTTTTTGTTTCATGGGTATAGAATTTCAGTTTTACAAGATGAAAGAGTTCTGAGGAGCTCTAGTATGGATTGGTGTCCAAAATGAACTCATCATGGATGGTGGTGATGGATGCACAACCATATGACTGCCACTGAACTATACACTTAAAAATAGTTAAGATGGTCATTTTTACATTGTTTATATTTCACTACAATAAGTATGTTTAACTTTTAAGAAGTAAATAAATGAGAGAAGTAATGGGATGCATCATACCATACAAACTCTAATCAAAGAAAGGTGGGGCAACTATATAAATAAATAGATAAAGCAGACTTCAGAACAAGGAAAATTATAAGGGAGAAAGAGGAACATTACATAGTGATAAAGGGATCAATTCTCCAAGAAAATAGAATAATACTTAACATATATGTACATAACAATGTCAAAATATGTAAGGCAAAAATTAGTAGAATTGCAAGGCAAATTAAAATATCCATTCTTATACTTAGAGACCTCAACATAAGTTATCAGTAGCTGACAGATCCAATAAGGATATAACTGAACTGAACAGCAGCATCAATCAACAGGACACAATAGACATTTATAAACTAATTCATCCAACAACAGTAGAATACACGTTCTTCTCAGGCTTACCAGAAATATTCACCATGATAGACCACATTCTGTGCCACATATGGAACATAAACATGTTTAAAAGAATTGAAGATGCAAAAATTCTCAATGAAATATTAGCAAATCATTCAATAATATCAGATTTGTCCAACACTGAGATTTATTTCAAGTATGCAAATCTGACTCACATTCTGAAATCAATTTACATAATCCATCACATCAACAGGCTCATAAAGAAAAGTCATATGATCACATCAATAAGTGCAGAAAAAGCATTTGACAAAATTCAATACCCATTCATGATTAAAAAAAAAAAATACAGCCCCAAATCCTCAGCAAACTAGGAATAGAGAAGAACTCCCTCAACCTGACGAGGAAGAGCTACCAAAAAACCCTACATTTAACATTAGACTTACTGGTGTAAAACTAGATGTTTACTGTGAAATCATGAACAAGTCAAGGATGTTCTCTCTCACCAGTCCTTTCTATATCATACTGGAATTCCTAGCTAATACACTGCATCGTCAGGCAGTTTCCATGTGTGAATATCGTAGGGTTCCTTCCTACGATGGCATAGCCTACTGCACACCTGGACTATACGGGTTAGCCTGTTTCTCCTAGGCCACAAGCCTGGGCAGCATGTTTCTGTACTGAATACTGTAGGCAATCGCAACAGAATGGTAAGTATTTGTGTATCTAAACATAGAAAAATACCGTTCAAAATACGGTAGGAAAAATAAAAATATGGTCCACCTGTATAAGGCGCTTACCATGAACGGAGCAGGCAGGACTGGAGGTTGCTCTGGGTGAGTCAGTGAGTGGGTAGTGAGTGAATGGGAAGGCCTGGGACATTACCGACCACTGCTGTAGACTTTATAAACACTGTACATTTAGGCTACACCACATTTATGAAAAAATTTGTTCTTTCCCCAAGAATAATGTAACCTTAGCTTACTGTACTTTTTTTTACTTATAAACTTTTCAATTTTTAAAAACGTTTGGACTTTTTTGTAATAATACTTAGCATAAAACACCAACACATAGAGCTGCACAAAGCATTTTTTTTGTACCCTTATTCTATGAACTTTTTCTCTTTTTTTCTTTTTCTTTCTTTTTTTTTGTTCATTTTTTGTTTTTTGAGACAGAGTCTCCCCTTGTCACCCAGGCTGGAGTGCAATGGTGTGTCTTGGCTCACTGCAACCTCCGCCTCCCGGGTTCATTCTCCTGCCTCAGTCCCCCAAGTAGCTGAGATTACAGGTGCGCACCACCATGCCCAGCTAATTTTTGTATTTTTAGTAGAGATGGAGTTTCACCATGTTGGCCAGGCTGGTCTCAAACTCCTGACCTCAGGTGATCTGACTGCCTCGGCCTCCCAAAGGGCTGGGATTACAGGCACGAGCCACTGCACCTGGCTAAAAATAAAGTCTTTCTGTAAAGCCACCATAAGCGAAGTCAAAAGATAAATGCCAAACTGAAAGAAAAAAAGAAAAAAGAAAAAAAAACCAAAACTTCTCTCCACTCATATACAAGCAAATCAGTGAGAAAATGCTAAAAACCCAATAGAAAAGGGGGGAAAGGAGGAGATGAACAGCCGGTTCACAATAAAGGAAAAACAATGATTTTTAAACAATAGAAAATTGTTCAACCAATGTCACTCTTTATTTATTTAGACAGGGTCTTGATCTGTCGCCCATGCTGAAGTGCCATCATAGCTCACTGCAGTCTCTACCTCTTAAGAGGCTCAGGTGATCCTCCTGACTCAACCTCCTGAGTTGCTGGGACTGAAAGTGAGTGCCCTCATGCCCAGCAAATTTTTGTGTGTTTTGTAGAGACAGGGTTTCACCATTTTGCCCAGGCTGATCTCCTGAGCTCAAGCGATCTGCCTGCCTTGGCCTTCCAAAGTGTTACAATTAAAAGCATCAGACACTACGCCCGACCTCAATGTCACTCTTAATAAGAAACATGCAGGATTAAAAGTACACTGAGGTACCAGTTTCCTCTTATCAGATTGGCACCCATTCAAAAGCTTGATAGCACACGATGTGAGTAAGGTGGGAAATGGTACTCTCAAGCATCATCGGTAGAAATGTAAATGGGTACAATCCTAGTGGGGGAAATTTTGGTAATATTAATCAAGATTACAGCTGTTTGGGCCCTTTGACCCTACAGTTCTATACAAAGAATGTATCCTGGAGATATACTCACGTGTGGAATGACAAATCCAGTTATTTACCGCAACATTGTTGATCACAAAAAGAGCAGAAACCACTCAAATGTCCATCATTAAGAGATTGGTTTAAAAACGATGGGACAGTCACGTAACAGAATACCATAGAGCTGTAAGCGAGAAAAAGACACTGCTTTATGAGCAGGTGTAGCACAAGCTCCAAAATACATTGTGGAAAAAAAGCACAGAGAAATGTGTATGGTACACTGTTGTTTATGAAAAGAAAGAGAAAGATGAGAGAAGGAAGGAAGGAAGGAAGGAAGGAAGGAAGGAAGGAAGGAAGGAAGGCAGGCAGAAAGAAAGAAAGAAAGAAAGAAAGAAAGAAAGAAAGAAAGAAAGGAAGGCCTTATTTATCCTTATTTGCTTGTAGAGGTACTATACAGACAATCTCTAAAAAAAAAATTTGTGCAAGGACACATAAGAAGCTGAAAGTCCAGTTGCTTTCAGGTAAAAAGAAAACAGGAACCCTGAGGACAGAATGGGAGGGATACCTATTTTGAAGGGTATTCCTTTTTTAGGTCTTTTGGATTTTGTACTGTTGGGTCTGTGGTAGTTCTTTTGTTTGGTTTGGGGGCGTTTTGGTTTGTTTTTGTTTTTGTTTTTGTTTTTGTTTTTAGACAGGGTCTCAGTCTCCCAGGCTGGAGTGCTGTGGTGCAATCATGGATCATGGTTCACTGTAGCCTCGATCTCCCAGGCTCAAGCAATCCTCCTACTTCAGCCTCCCAAGTAGCTGAGACCACAGGCAAGCGCCACCCATCCTGGCTTTTTTTTTCTTTTTTTTTTTTTAGAGACGGGTCTCACTATGTTGCCCAGGCTGTTCTCAAACTGCTGGACTCAAGCGATCCGCCCACCTCAGCCTCCCAAAGTGCTGGGGTTACAGGCGTGAGCCACTGTGCCTGGCCTATGTTGGCTCTTTTCTCCTCTGCAATCTGGGGACAGAGGCCAAGCCCCGGATGAGGCTGCAGCTGCTGCAGCACTCTGACAAAGAGAGAAATCCTCATGGATGATGATGGTGGCCTTAGGGCACCTGTCAGCACGAGAGTGCTTTTCATAAGCACTAGTCATCTTCTCTGGTTTATAAGACAAGGAGTCACAAGAGGGAGAAGATGGCTCCCATGATGTGAGAGGGAGAGACTAAGTCAAATAGGCCCGAGGGCCCACCCACGCCCACCCACGACCTGGAGAGACTGCAGTGGTCCATGCTCTGCCACCCAAGGGGTAAAGCTCAAAGGCCTCTGTCCGGCATCCTGAGATCCATCTCCCAAGCAGCTTTCTGGTGCTCCCTTCCTCTGCTCTGCAGGTGGGCTGCACGGAGCCTACACCAATATTCAACTCACCTCAGCACTCAGGGAAGTCTGCTTTTCAGCTCCACCTTCTGCCTTGGGAAGGCTCGAGAGCCGACCGGCCACTTTTTGGCAGGAGACTAGGGTCTGGAGGCAGGAAACCTAAGGCCGATTCACGCTGACTTCCTAGAACCAAATCGAAAGGAAAACCCCAAATTTCCATACCTAAGTAACAAAAGGACCAGAGGCGACTCCCTTTGAAAACCACCCACCCATTTCTGCTGGAAAATTGAAAGTAGCTCTGATTGGTTGCAGAAAGCAAAGATATTTGCATAGGAGTGTAACTTTGTAATTTCACTTAAGTCTCTGATGAGTTGCTTTCCGCAACCAATCAGATGGATTTCGGGCCACTACTTTATCTGCATTGGGTGAACACCATGTAGCCAATGGGAAACCTCTAGCGGGTATTTGGACCCCAGAAGATTCTGCAACTGGGCTCTTGAGCCCCTATGATCGGGCCACTCCCATCCTGCAGAGCGTAGTTTCGTTTTCAGTAAATCTCTGCTTTTGTTGCTTCATTCTTTCCTTGCTTTGTTTGCGTGTTTTGTCCAACTCTGTTCAAAATGCCAAGAACCTGGACAACCTCCGCTGGTGACAGCTTCTCTGCCTTGAAGTCCATCAGGGAGCAGGTGGCCACATAAATGATCATGATATGGAGCCTGCATGTCATCTGAAGTTACTCCAGCCAGGCAGGCCTTCCGATTCAGTGGTAAGGCTGCATATTCACTTTTAATCATAGTTGAGCATGAGAGATGTAACGAGGAGTAAGAAAATATTATGTGCTTTAGGTTTTGAAGTTCTATCAGTCCATTGCAGTATAAATGCACTATTATTATTGCTGGAGTAAAATGTGCCAATAATTAGTGATGACTGTGAAAGGTATTTATTTTATGCACCAAAACAGTTATTAAGAGCTTCTCAACAGATAAATAGAGAAGTAGATTGATGGTTAAGACAATGTGTTAACTAGATAACTTTAAGAAGTACCTCTAGTCCCAGCTACTCAGGAGACTGAGGTGGAAGGTTTGCTTGAGCCCAGGAAGTCAAGGCTGCAGTGAGCCAAGATTGTGCCACTGCACTCCAGCCTAGATGACAGAGCAAGACCCTGTCTCACAAAAAAAAAAAAAAAAAAATAGAACAATGTATCACCTATTGTGCAATACAGTATAAAGATTTAAATGAGACTGTTAAGTATGATGATAGACATTAGACTTTCTGATCTCTAATCCTTATAAAAATTATTTGGTGTACTTACATTTGTAATATTAAGCTAAATAAACTTTAGGATGGCTATTTAATTCTTTTTTTATATATATACTTTAAGTTCTAGGGTACATGTGCACAACGTGCAGGTTTGTTACATATGTATACACGTGCCATGTTGGTGTGCTGCACCCATTAACTAGTCATTTACATTAGGTATATCTCCTAATGCTATCCCTCCCTCACCTCCCCACAATAAGACCTGGTGTGTGATGATCCCCTTCCTGCGTCCAGGTGATCTCATTGTTCAATTCCCACCTATGAGTGAGAATATGCGGTATTTGGTTTTCTGTTCTTGTGATAGTTTGCTGAGAATGATGGTTTCCAGCTGCATCCATGTCTCTACAAAGGACACGAACTCATCCTTTTTTATGGCTGCACAGTATTCCATGGTGTATATGTGCCACATTTTCTTAATCCAGTCTGTCACTGATGGACACTTGGGTCGATTCCAAGTCTTTGCTATTGTGAATAGTGCCGCAATAAACATATGTGTGCAAGTGTCTTTACAGCAGCGTGACCTATAATCCTTTGGGTATATCCCCAGTAATGGGATGGCTGGGTCAAACGGTATTTCTAGTTCTAGATCCTTGAGGAATCACCACACTGTTTTCCACAATGGTTGAACTAGTTTACAGTCCCACCAACAGTGTAGAAGTGTTCCTATTTCTCCACATCCTCTCCAGCACCTGTTGTTTCCTGATTTTTTAATGATTGCCATTCTAACTGGTGTGAGATGGTATCTCATTGTGGTTTTGATTTGCATTTCTCTGATGGCGAGTGATGATGAGCATTTTTTCATTTGTCTGTTGGTTGTATGAATGTCTTCTTTTGAGAAGTGTCTGTTCATATCCTTTGCCCACTTTTTGATGGGGCTGTTTGTTTTTTTCTTGTAAATTTGATTGAGTTCTTTGTAGGTTCTGGATATTAGCCCTTTGTCAGATGAGTAGATTGCAAAACTTTTCTCCCATTCTGTAGGTTGCCTGTTCACTCTGATGGTAGTTTCTTTTGCTGTGCAGAAGCTCTTTAGTTTAATTAGATCCCATTTGTCAATTTTGGCTTTTGTTGTCATTGCTTTTGGTGTTTTAGACATGAAGTCCTTGCCCATGCCTATGTCCTGAATGGTATTACCTAGGTTTTCTTCTAGGATTTTTATGGTTTTAGGTGTAACATTTAAGTCTCTAATCCATCTTGAATTAATTTTCGTATAAGGAGTAAGGAAAGGATCCAGTTTCAACTTTCTACTTATGGCTAGCCAATTTTCCCAGCACCATTTATTAAATAGGGAATCCTTTCCCCATTTCTTGTTTTTGTCAGGTTTGTCAAAGATCAGATGACTGTAGATGTGTGGTATTATTTCTGAGGGCTCTGTTCTGTTCCATTGGTCTATATCTCTGTTTTGGTACCAGTACCATGCTGTTTTGGTTACTGTAGCCTTGTAGTATAGTTTGAAGTCAGGTAGCATGATGCCTCCAGCTTTGTTCTTTTTGGCTTAGGATTGTCTTGGCAATGTGGGGTCTTTTTTGGTTCCATATGAACTTTAAAGCAGTTTTTTCCAATTCTGTGAAGAAATTCATTTGTAGCTTAATGGGGATGGCATTGAATCTATAAATTACCTTGGGCAGTGTGGCCATTTTCACAATATTGATTCTTCCTATCCATGAGCATGGTATGTTCTTCCATTTGTTTGTGTCCTCTTTTATTTCACTGAGCAGTGGTTTGTAGTTCTCCTTGAAGAGGTCCTTTACATCCCTTGTAAGTTGGGTTCCTAGGTATTTTATTCTCTTTGAAGCTATTGTGAATGGGAGTTCATTCATGATTTGGCTCTCTGTTTGTCTGTTACGGGTGTATAAGAATGCTTGTGATTTTTGCACATTAATTTTGTATCCTGAGACTTTGCTGAAGTTGCTTATCAGTTTAAGGAGATTTTGGGCTGAGACAATGGGGTTTTCTAAATATACAATCATGTCATCTGCAAACAGGGACAATTTGACTTCTTCTTTTCCTAACTGAATACCCTTTATTTCTTTCTCTTGCTTGATTGCCCTAGCCAGAACTTCCAACACTATGTTGAATAGGAGTGGTGAGAGAGGGCATCCCTGTCTTATGCCAGTGTTCAAAGGGAATGCTTCCATTTTTTGCCCATTCAGTATGATATTGGCTGTGGGTTTGTCATAAATAGCTCTTATTATTTTGAGATACGTTCCATCAATACTGAATTTATTGAGAGTTTTTAGCATGAAGGGCTGTTGAATTTTGTCAAAGGCCTTTTCTGCATCTGTTGAGATAATCACGTAGTTTTTGTCTTTGGTTCTGTTTATATGCCGGATTACATTTACTGATTTGCATATGTTGAACCAGCCTTGCATCCCAGGGATGAAGCCCACTTGATCATGGTGGATAAGCTTTTTGATGTGCTGCTGGATTCGGTTTGCCAGTATTTTATTGAGGATTTTTGCATCGATATTCATCAGGGATATTGGTCTAAAATTCTCTTTTTTTGTTGTATCTCTGTCAGGCTTTGGTATCAGGATGATGTTGGCCTCATAAAATGAGTTAGGGAGGATTCCCTCTTTTTCTATTGATTGGAATAGTTTCAGAAGGAATGGTACCAGCTCCTCCTTGTACCTCTGGTAGAATTCGGCTGTGAATCCGTCTGGTCCTGGACTTTTTTGGGTTGGTAGGTTATTAATTATTGCCTCACTTTCAGAGCCTGCTATTGGTCTATTCAGGGATTCAACTTCTTCCTGGTTTAGATTTGGGAGAGTGTAAGTGTCCAGGAAATTATCCATTTCTTCTAGATTTTCTAGTTTATTTGCATAGAGGTGTTTATAGTATTCTCTGATGGTAGTTTGTGTTTCTGTGGGGTCGGTGGTGATATCCCCATTATCATTTTTTATTGTGTCTGTTTGATTCTTCTCTCTTTTCTTCTTTATTAGTCTTGCTAGCGGTCTATCAATTTTGTTGATCTTTTCAAAAAACCAGCTCCTGGATTCATTGATTTTTTGGAGGATTTTTTGTGTCTCTATCTCCTTCAGTTCTGCTCTGATGTTAGTTATTTCTTGTCTTCTGCTAGCTTTTGAATGTGTTTGCTCTTGCTTCTCTAGTTCTTTTAATTGTGATGTTAGGGTGTCAATTTTAGATCTTTCCTGCATTCTCTTGTGGGCATTTAGTGCTATAAATTTCCCTCTACACACTGCTTTAAATGTGTCCCAGAGATTCTGGTATGTTGTATCTTTGTTCTCATTGGTTTCAAAGAACATCTTTATTTCTGCCTTCATTTCGTTATGTACCAGTAGTCATTCAGAAGCAGGTTGTTCAGTTTCCATGTCGTTGAGCAGTTTTGATTGAGTTTCTTAGTCCTGAGTTCTAGTTAGATTGCACTGTGGTCTGAGAGACAGTTTGTCATAATTTCTGTTCTTTTACATTTGCTGAGGAGTGCTTTGCTTCCAACTATGTGGTCAGTTTTGGAATAAGTGTGATGTGGTGCTGAGAAGAATGTATATTCTCTTGATTTGGGGTGGAGAGTTCTGTAGATGTCTATTAGGTCCACTTGGTGCAGAGTTGAGTTCAATTCCTGGATATCCTCGTTAACTTTCTGTCTCGTTGATCTAATGTTGACAGTGGGGTGTTAAAGTCTCCTGTTATTATTGTTTGGGAGTCTAAGTCTCTTTGTAAGTCTCTAAGGACTTGCTTTATGAATCTGAGTGCTCCTGTATTGGGTGCATATATATTTAGGATAGTTAGCTCTTCCTGATGAATTGATCCCTTTATCATTATGTAATGGCCTTCTTTGTCTCTTTTGATCTTTGATGGTTTAAAGTCTGCTTTCTCAGAGACGAGGATTGCAACCCCAGCTTTTTTTTTGTTTGTTTTCCATTTGCTTTGTAGATCTTCCTCCATCCCTTTATTTTGAGCCTATGTGTGTCTCTGCATGTGAGATGGGTCTCCTGAATACAGCAAACTGATGGGTCTTGACTCTTTATCCAATCTGCCAGTCTGTGTCTTTTAACTGGACCATTTACATTTAAGGTTAATATTGTTATGTGTGAACTTGATCCTGTCATTATGATATTAGCTGGTTATTTTGCTTGCTAGTTGATGCAGTTTCTTTCTAGCATCGATGGACTTTACATTTTGACATGTTTTTGCAATGGCTGGTACCTGTTGTTCCTTTCCATGTTTAGTACTTCCTTCAGGATCTCTTGTAGGGGAGGCCTGGTGGTGACAAAATCTCTAAGCATTTGCTTGTCTGTAAAGGATTTTATTTCTCCTTCACTTATGAAACTTCGTTTGGCTGGATATGAAATTCTGGGTTGAAAATTCTTTTCTTTAAGAATGTTGAATATTGGCCCCCACTCTCTTCTAGCTTGGAGAGTTTCTGATGAGAGATCTGCTGTTAGTCTGATGGGTTTCTCTTTGTGTGTAACCCGACCTTTCTGTCTGGCTGCCGTTCACATTTTTTCCTTCATTTCAACTTTTGTGAATCTGACAATTATGTGTCTTGGAGTTGCTCTTCTCGAGGAGTATCTTTGTGGTGTTCTCTGTATTTCCTGAATTTGAACGTTGGCCTGCCTTACTAGGTTGGGGAAGTTCTCCTGGATGATATCCTGCAGAGTGTTTTCCAACTTGGTTCCATTTTTGCCGTCACTTTCAGGCACACCAATCAGATGTAGACTTGGTCTTTTCACATAATCCCATATTTCTTGGAGGCTTTGTTCATTTCTTTTTACTCTTTTTTCTCTACACTTCTCTTCTCGCTTCATTTCATTCATTTGATCTTCAATCACTGATATTCTTTCTTCCAGTTGATCGAGTCAGTTACTGAAGCTTGTGCATTTGTCACGTAGTTCTTGTGTTATGGTTTTCATCTCTATCAGTTCTTTTAAGGTCTTCTCTGCATTGATTATTCTAGTTATCCATTCATCCATTCTTTTTTCAAGGTTTTTAGTTTCTTTGCACTGGTTACGTAGTTCCTCCTTTAGCTCTGAGAAGTTTGATTGACTGAAGCTTCTTCTCTCAACTCGTCAAAGTCATTCTCCATCCAGCTTTGTTCCGTTTCTGATGATGAGCTGCATTCCTTTGGAGGGGGTGATACGCTCTGATTTTTTGAATTTCCAGCTTTTCTGCACTGCTTTTCCCCCAACTTTGTGGTTTTATCTGCCTTTGGTCTTTGATGATGGTGACATACTGATGGGGTTTTGGTATGGGTGTCCTTTCTGTTTGTTAGTTTTCCTTCTAACAGTCAGGACCCTCAGCTATAGGTCTGTTGGAGTTTGCTTGAGGTCCACTCCAGACCCCGTTTGCCTGGGTATCAGCAGCATAGGCTGCAGAAGATAGAATATTGCTGAACAGCGAATGTTGCTGTCTGATTCTTGATCTGGAAGCTTCGTCTCAGGGGTGTACCCTGCCATGTGAGGTGTGAGGTGTCGGTCTGCACCTAGTGGGGGATGTCTCCCAGTTAGGCTACTTGGGGTCAGGGACCAACTTGAACAGGCAATCTGTCCGTTCTCAGATCTCAACCTTCATGCTGGGAGATCCACTGCTCTCTTTAAAGCTGTCAGACTGGGGCATTTACCTCTGCTGAGGTTTCTGCTGCTTTTTGTTTAGCTATGCCCTGTCCCCAAAGGAGGAGTCTACAGAGGCAGGCAAGCCTCCTTGAGCTGTGGTGGGCTCCACCCAATTCCAGCTTCCCGCAGCTTTGTTTAACTACTTAAGCCTCAGCAATGGTGGGTGCCCCTCCACCAGCCTCACTGCCACCTTGCAGTTAGATCTCAGACTGCCGTGCTAGCAATGAGGGAGGCTCCATGGGCATGGGACATTCTGGGCCAGGTGTGAGATATAATCTACTGGTGTGCCGTTTGCTAAGACCCTTGGTAAAGCACAGTAGTAGGGTGGGAGTTACCTGATTTTCCAGGTGTTGTGTGTCTCAATTTCCTTTGACTGAGAAAAGGAATTCCCTTCCCCCTTGCACATCCCAGGTGAGGCAATGCCTCGCCCTGCTTCAACTCTCCCTGGTCGGGTTGCACCCGCGGACCAGCACCAACAGTCCAACATGCCCCAGTGAGATGAACCTGGTACCTCAGCTGAAAATGCAGAAATCACCCATCTTCTGTGTCACTCACACTGGGAGCTGGAGGCTGGAGCTGTTCCTATTCGGCTATCTTGGGTGCACCCTGGCTCTTTAATTCTTAGTTACACAATTCAGTTATATGTTTGGACCATAAGTCATTCCAGTAAGAGTCCAGTTTGGGAATTCTTTTGTCATCATTGTTGTTGTTGTTATTGTTGTTGTTGTTTGAGACAGGGTCTTGCTCTGTCACCCAGGCTGCAGTTCAATGGTGTGATCATGGCTCACTGCAGCTTTGACTTCCTGGGCTCAAGTGATCCTCCTGTCTCAGCTTCCTGAGTAGCTGGGACTACAGGTGCACACCACCACACCTGGCTAATTTTAAAATGTTTTGTAGAGATGAGATCTCGCTATGTTGCCCAGGCTGGTCTTGAACTCCTGGGCTCAAGCAATCCTCCCATCTCGGTCTCCCAAAATGTTGGGATTACAGGCATGAACCACCATGCCCAGTCTGGGAATTTTTTATATCTCAAAATTGTACAAGGAAGAAAAGTTTCAAAATCATTACAAAAAAAAAAAAAACATGATTATATCTGATAAGGAATTAATATCCAGAACATATAGAGAACTCCTAAAACTCAAAAACAATGGCAAAAACAAGTAACACAATACAAAAATGAACAAACGACTTGAATAGATATGTCTCTAGAGAAGAATGACTGGCCAGGCATGGTGGCTCATGCCTCTAATCCTAGCACTTTGAGAGGCCAAGGTGGGAGGATCACTTGCAGCCAGGAGTTCAAGACCAGCCTGAACAACGTGGTGAAACCCCATCTCTATAAACAATTTAAAAAATTTAAAAATTCACCTGGTGTGGTGGCACATGCCTATACTTCCAGCTACTCAGGAGACTAAGCAGGAGGATCACTTGAGGCCAAGATTTTGAGGCTACAGTGAGCTATGATGGCGCCATGCACTTCAGCACATCACTAATCATTAGAGAAATTCAGATCAAAATCACAGTGAGATGCCACTTCATACCCACTAGAATGGCTACTATAAGAAAGAAAGAGAGGATGTTGGAGAATTGGAATCTTTGTACTGATAGGAATGTAAAGTGGTGCAGCCACTATTGGAAACAGAGAGGCATTTTCTCAAAAAATTCTAAATAGAGGCCAGGCGCAGTGGCTCACACCTGTAATCCCAGCACTTTGGGAGGCTGAGGCAGGTTGATCAAGAGGTCAGGAGTTTGAGACCAGTCTGGCCAAGATGGTGAAATGCTGTCTCTACTACAAATACAAAAATTAGCAGGCAAGATGGCAGGAGCCTGTAACCCCAGCTACTCGGGAGGCTGAGGCAGGAGAATCTCTTGAACCTGCGAGGTGGAGGTTGCAATGAACCGAGATTCCACCACTGCACTCCAGCCTAGGCAACACAGTTAGACTTCATCTCAAAAATACTAATAATAAATAAATAAATAAAGAATTACCATATGATCCAGGAATTCCACTTCTGGGTGTACACCCAGAAGAACTGAAAGCAAAGTCACACACAGCTATCTGTACACCCATGTTCATAGCAGCATTATTCACAATAGCCAAAAGGTAGGGGCAGCCCAACTGCTGCTTCCATCAATGGATGAATGGATAACACAGTGTGTTTATCCATTGATAAACTACTGATATGGTTTGGATCTGTGTCCCCACTCAAATCTCCTGTCCAGTTATAATCCCCAGTGTTAAAGGTGGGACCTGGTGGGAGGTGATTGGATCATGAAGGCAGAGTTCTCATAAATGGTTTAGCACCATCCCTCCTTGGTACTGTGTAGTGAGTGAATTCTCACAAGATCTGGTTGTTTAAAAAGTGTGCAGCACCTCCCCCCTCTCTCTCTTGCTCCTGCTCTGGCCACGTGATAAGTGCTGGCTTCCACTTCATCTTCTGCCATGATTGTAAGTTTCCTGAGACCTCCCCAGAAGCCGAGCAGAAGACCAGCATCATGTTTCCTGTACAGCCTATGGAATCATGAACCAATGAAACCTCTTTTCTTTATAAATTACCCAGTCTCAGTTATTTCTTTTTTTATTCTTTTTTCCTTTTTTTGAGACAGGGTCTTGCTCTGTTGTCCAGGCTATAGAACAGTGGCATGACAGCTCACTGCAGCCTCAACCTCTCAGGCTCAAGCAATCCACCCACCTCAGCCGCCTGAGTAGCTGGGACTACAGGCATGGGTCACTATGCCCAGCTAATTTTTGTATTTTTTGTAGGGATGGGGTTTCACCATGCTGCCCAGGCTGGCCTTGAGCTCCTGGACTTAAGTGATCCTCTCACCTTGGCCTCCCAAAGTGCTAGAATTAAAGGTGTGCACCATCATGACCAGCCCAGTATCAGGTATTTCTTTATAGCAGTGCGAGAACAGACTAATACACACACAATGGAGTATTACTCAACATTACAAAGGAAGGAGATTCTGACCCATGCTCTTATATGGGTGAAACTTGAAGACATTATACTAAGTGAAATAAGCCAATCACAAAAAGAAAAATAGTATATGATTCCACTTAAAGAGGTACCTAGGGTAGTCAAATGCATAGACATAGAAATTAGAATTGTGGTTTTTGCCAGGAGCTGGGGGAAGGGGAGGATGGGGAGTTGGTGGTGGTTGTACCAGGTGAACGTACTTAATTCCACTGAACTCAACACTTAACGTGGTTAAAATGGTAAATTTTAGGTTACGCCTATTTTACCACAATTTAATCATTTAAAATCCGCGATAGAGTGACTGTATAATTTATTGTCTAAACTGGGACACTTTGGGCAATGAAAGTGGGTGCTTTTAATAACTATACCTGGATCCTAGGGGTTAAAGAGACTGCCCTAGGTAGCCTGGGGAGTCCTCAAAATAGCCACTTCTCCTCTTACCTCAGTTGAAAGTATCTTCTTAGCCTGGCAAATATTCAGTTCGGTAACTATGGAAGAAACGTCACCATGAACAGTGCCAAGATATGATTATTCCAGTTCTGGAATGTCAAACTTTAACATTTTGGCCACAAAATTTTCTTGTAATCACATTGTCACAATAATTTTAAGATAAAGTGGGTGTATGCAGAAGTCTATTCTATGTTGGCACACTTGGCACTGCTCAATGCTTGTGCGGGGGTGGCACACTTACCTCCTAGCCTCCATCCTCCCCTTCCCTCCCACTGTCCTCTTCCATCCATCCTTTCAGGTAGGTCTTACACGAATGGCCCCTCCTCTGTCCTGTCTTTCCTGATCCACCCTGTGGCATTCCTCCACTTCCAAAACTCTCTGGTGCTTTTACTTAGCGTGAGGATGACATGAGATAAGACCTGGATTAATTGGTTAATGTTAATAACATCTGCTTGGCTGTCAATCCTGAAAAATACCGTAATTAACATCATCAATCAGCCATAGGGAAACCACCTTGGACCTCCCCGTGTAAACTACTTTGAGTAGTGCCTTGGGTTTTTCAAGAGTTTGTCAGGCACTTGAGGCTGAGGCCCGGAGAAAGAATATTATTTGATTCTTAGCCATGGTGGGAACCAACATTTATCTAAGTGTTTTTCATAGACAGGAAGTGGTAATTCTCATCCTCCCTGATCTGGGCTCTGACTCACTGGGGTGCCCCAACCTCTGGGCCTGAGCTCACAAGTGGTAGCCAGCTGACCTGAGCAACACAGTAAGATGCGTGCCTGAAAAATTCCCCTGGTGGGGCTGATCATGAAAAGTGCTGTTTTCCTCATTCATGTGGTTTTGCCAGGATGCCTGGATTCCGCAGCCCTGGGCCAGTTATTTTGAGCACAGAAATCACTTTAACAAAGCCCTAAAAGTCATTGGTCCCAAGGATTATTTCGCCCCCTCACCACAGTTAATGTCACCTCCCCCATCTCTGTTTTACTGTATTCCCATAACACATTTTGAGTGTGGCTATGTGATGTAAAAAGCTGTTTTTATGCAAACGTTCAGGGTAACATCATGTGTAGTGTCTTAGTTCATTTTCTGCTGCTATACCAAAGTACCACAGACTGGGTAATTTACAAAGCACGGAAGTTTATTTGGCTCATGGTTCTGCAGCTGGGAAGTCCAAGAGCATGGTGCAGGCATCTAGTGAGGGCCATCCCATGGCAGAAGGCATCACATCGTGAGAGAGAACACATGCGAGAGGAAGGAAAGAGGGGCAGAATTCCCTGATATTACATCTAAGTCACTCCTGTGATAGCTAATTCGGTCCCCCAATAATGACCTGAATCCACTCATGAGAGCTATGTTTCCATGACCTAATCACCGTTTAAAGATGCCACTTCTCAATATTGTTAAAATTGGCCATTAAGTTTCCAACACATGAACTTTGGGGACACATTCAAATCACAGCACTTAGAATATAACAGGAATCCCCTCCTACAGCCGTGAATCCCTTGGGTCACGAAGTTCATGTAACAATAACAAAGTCTAATGTTATTTACAAGAAATTGGAAGCTTTAAGTAGCCTCATGAAGCCAAAGGGCAACATTAGAGCATATCCTTTGACACCTCAAGCTTGTGTCAAAAAGGGTATTAACAGTTGACCACTTCACATCCGCAAGGATGACTATAATTGTTTAAATGGAAAATAACCATTGGCAAGGACATGGAAAAACTGGAATCCTCCTACTTCGCTTGTGAAAATGTAAAATGGTGCAGCTGATGTGGAAAACAGTTTGTTGGTTCATCAAAAATGTAAACATGGGGCCGGGCGCAGTGGCTCAAGCCTGTAATCCCAGCACTTTGGGAGGCCAAGGCGCGCAGATCATGAGGTCAGGAGTTTGAGACCAGCCGGGCCAACATGATGAAATCCCGTCTCTACTAAAAATATAAAAATTAGCCAGGCGTAGTGGCGCATGCCTGTAGTCCCAGCTACTCAGAAGACTGAGGCAGAAGAATCGCTTGAACCCGGGAGGCAGAGGTTGTAGTAAGCCAAGATCACGCCACTGCACTCCAGCCTGGGCAACAGAGTGATACTTCATCTCAAAAAAAAAAAAAAATTTAAACATGGAGTTGCCATATGACCCAGAAGTCCCATTTCTAGTATGTACCCAGAAGAATAGAAACACAGGTTAAAACAGTGACCAAAATGTAAAAGCAGCCCCGCTGTCCATAAGCTGTAAACGGATAAACTGGACTGTAGTACATTCATAAAACGGAATATTTCATCATAAAAAGGAGGCAGTACCAACACATTCTGCAGCTTGGATGAACCTAAGTGAAAGAAGCCAGACGTAAAAGGACACATATTGTATGATTCCATATATGTGAAATATTCAGGATAGGCAAATCCATTCGAGACAGAAAGCAGATTGGTGATTGCCAGGGCCTGGGGGAAGGGGAAAAGGGGCATGGCTCTTTAATGGGTATGAGGTTTCCTTTGGGGGTGATAAAAATGTTATGGTTGAATGAGATGGTGAATGTACTAAAGCCACTGACTGTACACTTCAAAATGGTTAAAGTGGGTCGGGCGCAGTGGCTCACACCTGAAATCCCAGCACTCTGGGAGGCCGAGGCAGGTGGGTCATCTGAGGTCAGGAGTTCGAGACTGGCCCGGCCAAAATGGCAAAACCCCACCTCTGCTAAAAATACAAAAATTAGCTGGGCGTGGTGATGCATGCCTATAATCCGAGATACTCAGGAGGTTGAGGCAGGAGAATCGCTTGAACTTGGAAGGCCAAGGTTACAGTGAGCCAAGATTGAGCCACTGCACTCCAGCCTGACAGAGCAAGACTCTGTCTCAAAAACAAAAAAAAGAAAAAAAAAATGGTTAAAGTGACAAATTTTATGCTATATAAATTGTGCCTTAATTTTTTTAAAGTATACACTTTGAGTGAGGCAAGTGTTTGACAAAGAAACCACTTCTTTCCTGGCAACATTTCATTATCCTCCAGTGTTAAAGGCCCTCCCCACAAACCCATCTGTCAAGCCACCCACGTACCAAGAGACACATGAACACTAGAGGTCAGACAGGATGAGACAGCCTGCATTGTGTCCTTCACCCTCATTTGGACCTTCAACCTATTGCCTTCTCACACTCTCAGAATCCAAAGGTCATGCCAGTTCAGAAGGACCCGGTATCACGGAGACTGGGGCTCAGAAACTAATACCCCCAAATATGGCTCTGTGACATGCTGAACTGAAAAAGAAGCCACAAGATTTCTCCCCCAACCCCCGCCTCTGTCTATCTCTCTCAAGGCACCGAGCGTTGTTCTCACTTGTCTGCCTAAAGCCCAAACCCACCAAAGAAGAAAACAATTACTCCTGGTCCCTTTCTAAATTGTCATGAACTGAACTCATATCCAGGAAGAAAGACTGACATCTGTCAAGCTAGGCAGACTTTTGTCACAAACCGTTGTATATTCTGCAGGCACAATAGACTTTGTCCCAGGCCACTCTATGTTCTTCAAGCCCAGTTATTTCCCTAAAAATCACTTGCACTAAAATCATCCACACTTCTCCATCTCCCATTCTCCTAAGAAGAAGGTTATATAAGCATATGTACTCCGCTGGGTTATTGAGTAATCACTCTCCTACAATTTCCCATGCTTGACACGTTAAAATAAATTCATAGCCTTTTATCTAATTAATCTGCCTTTTGTGAGTTGGTTTTTGTGCAAACTTTCTGAGAATGAAGGGGAAGTTTTCATGGGTATTGCATGGTCTTCTGAAATAACTAGCATTAATACAGATTAGACAAAAAACAACTCAGAACATGTTCCATGTAACAGCAGAACGTCCCGAAATGGGAAGGAATGAATGTGAGCACAAGAGATCTGTGTAAACAGATAATGAGGTTTGGGGTAAGATGCAAAAGAGGATATATATTATACTGTCTTTCATATGGAAAGAAGAGAAAATGAGTATGCATGCGTATGTGTTATTTTTTGTGAAAAGAAATACAGTGTTAAACAGACACTAAAGGAAGGCATTAACGATGGAGGTGGGAAAGAATGGGGTAGAAAGGATAGGAATGGCAGCGAGGCTTCTCTTGTATATCTTATATCATTGTCACTTTTTATTTTTTTATTTTTTTTGGAGACAGGGTCTCACTCTCTCACCCAGGTTGGAGTGCAGTTGCTCACTGCAGCCTCAACCTCCTTGGCTCAAGCAATTCTCCTGCTTCAGCTTCCCAGTGGCACACACCACTGTACCCAGCTAATTATTTATTTATTTATTTATTTATTTTTGTAGCGATGAGGTCTCCCTATGTTCCCCAGGCTGGTCTCAAACTCTTGGGCTCAAGCAGTCCTCCTACCTCGGCCTCCCAAAGTGCTGGGTTTACAGGTGTGAGGCACTATTCTCAACCCATTTTTACTTTTTAACTATATAAATGTTTTATGTATTTAAAATATAAAATTAAATGTTAACAAGATGGGATAAAGAAAACCCTACAATAGAATGCAAAAGAAGCAAATCAAACTGATAACGCCTCAAACTGATACCACAACCACACAGAGCAAGCACTCTGATTGCAGAGAAGGATCTGTTCTAAGAACAGAAGAACTACAGAAAATCTTCTATTTAGTAGATTTACTGTTAGTAGTAATATTGGCCTTGTAATTCTGAAACTGTTTTATGCATGTATAGTGGAAAGCAAATAAGCAAATATATATTTTACTGAAGGGGAAAAAAGATACTAGTAATAAGTAAAGAAGTGAAAGAAAAACTCTGTAACGTTAAATTTGAGTTGGAAATATCAGTTTGAACTTGTAATTTTTTAAAAAATGAATTTTCTAATCCTTTCCACTGAATGACAGCCCAGTAGCAATGAGCACATATATCACCAGGTTCTTTATTTCTGTATATCATTCACCACTAAAGGTACCAGGGCTCGTTAGAGAAATGGTTGATTCTAAGCTGGAGGTGAAAATGCACAACGTGAGCAAGGAATCTCTTGCCACACAAGAAAGCAAAACAGTTTTGGAAGATAAATATGATCATGTCAAAAGGATTCAGGAGCTGACCTGAGGGCTCCCACTGCTCAAATGTGGGATGATTTGAACATCAAAATGAATAGCTGTAGTTTCAATTATAGCATTTTTAAAACTCCACGAACCCACAGTGATTAGTGTTTTTAATATAGTGGGATTTGGAAATTCTTACAGAATAAAAGGCCAGCTAGTAAATGTAGCAGGAATAAAAGAATGAAAAACTACCATTTTGCAATTCCCAATGTAAAGCTTCCTTCGGGTAAGCATCACCAAGCATTGCCAAAACTATTTGGTGACTTGGATATTCAGTTAATCCTGTGACCATGTGAGGATTCTACAAATTACTTACAAAAGGGGAAACAGAGTGAGGATTAGTGATCAAACTCAGCATCACCAAGAGTGACTGACATTATGTACTCCAGATAGGATACCTGACATTATTTACTCCAGATGTGATACTGACATTATTTACTCCCGATGTGACACTGACACTATGTACTCCCGATGTGATACTGACATTATTTACTCCCGATGAGATACTGACATTATTTACTCCCGATGTGATACTGACACTATACATTCCAGATGTGATACTGACATTATTTACTCCAGATGTGATACTGACACTATACATTCCAGATGCGATATTGACATTATTTACTCCAGATGTGATACTGACATCATTTACTCCCAATGTGATACTGACACTATACATTCCAGATGTGATACTGACATTATTTACTCCCTATGTGATACTGACACTATACATTCCAGATGTGATACTGACATTATTTACTCCCTATGTGATACTGACACTATGTACTCCAGATGAGATACCGACATTATTTACAGCAGGTGTGATACTAACATTATTTACTCCAGATGTGATACTGACATTATTTATTCCCAATGTGATGCTGACATTATTTACTCCAGGTGTGTTACTGATACCTGACATTATTTACTCCAGATGTGA
Source organism: Theropithecus gelada (assembly GCF_003255815.1). Classification (NCBI taxonomy): domain Eukaryota; kingdom Metazoa; phylum Chordata; class Mammalia; order Primates; family Cercopithecidae; genus Theropithecus; species Theropithecus gelada. Next base: position 107,631,423 of record NC_037680.1, read on the forward strand.
TACTGACACTATACATTCCAGATGTGATACTGACATTACTTACTCCAGATGTGATACTGACACTATGTACTCCAGATGAGATACCGACATTATTTACAACAGGTGTGATACTGACATTATTTACTCCAGATGTGATACTGACATTATTTACTCCAGATGTGATGCTGACATTATTTACTCCAGTTGTGATACGGATACCTGACATTATTTACTCCAGATGTGATACTGACACTATACTTTCCAGATGTGATACTGACATTATTTACTCCAGATGTGATACTGACACTATACATTCCAGATGTGATACTGACATTATTTACTCCAGATGTGATACTGACACTCTACATTCCAGATGTGATACTGACATTATTTACTCCAGGTGTGATACTGACATTATTTACTCCCAATGTGATACTGACACTATACATTCCAGACGTGATACTGACATTATTTACTCCCGATGTGATAGTGACACTATGTACTCCAGATGAGATACCGACATTATTTACTTAAGATGTGATACTGACATTATTTACCCCAGGTGTAATACTGACATTATTTACTCCAGATGTGATACTGACATTATTTACTCCAGATGTGATACTGACATTATTTACTCTAGGTGTGATACTGATACCTGACATTATTTACTCCAGATATGATACTGACATTATTTACTCCAGGCGTGATAGCTGACATTATTTACTTCAGATGTGATACCTGACAGGGAAGTCTACAGTGGCATCTATGCAGTACAGAACTCTGGCCAAAAATATTCAACCTGCATCTAATCTTGTGTAAGCAACCAGATTAACCCACATATGGGACACTGTACAAGACAACTGGCTTGGACTCTTTATCAAAAGCTAATTTCACATAAACAAAGAACAATAACAGCAATAAAAAGGTGAAAGACTGCTTTATTTTATCTATTTATTTTTTGAGACAGAGTCTCGTTCTGTCACCCAGGCTGGAGTGCAGTGGCGCAATCTCAGCTCACTGCAAACTCCGCCTCCTGGGTTCACGCCATTCTCCTGCCTCAGTCTCCCCAGTAGCTGGGACTACAGGCTCCCGCCACCACGCCCAGCTAATTTTTGTATTTTTAGTAGAGACGGGGTTTCACCGTGTTAGCCAGGATAGTTTCCATCTCCTGACCTCGTGATCTGCCCACCTTGGCCTCCCAAAGTGCTGGGATTACAGGCGTGAGTCACCGCTCCCGGCCGAAAGACTGTTTTAGATGAAAAGAGACTGAAGAGACATAACAACCAAATATCATACATTATCTTGATTGGATCCTGGATAGGAAAAAAAAATCCAGTGCTAAAAGCTCTTCCGGGGACAATTGTAGAAATTTGAATACAGATAGTATCCTGGGTGCTCTTATGGTTGTGATCATGGTATTGTGGTTTGTGGGAGAATATCCTTATTAGGAGATGCTGAGATATCTAGAAGTGAAGTGTCAAGATGTCAGCAACTTGCTTTCAAATTGCTCAGCAAAATAAAAGTATGTGGAAATATACACACACAGAAAGAGACGAAGAGAGACAAAGCAATTGCAGCAAAATGTTAACAGTTGGAGAATCCAGGGAAAGTTGTGTCAGGGGGAGGGGAGGGAATTGCAGGGTGGATAGAGAAGGTTGGGATAGAGCTAGCTGCCAGACCCAGAGCATCTGCCACCCACACAGGGAGTGTAAAATGGCCCTCTAAATTACAATAGACTCATCTTCCTTTTGAAATCTTCCTAGGCTGGGTGCAGAGGCTCATGTCTGTAATCCCAGCTACTCAGGAGGCTGAGGCATGAGAATCACTTGAACCTGGGAGGCAGAGGTTGCAGTGAGCCTTGATCATGCCACTGCACTCCAGCTGGGGTGACAGAGCAAGACTCTGTCTCAAAAAAAAAAAAAAAAAAGAAAAAGAAAAACAGAAATCTTCCTAAAAGGGAGAGAAAGCTACACTACACTTTCCTTGAACCTCCAAGCGCCCACTGCTTGTGGACACTCTGAACCCAGTACCCATTGCAAAATAATGAATGGGAAACACACCTGGTAAACACTGCCCAGGTAGAGAGGAAGAGCCTCCCGATGCCCCCAGCCCTGGGTAGGAATCACCAAACCCTACCCCCCAGTTACCAGGCCTGTGAAGCCTCTGGCTTGTCCCAGCTTTGCACTCTTATGGGAGGGGTGGGGAGATCCCACCTACTGTGCCCGTGCGTCTCCTGTCTTACCATCTAGGACATTCTTACGTGAACCTCAGGCACTGCTCAACACCATCCTCACTCAAAACTGCATTCCTTCTTTCATTTGCTTATTTATTCAATTATTTGGCAAGTATTTCTTGAATAACAGTGATGCAAAAAATGCACCAGGGACACGACAAGGAATAAGCCGCCACGGCGCCTGTCTTCCGTGGAGCTCACAGGCAAACTGCAACTGTGACAGGTACCACAAAGGGAAGAAACAAGGTGCCCATCAGAGTTGGTGACATTTGTGTGACAAGGAGGAAATACAATCAACAGGCTTTGGGGACAGGCTGGGTTTGGGGGACAATGAGGAGTGTCAAGAGACACGCCCAGGGTTCCGGCTAGTATAACTGGATAGACAGTGGTGGTCTTCACCAGGACATCCTGGAAGAGGCCTGCAGTGGAGAAGGAGGTGACTCACACCCATGCAGGCCACAGGAGCACAGGTCAGGCACGAAAAGGAGAGGCCTGGGATGTGGTGTGGGTGGGTGGATTGTCTGTGGATTGGTGGTTAAGGAAGTTATGTGTAGCAGGAGCCTGTTTTACTCCTCCACCAGAAACTTCTGCCACTTCCGGGAAGACCACACAAAAGGTCTTCAGTCTCATACAGTTTCCTTTGATTTTGCTCATCTTTGTGCTCAGGAGAAGATCTGGGCCGCATCCTATGCTCCAGGTGACAAGGCTCATCTAGCCTGCTAGCCAGGAGGGTGCCTTTCCTTTGCCTCCAAAAGCAAACTGGTGGGGGTGGGGGAGGGAACAGCTTGGCAGCACAGGTGCACATGCACACACACACGCACTCATATGCCTGATCTTTTTCTTTTAGGATTTGCTACCCTAGAGGTGTCTGATTAGCTTTGTAAAGGTTAGAGATCATTCTATTTTGCCCAAATTTAGTCAAGCCCTCAGTTACCCCCAGTTCCACATCCAAGAGTTCAGTCAACCATGGATCAAAAATATTTGAAAAAAGAAAAGCAATTAAAAAATAACAACCGGCCAGACACACTGGCTCACACCTGTCATCCCAGTACTGTGGTGGGAGGATCACTTGAGGCCACGAGTTTGAGACCAGCCTGGACAACACATAATGAGATCACAGCTCTAAAAAACCAAAAAAAAAAAAAAACCAAAATTAGCTAGGTGTGATGGCACAAACCTGTAGTCCCAGTTACTCGGGAGGATGAGGTGGCAGGATAGCTTGAGTCCATGAGTTTCAGGCTGCAGTGAGCCATAATCATGCCACTGCACTCCAGCATGGGCAACAGACTGAGACCTCATCTCTCAATTTTTTTTTAAATAATAGGAACAATAGGCCAGGCATGGTGGCTCATGTCTGTAATCCCAGCACTTTGGGAGGCTGAGGTGGGAAGATCATGAGGTCAAGAGATCGAGACCATCCCGTCCAACATGGTGAAACCCCATCTCTACTAAAAATACAAAAATTAGCTGGGCGTGGTGGCGCACGCCTGTAGTCCCAGCTACTTGGGAGGCTGAGGAAGGAGAATTGCTTGAACCTGGGAGACGGAGGGTGCAGTGAGCCAAAATCACAACACTGCACTCCAGCCTGGCGACAGACCGAGACTCTCTCTCAAAATAATAATAATAATAAATAACACAAATTTTAAAACTAACACAGTACAATAACTATTTACACTGCACTTGCATTAGGTATTACAAATAATCTAGAGATGATTTAAAGTATACAGGAGAATGTGCATAGGTTATTTACAAATACTATGCCATTTTATATCAGAGACTTGGGCATCCTTGAATTTTGGTACCTCCAGGAGTCCTGGAACCAATTCCTTTAGGACACTGAGGAACAGCTATATTTGCCCCGGAAAATGGAAACCTTCCCCCAATTCCCATCCCCCACAGTCTCCTAAAAACAAGACATTTTTGGTACAAGTATATTCCATGTGGAACGTATCAACAGGATGCAATACCACTCGCAGATGAATACAGGGCAAAACGGAGCACAACAGGGCACATGTGGAAGAAGTGTCCCTGGGGTGAAACCCTCGGGAATTAAAAATGGGATTGGGATGTGTATTTGTTCCTGGGGGCTCCTGCAGCAGATGACCTCAAACAGCAGAAACTTACTCTCTCACAGCTCTAATGGGCCAGGGGTCCAAGATCAAGGTGTCAGCAGGGCCACACTCCCTCTGGAGGTTCTAAGAAGAGTCTGTTCCTGCCTCTTCCAGGCCATCCTGGCTTGTGGCTGCAACACACAGTCGCTGCCTCTGTCTTCACGTGGCCTCCTCTTCTATCTCTGGGTCTCTCCTCTGCACGTCTCATATAAGGACATTCATCCTGGGATTTACAACCCATCCCAGATAATGATCCCAAGATAATGATCCCAGGAATCATTTCATCTCAAGATCTTTAACTTGAGCCAGGCACAGTGGTTCACGCCTGTAATCTCAGCATTTCGAGAGACCGAGGCAGGTGGATCACTTGAGCCCAGGAGTTCAAGACCAGCGTGGGCAACTTAGGGAGACCTCGTCTCTACAAAAGATATACACAAAAAATTAACCAGGAGTGGTGGTGTGCAACCCTAGTCCCAGCTACTCGGGAGGCTGAGGCCAGAGGATCGCTTGAGCCTGGGAGGTTGAGGCTGCAGTGAGCCATTATCATGCCACTGCCTTCCAGCCTGGATGACACAGTGAGACCCTATCTCACACACACACACACAAACAATCCTTAAGACAAGCCTGGGCAACATAGGGAGCTCCACACTCAACAGGTACTCATTCAGTGTTGTAAATTACATTTGCAAAGACCCTTTTTCCAAATGAGGTCACTTACGTTTGCAAAGACCTTTTTTCCAAATAAGGTCACACTTCTTGGTCCCAGGAATTATAATGTGGATGTATCTTTTGGGGGGCTACCATTCAACACACTACAGTATGAGACTTTCACAGACCATGGGGACAGGAGGCAGCGGTTAAGCTTGGTTTCTTTCTGACTTGGCAATGGCGCCCTGTGGTGAGGGCCACTCATACTGGAACTGTGCTGAGAAACCCATCCCTCCCTCCAGCTCTCACTGCTGAAGAAAATAGGCATTCTGGGAAATGCTAGTGGGCCCCAACCCCTTCCTAGCCACGCAAGCGACCCCCTCTTCAGGGCCTATTTCCAAGCCCCCTGCTTTGAGGCCCATGCTGGTCATCTCAGACCCCAGCTGCCTCACTCTCCATTGGGTCCTATGACCTTGGGCCTTGATTTCACTTGTTCAAACCCCTCATAAGTGTTCGCTGGCTGTCCATTGTACTTTGGACCCCAGGCTTAAGAGAAAATTCATTTGGCAATTAATCCTGCACTCACCTTGGACCAGTCCTGCAAAGTCCCAGATTCTTGTGGGAAGAGTGGGCGTTTCAAAAGCATAGAGAAGCTAACAAGCCTCCAGTCAAAATCACCCTCAAAGACCACCTATAAACCACCAGAAGCCAAGACTTTGAAGCTCAAAAGCAAAAATCCACTTGTTACCTAGCCTTGTAGGGAGGGGATTCCTGGCCCTGGGGCAGGTCTACTTTGGAGAGGAAGGGAGGGAGGAAGGGAGGGATATGTATTCGTGAAAGAGATTTCAATCTTTTCTTCCTTCACCTCTGGATTTTATAAGCAGCTTTTCTAAGCACCAGGCATGTGTGTGGCAATCTACTATATGTTACTCTCTTGGATGAGCTGCCCTGAGAACAAGGCTCCTGAGGGCAGAAAGAAGCTCCACTATCTCCCCGTGAGTGGGTCACAAGGTAGCCTGTGCAAGGCTGGGCAGGGCAGGTGCTGGATAAAGTCACTGGGGGAGAGGGGAGGAAGGAGGCGAAAGGTCCACACCTGTGGGTCCCATGACTCAGGCGACCCCTTAAGGGACTGCTCTCACCAAGAGGAATACTGGGGCGAGCTTTCCCACCTCGCCACCCAGATCCGTTGTCCCCTCTGGGCCACACATCTGTCCAAAGCCATGACAGGGACAAAGGCCCACACCGTGTGGGCCCACAGTCGGTTCCAGGGCTGAGTCCTGTGCCTGGTGCCTGACGCAGCTCCAAGCCCAGCTGGTGCTCATTCGATGCTGAATGCCTCCGAGAATCTTCAGGCCTGCCATTCTCAGCCAGGGGTCTGAGAGTCCCCGTATTAGTCAGGTTTTCCCAGAGAAACAGAACCAATGGGATGTGAACAGGGAGAGAGAGGGAGAGAGAGAGGTTGATTTTAAGGAAGCGGTTCACTGATTGTGGAGACCGGCAAGCCCACATCTGCAGGGTAGGCCCGGGGGCTGGGGATCCAGGAAGAGCTGATGCTGCAGTTCCAGTCCCAAAGCCATCTGCTGACAAATCCCCCCTCTCAGGAATGTTTTTCTCTTCCAAGGTGCGGAAGAGGTGGGAGGTGAAGGGTGAGGGTTAATCTTGGTCTTCAGCAGAGGGAGCAGGACCCGCCCGCCTGGTGATGGAATCTGCTTTACTCAGCACTCATCCACTGATTCAGATGTTACTGTTATCAAAAAATACTTTCCCAGGGCCGGGCGCGGTGGCTCATGCCTGTAATCCCAGCACTTTGGGAGGCCAAGGCGGGCGGATCACGAGGTCAGGAGATCGAGACCATCCTGGCTAACATGGTGAGACCCTGTCTCTACTAAAAATACGAAAAATTAGCTGGGTGTGGCGGCGTGCACCTGTAGTCCCAGCTGCTGGGGAGGCTGAGGCAGGAGAATGGCGTGAACCTGGGAGGTGGAGCTTGCAGTGAGTCGAGATCGTGCCCCTGCACTCCAGCTTGGGCGACAGAACGAGATTGCATCTCAAAAAATATATATATTTTTCAAGAAACATCTAGAATAATGGCTGATCAAATATCTGGGTACCATGATCCAGCCAAATTGATGCATAAAATTATCCTCCCACTTCCCCACCCCTGGCCCCTTCAAGGCCCTCCGGTATTCTCTGAGGGGTCTGGTTCTCCATCTCCTCCTCTTTGCCCTCCCGCTTCCAAGCTGTGAGACCCTGAGGCTCTTCCCTGCCTTGTTCTACCCAAAGGTGCCTCAGGGGCTTGAATTCCTCCTTTTTGGACTTTTTCTCTTTCCAGTCAGTGGATCCCATCACTTTGAGGGCTCCTAGAATGACGTTTTCCCCAAGAAGCCTCTCCTGTATAAAATTGGGGGTTGTTGGCTGTGCCCAGAGGATGGGGGTGGCTTCCCTGCCCTCTCCACCCCCCACACCCCTGTCCCCTTCCGCCTGCATCACTGCCGGGCTGGACCGGGGGTGGGGAGTGGGAGGAATATAAGCCCTGGATTGGGAGCCCTTATCTTGCTTTAATTTCCTCTAGAGTTCAGCACTATGTGAGGTTATAGTAGTGGCCGACCTTGTTTACTCTTTCTATCCTACCGGCATATAAGCTCCAGGGGGCAGGGACTTCATCCCCAGAGCCTAGCCCAGGACCTGTACACGGAGGCACTCGAGATGTTTGTTGATTGAATGAAAAACATTCACTGAACACCTCTGTTGTGCAACACACACTGTGCCAGGGCGTGGACGAAAGCTCAGCTGCCCAGGTCATTGACTATTTCTGAGCATTTCCACTCTCACGTTGTACACCCCTCATTTCTCTCTTCTTAGAGGCGAGCCCCTCCCTACCTGAGCGCAGGAATCATCTTCCTTGCTCTCTCCTGCAGTCTGCCCTGACTTGGTGTCCCGAGACAGGGACTGGGTTCTCTCTGAGCCCTGGAGGAATGTGAACTGAGCTGATGAGGCGATGCCTCCTGTCTACTTGGAGGAAAGGGACCAGGACACACAGAGGCGCAGGGGGCTGAACCCTGGGTTCCAGCCCCACGGACTCATCCGGAGTCACGCGGTTCCGGGACTTTGCAGAGGAAAGGGGTGCAGGATGTGCTTTGGGGATAGAATTCCACCTTTGCACCCGGCTCAGCACCTGTCCTGTCCCCCGGAGATTCCTTGAGGCCACCTGGATCGGAGAGGAGATGCTGTTGATCATTTCCTGTCCCCTGAGGCTGTGATCCCGGGTCGACCGGACCGGTAGCCCGGCAGCGCCCCCTGGTGGCCGACGACGCTCAGGCAGCGCCGGGAATCGCCGCCCAGGCCAAGGACCAGAACCAGGAGCAGGAGCAGGTGCAGGGCCAGGGCCAGGGCCAGGGCGGGAGGGAGATTTATCCCAGCGTACACCTCTAACTTATCCCTCCTACACAAGGCAGGACTCCGGCTTCTTTCCCTTTTCTGTGTATTTCAAAAGTAATGTACATTGAGCATAAAAAATACATGTAAACAAAAAGACGCCCCCAATCAAAGCTGTGATACAGTGTCCTGGCAGGACCAGCCAGGCCTGGGTCTCAATCCCAGACCTACCATCTACCAGCTGACTGAATCTGAACAAGTCGCTTAACTCTCTGAGCCACAGTTTCTGCATCTGCAGTCCGGGAATGGTGTGCTCTCCATTGCTGGGTTGTGTAAAGATGACCTATGTACCCAGCACAGAGCTCTGACTGATGGGGACAATTCTGATTAGACACAAAGGAGAATGTGTTAAATGCCCTTCAGTTTCTGCTCAGGTGTTCCCAGGGGGTGAGAGATGTTCCCAAAGATGTAACTGCCAGCCTGATCGCCCAAGCAGAGACTTTCTGGCAGCCACAGTTGGTCACAGGGCTAATTCTGGTCCATGGAATGTGACTGGAAATGATGTGTACAACTTCCAAGTCACGCCCTGCAAAGGAGGTTGTCTCTCCCTCCCTTCTGCTTTTCCATCCTCCTGCTGGCTGGGAAGCGGAAGATCGAGGATCAGCTGCCCTGGAGAAAGAAAAGGAAGCCACATGTTGAGGATGGCAGGGTCTCCCTGACACCCCAGAACCACCGACATCTGAAGAAATAAATATTCCTAAGCCAATGTATCTCTGGATCTCTTTGTTACATCAACTTAGATATAATCATGGCATTTCAAGTGTACACCCAGGAGTCTTGGTATTCATTCTGAACACCAGCTGACAGAGCTTCTGCCTTTAGTGCCACTTGTTACCTTTAGTGTCTCCCCCCACCCCACCCCACCATACACACAAAAAAAAGCCCCTACAAGGGCTGGACCCACGGAACCCTAGGGATGGCTTAACTCCAGCCTGATCATCCCCTCCCTGAGGTCGCACTGAGGCTGGTAGCCCCACCACCTGGATCATCCCTTCCCTGATGTCCCACTGAGACTTGTTGCCCCACCACCTCTCTCTGCTCCTCTCCCCGTTCTGTGGCTTCAGTGTGCCAGGGGCTGATTAAGGGTAGTCCAATGTGTTGGACAGTTAGTACAAGGGTTCTTCGGTGACTGAACAACTGCAGGTTGAACTGACAATGAACAAGATACACACTGGGGCTCCTTTTCCCCAGTCAGGAGGGACAGAGTAGCTCAAATCTATGTTTTGGGAGTCTGGAACCTCTATTCCTTCCTGGTACTCCCCAGTTTAGGACATTTTGATAAAAGCTAGTTTATAGAAGGCAAAGGGCAAGCCCAGGTCCCAGGTAGGGCCTCCTACCTCCCCTAGTGTCAGGCCTCTGAGCCCAAGCTAAGTCATCATATCCCCTGTGACCTGCACGTATACATCCAGATGCCCCAAAATAACTGAAGAATCACAAAAGAAGTGAACATGGCCTGTTCCTGACTTAACTGATGACATTACCTTGTGAAATTCCTTTTCCTGGCTCATCCTGGCTCAAAAGCTCACCCACTGAGCACCTTGTGACCCCCCACCCCTGCCAGCCAGAGAACAACCCCCCTTTGGCTGTAATTTTCCACTACCTACCCAAATCTTATAAAACCGCCCCACCCCTATCTCCCTTGGCTGACTATCCTTTCGGACTCAGCCCGCCTGCACCCAGGTGATTAAAAAGCTTTATTGCTCACACAAAGCCTGTTTGGTGGTCTCTTCACACGGACGCAAGTGAAACCTAGTAATCTCAATCTTGAGACTCCCACACTAGGGTATACCTGTGGAAAGGTCAATTCCTGTATGGTGAAGTTGGCAGGTCTGATTTATCTTGAATGAGTCTAGTATCCATCTTTCTTTTTCTTTTTTTTTTTTTTTTTTTTTTTTTTAGACCAAGTCTGCCACAGCAGGCTGGAGTGGCAGGCATCTGTAGTCCCAGCTACTTGGGAGGCTGAGGCAGGAGGATCACTTGAACCTGGGAGGCGGAGCTCACAGTGCGCCAAGATCGTGCCACTGCACTCCAACAGATTTGTTTAGTTTTGTTTTGTTTTTGAGACAGAGTCTCACTCTGTCACCCAGGCTGTAGTGCAGTGGCTGTAATCTTGGCTCACTGCAACCTCTGTCTCCCCAGTTCAAGCAATTCTCCTGCCTCGGCCTCCGGAATAGCTAGGACTACAGGTGCACCACCACGCCCGAGTAATTTTTGTATTTTTAGTAGAGACGGGGGTCTCACTATGTTGCTTAGACTGGTCTTGAACTCCTGGCCTCAAGCAATCCTCCCACCTCCGCCTTCCAAAGTGCTGGACTTACAGGCGTGAGCCACCGCGCCCGAGGATCTTGGAGTTTTTAGCGGGATTCTAGCTCAGAGGTTTCTGTTTGACACCCTGCTTTTCAGAGTCTTTAATGTTTATATTTAAAAAATAATTTAGCGTAACTTGGTAAAGCTCATTTTAAGAAAAATAACAAAAGGGAACAACTTTCCCCACCGTTGGGTTTCCAGTCTGTGACCTGTGACCTGGGTCCCTCGGTGCTGCCTCCTCATGCCACTCTGCTCACCCCGTGTGCTGGGCAGCAAAGGAGTTCTCTGCTTTTTGTCTTGTTTTCCTGAGGACCTTTCCTGGCGTTTTGACAGGCCACTGGGACCCACAGAAGCCTGGAACTAAGGGGACCCAAAATCATCTCCTGCAACAGCACCCATTTCTACTATAATAGCGCAAGACTCTGGCGCCCAAATCACCCAGAGAGCCGACTGGCCGAGCCGGGGCCCAGCCACCCAGGCCTCCACTCTTCTTCGCTGATTCTCAAGAGTTGCAGGTGCAATGAGATCTGGTCCACTGCTTTTTAAATGCCCAGGTGCATAAAAATTCGCCTTACTTAGAGCCTTAGGGACGAAGATTCATCCATGGTATAAAAGGATGCACCTTTTGAAACCACAGAAGTAGAAAATGGAGAAACTGAACACAGCCAGCGTTATACCAGCGTCCAACAGCAACTTCCTATATATTAGATTTCCAAGGAATAGCGGGGCGGAGGTGCTTGGCCACGACAGGAAAAGGTAGGGCTCAGGGGTATTGTGACATGCTCCGGAGAAGGGCAGCTTTTCCCTCCCAACCGAGGCCCGAGCCCAGAGGGGCGAGGGAGCCGGACCGGACATGGAGCAGCGGCCTGGGGCCCAGCCCTGCAGGGCCGCCCAGGAGAGGAAGGCGGAGGCGCAGCCACAGGCTCCAGCCCAGTCTGTCGAGGGCCACGGCCAGGTGCTACTGATCAGCGAGCTCTGGAAGCAGGATGAGGACGGCCCGAGCCTGCAGAGCTTTCCGGTGGACGCCGAGGCCGATCAGCTCCCGGGGCCCTCGTCCGCCGCAGCCAGGAGCGGCCACACCAGCGCCAGCAACTGCACCGCGCGGCGGCCCAAGCGCTCGGGCGACAGCTCAATGAACCGCGACGACTGCCCGGCCACGAAGTCCAAGCGCTTCAACAAGAAGCCGCGGTGCTCCGGGCCCAAGGCCGAGGACCCCCGCGAGGCGCCTGGGGCCCCTCCTGGGACCCCCGCCTCCGCGGCGGAGGACACAGCGTCTGGGCGCCTGGCGCCGCAGCACCCGCACGAGCCGGGCGCGCAGCTGCTCCTGGTGCTGTGCCGCGCGCCGGCGCTCCTCACGCAGCTGCCTCGGCTGCAGCTGCTCCTGCAACAGCTGCGCGCCCGGGACCGACGCCCGCCCGCCGCGCTGGTGGGGATCGTGGTGCAGCCGCGGCAGGAGGAGGCGGCCGAGGCGCGCCGCCGCATGGAGGCCCTGCTCAGCCGAGTCCTCGCGCCGCACAGCCCCGCCGTCGAGGTGCACACGGCCGTGTTCTGCCCCGGCCGCCCCGAGGGCACCCTGGACATCCAGCGCGCCGGCAGCCAAGCGCACAGGGTCTCCCTGGTGGATCGGGAGACGCAGACCGATGGTGAGGGGTCGGCGCGGGGAGGGGGGAGCCCCGGGGCGGAGAACGCTCAAACAGGCAGCCCTGGACCCCGACCCTGCCGCCCCGCGGGGTAGACGACAAAGCCCTGGAATCACGGCCTCTCTCCTGGCGCCTCTAGGAGTTTGGGGTACTGTTTTGGGTGGGGAGGAACTAGAGTTCCTCCCGGTGTGCTCACTGGGACAATCTCAGCATCAGACGTGTTCGAATTCGGAGGGTTACGACCCCCAGTCACTGGCCCCACCTACAACTTGGGGCATTGGTTCCCATGACTTGGGGTCACGCTTTTGTAAGGTATTGATGTGGGATTTTGGAGAAACGGGGCCCCCACTCCCTCCTCTCCACATTGTCCTCTCCCTTGCTTGCTTCTTAATCTTCTCCAGGGAAGAATAGTAACACTAAAAGCTTGCCTCTTGTGAGTCAGCCGCTGTTCTAAGGACTTTTCACCTGGATCCTCATGGCAACCCTCTCAGGTAGAACTCCACCAGACTCGCTAGCTGGTTGACTTCAGGATCCTCCTTCGCAACCCTTGAGACCCTTCGTGTTACTGAGCCCAGGCCTGTGGCCCATGGGATTAATTTGCCAGTCTAAGGTCCCTGGGCAGTGAGCTCTTGAGGGAGCTCCAAGTCCCATACCTACCTGCCAGCTCCACCCTGCCAGGGGCAGCAGGAGGGACTGAGGAAGTGTTCTGTGTGGCAGAGTCCAAAGCTCAGGTACCCAAGTTCTGCCACCCTCCAGCTGGTGACCAGAGCAGGCATCCTGTCTATGGGCCAGTGTCCCTCCTGTGTGAGGTGAGGGAGAAGGGCCGGTTGATGTCCAGGGTGCCATCCAGCTCAGAGAAGTCAGCTTCGGGACAAATGGTGACACACTTATTCTGGGTGCCCAGGACACCAGAACCATCAGAGACCTTCTGGGAGGAAATTTTCACCCCCTCAAGACCTTATTCTGACTGTCTAATTTCCAATCCCCTTCCCCTACCTAGTCTGCATTTTCACATGACTGGCACGCCTGGTTAGGAAACTCCCTTGCCCGTGGACTAGTCCAACGGTGATCCACAGCTGAGGCCAGAGAAGTCCCAGTCCATTTTTGAAAGCAACCCCTTGGTGATGAAGCCTTGGAGGTGCCTGATCCCCCACCACCCATGCCCACCTGCCCCCATCGCAGCTTCCTGCTTTCTCTGTCCTCCTACCTTCACCTTCATTCAGTTCCCGCAGCTTGCATTGAGCCCCTACTCTAGACTGTGGCCTTCTGAGGTTTCCACCATCTGGGGTTGGGGAATGAGAGGGAAGACAAAGACAGAAATAATTCTAATGCCGTTCAGAATATGACCAGTCTCATACAAAGAGGTGCCCTGGAGCTCAGCAGCGAGGGAAGGATGGCTTCCAGTTGGAGATCTCAAGATAGTTTTTTTTTTTTTTTTTTTAGATGGAGTCTCACTCTGTTGCCCAGGCTGGAGAGCAGTGGCACGATCTCCACTCACTGCAACCTCCACCTCCCGGGTTCAAGCAATCCTCCTGCCTTAGCCTCCTGAGTAGCTGAGACCACAGGCATGTGCCACCATGCCCGGCTAATGTTTTTGTATTTTTCGTAGAGACAGGATTTCTCCATGTTGGCCAGGCCGGTCTCAAATTCCTGACCTCAGGTGATCCTGTCTTAGCCTCTCAAAGTGCTGGGATTACAGGCATGAGCCACCGTGTGCAGCTTAGAAAGGCTTTATGAAAAGATGGATCCACTTGAGATAGGGCTTGACCAGAAAATGTTTTGGTAGATGTACAGAGAGGGGTGATAGAGGAGAAGGGCTTCTGAAAATGCAGGAATGTTCAGCCTGTTAATGAGACCACTGGTGTTCACAGTTGGCTAGAGCTGGACCCAGGTAGTAGTGGTGGCTGATAAGTCCTGGGCAGTGGGCTGTGACTGTATTATGGAAGAGCCAGGTTTCCTGACTAGGAACAGGTGCTCAAGCAGAAGGCAGTGGGGCCAGGCGCAGTGGCTCATGTCTGTAATCCCAACGTAGGGAGGCCAAGGCAGGCAGATCACTTAAAGTCAGGAGTTCGAGACCAGCCTGGCCAACAGAGCAAACCCTGTCTCTACTAAAATGATACAAATTAGCCAGGCATGGTGACGCATGTCTGTAGTCTACTCAGGAGGCTGGAACATGCCTGTAAGCTACTCAGGAGGCTGAGGCAGGAGAATCAGTTGAACCCGGGATGTGGAGGTTGCAGTGAGCCAAAACTGGGCCACTGCACTCCTGGAGACAGAGTGAGACTCTGTCTGAAAACAAAAACAAAAACAAAAACAAAAAAAAAGAAGAGGAAGAAGAAGGGAGCGGGTGCAGGGAAGATGTTCTAGCAAAGAGCTATTGAGGCACCATTCTTCCTCATTCTTCTGGGACAACCTCTTTCCACAGGTGCCCTCTCTCTGCTTCTTGGGACCACTCTTACTAAAGAATTCACACCATATTTTTACTGCTGCCACAGGGAAATTCCCTACTCCTCCCTAGGCCTGCCCTCTGTGCTTCCTCCATCTTTCTACTGGAAGACAAAGACCCATTCTCTGTGCCCTGTTTGGCTTCTTCTGGTAAAATGGAATATTTCTTTCATTGCTACCAGGAAGTTCCACCTATATGTGTCTGCTCCTATCTGATTCATTTACACCAACGTGGCACAACCAGCGGCAATTTTGACACACACACCCCCACCACTCATCTCTAGGGGACATTTAGGAGTATCTGGAGACATTTTGGGTTGTCCTGGGGTAGGGGGGAGTAAAGACTGGATAAAGACCAGGGATCTGGTAAACTTCCTACAATACACACGATGATCCTCCACAACAAAGAATTACTCAGCCCAAAAATGTCAACAGGGCTGAGGTTGAAAAACACTGATTTAAACCAGGTTGAGGTTTGACTTCATGTGGCCCGAAGCCCTTTTTACCTGCCCGGGTCTGCTCTAAACCTTCCCTGGGGCAGGAGCTCCTGCACTTGCCGGTCCCACACTCACCCACCTGAGATGCACTCGCGACGGAAGTGTCTCCTGAGGTGAACACATTTTATGTTGCAGTCACAGTGTAAGCTTTAGACTGTCTTTTAAAAATACTTTTCCTTCTTCCATCCTAAAATAAAAATCACATTTAATGAACACATTAATTAATTGAGAGAAAGATTCAGTCACCTGCTTAACCCAACCAGTTGGGGTTTGGGGGATGGTCTGTGGTTGCCATTGTCGTGAGTTTGAGACAAATGTTCGTTTTCTGAACAGCTGTTATGTTCTCAAGGAAAATTATTTGCCAAATGCAAAGGTTCTTATAAAAGTCAGATCAACCCCCAAACTCCCCTCCCACAGTGGGGGAGGGCAGGCTTTGCAGGAAGGGGTAAGCTACTCTGAGATGGTAGCAGGCTCTGGGCCATGGGAGGTAAAGCCTTCGAGGAAGTTCCAAATCTTCAGGAAGCTGACATGAAGATGAATGCGTGGGGAGCATGGATTTTTGAGGTCTAGGAATAGGGGGTATGTGGAAGCCAGTGACAGAGCTGAGCGTCACATCCAGGGTATCTTAGAGCAAAACAGGTGGCTCACATGGACCCAGGAACACCAGCAGAGAGGTGACTGCAGGCTGCGCTCTGTTCGCAGAAGCATGAGGATCTGGCTCTCATGGGTCCCGTGGCCAGGCATCACCAGGTCTGTGAGGACCAGGGCCTGGGCTAAGGGAGAACGCCAGGCTGGTGTCTGTGGAGAAGACTGTCCCTGCGGCCCTGCCATAGGAGCCACCCTGGCTTTTATGACCTCACAGGAGGTGTGGGTCACTGTTCTCTGTAGGGCCTGGGTCCAGTTGGAGGCCAGAGCCAGGCCTCTAGGGCAGAGGGCGAACGGCCCCTCCAGGAGGGAGCCAGGAGATTACGCAGCTCCATGTAGGTCCACGCTTAGGTTGGGAGGATCCACTATGAAGAAGGTCAAGAAGAAAAGGTCAGAGGCCAAACGCCACAGAGACTCCACCTCCCAGCATGCTAGCTCCAATTCCACCTCTCAGCAGCCTAGTCCTGAATCCACACCACAGGAGCCTAGTCCTGAATCCACACCACAGCAGCCTAGCCCTGAATCCACGCCACAGCGGCCTAGCCCTGAATCCACACCACAGCAGTCCAGCCTTGAAACCAACTCCCAGCAGCCAGCATCCCAAGCCCTTCCAGCACCCGAAATCCGCCGCTCCTCTCGCTGCCTGTTATCTCCAGATGCTAACATGAAGGCAGCCCCTCAATCCAGGAAAGCAGGTGGGCTGTCTTCTAGCTTCAGCAGTTCCAGCCTTCCTGCTGATGGAGTTCCAGGTCATCCCAGAGGCTGGTTCTTGTAGGATAGTGATGCATGGTTAAAGTGTATCCTGGAGCTGTGTTGTAGAGTGTGAAGGTTTTTGTTTTTGTTTCTACCCAAGAGACCAGGGTTCCTGGGTTTTGTTATTTCTCATCATCCTGAGTCTCATTGAAGACAGCCACACATACGTATAAACATTTAACTTGGTTCTATAGTAATACTTGCTCACTAGGAATCAGCAGTGCCATGCAACTGCTAAAAAATAAAAACCAAGGATGCATTAATAGAAGCATATGGTTTAGAATAAGGGAGGTGATGATCCTGCTTTATTCTGTCCTCATCAAGCTATCATTTTGGGCTATAAAAGATGCCTGACAAACTAGTCCAAGGAAGATAGTCCAGGTTGATGGAGGATGAGAGGGATCAGGGAGGCCATTTAGTGTATGACAGCCGATTGAAGGAGTTGGAGGATGTCTGTCTGTCAGGTGGAAGATGTGAATAGACTTGTTCCTTATTGTCCTGAGAAGTCTAAGGGCCTGATATGGTTTGGCTGTGTCCCCACCCAGATCTCATCTTGAATTCCCAGTGTTGTGGGAAGGACCCAGTGGGAAGTGATTGAATCATGGGGGCAGGTCTTTTCCGTGGTGTTCTCGTGATACTGAATAAATCTCATGAGATCTAATGGTTTTTAAAAAGGGAGTTTCCCTGCACAAACTCTCTTCTCTTGTCTGCCGCCACGTGAGATGTGCCTTTCACCTTCCACCATGATTATGAGGCCTCCCCAGTCACGTGGAACTGTAAGTCCAACAAACCTCATTCCTTTGTAAATTGCCCAGTCTCAGACATGTCTTTATCAGCAGTGTGAAAACAGACACATACAGGCCCAGGGATAGGATAGCCAGACAAAATACAAGACTCTTAGTTAAATTTTAATTTTAGTAAACAACAAATAATATTTTTAGTATGTGTTTCCCAAATATTGTGTGGGCATCCTGTATTTTTATTTGCTAAATTAACAACCTTACCCATGGAAGACATTAGCGACAGACAGACTTTGGCTCAACATAAAAAACTTCCCAACAATTAGCTCTGTCTGAAAATGGAATGGCTGTCAGGAAAAGTGGTTCCCCATCTTCTTGGGAGCCAAACAGTGTCTGAATAAGCACTGGATTGTGTAGAGGGAATTCAAGTGGAGTTCAGGAGGTGGGCTGGTTTATACTGCTAACAATAATGGTGATAGCAAACTAACATTATCACTAAGCATTTACTGTGTACCTAGCATTCAGCTCAGGTGTCTTAATTTTCCCATGTGACAATCCTATAAAAGTTCTTCCATATCATCTCCATTTTATAGATGGGGAAACTGAGGCTCATAGAAGTCAAACAAGTTGCTCCTGAGCAGAGGCTGGTAGCCCTGAGAAGGGAAACCCGCTCTATTCTGACTCCAGAACCCTCACTCTAAACCACAGCATTGACCTTTCCATTCCAAGAGGCCTAGGAGTCTCCACAAGAGGAAGAATATCTTTGTCCGAGCAGCTCCTGGATCTGCTGTGAGCCAGTGCCCATGACTCCACAGCCTTGAACAGGCCACACTCCCTGGGCCACAGTTTACCCCCCGGGATTGTGTGAGCATAAAAGAAAGAAGAGATGGAGATGAGAGTGCTAAATGCAAGGCATGCCATGCCAATGATCCTTCCATGGCCAGGAATCAATCCCTTCTTGACATATGATAATGATTTTGAGCGCCATACTATATGTTGTAAAGACTGTGATCATCAGCCACTGAGAGAAACATTTCCGGGTTATGGTCTTCAGAACTAGTAGAAAGCAAAACTTTCCATTCCCAAGTCTTTTAATGATCACATGTGACTCACACTCAGAGAGGAATTTGGCCCATTGAAGAGGCAAAGCAAGAAACGGTGGTGGCTCACCAGTGGTTACAGCGGACACCCTATACTTCTTCCAAAGGAATTCTCTGCAGTAGAAAGGAATGTTGGAGATGAGGATAAGGGCCTGCAAGTAAAGCATGCCATTTTCTAAAATCCAAGCCTTTTTGTGTGCAGAAATATTGTAACTCAAGAAAATGCCAGTCTTCCACTAGGATGGATATAATCAGAAGGATGGACAATAACAAGTGTTGGTGAGGATGTAGAGAAGCTGGAATCCTCATACACTGTAGGCAGGAATGTAAAATGGTGCAGCTGCTGTGGAAACAGTCTGGTGGTTCCTCAGAGGAACATGAAGTTACCTTATGACCCAGCAATTCCACTTCTTGGTATATATCCAAGAGAATTCGAAGCATATTATTAAGCATATTAGAAGCACACCAAAACTTGTACACAAATGCTCAAAGCAGCAGCATTTGTAATAGCCAAAAAGTGGGAACAACCCAAATGTTCATCAGCTGATGAATGGATAAACAAAACGTGGTATGAAATACCACAGTACAATGAATATGGTGAAATACTATTTGACAATAAAAAGAGATGACGTCCTGATACATGGGACAACATGGATGAACCTTATAGACATTTGGCTAAGTGAAAGAGTCCAGTCTCCCAAGAACCCACACATCGAATGATTCTATTTACATGAAATGTTCAGAATAAGCAAATGTATTGCCAGGAACTGGGGGAACTGGGAGAATGGAGGGTAACTGCTCATGGAGATGGGGTTTATTTTTGGGGAAATGAAGATGTTCTGAAATTAGTGGTGATGGCCACAAAACTTTGTGAATATACTAAAAACCACTGAGCGCTCTAAAAGGGTGAACTTTATTGCCTGGGAATGATGTCTCAATTTAAAAACTTTTCTGTAACTAAAAAAAGAGACAAGTCTTGCCTTTAGAATCCCCTCTCCTCATTCCGGGAAAGTATGTGTCATGGGCAAGTCTAAGCAGAAAGTGTACCGGGTCTGCCAGGTTGACTCTCCGTTTCACGCAGCTTAGGGTCAGAAGAATCTGTAGCTCTGTCAAGAAGCCACAGGGCTACAGATAGGAAACAGGAGGGAATAATCCAGCCAGAAATTATCTTGCCCGACCACAGAGGGTATCATCTACATTCTGCTGGGATCCATACCAGAGGAGGACAGAAACAGAAGATAAGATCGGGACTGGAAACTGGAGCTGTAGTTGTCTTCCGGATGGATCACTATGCTCTAGATCAATGGAACGTGGCAGCTCCAATTCCAGGAATCCCAGTGCAGCCTCTCCTGGGGTGGGCAGTCACCTGAAATTCCATTTTCACTGAATTAAACGTGAGAAAGCCTGAGTTGAGAAAGCCAACTTCTGCAATCTACTCCCCAGAAGGGCATATCCCTTAAATTATCTGAGCCTCAGTTTCCATATTTGTAAAACAAGAGCAACAGTATCCCCTTTACAGGATTACTGTGAAATTAAATGAGATGGGCACGCTAAGTCCAAAGCATCCTGAAGGCGTAAGCCATGACACCATCAGCACCACCTCCATCATCATCACGGTTGTTGTTGCTACTCCCAGGTAGCACCAGTATAAAACATCCATTTTCTCATGCAGTCAGTCTTCACTTCTGTTTGGTTAGAGAACATTTTGTGGGAGAACTGCCTTCCTTGGGTAGTTCATTCCCAAATCCTCAATGATGACTGGAAAAAATCCAGGATCTGCCCTGGTAATCCTGCAGCTGCTGCTGTTTTGGGGGGCCTTCTCAGACTGTGTTCCAGGCTCCCCTGCCCCCACCTCCCAGAGCAGGTACCTCCCTCACCTCTTTCCTTCTGTCCCCACAGGGCCTCTGACTCGCGCCGGCCCGCATTCCTGCTCCTGTGCCACTTGCCCCTGCAGCTCTGCTTGCTGGCGTCGTCTGGGGCTGTGCCATAGCCGCATCTTCGATGTCCTTCTGCCTCGGGACTGGCAGATGGCGCCAGGGAGAGGACTCCCCAACCTGCTCACCTTCTACAGGTTCCAAGCGTGAGGGGCTGGAACCTCAGAGCACACAGTTCCCAGGGCCAGGCTCTGCCCCCAGACCTTATTAGCAATCATGTATCATTCCTCTTGGGAATCCCAGGCCAAAGGAAAGCCTTTTCCTCTTTCCTTTGGCCACTTCCTGGACGTTGGCAGGCAGGGCCCTTTCTGACCAGCCCTACCCACTGGGTACCCTCTCCACCCGTACAGAGAGGTGCCAGTTTTCTTCCTCACTGGGATTTGCCTCCTCAGTGGCTTCCTTTTTATTTTCTCCAGAGATGCCCTCCCCTCCTCAGAACACTCTCCCTCTCAGCCCTTCAGAGATTCCGAGTCGCTCAGGGCCTTTGTGTTTAAACGCTGTTTGGCCGTGCACCTCCGTGGCCCCTCAGTGGCCTGTGTCTTAGGCTGGGGCCTTAGGTTCCTGATCTGCCTATGAATGTCGCCTAGAATTTAATGATAAAAAACTACTTGTAACTCATATGCCTCCTCCACACAACAGCAAGACCTCAGCCCCCTTCAGAGTGTGCTGAGCTCTTTCTGGGGATCCCCATAGGCGACGTGTGCCCCCAGGCTGGTCTGTTGGTGGCAGCCCCTATGACATCACCCATAGTATCTGTCCTTCCTTCCTCTTCCCACAAAGCCACCAGGAGCAGTGTCATGGCTGCCACTGCCCTCATAGGAAGACCCTATCCCTGCCGGGAACAGACTGGAGATGTTCCTGTCTTTGGCGCTGCTAGGTTACATGCATGGGCCGGGAGAAGGGTTGCCATCTGTACCACCCGAGGGCCTTACAGATCTCAATGATAGAGGCCCTTCCACTTGGCGACTTCATACCCCCACCCCAGGAGCTGAGCCCCCCAACCCCCATCCTCGTCCTGTTCCACTTCCCATCCTCTTCCCTACCCAATCCCCTCTCCTTTCTGGAGCTGAAAAACTCCATCTCTCCTACATATGGAGAGAAGCAAATAGATACCGGGGCGTGTGGGGAAAACATGCTTGGAGCCAGAAATACTCCGCCACCCAGTAAGCCCCGTCAAGGAAAGGTCTACCTGCCACCGTTAGCCACACCCCGCCCATACACTTAGTACTTCCATCCATCCATGGCCAAATTGTGCCATGGGTTCTTATCGTTTTAAAACCAGCAAGTGTTATTGAGCGAAACTTACTATGCAGAAGACATGGGGGACTGTGAGGGAAACCAGAACAGGGAACTTTACCCCTAAAATCATTGCAGTCTGCATGGAGAGCTAAGACCCGTGCATTTAGAAACCAAGATGCAAGATGCAAAGAGCCGTGTGTCCTCTGGGAGAGGCTCCAACAGGAACCTCTGAAAGATTCCAACAGGAACAGGCTCCAACAGGAACCTCTGAAAGGTTCCTGTCAGCAGCATGTGAGCCGAGTCCAAAAGGTTCTTGAAGCCCTCTCTGGCTTAAGATGAAAAGCGGGAGCAATCTAGGTGCAGGAAAAGGCAAACACAAGGCTCAGAATCAGGAAAGAGAGCAGGGAGGGACAGGGACCATGTCTGGTCAGGACAAGACATACAGTTCTAATGCTGTTCCAATTTTAGTACCCGCATGCTTTTCTCAACAGAGTGTAATGTTGGCTTTTGGCTTTCAATCCACATTCACATTAAACAAGAATCCTTATTTTTGTAGGATTTTTATCAAAATGGGTATTGCATTTTTTGAATGCCCTCCTCACCATTATTGCCTTAATCATCTGTTTTCCTTGCCTTTGTGTGGGTGTAATATATTATTTCCCAAGGTTCCTTTCTCTCAATGGAGTCAAGTGATAGAACCTACCTCATAGGGTTGTTGTGAGGCTTGAAGAAGACACTGGGTGTGAGGTGTTTAGCACAAGGCCTGGCTCACAGCAGACTTGACCACCTTCCTAACCTGGTCCCCCTCTGAGTGTTCAGGGCAGCTGGCATCCCAGGCCAGCTCACCCTCCGATCCTCAGGGGTCTTTCGGCAGGGACTTTTTGGAAGGGTGGGAAGAATTAAATGTTCTCTTAAAAGGAGTTTGGAGAGGGGGAAGATGGGTATTCCTGCAATCCTGAGAGGGCCACTTAATTTCCACTTTCTCCTGCTCGTAGAGAGGCACCGAAGCCCAGCTTCCCACCACCCTCACTTTTGCTTTGTTCTACAGAAAACCTTCAAGAAAACCCTCCAGTCATCGTAACACGTGTCCTCCAAGCCCTCGGAACTGTGGCTGTGGCTCTGGGGGCTCTAGGAGCTGCCTACTACATCACTGAATCCTTGTGAACAAGACCCTAGGCCCACGGTCCGGCAGGTATGTGGAGCGTTCTGTCCCTTCGAATGGAGGTGGTCTTTTCAGGTGGAGCAAGCCCCGGCCTCTCAAGAGAAGCTTGACAGTGGAGTGACCCCCTCTGAGTGGCCTCAGAGTCAGCCAGCATGGCCCTCTAGGGAAGACCTGATGCTCTCAGATGCTAGACTCATTATTATAATCATCTGAACAGAGCCCCCACCTCCGCTGCCCTAGGATGGTTTCCCTGGTCACGGACCCTGGACGAGAGGAAATAGGAGGGATGGGGGCAAAGGTTCCTACCCATCTCGGACCTTTCTCCCTGCCTTGAAAGCTTGTCTCCTACCCAGTCCTACTGGTCCATCACCCATAAAGCCCCCTTCTTCCATGAAACCTTCTTCCATCTTCCCAACTTCAATGATGTCTTCCATCTTCTCAACCCCTGTCCTCTCCACCTGTGCCTCCTGTGTTGTGGATGATGCTGTTGTTTGCCTGTGGCCTGTCTCCCAGCTGTCCTGCAAGATCCCTGAGGGCAAGGGGCATGGCTCACACAGCCATCTTCCCTCGCCCCTGGAAGCAGAGCCTGAGACTGGGGTTGGATGGACAGGGTTTATTGAGGAGGTGCTCTCAGGGAGTGAGGGAGGGAGGGAGGCAAGAGGAGGCAAGGGAAGGAGCTGAGAAGGAGGAGGCCAGACCTCAGCTTGACCCTGTGGGAGCCCTAGAACAAGAATTACAACACAGTCTCAGCAGAGGGGAGAAGCTTGCCCTCTGGTGCTCCTCCTTGTCAGTGCTTGGCTCTAAGGGTTGGGTAGGGACTGCATGTCTTTGTGGAAAGAGCAGCTCCCTTTGGGCTGAGGGCACTTCCCTAGAGGAGGGGCAGCTCTGAGCTGTTAGCAGCACACTCACAACTCGCAGGAGTTGAGCAGTGGATGCACCAGCCCCAGAAAGGGGATAATCATCGGTTTTCCTTGCCTTTGCAGTGGGCGTAATATATTATTTCCCAAGGTTCCTCTCTCTCAATGGAGTGAAATGATAGAACCTACCTTGTAGGGTTATTGTGAGGCTTGAAGAAGACATTGGGTTTGAGGTGTGAGGGTCTGGGGGGGCGCCAACAACTTCCACAATGATCCCCTTGCCACGTCCACACTTAGCAAATGCTTAATAAGTGACAATGGGGATGATAGCATGGGGGTAATGAGAAGCATTTCACCCTACTTCCAGACCTCCACTAGCCCCAAGAGTTGATAGGTGATGGGACTGGGAGAAGATGTTCAGAATATCTCAAAAGCCAAACCCAGAAGGTAAACTCCAGGGACAGCTTACCATCCCTTCATGTGCTCTGTGATGCCATGTCCCATGTCTGTGGCAGAGGACATAGTAGTTCCTTAGCTGCTATGCTATTTCCTGAGGCATTTCCTGAGTGGCAAGAACCTCAGTTTCCTCATCTGTAAATAGGGAAAATTACAGTACCTTCCTCTTGAGCCTGTTGGGAGAGGTGAGATAAGGTGTTAGAGGACAGAGCTCACTGCTGGGGGGTCCTGTTGCTGTTGTCAACATGGACGTGGTGGGAAGGATGCCAGCTTTGGAGTTAGAGCTGCCAGCTCCTTTCTTGACTCTGCTGCCTGATAGCTGGGTGTTAGAGACATGTTTCTTAATTTCTCTGACAGTGTCATGTCTAGTGGGGAGAATAATGGCTACCTCCACAGGCAATGGTTTTGAGGATTAACTGAGGGGATGTGCCGAAGTGCCAGGCACAGGACCTGGTGACAGGGTTGGGTGGATGCTGGCCATTGGCAACGTGACGAATGCACCTGAGTTAAAGCATTTTCTCTTCAAAATTCCTTGCAGCAGAACCTAATGGTTGTGAGCTGGAGTTCTGGAGGCAGGCAGGCTTGAGTCATAGGCCTCTTCAAAACCCAGTATTTCTGAGGCCTGGGGCAAGTTCCCTAACTCCTGATGTCTCATTTTCTTTTCATTAAATGGAGATAATAATAGCACAGCTCTCATTGGATTGTTGGGGAGATTGAGTGGAAAAAAATGCATGTAAAATACTTAGCACAGTTCCTGGCACAGAATAAGCACTCAACAAAGCTACATCACCAGCAATACCACCACCATCAGCACCATCACAATTATCACCATCATCCTCATCACCATCACAATCATCATCACCACCACCATCATCACCATCATCATTCATCATCACCATCATCTGCATTACCATGATCATCACCACCACCATCATCGCTGCCATCACCATCATCATCACCATCATCCGCATTACCATGATCACCACCACCACCATCATCATCATCACCATCATCATCACCACCATCACCATCATCACCATCACCATCATCACCATCATTACCACCACCATCATCACCATCACCATCATCACCACCATCACCACCATCATCATCATCACCATCACCACCACCATCACCAGCATCACCACCATCATCATCACCACCATCATCACCATCATTATCATCACCATCACCACCACCATCATCCTCATCACCATCACCATCATCACCACCATCATCAGAATCATCTGCATTACCATGATCATCACTACCATCATCACCATCATCATCATCACCATCACCACCATCACCAGCATCACCACCATCACCATCATCATCACCATCACCATCATCATTACCATCATTATCACCACCATCATCACCATCATCATCACCACCATCACCATCATCACCATCATCATCACCACCACCACCACCATCACCATCATCATCACCACCATCATCATCACCACCATCACCATCATCACCATCATCATCACCACCATCACCATCATCACCATCATCATCATCACCACCACCACCATTATCACCACCGCCACCACCATCATCACCATCACCATCATCACCATCATCATCATCACCACCATCACCATCACCATCATCATCACCATCATCATCATCACCACCACCATCATCACCACCGCCATCATCATCATCGTTATCATCACCACCATCATCATCACCACCATCATCATCACCACCATCACCATCATCATCACCATCACCATCATCATCACCATCACCATCATCATCACCATCATCACCACCCCCATCACCATCATCATCATTATCACCGTCATCACCATCATCATCACCACCACCATCATCACCACCACCCACCTCTATCACCAAGCCCTGCACCTGGCAATTCTGCACATCCCCTCAATCTTTACAACCATCACCCTTGGAGGTAGTTGCCATCATCACCATTATCATCATCATTATCATCATTACCGTTTGTTAAATCAGTGACTTTGGATACCTGTAAAATCACTTAATATTTTTCTTTAAATTTGCTTACTTTTTGACTGGGAATAGTGGCTCAAACCTGTAATCCTAGACCTTTGGGAGGCCCAGGCAGGAGGATAACTTGAGCCTGAGAGTTTGAGACCAGCCTGGGTAACATACCAAGACCTTGTCTCTACAAAAAAAAAAAAAGAGTGAGAAGAAGAAAAAAGATTAAAAAGTTAGCCAGGCATGGTGGCACATGCCTGTAATTCCAGCTATTTGGGAGGCTGAGGTGGAAGGATTGCATGAGCTCAGCAGTTGGAGGTTGCAATGTGCCATAATTGCACCAATGCACTCCAGTCTGGGTGACAGAACTCTTGACACCCTGTCTCAAGAAAGAAAAAAAAAAAAAGGCCGGGTGCGGTGGCTCACACTTGTAATCCCAGCACTTTGGGAGGCCGAGGCGGGCAGATCACGAGGTCAGGAGATCAACACCATCCTGGCTAACATGGTGAAACCCCGTCTCCACTAAAAATACAAAAAAATTAGCTGGGCGTGGTGGCAGGCACCTGTAATCACAGCTACTCAGGAGGCTGAGGCAGGAGAATGGCATGAACCCAGGAAGCCAAGCTTGCAGTGAGCCATAATCACACCACTGCACTCCAGCCTGGGCAAAAGAGCAAGACCCTGTCTCAAAAAATTTTTAAAAATAGGCCGGGGACAGTGGTTCACACCTGTAATCCCAGGACTTTGGAAGGCCGAGGTGGGTGGATCACCTGAGGTCAGGAGTTCAAGACCAGCCTGACCAACATGAAGAAACTCTGTCTCACTAAAAATGCAAAATTAGCAGGGCATGGTGGTGCATGCCTGTAATCCCAACTACTCGGAAGGCTGAGGCAGGAGAATCGCTTGAACTCGGGAGGCGGAGGTTGCAGTGAGCTGAGGTCGTACCATTGCACTCTAGCCTAGGCAACAAGAGCAAAATTCTGTCTCAAAAAAAAAGAATATTAGCTTACTTTTTAACTGCCCAGGGAAGAACTTTAGCCAATGAAAGCCTCCTGGGCACCTGTATGAGAGTCACGGTGAGGGAGGGCGATGGGAGTGCATCGTGGGGGTACATTAAGTCGTGCTGAGCTTGTAGGCTCAGCTCTTAATTAACAGGCAGTTTGACATCCTTCACTGTCCAGGGAGCGAAGAACCATCTGATGACAGTGGCGTCTTTCCTTTTTAGGGAAAGATGCTTCTAGAATGTTCTTTCCTAAAGTTTGGTAAACCTCTCCCTTGGCATCTTCCTCAGCTGAGGATGAGGCCTTGAAAGCAAAGGACTTCTTTCCTAGCCATTTTGGGCATTGAATGTGGTCAAACCACTGCAGTGTAGCTTTTGCGGGGTGAGACTCCATCATAGCTGCAGGGGACCCAGGGAAGGCGCTGGCACCGATGAGATGAGCAGGAGCCAAGCCTGGCCAGGCGCCTGGCAAAAGGCGTTACAGCCTGAGGTGTGTGGCTGAAAGAGTGGATGCAAGGAATGGAAGAAATTTGAATCCTAAATAATTTATTTCTCCACAGAAGGATCACAGTTGCTGAACCCTCACCTGTGAGGCTATGAAACTGGAAAGCCACAGGATTCCGGGTCACATGGGGTATTGTCTAAGCTGATTGGTCTGTCCTTGTTTTTCTTACAGATCCAGTTTCCATCAAAGGACCTGTCTTGTCACTAAAATTTAAAAAAAGAAAAAAAAAAGAATTCTGTTTCTTTAGCACATTTTACTTTAGAGACATACAAGCTGGACTTGGCAAATGGCTAGAAAGGGAGGTGTGGGGACCCCGGTGACGTTTTGAGCTGCAGGTCAAGCAGAATTGGTGCCTGTCATTCCTGTTCAGAGCCACAGACCCCCGGTGGAGCAGCTTTCTCTGCACACACTCACAGAACACAGTGTTTGCTTTAGATGTTCTCACTCTAAAGGAAGGGATTATAAAGCTTAACTCAATAGTTAACGTAATTAGTCATCTGCACCTGTGTCCCAGGGTAATCCCAGTTAGTGGGAATAGGAGAAATGTACCGGTTCGCCTCCAGGCCTGCATCCCAGAGGACAGAGGCCCTGTGCCCAGGAACACCATCTGTAGAAATAGGTTCTTTTAGGGTCACCTGTGATGGGGAGTGGCCTGCCATGCAGCCTTGTGGTTAGTGCTGGTGATGTGGCTACACCCAGCCAGTGCCTGGTGGGATTTTACCTCCAGCTCCTGAACAGCCGATTCGAAATCTTAGTTCAAGGTGATCCCAGCAAACACCAGTAGGGGAGAGGAGTGTAAACGAGGGAAGGAGACTGGGCTTGGTGGCTCATGCCTATAATCCCAAGACTTTGGGAGGCCAAGGCGGGAGGATGGCTTAAGCCCAGGAGGTCAAGGCTGCAGTGAGCTATGATTGCGCTTCTGCACTCCAGCCTGGACGACATAGCAAGACCCTGTCTCAAACAAAATAAAAAGGAACCACCAGCGAAGGGAGGACAGCCAGTACTGGTGAGTCCTAATGCAGTGGCCATTGAGGGCAGCTGAAGCCTGATCCTGCTGGGGCGTCATGGGATGGGAGAAGGTAGAACACACACCACACAGCGTAGTCATCCCACCTGACAGGGAGCTGAGATATTTGTAACCTGTTGGTCTTGGAGAAAGCCTGTGAGGAGGGAGGTGGTTAATTCCTCCACACTTTTGTCCCACTCTGGAGAGGAAGCCCCCAGGCAAAGAAATGCAGATGCGAGGTGGGGGTCAGCCCACATGCACTGGAACAGTGACAGCTGACAGCGGTGACAGTGGCATATGGTGTAGGGGTGGAGGGAGGACAATGCTGAATGCCTGTGAGGCATCCACAGACCCATGCCCAGGTGACCTGCTATGCCTCTAAGAATTAGTTAGACTGGGACCCAGCAGGGCAGCCGTTGGGGAGGCGAGGAGCTGGTTTACCCGCAACAGCACTGGTGCGATTGGGCAGGATGGGCCAGGCTGGAGCCCATTCTCCACCCCCCAGTCCCAGGATTTCCTTTGTGAAACAGGTGTGGGAGTTGCGTGGGGTCATGTTGTGGTCCTGTCCTGCAGGGACAATGAAAGGACCTATAGACATGGTGGAAGGGACTGGGTACTCCATGGCTGCAGCTTCTGGACTGAAGACACTTCCTTTTTCTGGCGTATTGAGGTCCCCCTTTATTGTAAATGTTGGACAACCTAACCCAAACTAGGCTTAAGCAAAATGAGAATGTATTAGCTCCTATAAAAGTCAGGAGAGAGTTCTGGTTCAGATGTGGTTTGCTCCAGGGGCACGGGCCGTTTCCCTCTCTCTGCAGCAGAGTTAGTTCCATTCTAGCTGCAGCAGCAACAGCTCCCAGCCTACAGAGGTCAAGTGTAGCAGAGAGGGTGAGCCGGCCCGTCTCCCCGCAGCAAAAGGCATCACAGCTCTGACTAGGTCCTGTATCCCTCCTGGTAGTCATCACTGTGCCCAGGAAAATGCAGGGGGCTGGTTGCCCAGGTTGGAGCTGTACAGCCTCCTTTGGAACATGAGGATAAAATCCACAGAAACCGTGAGCACTGAGCAGGGAAGAAAATGATTCTCCAACTGCAGTGTGGGTAACCTGTTACCAAAAGGGTTGGGAATGGACACTGGGCAGCTAAAAACAGCACATGCCCCCTCCAGTTGGCTGTGGGTCTGCAGCCAGGACCTGTGCTCACCCTCTGCTTCTCCCCTTTTTCCCCCATCACCACCTCCTCTCCAGAATGAATGCTCAAGTGGCCAGGAGAGAGAACTCTTAGCTGGCTCAAGCCGCTGACTTGCAGTGGATCCTGGCAGCTGGATCCCCCGGGCAGCAGTGAAAACTAGCCTCCCGTCCCCAGGGAAATGTGTGGGCACTGCTGGTTGTCACAGTAACTGGGGGATGCTGTGGGCTACTAGTGAAGGTCAGGAATGCAATGCACAAGACAGACCACACAATAAAGAATCATCCCATCAAAACCCCAAGGGCATCCTCCTAGACAGTCACTGTCACCTGGGCTCATCTGTGGATCTGTGGATGCTCTCCCACACTGGCCTTGCATTGTGGCTCACGTTGCCTGTCGTGGACCATAGGGATCCCTCTTGAAGAGTGGAAACCGCACATGCTAAACAGCCACATGCCGGAGTCCCCATCTTCATCCTGCCGAGTGCAGTTCTGTTGACACATCCACTACTCTTGGTTAGGTCCTGGAGGCAAGGAGCAGGTTTTTTCTTCTCAAATCCTTCCCAGCACATGAATGAGTAGACCTGTCACCATCAGGAGCATTTTGGGATACATTAAGATTTGGCTTAGGCCATTGTATTCAGAATGGTTTATAAATGTGATCACTGGAGAGGACTGTTTTAAGTATAGCCAATTTCAAGCAACAGCCCCTGATAGGGGCTTTTGAGAGGGAAGTTTAGAGCTGGAAAGAAGAGTGAGCAGGTATATTTCCTATCACCATGCAGTAGCTGAGACTGCTCTGGCTGTGAGTTTGGGGACAGTCTGGCTGAGGCTGGGCCTGCAAGTTGTAGGGACCAAGGCCCTTGGTCCCCTAAAGGTTCGCTGAACACTCACATGAGGCAAATTGATTAATAGGAGAAAGGCGTACACATTAATGTATACACATGGGAGCCTTCAGAATGAAGACCCAGAGGTACAGAGGAAACTGTCTTCATGCTTAGTTTCAACAAAGATGGACAGCCTTGTAGAAATAGGACTGGACAAAAGGGTCAGATTTAATGCTGACAGACTGTGTGGGGAACCCAGCAAGGCCTGTCTGTCTAGATTCTTCTCGGCCTCTCTGAGCAGCATTCCTTCCTCTGGGGCATGGGGCAAGGTCTTCTCTGGAATGGGGCTCTCATGACTGACGGCAAACAAGGTAGATCAGATCATTTTGTTATGGCCAGTTCTTACACAAGGCTGGGAGAAAATTCAAGTAATACTTTTAGGTTTTCTGCCTAGCTTTGGGGAGAATGGGTTCTGGTTTCTATGGCCCCTTGGGAAAGGATTGAGTTTGTATGGCTAGCCTTGGGGGAGATGGGACTGAGAGATAGGAGGGCAGGAGATCAGAGAAAAACTTTCCCTTCTGAGGCCTTGGTTTTGGGGTATGATTGTCTAAGCTCCAGCAGAGTCTAGCATCTTCACCAGGCTTAGCTCAAACCCTGGCTGTGAACATTGTCTCAAGACCGTCAGTTGGCCTGGTGCAGTGGCTCACACCTGTAATCCCAGCATTTTGGGAGGCCAAGGCAGGCAGATGACTTGAGCCCAGGAATTGGAGACCAGCCTGGGCAGCATGGTGAAAACTCGTGTTTTGTATTTTTCTAAAAAAAAAAAAAAAAAATTCAAAAATTAGCACCTGTAGTCCCAGCTATCTGGGTGGCTGAGGTGGGAGGGTCACTTAAGCCTGGGTAGTCAAGGCTACAGTAAGCTGAGATTGTACCACTGCAATCCAGCCTGGGTGACAAAAGGAGACTCTGTCTCAAAAAAAAAAAGAAAAGAAAAGAAAAAAGAAAAAGTCATCAATCAATTGATTATTTATTTACTTATTTATTTATTTATTTGAGACAGTCTTGCTGTGTTGCCCAGGCTCAATCTCAGCTCACTGCAACTTCCACCTCCTGGGTTCAAGCAATTCTCCTGCCTCAGCCTCCTGAGTAGCTGGGATTACAAGCATATGCCACCACATCTGGCTAATTTTTGTATTTTTAGTAGAGATGAGGTTTCGCCATTTTGGCTAGGGTGGTCTCGAACTTCTGACTTCAAGTGATCCGCCCACCTCAGCCTCCCAAAGTGCTGGGAGCCTCCGCACCCAGCCCAGTTGGTTATTCTTGAGATAGGTTGGTCCCAGCATAGTGATCCATCCAAAT
Organism: Theropithecus gelada; assembly: GCF_003255815.1. Lineage (NCBI taxonomy): Eukaryota > Metazoa > Chordata > Mammalia > Primates > Cercopithecidae > Theropithecus > Theropithecus gelada. The sequence goes on from NC_037680.1 coordinate 107,663,462, forward strand.
GCAGAAGAAAGTCCAGGAAGCCCCATCCTCCTGTACCTGCCTGTCTGGTCTCTCCAGTCCACTGTGCCAGGGACACAGGACCGGGTGAGAAGTCCTTGGCTTTTCAGATACCACCTGGTCTCCATCCTCCCCACCCCCACCCTTGAGGACAGCCACCCTCCCACTGGCCATGAAGCCTGGCACCCAGGCCATCCCTCAGTCACAGAGTAAGTAAATACCCAGGATCCAGGGAACCAAACTGCCAGGTAAAGGCAGCCATGAGACTCAGGGGATACCTGCCATGCAACCTGTCCTGCCAAGGCCCCAGGCTCAGGGCCATGTTGGAGTCAACCAGGCCTGCAGCCACCAGTGATCCATCAGAGGAAGGACAGTGCTTCGGGCTGCTGGTACAGGCTCTGGCTTCGCTGGGAAACTCAGGAAGGCCCTCCGTCCCCATGCAGCTCCCCCTCTGCATGTGCAAGCACAGCAGGTACTTATTACACCTCAGCCAGTCACAGCGGGGGAGCACAGCAGGGATTTGAACTGGAGAAGTGCCCTTGCCAATGTCCCAAGATGTTTCTCCTGGCCAAAGTCAGGAGAAATGAACGAGGAGTACAGAGGAGCTGAAGGTGCCTGTTTGTTGGGAGTCTGGAGGAAAGGAGGTGCCAATCGCCAATGGCAAGGAGGAAAGTGTCCAAGGCAGAGAGCCAGGTTGGTCCCAGCAGCAGGGCTGAGCCAGAGATCCAGGCTCAGGCTCCTCCAGGAGGGGCCTCGAGGTTGAGAATTAAAAAAGAAGAGTTCTGTTCAGGTCTGGGGAGTGTCTGATCTTATGTAAGGAGTGCATCAAGGAGATGAGTGGAGAAGCCCATTTGTCTCCCATTGGGGTCAGGATGAAGGGTCTGGGCTGACTAGCTCCAGAAGAAGCCGACCCCTTGGGACTGAGTTCTCCTTTAAACCTTTCTCTTCCTCTGTTCTGCCCTTCTCCGGCTGCCACTGCCAGCAGTCAAACATGGACTGTGTGTACCATGTTCCGGGGAATCTGATGACACCCTGGACACTGATGTGTGGATTGCAGTCTGCTGCAGGATGACATGGGAGTTTAGCTGTTTTTTTCTAATGGGGCTCCATTCTGTGAGTCTGATAGGAGGTGCTTTTAACGCGCTGATAAACCAACCTCAGGGAGGTATTACGTACAGAAGATTCCCAAGGCTGCAGTTGCTGAAAGAGACTTGGGCTACTGGCGGGGAACTAGGTGAGCCCCCGTAGCTGAACAGAGCTGCCCAAGAGAAATGGAATAGAGGATCATGTGGTGTCTGTTTTGTGCCTTTAGCGGTCAGTGTTTCAAATGTATTTGGGGACGTTGCTTTCTCTGCGGGAACAAGCAAAAGAATCGTTTTGTTCTGATGAGATTAGGAATGAATTCAGTGAAAGAAACTTCCAACTCCCTTGTCCATCTCCCTTCATCCCATTCATTTGGCAAAACCACAACCCTGGGGCAAATCCAGTTCTCTGCCTCCTGCGCACTTGGACTCGTACAGCTAAACTTTGGGAAGCTCAGCCGTGCAGGCCAAACTCACTTGAAATTCATGACCATGGGCTCCAAGTGGGCCTCGATGCTGCCAGGGATCAAATCACATTTTATTCCCCAAGACACTTCTCTTTGTACTCAGACCTACCCCTTCTCCTCCCTGTTTCACTGGACCTCCAAGCCTCACCACCGAGTCTCCCCACCTACCAGCACCCTCTTGAGTATCCACCCCACTTCACCCGAGGCAATGACTGATCTGATTTCTGTCACAAGAGACGCATAGACACATAATTTTGCCTGTTCTAGAAACTAACATAAATTGACTCAATCAGTTTGAACCTTTTTTACCTGGCTTCTTTCACTCATCTTAATATTTTAAACCTAAATCGTATTTCTATATATATCAGTAGTTTATTCCTCTTTATTTCTGAGAAGTATTTCATTGTGTGAAAATGCCATAGCATGGTTATCTGCTCACCTGTTAATGGACATTCAGATTGGTTCCAGTTTTTGGATTTTTTTTTTTTTTTTCTTTTGAGACAGAGTTTCACTCCTGTTGCCCAGGCTGGAGTGCAATGGGGCGATCTCGGCTCACCACAACCTCCACCTCTCAGATTCAAGCGATTCTCCTGACTCAGCCTCCCAAGTAGCTGGGATTACAGGCACGCACCACCACACCCGACTAATTTTGTATTTTCAGTAGAGACGGGATTTCACCATATTGGTCAGGCTGGTCTTGGCCTCCTGACCTCAGATGAGCTGCCCACCTCAGTCTCAAAGGCATGTTTTTAATTCTACTGGCATTTTTATTTTGGCTAATTTGCTGTCCATTTTATTAATTTGTTTGGTTAGTTAATATCCGACATAAAATCAAGGGTAATTGTTTTTTTGAGGGTCTTGCTCTGTCACCCAGGTTGGAGTGCAGGGGCATGATCAACTCACTGAAGGAACATTTCTTGGTCTAGGCTATAGGCTGGCCTTAGAATCAGCTCACCTGCAAAGGTGTCCTATTGTCAGGGACATCTTAACCAGAGTGACTCCACCTCGAATAAAGGCCAGATAAAGCCAGACTTGCTGGGTTACATTCCCTGGGGGTTAGACACCCTTCATCAGAAGATGTTTGTAGTTCAAAGAAGGGGTTAGTCATGCTAACGAAATGGAGACCCAGAATGTCCTGGTATTTAAAGAACAAAGCATCCTTCATTTGAGAATAAGTTTCACTTTAAAGGTAATAGTACTCTCATAAATTCTTGCTAAAATCAATAGTTACATAGGAAAATAACGATGCTAATAGCCTGTCACAAGCTGATCACAAGCCTTTGTTTATAAAGTCTGCTATTCTTAGCCTTAACATCCCATGTAAGCAAGTGTTACATTTAAGTTAGGGGAATTCCTTCTCTTGCTTTCTGAGGACACCCTACTCTGTAATAGAGTAGTTTCTAGTAAACTGTTCTACCTTTGCTATGCACTGCGACTCGCCCTCTTTCCCACATGAAATCCAGGAACTCGCTCTTGGAGTCTGGGATAAGACTGCTTTTTCCAGTTACACTGTGTGTTGCTGGCTTTGAGGGTCATCCTGGGGGACGGAAGCTGCCCATATGGACCCCTCAGCTCTGTGATCCCAGGTGCAAGATTGGGACAGCAACCTGGTGGCGTTCCAGGGCACCCCTGGTATTCTACTGGTCGCCATCCTTCCAAAAGGACACTCCCCAAGAGGCTGACCACAGGCCACAGGGGGAGCACTGGGAGGACTGTGTGTTTGGAGAGGGTGAGAATGGGGGAGAGGTGTTGGCCAAACACTTCCATCTTTCTCACAGTGACCTCTCAAGTTACCTCCCTGGAGTGAGCCAAGGACCTTCAGTGGGCTCCTGTAAAGGGGGTCAAAGCCTTTTGTGGGTCAGGTGGGTTAAGGTGCTCTTCCTTCTCAAGGCTCTCTTGGCCTCCTCAGAGCAAAGATGATCTAGGGATGGGCCAAAGTGAGCACCAGCAAACCCTACAGGGAGTCCCAGCTGGGGAGAGAGGGGAGCACCAGCAAATCCTACAGGGACCCCCAACTGAGATGAGAAGGGAGCACCAGAAAATCCTACAGGGAGTCCCTCAGTTGGCAGCACCAGCAAACCCTACAGAGTCCCAACTGAGGTGTGAAGGATGGAATGAAAGGGAGCCCACCTGAGCGGCAGTGGCTGGAACTATCAGCGCCCGCCACCACACTCAGCTAACTTTTGTTTTGGGTTTTTCTTTCTTTCTTTTTTTTTTTTTGTAGAGACAGGGTTTCACCATGTTGACCAGGCTGGTCTTGAGCCACCTGCCTTGGCCCCCCAAAGTGCTGGGATTTCAGGTGTGAGCCACCATGCCCCGCCAGGACCTAGTCTTTGAAATGCCAAGGCAGGGAATTAGGGGAGGTGTGGGTGGTGGGGCATAGACAGAAATGCCCCGTGTACCAAACAGCCGGGCTCCATCCTCCTGCACTGGCCAGTGGCCTCCCTTGCAGGATTGACCCACAAGGCCGTATCCTAGAGGCAAGAGGAGGCAGCAAAGCCTGGAACAGAGGCCTGTGGAATTGGGAATCAGGCCACATGTTTAACTCATGCAAAGCAGCTCCCTGGAAACCTCCAGAGGAGAAGCGACTGAACACACACATCCCAAACCCTCTGGGCCTCTAGGCACCCTCAGCCTGCAGCTGCTGGGGGAATGGAAAGTGCCTCCTTTCTCTTCTCCCCCCTGCACTATTCACAGGGAGCCGCAAACACAGAAAGGCCTCATTCACAAGCTCCAAGGCCTGGCCCTCCACCGAAAGCTTTCTGAAAATGCAAATGTCTCAGAAGTGGCTTCTTTTCAAACACTTTAAAGTGGCATATTCCCACGGAGCTGTGAAGCAGACCAAGATTTCCCTGGGCAGGAGACGCCTTAAAAATAACATTTGCATTTCAAGGAAGCAGAACTTCCAGCTGTGAAGTCTGGCTTGAAAATAGAAGGTGGGAGCCTCACCTCTTCCGGCATGTGCAGGCACGAAGCCCCCACTTTCCCTGTCTGTGCCCCACCGCCACCTTGGCCTTACCTCCTCCATCCTTTCATTCAGTGCTAGCTTAGGAGTGCCCATAGTAGCCCTGGGTGACTGGGGACTCACAAGACAGAGCTGTTGCTCACCAGAAGCTCAAATCTAGTGAGCTGGACAAGCCTCTAAATGAGTCAATTCCGCTCCCATTCCAGGGACCCTGGGTCTGCCTGTTCCCTTCCCCCATAGAACCAGGAGGTTCTGGGTTCAACTCTCCTCAGAGGAGCAGATCTCCACTGTGGTGAAAAGCACAGGGCATTTCTGTCTATGCCCTACCACCCACGCCTCCCCAAATTCTCTGCCTTGGCATTTCAAAGACTAGGTCCTGGCGGGGCATGGTGGCTCACACCTGAAATCCCAGCACTTTGGAAAGTCAAAGCAGGTGGCTTGAGACCAGCCTGGTCAACATGGTGAAACCCTGTCTCTAAAAAAAAAAAAAAAAAAAAAAAAAATATATATATATATATATATATATATATATGAAGATTAGCTGGGCATGGTGGCGGGCACCAATAGTCCCAGCTACTTGGGAGGCTGAGGCAAGAGAATCACGTGAACTTGGAAGGCGGAGGTTGCAGTGAGCCAAAATTGTGCCACTGCCCTCCAGCCTAGGCAACAGAATGAGACTCTATCTCAAAAGAAAAACAAACAAAAAACAAAGGCTAGGTCCCTTCCCTGGCTTCTGACTCTAGCCTGCAGCCAGGCCTTCTAGGGGGCCCCTCCCTCCCCTGCAGGCTTCCCCTGGAGGAGCGGGTGCCCTCTCCTCTCTCCTCTCAGGCATCAGATAGGATTCAAGCTGAGATAAACATGAAAACAACGGAAAGCAACAGAATCCTCTCCTCTCAATACCTTCCCCATTCACCACCAAGACATCACTCTGTTAAAATGTACATTTCCCCACCCTGATGATACAGGATTTTATACCACATATTTATTGTCTGCTCTTTTTTACCCACTTCTCAAAGAAATCTTTCCATGTAATATCTCATTTTTAAACAGCTGCGTGGCGTTCCATCATATGCCTGTTTCATAATTGATCAAATGAGATTCTACAGAGCTTACCATAGTGCCCATGGTACTGCTCAAAGAATCCTGGCTACGATATTGGTTAGACCCATTTACAGGGAGCAGGGAACCTAGCCCCATCTGGCTTAGACAATAGGGGAACTTAATGGTTTATGTCACTGTAAAGTCTAAAGGTAACACAGGCTTTGGGGAGAGCTTAATCTGACACTCTCTTTTCTTTCCCACTGCCCCCTTTGCCTTCCATGATATCAGCTTCCCTCCCCTTTGGTTGTAAGATAGCAGATCCTGGAACAGAGCCAAAAGCACCCACAGGTACAATGGGACTTTCTCTACATCTAGAGAGAGTGCCCACAAGCCTGTGAATTTCCCAGCATTCTGAGCAAGAGTCCTATAATTCACTCTAATTGGACCAACTCAGGCTACATCCCCACCAATGACTGGGCCCCAGGGAACTGGGAATGTGTTGACTGGCTGAGGCCATTTGCGGGCCACCTAGGGGCCACCTGTGAGTCGGATAGGGATTAGCTTCCCTTGAAGTGAATAGGCTGTGTGAGAGAAGGCGGAATATCCTAATGAAAATTGTGTTATTTTAGTAAAGAAGTGTGGGAAACCAAAATATGCCACCCAAAAATATTCTTTGGCATATTTTGGGATGGCTATTCAGAGCGGCTACAGACACAGGAATAGCTCTGGAAACTTGTGTTTTTGCGGGGAGTTTTGAATCTGTGGTAGGAATCTACATTAGTGAAGTAAATTGTGGATGCAAACAGACTTCCTCTGAGACCCCTTTATCTGCCTTATCCAGATCTCTCAGGAAAAAGAGACTAAAAGTCTGACACTTTTAAAGGTCTGATAGAAAAACCTTTTTTTTTTTTTTTTTTTTTTGGAGACAGGGTCTCACTCTGTCACCTAGGCTGGAGCGCAGTGGCACAATCTCAGCTCACTGCAACCTCCACCTCCCAGGTTCAAGCCATTCTCCTGCCTCAGCCTCCTGAGTAGCTGAGATTACAGGAGCGCACCACCACGCCCAGCTAATTTTTATATTTTTAGTAGAGATGGGATTTCAATGTGTTGGTCAGGCTGGTCTTGAGCTCCTGACCTCAGGTGATCCGCCTGCCTCAGCCTCCCAAAGTGCTGGGACAACAGGCATTAGCCACCGTGCCCATTATGACAGAGAAATTTTACCACAAGCTGCCATCTGAACTCATATTGCAGGAAGAAAGACTGAAGTTTGTCAACACACTGGACATCTACTCTTTCTGGAGGCTGTTGCTTGTGAGCCTTCATCCGCATAATAAGACAGCCTTAGCTCACCATGCATCTCCTCCCCTCTCCTTCCCATAACCTATCGCCACCTCCCCCAAGATGCTCCAAGCCTCTCTTCCTTTCCATACGGTATGGAAACTTCAGCCATCTGGCCTTCTTTTAGTCTCATATTTTGTGTGGCCCCTATGCACACGTTCGTGTTAATACGTTTGTGTGCCTTTTCTCCTATTTATCTATTGCCCATTTATTTCAGCAAACTTAAAGACTCAAACCTTCAGCAGGGGAGGGAGAGATATTCTACACCCCAGAATCAAGGATTGCTGAGAAGGCCATCAACACATGTCTGTTTTCAGTACTGGTTTTTCTTTATCTTTTTCTTTTATTTTCTTTCTTTCTTTCTTTCTTTTTTTTTTTTTTTGAGGTGGAGTCTTGCTCTGTCGCCCAGGCTGGAGTGCAGTGGCATGATCTCAGCTCACTGCAACCTCCACTTCCCAGGTTCAAGCATTCTCCTGCCTTGGCCTCCCAAGTAGCTGGGATTACAGGCGTGTGCCACCACACCCAGCTAATTTTTTGTATTTTTAGTAGAGATGGGGTTTCACCATGTTGGCCAGGCTGGTCTTGAACTCCTGACCTCAGGTGATCCACCCACCTCAGCCTCCCAAAGTACTGGGATTACTGGCGTGAGCCACCATGCCTGGCCTGATTTTTCTTTTTTTAACCATTCTCCTACTAACAGATATTTAAGTTTCTTCAATCTCACTTTTATAAATAGTACTGCAATGAACATCCTTAAACACTTATTTTTGCCAAGGATTCCTTCTCAGTGCCAATCTCCCCTGATTTCCAGACCCCCTCAATGTCCTCCTCAGATTTGCCCTGCCCTTCTTGTTCCATACTTGGGGTCCCAAGAACAAGCTGCCTGATGCCTCTACTATCATTACCTCTGTTGGGGCCCAGAAACCAATACCCCAAAATATGGTGCCTGGACATCCTGAATTGAAGAAGATGCCTCAAGGCAAGTTCTCTCTGGCCTCCCCATCCAACTCACCACCCCACCCTCAATCCTTTGTCTCTCTCAAAATACAGGAAGAAGTTGTTCTCTGAAGTTCCTTTATCTACTTAAAGTCTGGACACACCAAAGGAACAACAAAAAACAAAAAACAAAAAACAAAAAACAATTACCTCTGGTCCCATCCTTGAGTTTTCATTAACCGTACTCATATCTCAGGAAGAAAGAATAAAGTCTGTTAACACACTAGATGGACTTTTTTTCCCCCACAAACCATTGTATCTGCTCTGTGGGCCCAACAGACTTGGTCCCAGACCACAGTATATTCTTCAAGCACATTGAATTCCCCTAAAAATCATTTGCTATCCGCCTAAAATAATCCACACTTCCCCATTTTCCTTTCCTCTAAGAAGAAGGGTATATAAGCATCTGCACCCCATTGGATTAATGGATAATCATTCTCCTGCAATTCCCCTACGCTATGCATATTAAAATAAATTTATATGCCTTTTCTCCAATTAATCTGCCCTTTGTGAGTTGATCTTTCAGCGAACTTTCAGAGGGCAAAGGGGAAGTTTTCCCCCTGGCCCTTACATTTCCATAGCCTGAGTAACGAAGACAGAAATGAGATAGGAGGCCTTCTTCTTCTTTTTTTTCTTTTGATTCGGAGTCTTTCTCAGTCACCCAGGCTGGAGTACAGTGGTGCAATCTCAACTCACTGCAACCTCCACCAGGAAGGCCTTCTAAATTGGGAAATCCAAGGCGTTCAGTTCCCACTCCACAATGGCCAATTGTGGCAGTAGAGTACTGAACTAGGGCCAGAAATTCCAGTGAGATACCCTCCTTGGCCCACTTATCATGTGTCTTTAAACTAATTATTTGCTGTTTGTCCCACGTGTCTGTGTGAAGAGACCACCAAACAGGCTTTGTGTGAGCAACATGGCTGTTTATTGCAGCTGGGTGCAGGCGGGCTGAGTCCGAAAAGAGAGTCAGCAAAGGGTGGTGGGATTATCATTAGTTCTTATAGGTTTTGGGATAGGCAGTGGAGTTAAGAGCAATGTTTTGGGGGCAGGGGCTGGATCTCGCAAAGTACATTCTCAAGAGTGGGGGAGATTACAAAGTACATTGATCAGTTAGGGTAGGGCAGAAACAAATCACAATGGTGGAATGTCATCAGTTAAGGCTATTTTCACTTCTGTGCATCTTCAGTTGCTTTAGGCCATCTGGATGTATACATGCAGGTCACTGGGGATATGATGCCTTAGCTTGGGCTCAGAGGCCTGACACTCTTTCCTTTAAAGCAGGCACAGCCTTCCAAGAGGCTGTCTTGGCATCAAATAAATTACTCTTCCTGTATCCCACCAATGGGAAAATCATGGAAGTCTGCAGAAATATGACTGTAGTGAATGCTGTAGTGTGCTACCCAGATCAAGGCCTTCATTCCCCCAGATGCCAGAGGGTTGGCTGCTTGTAGTTATGCCTGTCTCTGGGTATTGCCCTTGGCTAAAGTAAGCTGCCTCACCCCAAGATCACACCACTTCCCCAAAGGCAACATGAATCAATGACAGGGCCATGTGGGGGGAAAAAAATGCCTGGAAAATGTCTTCTCCAAATTCATGTCTCATTTTGAGAAGACTCTGAAAGATCATCCCATGATGTTTTTTATGTGTTTCAGTCACCTACTGTCACATAACAAACCACCCCAAAATTTAGTGGCTTAAAACAAAATGATTTATTTTTCGTGATTCTTTGGATTGACAGGGTTCAACCGGGTGGGTCTTCTGCTCTAAGTGGTAGAGATGAAGTTACTCATGCAAACGCATTCAGTTGGGAGTTTGGTGGGAACTACAGCACCCAAGATTAATTGCCTCTCATCCTCTAGAGTCTCTCTCTACATTGCCTTCCTTGTGCGGTAGTCTAATATGGGCTTCTTTATGTGTCACAGCTGAATTCTGAGGAGTGTTTCAAGAGGACAAGCCCCTTTGTGGGGGCACTTAACAAGTCTCTGCCCAGGCTGGAGTGCAATGGCTCAATCACAGCTCACTGCAGCCTCAACCTCCTGGGCTCAAGTGATCTTCACGCCTTATCCTCCAGAGTAGATGGAACCACAGGTGCACGCCACCACAATCAGCTCATTTTTAAAAATTTTTTGTAGAGACAAGGTCTCACTATGTTGCCCAGGCTGGTCTCGAACTCCTGGGCTCAAGCAATCTTCCCAACACAGCCTCCAAAAGTGCTGGGATTACAGGCATGAACCAGCCTAGCCCATTAAAAATTTTTATTTTTTTTAGAGACAGAGGCTTTCACTTATCACCCAGGCTGGAAGGCAGTGGCCCGATCACAGCTCACTGCAGCCTGCATCTCCGAGCTCAAGTGATTTCTGCACCTCAACCTCCTGTGTAGCTGGGACTTCAGGCATATGCCAACATACCTGGCTCATTTTGGTTTTTGTTTGTTTTGGTTTTTTTTGGTAGAGACAAGGTCTCGCTATGTTGCCCAGGTGGTCCTAATCTCCTGGGCTCAAGAGATCTTCCTGCCTAGGCCTCCCAAAGTGCTGGGATTACAGGCATGAGCCACCATGCCTGGCCTGAGCAGTGCACTTTTAAATAACCTGTGGGACAAATCAAAAAGTCGCAAGGCCTTTTTAATTGTTCTGTGATTTCAACTACACCAGAGGCTGAGTTAGGAGGATCTCTTGAGTCTGGAAGGTCAATGCTGCAGTGAATGGTGATAGAGCCACTGCACACCAGCCTGGGCAACAGAGTGAGACTTCGTCTCAAAAAAAAAAAAAAAAAAGAAAAGAAAGAAAGAAAGAAAAGAAAAAAGAAATGTGTTGCTCAATTTCCATATTCAGGAATTTCTAGGTATCATATTGTTAATGATGATCAATTTAATACCTCTGTGATTGATTACTAATTTAATACCTCAGAAAATGTACTCTGTGTATCTTCAATCCTTTGAAATTTATTAAGGTTTGTTTATTAAGAGGGCCCCGCATATGGTCTAACTTGGTAAATGTTCTATATGCTTTTTTACACAGTCTCTCAATCTCTGTCTTTTACATAAAAGTATTTAGGGCCGGGCTTGGTGGCTCACACCTGTAATCCCAGCACTTTGGGAGGTTGAGGCAGGCGGATCACCGAGGTCAGGAGATCGAGACCATCCTGGCTAACATGGTGAAAACCCGTCTCTACTAAAAATACAAAAAATTAGCCGGGCATGGTGGTGGGTGCCTATAGTCCCAGCTAATTGGGAGGCTGAGGCAGGAGAATGGCATGAACCCGGGAGGCGGAGCTTGCAGTGAGCCGAGATCACGCCACTGCACTCCAGCCTGGGTGGCAGAGCGAGACTCCGTCTCAAAAAGAAAAAAAGTATTTAGGTCATTGATATTAGATAACTATTACTATATGGTCGGGTTTACTATCTTGGTTTGGTTTTCTATTTGTCTCATGTTTCTTTTTTCTTTGCTTGCCCTTCTCACTCTTATTTTGGGTGAACTGAATATCATGCAGTATGCCATTGACTTCATTTATTAAATTTTAGCTCAGCCTCTTGGTGTTGTTTCTAGAATTTTCTCTAAAAATTGAAACATGCATCTTTAACTTGTCCATGCTACCAAACTCCAGCCTGCCTGCCAGCATACCCCCTCTGCCTCCTATGTGTCACCTCCCACTGTGGATTGTCTGTCCCTCGTCCACACCATTTCTCCAGTCCTGGGATCTGTTCCTGCATGCATTCGCCTACCAGATACACACTTACTGGGCACCACACTAGCTCAGGAAGAAGGTACCAAGAAATAGAAGGGAAGTTGGCTCCTTCCACCACCAAAAGTGACAAGTGATAAGGCAATTTAATCATTAACTATTAACTACAAGACCAATTTGAGATGATGCTGTTGATGTAAACAATATTATTATAAGGATAAAGCCAGGCCGGGTACAGTGGCTCACATCCGTAATCCCAGCACTTTGGGAGGCCAAGGCGGGCAAATCACCTGAGGTCAGGAGTTTGAGACCAGCCTGGCCAACATGGTGAAACCCCATCGCTACTAAAAATACAAAAATTAGCCAGGTATGTTGGCTCACGCCTGCAATCCCAGCACTTTGGGAGACCGAGGAGGGCCAATCGTTTGAGGTCAGCAGTTCAAGACCAGCCTGGCCAACATGGTGAAACTCCATCTCTACTAAAAATACAAATATTATCCAGGCATGGGGGCACACACCTGTAATCTCAGCTACTCAGGAGGCTGAGGCAGGAGAATCGCTTGAAATAGGAAGCGGAGGTTGCAGTGAGCTGAGATCGTGCCACTGCGCTCCAGCCTGGGTGACAGAGTAAGACTCTGTCTCAATTTTGTTTTTAAAAGGATAAAGTCAACCCTCTCTTTCACTCTTCCATCGTCTCACAAGCATTCCTGGTCAGATAGACCTAAATGTAAACATTGTGGGCTTCTGCACAAAAAGATCACCCAGGTCTGGCTGCAGTCATTGAACTAGAAAAGCCGGAAGGATCCTGGGTGATATGGAACCAATATTCCACACCGGTGGCTTTGAGGATGCTTTAACAGCACCTTGAAATAATAAGACCAATGCACAGATCTATATGTGTAAGGATGTGCACAGAAGTGCCTTTTATAATTGCATGAAAGTTCATTTTATTAGGGGACTGATTCGAATAAACTATGGTTAATCATATGCATAATACTATTCAACCTTTTGAAATAGTGATGTTGGCCTACAGATGACATGGAAGGATATCCAGAATGTGTATGTCCAGTGAGAAAAGCAAGTCACTGAACACTATGTACTGGGAAATCTCGTTTGTATAAATGTATTAAGGGCAATGAGATCACAGTATAAGGTGTACAGTATGGACGGCATCTAGTTTTGAACCCTGCTATATGCCAGGACATAACACAGTGATTAACAGATTAACACGTAGTGGGTTATCAATAAATATTTGTTGAATATACACTTAATTAAAAATCTGGACTGCTAACCCCCTAGTTACTAGTAATAGGACAATGGATGATAAGTTTTTCTTTTTTAATGACTTTAAGTTTTATTTTTTTCCACAAGAAACATGCTGAGAAGAGGATTGCGCAGGCTGCTTTCAAAATAACACCAGAATAAATACATACGTAGTGTAAGCAAGTGAACACTATTGTATCAAAAGCCCCTCGTTGTATCTGTCAGTGGTGGAGGCAGTCAGCGGTTCACTGAGGTTCTACTGAGCTCTGTGGACTGCAGAGTTGTCTTCACAAGTTTGTTTCTAGGGACCAAGTAGTGACTTTGTGAAGTCAATCTGTCCCAGGTCCATGGCCAAAGAGAAAAAAATAATGCTGAAAAAGTCAAAATTCTTAGAATTCTTAGAGAATTATAAAACTGCATAGGGGCTGGGCATGGTGGCTCATGTGTGTAGTCCTAGCACTTTGGGAGGCTGAGGCAGGCGGATGACCTGAGGTCAGGAGTTTGAGACCAGCCTGGCCAAGATGGTGAAACCCCATCTCTACTAAAAATACAAAAATTAGCTGGGTGTGGTGGTGTGTGCCTGTAGTCCCAGATACTCAGGAGGCTGAGGCAGGAGAATCGCTTGAATCCAGGAGATGGAGGTTGCAGGGAACCGAAATTGCACCACTGCACTCCAGCCTGGGTGACAGAGTGAGACTCCATCTCAAAAAAGAAAACAAAACAAAAAAACTGCACAAGGATATGAATTTCTGAATAGATTTCTGAGTCACATTCCACTATCCAGAGAATAAAGATAAGTTCATAATTATTGTGTCCAGTATGAAGCACATACCGGAAAAAGACTTTTGAAAGGATGCAAGTAGAGAACAATTCTTTCTTTCTTTTCCTTTGTTTGGTTTTTTTTTTTGTTTTTTTTTTTTTGACAAAGTCTCGTTCTGTGGCCAGGCTGGAGAGCAGTGGCACAATCTCGGCTCACTGCAACCTCCACCTCCCAGGTTCAAGCAGTTCTCTTGCCTCAGCCTCCCAAGTAGCTGGGACTACAGGCGTGCACCACCACGCCCAGCTAATTTTTGTATTTTTATTAGAGATGGGATTGCACCATGTTGGCTAGGATGGTCTCGATCTCTTGACCTCATGATCTTCCAGCCTCAGACTTCCAAAGTGCTGGGATTACAGACGTGAGCCACTGAGCCCAGCCGATGACAATTCTTTCTACCACAGTAATCACAGGAGTGGTAACAAAATGATTATTCTCAGACTAAAATGAAAAAACCCAATAAAATCCCTGAGCTTCCAGGATCAGAGAATGGCACAGAGAGCAGTATAAGAGGCCAGGAGAAAATAAAAGATTTTAAATATTTCATGGGTACCTTTCTTTTTATTTTGCACTGACTAAAAAAATAAAGAAAAAATATTTAAGTTAGCTCACAAAATACTTTTTTAAAAAAAGACATGGAGGACATTAGGAAGACAGAGAAGAAAATTAGGTCCAAAGAAAGAAAGTGAATCTAGGGATGAGATTAATACACAAAATGTTTGCCTTGAAAGAACTTTACACTTGCTAGATATGGGTCACAATTTGACTCAGCTTCCCAGCAGCCTATGCAAAGAAGAAACAAGACCAGCTGTATTACTCACAATATCCATTGGATGAAAACAAATCCGCTGCTCAGAAGACTAATTCCAAGACCAGAAAGGTATTTCTTCCACGTGTTTCTATCCAAATGGCCTGTGTCACATAGTAAACAAGGCCCTAAAACCATCTTTACAGTAAACAAAACAATGAGTACCACGAGGATTGCTAACCTCCATTATTTAAGTTAACACATTAACCCATGTGAGTGTAAATAAAGCAATCCTACCGGGGTGGGAAAGCATGGGGTTATCCAAGCCACCACATTCAATCCCAGAATAAATGCTAATGAGGAATGGAGCTCTCTTGTGCATGAATGAATGTGTGACTGCCCATGATATCGTGATACAATAAAAAATATGCATTTAGTCTTCATCCCAAGTTCCTGGCACAGAACTCCTAAAACCCTTTGAATTTCTGAGTGATAGGAGTGAGGAGTATTTGTTACACATCATAAACCTTCTGCAACAAAACCTGAGTTTATGCTAATAAGCTGACTCTTGGAGGCTGGGGCTGATGGCCAGAGGAAATAACCTTGTATTTAAAGGGTTGCAACTTTCAGCTCCCTTATTCTCTATTCCCCTGACCCCCACTCCCTACCCGCTACTCCCCTATTCACCCCAACCTCCAGAGAGTGGAGAGGGGCTACAGATTGAGGTAATCACTAATGACCAAAGATTTAATCAATCATGTCTACATAACCAGAACCTCCACAAAAACCCCAAACAGGCTGGGTGAAGTGGCTCATGCCTGTAATCCCAGCACTTTGAAAGGCTGAGGTGGGAGGATCACTTGAGGTCAGGAGTTCGTGACTAGCTTGGCCAACGTGGCAAAACCCTGTCTCTACTAAAAATACAAAAATTAGCTGAGCATGGTATCCTGCACCTATAATCCCAGCTACTTGGGAGGCTGAGGCAAGAGAATCACTTGAACTCGTGGGGTGGAGGTTGCAGTGAGCTGAGATCATGCCACTGCACTCCAGCCTGGGTGACAGAGAGAGACTGTCAAAAACAAACAAACAAACAAACAAAAAACAAAGGCATTTGGAGAGCTTCTGGGTGAGTGAGTATCCATTCTGGGAGAGGGGTAGGCTCCAACTTCATGAGGACAGAAGCTCCTCTGCTCGGGAGCCTGAGGGACCTTTCCCTATGTACCTGCTCCTCACCTGGCTTCCATCTGTGCCCTTTATTATATCCCATATAATAACCAGTAAACAGAAATCAAGTGTTTCCCTGAGAAACACTGTTAAAACAAATGCTGTTACAACAAATTACAGGACCTGAGCAAGGGTTCATAGGGGTCCCCAATTTGTAGCCAAGTCAGACAGAAGTGTGAATAACCTGGGGACCCACTATTTGAGATTGGCGTCTGAAGTGGGGGGCAGGCTTGTGGGACTGAGCCCTTAACCTGCATGCTTTGATGGAACTCTAGTTTGTTCATGCTAGAATCAAATCACTGGACACCCAGCTGGTATCCGCAGAGAACTGGAGAGTTTCGTGATATGGAAAAGCTACATATTTGGTGCCGGAAGTGCTGTTAGTAGAGAGCATGCTTTTTCTTTGTACTGCCATCGAGACAAGTCTTCCTACATGTTTCTTTAATTCCACCAAATGTTTGCTAAGTATTGAACAGTAGTGAGTTTGAGGTTGTGGCTCTGATCTAACAAGGATCCAGAACATTCCACATTGCTGGTTAAGTGTAAATCTCAGTGTTTGAATAGACAGCTACGCAGGGTTAACAACCTCTTCTGAAAGTCAAGGGGCCCAAATAGAGGCCACTGGAACCCTGACAGAGCGGGGCCAAGCAGACAGGCCACTCCAGTTTCAGCTTCAGACTCACACACAAATGACTGGACTCCAAATTCTTGTATCAGTGTTCCCGAGCTTTTCAGGTTCAAGAACCTTTTTTTTTTTTTTTTTTTTTTGGAGACGAAGTCTCGCTCTGTTGCCAGGCTGGAATGCAGTGGCACAATCTCGGCTCACTGCAAGCTCTGCCTCCCGGGTTCACGCCATTCTCCTACCTCAGCCTCCTGAGTAGCTGGGACTACAGGCGCCTGCCACCACGCCCAGCTAGTTTTTTGTATTTTTAGTAGAGACGGGGTTTCACCGCGTAAGCCAGGATGGTCTCCATCTCCTGACCTTGTGATCCGCACGCTTCGGCCTACCAGAGTGCTGGGATTACAGGCGTGAGCCACCGAGCCCTGTTCAAGAACCATTTTTAATGCTCCCCATGTGTATAATAGTAATCATACTGTTGGAATTGGTTGACTGAAAAATATACACAGTGGCCGGCTGCAGTGGCTCATGCCTGTAATCCCAGCACTTTAGGAGGCCGAGGTGGACGGATCACTTGAGGTCCAGGAGTTCGAGACCAGCCTGGTCGACATGGTGAAACCCCGTCTCTACTAAAAATACAAAAATTAGCCAGGCATGGTGGTGGGTGCCTGTAATCCCAGCTACTCAGGAGGCTGTGGCACGAGAATCACTTGAACCCAGGAGACAGAGTTTGCAGTGAGCCAAGATTGCACCACTGCACTCCAGCCTGGGCGATAGAGCGAGACTTCATCTCAAAATAAAAATAAAAATAAAAAAAGAAAAAGAAAAGTATGCACAATGACAGACCCCTTTTTAAAATTTATGCATATAATAAATACTCATTGTAGAAAACTCAACCACGCAAAAATCAAAGTTTTTTTTAAAATCACCTTTTTGCTTACCTGATGCCCAGACAGGTATCATTCTATTGGAGTGGGAGGTCTTTTGGGCAGGTGGGGGGCCAGGGTCTATCTACTTCTCTCTAGGGAAGCCAACAGGGAATCAAATATTCTCTCTTCCAGTCTCTTTATAACTAGTACATAGTCATGTGATCTGAGCTTAGCCTATCAGATGCTCCTGCCAAGGACTTTGGATTGTGAGGAAGTGATGCAAAGGCCCTGTGGTCAACCAGAGATTTTTCACAAAGGCTGCACAGAGTCAAGAGTCTAATAGCATGGTCCTGAGGGGCCAGCAGCAATAATGCCAGGGCCAGCATCCCAAGCTGACTGTTCCTGGTCTCCCTGATTCCAACAGAACATCCCAGAGGGACTTCTTTGATATGTCCCTTCAATTAAGTGGATGCCAGGTCCCCCTTGAAAAGACCATGTGATAACATCAAAAATGTATTTTCTTTGTTTTAGCCCTGTCTTTCCCACAGGGGAACTGACCATGGACCAGGGAAACTACAGTGGGGAAAGGGATGATCCAGACCTTTGAGGGGGTATGGGACATTAAACTGACATAGACCTCCTGGGGAACAGAACACTACTGACAAATTTGATGGGATTCCTGTTCATGGTAGGCCTGATGGAATCCTGAACCCATCATTTCTCCAGTACCTGGGTGTAGAGTTGGAATAGATCCCCTAAGCTACAGGTGGAATCCCCACACCGGCTCTGTGACCCAAAGAGTAAGGGCTATCATGACAGAGGGAGGACCCACCCCAGTCCCTTCAACAAAATAGCAAATCTAGAGGAACACTGCACCCCTGGTGGGAACACAGATGTTGGTATCACTGTGAATGAGTCAAAAGGGGTGTGTGTGGGGGGGTGTGTGTGCGCGCGCACACGCACGTGCACGTGTGGAAGCGGTGGGTGATTCCCCTCACAACGGCCTGCATAACTCTGCCGTCTTTGGCCAGTGCAGAATAGTGGGTCCTGGAGGGGGTGGACAGCAGCACATTGCCTGCATCTTGCTCGTGGGCTCTGTGCTGGGTGGATCTTGACCACCTCACCATCCTGCAGGACATCGCGCTGGCCCACGGCACAGACTGTATCAGGCCTAGGACTTGGTGAGGTGCCTTAGATGCTCCAGAAGTTACTTATATTCACCAATGGCCTCCTTATGGCTTCCAAAAGGAAATAAGTGAATGGGTAGATTAATTACTCAGTATTTTATACAAATAGATTGGACAAGGCTTGGCTCTTAAAGATAGCCATCCCAAATAGCAGCAAGATGTTTAGCTTTTTTCTTTTCTACTTTGTTTAATGTATTTTCTGATCAAAGTATGTAATAATATACATAGTTTTTTTTTAGGGCAAGTAAAATGGCTTTTATAATGGAAACAAAGCTGCCCCCTGGTTTTCCTTCCAACTCTGAGCTCCACTCCAAAAACGCCACCACTTTTCAAAATGTAAACTTGTTATTATATTAAGAGAAAGACATAAATCATAAGTGACCAGCTCAATACATTTTTACAAAGTGAACACACCTATGTAAAAAACACATACTTTGAACAATTCAGGTTTGAGTTTTTGGGTGGTTACTTCCAAGTAGCAAAATAAGATCCTCACATACAACTTTAACTTTATTTGTTTTATTATTATTATTTATATATATATATATATATATTTTTTTTTTTTTTTTTGAGACAGGGTCTTGCTCTGTCATCCAGGTTGGAGGGCAGTGGCATGATCTCAGCCAACAGCAACCTCTGCCTCCCGGGTTCAAGTGATTCTCCTGCTGCAGCCTCCCAAGAAGATGGGATTACAGGAGCACACCACTACGCCCGGCTAATTTTCGTGCTTTTAGTAGAAATGGGGTTTCACCATGTTGGCCAGGCTGGTCTCGAATTTCTGACCTCAAGTGATCTGCCTGCCTCTGCCTCCCAAAGCGCTGGGACTACAGGCATGAGCCACTGCACCTGGCCTTAACTTTAATAAACCTATATTTGAGTAGACAGTTCATTCCTGTGGAACAAAATTCGAAAGAAACAAATGGGTAGGCAGTGTTAAATGTCCCTCCCACCTATAAATCTTAACCTGTCAGTTCCCTTCGTCAGAAGCCATCCTGTTACAGGTATCTTGGATTTCCTTCTAAAGGCAATCGATTATTTGAGCTATTTTAAATATTTTGTTTAATAATTTATGTCCTATCTCAATATAAAACAATTTAAGGAAGATGTTGGGTTATACAATTTGAAGGGCAGAATTACTCTCAAAGCAGTGAAAACTGACAACACCAAAGAAGTGAAGTGTTCACTGAGCTTTTCCAAATAGCATTAACAATTCATAGAAAGATACTGATTCTTTTGGCCTTTCCCTCATGGTAGCAAGAGGGCTGCCATAGCTCCAAATATCAGGACTTCACACAACATTCTGTGAAGCAAGGAAGAGGATGGCCCCAAAAGGGCCTGTCAACTTCCCTAGTCAGGGAAGGAAATCTTTCCTGGAAATCTCTCCTTATCTTGGACTGGCTAGAACTGAGCAGCATGCCTACCTCAAGACCAGTCACTAGCAATTAAGAACAATTGGCTTCTTCTATTCACGCTTCGACCCCTGAGGCTGGGTCCATTGCTTTTATACCAAAATCAGGGCTCAGTAAGCATGAGTGACCAATAAGCAGAAAACCAACAGTGTCTGCCACAGCCAGTACCTTTGTCCTGTCACTGTCTAAAGCTGAAAACCAATCTAAACTAAGTTGATAATCAGGCCATGGAAATAAATCAACCTTGGAAGAGAATGATGATAGCATGCCTTCTAGACCTGTGCTGTCCAATATGGTAGCCACTAGCCACACGTGCCATTTAAACTTAACTTTACATTACTTAAAATTAAATAAAACTTTAAATGCAGTTCCTCAGTCACACAAGCCACATCTCAATGGTTCAAGAGCCTCATGTGACTAGTGGCTACTGTACTGGATAGCACAGATTTAGAACATTTTCTTCGTTGCAGAAAGCTCTGTTGGTAGCCACTGCCTGTCCATCTGCCACTACCACTGATAAGAGGCTTCTCTAAAGCAGTGAGGTGAGACTTTCACTGTCTCCTCAATGTCATGCCACCATATTGTCATTAGCAACACTGCCATCATCTTTGTCCAGTGCAACCTGAAACTGGTAAGCTGAACATCCTCTAGCCAGTGATCACAGAGGCTTCCTGTCCTGTAGAGTCACATCAGGGTCAGTCACAGAGCTCTGACGAGATCTGGTGCAGAGGAGCCTCATGTTTCCATGCACTTAGCCCATCTTCCTGACCCAGTTCTTGATCCACTCCTCTGGGAAAGAGAGGCGCTGGCCAGGAGATGGCTTGAGCAACTAAGGTTATCATAAGATTATTTTAATGGTTACCTTGTTCTATATCAGGCACCTTGTGAATGACGATCATGAAGTCACCCACTGCCCATTGCCCCAAAGCTCGCACACTTCCTATTTTTTCATCACCCAGGGGCTGAGGGGCTGCAGAAAGTGAATAGAATGAGATATATAGGTACAGGGGCAGGGTGCCTGTGGTGGGCACAACCCTCATGCCCACCCCACAGATACAGCTCACATTGTATTTGATACTCTGTAAAAGGGCACCTGCTGTAAGACTTGGGGGAGGAATAAGGTTGCCTCCAGTGATAACTGCCCTTTGCTCCACTTTAACCTCAATGGGCCTGACAGTTGACGTACCAGCTTGGGTGCAGTTGGTGCAACCCTGTCCTGGGGGAGGGAAAGGCCAACCGGGGCCCCATTCAGCTTTTAGAGACCATGGTTTCTTCCTGGCCACTTTTGGCTGGTGCCATTCTCCCAGGAGGGGACCTTGGGAGACTTACACTGAAGCTGTCACTTGATCTGGCCTGGGAGATTTGAAAGGAGGTCCAAATTGAGTGGCTTCAAAGTCACCATATGTCCTTGCGGCACAGATGAGCTGCTGTTCTCCTCCTTGCCCCTACTGGGGCCTCCAATGCTCACAGATCCCCACAAAATCACCTTGCAGCTGTGGCCACCAAGGTGACAGGTGCACACACTCTCCCCCAAGTTATGTGCTAGGTGTCTGCTGATGGAGGACTGCCCCCACTGTGATGCCCTCAGCCAGTACAGGTGTGTCCTGGGGGCCTGCCTGCCCCTCCTCCTGGCACCACTGACTAGTCCAGGGCTCAGCAGGAGCATGATAGGCACTGAAGCCTGACTTCTGCCCCTCAGCATTTCCTGCAGGCTTCTTAAATCCCATTTATGCCTAGTGTTCCATTATTGGAACGCTGAGCATGCGGGAGTTATTTATAGCCTACTGCTCAAGGTCATTGCCAAAGTCTGATTTTTCACATGTCAGCAATTCAAAAAATTGCAACCTCCTGCATAAGTGGGTTAACAAACCTTCACCAGACCCCTAAAGTTCAGGTGAAACCGAGATATTTAACCGCCATAAGAACACCAGCTGGCACAGAGATCTGCATTCCTGGTGCCCTGATGGGAGCCAGCCTGGGCCTGGCAGAGGAGGAAACGAGGCCCCAACACATCGGTGAGCAGGTCTGCTCCACCTCGGGGGCCCCCAGCGCTTGTCACACCCAGTTTCAAGTTTCCAGCCCCTCTCCCCACCTCAGCCTCATTCCTCTGTGGGTCCTGGGGCCTCCTCCAGTTTCTCTTCCCTCTGAGGTCTTCCTCACATTCAAGCTCTTCCTCCCTCTACCTGGCTCCCCAGGAAGCCAGAAAGTCTCCCCTGGTCCAGGCTTCCTTGTAGCCCCCACATCAAACATCTTAGAAAAAAAGAGGGAAAGTACAGGGAAACAAGAGAGGAAGGAAAGGAAGGAAGAGAGAAAGGGCAAGGTGGGGAGAGGAGAAGGGAGGAAAGGAAGAAAGAAGGAGAGGAGAATAGGGTGACAGAGCGTGAGTAAAGAGGAGAAAGGAGCTGGCAAGCAACTAGAGGGAGAATACTCCTTGTTTTCCAAACCAGCACTTTCTGGTCACTCTGTTTTGGTTTGTTTTTTTGTTTGTTTGTTTTGGTTTGTTTTGTTTTTGGTTTTGTTTTTTTTGTTTTGTTTTGTTTTTGATCTCTCACCCAGGCTGGAGTGCGGTGGCGCAATCACGGCTCACTGCAGCCTCAACCTCCTGGGCTCAAGCCATCCACCCACCTCAACCTCCCAAGGAGTAACTGGGACTAGGTACACACCACCACACTCAACTAGCTTTTTGATTTTTGTTTGTTTGTATAGGGATAGGGTCTCCCTATGATGCCCAGGCTGGTCTGAAACTCCTGGACTCAATCAATCCTCCCGCCTCAGTTTCCCAAAGTACCAGGATTACAGGTGTGAGCCACCACACCAGCCTCTTATCACTTGATTCCCACCAAATTCTGTTTAAGTGAACATGAAAAGGTAAAGTATTTCAGAAATCCCAGTTTACTTTATATCTTAATTGAACACCAGAGAACAAAGAAGTCCATTAATTTTATGATGTTTTCAGGGTGTGAAGGGAGAGGAGGAAGAAATATTCTTGGCATCTTGCTTTTTTTTTTTTAAAAAAAAAAGGATCTTTGCAATTTCCTGTTAATTTAATACCAGAACCTTTGCTGTGTAAATAACACAGATAAAGATAAACTGTACTAGCCCTGGACTCCAACCTTTGTTTAACATTCCACCCCCCTCTGATCCATCCCCCATCCCACCTATGGAAATTTGTAGTTAGTTGTGGAGATTTAGAGGCTGAGAATACATAGCTTAGGAGGCAGAGCATGTTGGTTTTAGACAAGCCTTGTAAGAATGTGCTAAAAATCCCAGTATACCTGACAGTTCTTCTCTAGAACTTGTCTTTCTCTCTTCCTCAGAGGTGGCCTACATGGGGTTAATTCCCTTTTCGGTCAACTTGTAGGTTTCGCCCCGGCTCTGCCACCCATACTCCCAGTCTATTATACCCACTTAGGCTGTGCTTTGGTGGTATGGCCTTGCACTGTTATTTAGACAAGTGATTTAATCCCTCTTACTTGCTATTATTGAGCACTCTTAGTTCCTTTTTTTTTTTTTTTACATGGCTTCACTCTGCTGCCCAGGCTGGACTGCAGTGGTGTAATCTCGGCTCACTGCAACCTCCGCCTCCTGGGTTCAAGCGAGTCTCCTGCCTCAGCCTCCCAAGTAGCTGGGATTACAGGCACACACCACCATGCCCAGCTAATTTTTGTATTTTTAGTAGAGACAGTGTTTCGCCATTTTGGTCAGCCTGGTCTCGAACTCCTGACTTCAGATGATCTGCCGGCCTCAGCCTCCCAAAGTGCTAAGGTTACAGGCATAAGCCACCATGCCCAGCCCAATTTAGTTTCCTTTTTGATGGGGTACTTCCTCCAATAGTGTTTTCAAAGAGGGGTTATATGTGATATGCCTTCTGATTCTTTACATACCTGATAATTTAGCTAGAAATACAAATCTAGGGTCAAAGTTATTTTTCTTTGATACTTTAAAACAATTTTTCCATTTTTTCTTAAACTCACTGTTGTTGCTAAGAAATCTGAAGTCAACCAGATTTTTGTTCCTTCCTTAGTCCTTCTACTATCCAGCTTCTGGGAATACAGGTGTGATGCCCCAAGTTTTAGCTGCCAATTTGGATCATGAAGATGTCAGAGGGCAACAGTGACCTGGTATGAAATTTGAGTCCTCAAACACCTAGTAAAGCAGAACTATCTAACTATTTCAGCCACAAACTGTCCATCTCCAGATTCTACAAAAGAGAAAAAGAAGTTTTCATTGTTATTAGTATTGTCTGTGTCATTAAGAAATGAATCTTAATTCATATATCCATTAAACCTGCTTTGTTTTATACTTTCCAGAAATCTAATTATTTTTATTTTGTATTTTATTTTATTTTATTTTATTTTATTTTATTTTATTTTTTGAGGCAGAGTTTTGCTCTTGATGCCCAGGCTGGAGTGTAATGGTATGATCTTGGCTCACCAAAACCTCCACCTCCTGGGTTCAAGCCATTCTCCTGCCTCAGCCTCCCAAGTAGCTGGGACTACAGGTATGCGCCACCTTGGCCGGCTAATTTTGTATTTTTAGTAGAGACAGGGTTTCTCCATGTTGGTCAGGCTGGTCTCGAGCCCCTGACCTCAGGTGATCTACCCGCCTTGGCCTTCCAAAGTGCTGGGATTACATGCATAAGCCACAGCACCCGGCCCCAGAAGTCTAATTATTTTTCCCAGTGAATTCACGTTTCGCTAGATATCAGCTACCTTGGCTGGGGATGAGTAAACCTAGGCTCTTCCTATATCCCACCTGGGAGCTTAAGGAAGAGGGGTGTGATGGGACTTGCCTCTGGCATCAAATGTGAATGTAGCCACTCCCCATGTACCACCCTCACACACACCAGACACCCCACTCAGGGAACTTCTGGGCACTCTCCCCTGGCCAATGAATGCTCTTTCATATGGTGGGTCTTGTGGTTGGAATTCCTGACTCATGAAGTGAGAAGAAGAGGCTGCCCGGTCTGGTTGTTCCGTGCTGCTAGCCCCAGCCTGATATCGCCATCCCTGGCTAGCACAGCTGTTTTCTGCCTCCTAGCACCATGGCAGTGGTGGGGGGTGGAGATGGGGTTAAGAAATGGTCTACTCAGGCCAGTGCAGGCAAAGAAAAGAGCATAAGTGTATAGTGTTCGCTCAGCCCATCCCCCTTCTATAGCACTGAGGGAAGGAGGCGACAGGCCTTTCCCGGTTTTACACTGGTTTCTCAGAGTCCTTACTAACTCCCCTCTTCCTTCTGCGGCATCTTTAGGGTACTATTCAGAGGAAGGCGCCAGCCCTTTAAGTACATTATCATCTTGTCACTTTCTGCTTTAATTTTACATTTCATTAAAAATTATGTGAGATGTAAAACTCAGTTCTTCAGTTGCACTCGCCAGATTTCAAGTACTCAATAATAGTCACATATGGTGCAGATAATATAAAACTTTTCCATCATCGCAGAATGTTCTATTGGACAAGGCTGACCTAGATCCTTACAAGGAAGGGAAATGCATTCCTGCTTCTGACCTGGCCCCTTGCCCCCCACGCAGATCAGAGCCCCATCGGTGTCCTGCATCTGGCCCCCTTGACTTTCTGCTTTACGGAAACAGTCTGGGTTTCACCCCCAGCGCCTAGGGCAGTACAATAAATATTTGTGGAAATAGTGGACCCTCGGTCAGTTTTTGCTAAATGTTGAAGACCAGAAGGAAAGCTGGGTGGCAGAAATAACCCCTGCTTGCTCTCTTTTATCTCACCTTCCTACCCACTTATCTGCGCCCTCCGCCCCTTACCCCCTTACCCTCCACCCCACCTCCGCAAAACCCCAAACTCTGCGGGACTCTGCTCCAGGTCTCCAAACCATCTTATCTAGTGATGGGATTAATTGTCTGTCTTCCCACCCTCGGCTGCCCAGCGCCTGCACCTAGTAGGTGCTCAGTGAGTATGTGTGGCATGGATTAATGAATGAATGAATGACTCTCCGTTTTCCCACGTCTGCGCAGGGACTTCGGGAGGAGCCACCCTTGGAGGGCTGGGGGGAAAGCCCTCTTCTCCAACCCGGGCCCGCGTTGAGGGCTGCGCCCAGGGGAGCGTGCACACAGAGGCCCCGTCCGGGGGCCCGGGGGTCCGGCTGGGCTCGGCCCTCCGGGGCGTGTCCTCCGTGCCGGGGCGCCACCGCCCCGAGAGGCGGGCAGCTGGTGCGCCCGAGCCGCAGCGGCCGCAGAGGGCGGGCGGCAGCCAGCATGGAGCGCGAGCTGGAGGCGCTGTCGGCCCGGCCCGCGCGCCCGGCCGAGCCGCCCTTCCAGGCGCTGTTGGAGGCGGCTGGGGGCCGCGGGCAGGTGCTACTGGTGGGCGAGCTGTGGGAGCGCGAGCAGAGCCGCGCGCTCCTGCAGGACTTCGCAAGAGCGGTGTTCCCGCCGGAGCCAGGCGCGGGCAAGCCAGGCGGCGCGGCTGCAGAGGGCGCAGGGCCCGGGGCGGCGCGCGGGGCGCAGAGGGCTGCGCGGACGACTGGGGCGGCGAGGACGGCGGGGGCCGCGGCTGCGCGCGCCATCCGCTCGCAGCTGGTCTTCGTGCTGTGCCGCGCGTCATCCCTGACCGCCCGGGAGCCGCGGCGCCGCCTGCGGGAGATGCTGCGGGACGTGCGCGGCCGGCGGCTGGCCGGGGCGGCGCTGGTCGGGGTGCTGGTGGCCGAGGCCGGGCCGGAGGACGCGGTGGCGCCGGGGCTGCGGCTGCTGGAGGCGCTGCTGCGCGCCGTGTTCGGCCGCCAGGCGGGAGGTCCAGTGCAGGCGGCCGCCTACCACCCCGGCCTCCCGGCCTCCTGCCTGGCCGTCCAGGCGGCCGCCTGCAGGGCCCTGCAAGCCGCAGGAGCCGGGCAACCAGGTGAGACTGCGCGGGGCCCGGCGGCGCGCGGGCGGGCGGTAGCTCGGGCACATACCCCAACTTGGACCCCTTTGGCCAGTCCCCCTCATTGAGCACCGAGGTAAACTGAGGCTCAGAGCAGGGAGGTGCCTAGAGCCAGGCCGCGCAGCTAGCAGAGAACAGGCCCTGCGTAGGGGGTCGAGTCTGTCCCGGAAGGGTCCCGAGTGCATGGGAGATGCCTAGGGGGCGTGGGAAAGCTGAGAGACCGAGCAGAAGGCAGAGGGAGTGGGTAGAGAGAAGGGATGAATCGGGCAGGGCCGAGATCTAGGAGTTAGGGGGTGGGTGAGGGCGGGGAGAGGAAAAGAGGGTTAGGGAAGGAAATGGGAAAATCTTGGGATGGGAAAGTTTCAAGGGGGTGGATAGGGGCTAAGGAGATTGGCGGTATCAGGAGCTAAATTCTAGGACGCTGTGCAGCTAGACATGCGTCGGGAGCCCTAGGAGGGGCGGAGGGGCATGTCCAGCGCGGTGGAGGCTTCTTGGAAGCCCTGGTTTTATTAAGAGGGCAAGGAACGGGTGCTCGGGACTTGGAGAGTGGGGAGGTGAGAGGGACTAAGAGCACATTTTCTAGTGATTTCTGGCCGCCCACCAAGGCTGTGCACCCAACTGCTGTGTCTCTCTGCCTCCCCCAGGTCTGCTGAGGCCACCTTTTCCCTCCACATTCTCCTAAAAGGTGGAAGGGGTTTAAGGGTCTTTTCCCAGCCCCCGTGACTGCTGCCATCAGCAAAAGGGTCAGGATCTCCTTCCTCCTGGAACGCAAGGCTTTACGGGAACTCTCCCGTGTTCTAGGATGAAAACATGCACATTAGGAGTTGCTGCATCTGGCAAACCCGGGAGATCTTTGCTTTCTCTCACTGCCCAGCTGGGCAGCCCTTCACGCCCTCCAGCCTCTTCCTCTTAAGTAGATAATGCAGAGAGTGGCTGTATTGTGTGTCTCCTGGGGTATTGGCGTTGGTCGGGGGGCGGGGGGTCCCAGCAAGGAGACCTGGTACCTGTGATGCTACCAATGTCACATTCACCTGCCAGCCTGGCCTGCCTAGGCGGGTGCGCCTGCCCTAACCCTCCTCCCTTAGGGCGCAATCCCTTTTTTTTGTTGAGGTTGTGATTGTTCTGATTTTGGTTTCAACCGCTTTGCTGACCTGGCCTCCTAGGGAAAGAAGGGAATTCACACACATTTTCTGTACCCTAAAGAGTGCATGCTTTTTCCTTTTTTTAGATGATGTTTTGCTTTGTTGCCCAGGCTGGAGTGGCAGTGGTGCGATCTCGACTCACTGCAACCTCCGCCTCCCGAGTTCAAGCGATTCTCCCATCTCAACCTCCCAAGTAGCTGGGACTACAGGCGCCTGCCACCACGCCCAGCTAATTTTTGTATTTTTAGTAGAGACGGGGTTCCGCCATATTGATCAGGCTAGTCTCGAACTGCTGACCTCAAGTGATCCACCCACTTTGGCCTCCCAAAGTGCCAGGATTACAGGCGTGAACTACCACGCCCAGTCCCTCCTAAACTTTTTGTAGACACATTGCTGTTGCCTCAGCCTGAAGAGCCTTTTCTCCTCCCTCCTCCTCACCTGGCCAATCCCATTTGTGCATTCAGAACTGGACTTCCTCCTCCAGGAAGGCTTCCTTGACTTTCCCTGCTCCCATTTGCAAGTTCACTGGCGAAATCCCAGAACCCTTTATTGCTTTGCTCTCTGAGCTCTTACCACATGATTTTTCGTTCCCTTGTGAACATGATTTTGTTCTCTTGTGGGTTTAAACACCATCCGCAGTCCCATTTCCTGATACCATGCCTGGCATGCAGAAAGACTGAATGAATCCTCCCTTCCTTTTAAATAAACACTAATACTTTTGAGATTTTAACACTTTGCAAAGGAATTGTTCTCTACTATGTTAAGCACTTTCCTACTTTTATGAAAACATACTGAACAAAATTAAACCTCACAAATGACTAAAGGTAACGAGTGTAATTATAACTTATAGCCCACTGATTTCTTTGCCGCTTTTGCAATGGACAGCACTATTATCCTCACATCAAATGGATTCATGTCACTAAGATTTCGCTAGTGGTTGCATCTGTTTTTTTAAAGTTTTCTGATTTCTTTCCTCACCGTCTGATGATAATTTTTATTGTAGGTTGCTTGCCTTTTGGCAGTGCCCTTTTACCCAGTTTGTGGTACCTAATCCAGCTGCTTTTGGGTTGAAAAACTAAGGATACAGTCTCATTACATTTGGGCGCAGGTTGAGAGTAAATAGGTCCTGAGCAAAGATTATGAACAAGGATTTTCCTTGTTTTGGTTGCCTGAAGTCTTTAAAAAAAAACCAACCAAACAAATAAACAGCCTTGTTCCTGTTGACTTTATAGATTACTAAAACATATATCTATTCCTGCCAAGAAAGAGTTTGAACTAAAATCAGAGGGAATGTGCAGCTCTTTGAGTATTTTGTTTGGTGCTATGTAATTGTAATTAATTTCATGTCATTTTCAATGCTTTAGTTTCCACAACATGGTACCTACATCATAGGGTTTTTGTGAGAATTAAATGAGATAACATAGATAAAGTAAAGCAATCATTTTTAAAGTTCGTTTTTAAAGTACAAAAACCCACCCACTTTTGCAAGTCAGACTTCGTGTTTTTAATCAGACAGTTGAAACTAGGGCAGTTGACAGTTGAGGCTCTTGATTTGCTAAACAAAATCTCTCAGTCTTGTGAAGTGGAAACCATGTGACCCTCTGACTCAGGTTTTGTGTTCTTCCTAGTGGAAGGAGCCTGGGAGAGACCAGGCCTCCCTGGACTGCTGGCCTGCTTTTCCTGGGGTCCCTGGAGCCAGAGGAAGGACCAGGATGTTGCTGCCTGCAGAAGCCCAGCTCATGGTGAGTGCTCCCCGACTTCCTGCACCCTGAAGGCCAGGTGCACGGAATTATGGGAGTGGCCACGTGAACTTGGGGACCTTAGGGACAGAGTGGACCAACATCTATGGAGTGCTTGCCATGTGCCAGGTGTGGGGGTGAGCAATGTGAGGTGCCCATATGCCAGGCAGTGGGCACATGCGCTCGATCAGGCTGGGCTCTTTCCCCAGGAGTCTCCACCTAATAAAGACAGTATGGGGAGGATTGTAACAAAGGTGTCTCCAGGTGCATGCTGGGGTGCATGGGACCAAACACAGCGAGTCTCCCTGGAGGATCCAGGGAGTGTCCTGGAGCAAGTGACATTTGAACTGGGGGATGAAGGGATTTTCATAGGAAGATTTAGAAAAGGAGCACTGAGCTAAGGAGTGACAGCATGACGTCATGATCAGAAAAGGGACCACCATCGAGAGGCCCCGGGAGTAAGGTGCAGAAGGAAACCAGTGAGGGCCAAGGCTGAAGGGAAGAGTTTGGACCAAATCAGGGTCCCAGATGTGCAGCCTTCAGAAGTAGTGTGCCGTGAGCGATTGCTGAGTGGAGAGATTCGGGTGTGTTTAGAGAGGTGGACTCCAGGAGAGGGAGACACCTCGGCAGAGCCCAGCTAGGAGGAGGCTGCCATGTCCCAGGAGGGGTAACAGGTGACCTGGGCCCGACCTGGGCAGTGGGAATGGAGGGGAGAAAACTCAGCCGGGAGCCACACCTGGGTGGAATCATCAGGCCACTAAATGGAAGTGAGGGAGAAGGGGAAGGGGAAGACACCCCTAGATGTCAATGCTGATGTTAGGGACATAGGAAGCGCACTGATTCTCCCCTTTGCCACATGAGATGCTTTAAGACACCTGCGGATGCCTAAAACCATGGGTAGCACTAAGCCTGACGTATACGCTGTTTTTTCCTGTACATACATACCTATGATAAAGCTTAATTTATAAACTAGGCACAGTGAAGACATTTAACAATATATAATACAAGTTACATGAATGAGGTATCTCTCTGAAAATATCTTATTGGACTGTACCGCAGGTAACTGAAACTGTGGATAGTTATGCCGTGGATGGGAGTGGCTACAGTACTCGGAAGGGTGTAGCCTGCTAAATGGACATAGCCCTGTCCCAAAGTGCACTGAGAAGTATAGCTTTGTTACAGAAACAATGAACGGTGATTCAAAATTAACTTTCATTGTGTCTCTTGTTTAAGAAAGAAAACCATTAGTTGATGTGTCAGTCTTCATTGCTGCATAAGAAATGATCGCAAGTAGGTCGGGCATGGTGGCTCATGCCTGTAATGCCAGCACTTTGGGAGGCCGAGGTGGGCAGATGACCCGAGGTCAGGAGTTCAAAACCAGCCTGACCAATATGGTGAAACCCTATCTCTACTAAAAATACAAAGTTAGCCAGGCGTGGTGACACATGCCTGTAATCCCAGCTACTCCATCTCAAAATAAATAAATAAATAAATAATTGCAAGCTTCACAGCTTCAAAGGCACTGATTAGGTCCCTGACTTCTTGCTGGCTGTCAGCTGGGACTGCTCTCAGCTCCGAGGCCCCTGCCATTCCTTGCTCTCACAAGCCCTCTCACAAGAGATCCTCCTTCAGCCAGCAGGAGAACCCCCTCTCCAGTCTGCTAGGAGGGAGTTCATATAACTTAAGGAGTCAAGGGAGTCACTAGCCACTGCGTTTGTCAGAGAGGCACCCTACGCCCCAGAGTGACTAAGCTGTCACATTCACAGAGCCCATCAGACTCAAGGAAGGGCTTTCTAAGGGGCCAGAATCTTGGGGGCTATCTTGGAATTCTGCCTATCATATTTGAAAACTCAAAAAAACAATAAACAAAAAAAAAAAAGAAAGAAAACAAATGTGAAATACCATTCACTAATTCCATCATGCAGAGATAACTACAATTATATTTTGGGGTACACCATTCTATTTACCTATCTCTCCTTGTGCTATTTAAAATTTAATAAACTCCTATATCATCTTCAAAATGCAGCAGATTTTTAAAATGTTTAATTGCAAAAATGCTAACTTCAACCCCTCTGCCTTCATTTTGGATATACCTGGAAACTAAAGAAGAAAAGATGAAGCAACAGAATCATTAACCATTTTACATAAATTTTGGATAATTTCTCTCTCTGTGGTATGTACAAATCTCATGTAGAAGTGAATGTGTTAAAATGCAAATGGCATTTATGGACTATGTACACACACTGATACTATATGATAAATATAGGATATCATAATCACATGCATTTATACAATCATGAGTTGCTTAATGACAGGGATATACATTCTGAAAGATACATCTTTAGGGGATTTTGTCGTGTGAACACGATAGAGTGTACTTACAAACCTGGATGGTACAACCTACTACACGCCTACGCCACACGGCATAGCCTGTTGCTCCTAGTCTACAACCCTGTGCAGCAGGTTACGGTCCTGAATATTATGGGCAACTGTAACACAGTGGTAAGTAGCTGTGTGTCTCAACATACCTAAACATAGTAAAGGCGCAGTAAAAATATGCTATAAAAGATCAAAACGGTACATCTGCCTAGGGCACTTACCATGAATGAAGCTTGCAAGGCTGGAAGTTGCTCTGGCTAAGTCAGCAAGTGAGTGGTGAGTGAATGGGAAGACCTAGGACATTACTGTGCACTACTGTTGACTATAGAGACACAGCACACTTAGGCTACACTACATTTATTGTAAAATATTTCTTTTTTCAACAATAACTTAACCTTAGCTTACTGTAACTTTTTTACTTTATAAACTTTTTGATTTTGTAGCCAGGTGTGATGGTGCGTGCCTGTAGTCCCTGCTACTCCAGAGGCCAAGGCAGGAGGATCGCTCAGGCCCAACAGTTCAAGGCTGTAATCCTGCGATTGGACTGCAGTCTGCACAACATAGTGAGACTGTCTCAAAAAAAAAAAAACCTTTTTAAATTACTAAAAGCTTTTTGCCTCTTTTGTAGTAATACTTGGCTTAAAACACAAAACATTGTAGAAATGTACAAAAATATTTTCTTTCTTTATATCCTTATTCAATAAGCTTTTCCTATTTTAATTTTTTTTTTTTTTTTTTTGAGACGGAGTCTCACTCTGTCACCCAGGCTGGAGTGCAGTGGCCAGATCTCAGCTCACTGCAAGCTCCGCCTCCCGGGTTCATGCCATTCTCCGGCCTCAGCCTCCCGAGTAGCTGGGACTACAGGCGCCCGCCACCTCGCCCGGCTAGTTTTTTGTATTTCTTAATAGAGACGGGGTTTCACCGTGTTAGCCAGGATGGTCTCGATCTCCTGACCTCGTGATCCGCCCGTCTCGGCCTCCCAAAGTGCTGGGATTACAGGCTTGAGCCGCCGCGCCCGGCTTTTTTTTTTTTTTTTTTTTTGCTAAAAACTAAGACATAAACATGTGCCTTAGCCTACACCTACACACAAGGTCAGGATCATCAGTATCACTGTCTTCTGCCTCTACATCTTGTCCCACTGGAAGGTCTTCAGGGACAATAACACACATGGAGCTGTCACCTCCTACGATAATGCCTTCTTCTGGATACTTCTTGAAGGGCCTGCCTGAGGCAGTTTTACAATTAACTATATATATATGTAAACTTTATATGTGTGTGTATATATATATATCTTTATATATATACATACGTAAGTAGAGGGAGTACACTCTAAAATAATGTTAAAACATGTAGTAGGCTGAGGCTGGCGGATCACTTGAAGTCGGGAGTTCCAAACCAGCCTGGCCCGCAGGGTGAAACCCCATCTCTACTAAAAATACACAAATTAGCCAGGCGTGGTGGCATTGCCTGTAATCTCAGCTACTTGGGAGGCTCAGGCAGGAGAACTGCTTGAACCTGGGAGGCGGAGGTTGCAGTGAGCCGAGATTTTGCCAATGCACTCCAGCGGCATTGCTCTCTTTCTCTCTCTCTCTCTCTCTCTCTCCATATATATGTGTATATATATGTATATATATGGAGAGAGAGAGAACAGTAACAGTCATTTCTTATTATTATCAAGTATTGTCTACATTGTCCACAGTATATAACTGTATGTGCTAGACTTTTGTATGATTGGCAGTGCGGTAGGTCTCCACCAGCATTGCCACAAACATGTGAGTAACGCTTTGTACTGCAACATCAGGACAGCTGCAAGGTTACTAGGTGACAGGAATTTTTTAGCTGTGTTTCAATCTTTTTTTTTTTTTTGCAATGGAGTCTTGCTCTGTTGCCTAGGCTGGAGTGCAGTGGCGCAGTCTTGGCTCACTGCAAGTTCCGCCTCCCAAGTTCACGCCATTCTCCTAGCTGGAACTGCAGGCGCCCACCACCACACCTGGCTAATTTTTTGTATTTTTAGTAGAGACAAGGTTTCACTGTGTTAGCCAGGATGGTCTCGATCTCCTGACCTTGTGATCCGCCCGCCTTGGCCTCCCAAAGTGCTGGGATTACAGGCATGAGCCACCATGCCCAGCCAGCTGTGTTTCAATCTTATGGGACCACTCTCTTATTAAGGTTCATAATTGACCAAAATGTCATTATGTTGCACGTGACTGTACTTACTGTTTTGGAATCTTCTTTCTTCATCAATAACATACTATAACTGCCTTCCACAGCAATAATTATATGTCAATAGCATATTTTCTTTTTTGAGGTAATTCTAGATTAAATGCAGTGGCAAGAAATCATACAGAAATCCCAGCACTTTGTGAGGCCGAGGCAGGAGAATAGCTTGAGCTCAGGAGTTCGAGACCAGCATGAGTGACACAGTGAGACCCCGTCTCAAAAAACAAAAAAGGCAATCACACAGACAGATCCTGAGTACACTTTGCCCAGTTTCCCCCAATGGTAACATTTTGCAAAACTGTAGTGCAATAGAACAAACGGGATATTGACATTGGCACAATCCACAGATCTTATTCAGATTTCCCCAATTTTACTTCTATTCTGTGTGTGTGTGTGTGTGTGTGTATGTGTGTGTGTTTAGATCTGTGGAATTTTATGTATTATCTTTAATGCCTGAATCCCATTATATGAGTCAGCCATAGTTCACTCAACCAGTCCCATTGTTGGACATTGAATCAGGACACTTTCAACTGCAAGTAAAGATACCATGACTCACACTAGCACAAGCAGTAAGAGAAATCATTATCTCACCTAAAAGACAGTCCAGAGGTGGAGTCAGCTTCAGAGTTGGTTGATTCAGGGGGTCAGGGACCCCAGCAAGGACACAGGCTTGCTCTTTCTCTCTGTTGGGCCATCTTCAGTGTCAGTTTCATCCTTAGGCCAGTAGCAAGATAGCTCCAGCAGGTCCACTAATTATTCCTAATTATTTTCTTAGGATAAAATCCTAGAAGTGGAATTTGTGGGTCAAAGGGTATGTACATTGTTAAGGTTTTTGATATGTATTTTGTTTTGGTTTCTAAGTAGATATTTGCTGGGGCCAACTTTCTCCTTTTCCTTCCTAGATAACTCACTCATAACCTTTGTCTTCTGATTCAGTGATTTCTTCTCCTGTGTTCCAGAAAACTTCCAGGAACCTGAGGAGGAGCTGGCACTAACAGCCATATTTCCCAATGGAGACTGCGAGGACCTTGGAAGGGGGTCAAAAGCCTGTGATGGAGTCGTCCACACTCCTGCTGAGCCCACCGGGGACTCAAGATGAAGGCTGGACCCTTGGGCTGTCCCTGGCTCGTTTAACCTACAGGCTAGGGGCTGGTGCCCTCTCACTGGCCCCCAGGTCTCCATGGAGACTACAGAAAGCCCCGCCTGCTGGAGGCCTGCCACACTCACAGTTACCAGCTAGACGGTGGGACTTACTAGGACAAGCAGGACCTAAAACAGTGTCTCCCCTGGGAACCTACTCCCCACCCAGCATTTGCTGAGTCTGATCACAGGGAGGTTATTTTGTCTCTCTTGCTCGGTTTCTCTGAGCCACTGAGACAGATGGCTCTCTGCTTTGAGGCTCTGCAGAGCTGTGGCATCCCATGGTGTGTTTGCAGTGTTCCGGGCACATGCATGGGCACCAATCATTGAGAGTGCAGCTGGGAAGAATTCTGGGCCAGAAGTCATCAGAGCTGAGGTGTGGCCTTACCCATGTCACTTAGTCTCTGGGCCTTCTGTTTCACAAATGCATGAGGGGGCCACCAGCCCAGTGACTTTAAACCAGGGGCAGCTTGTCCCTCCAGGCAGCACTGGAAACGTGTGTGTGTTGAGGGGGTCACAGTGACTGTGGGGGCACCCCTGGCATCTAGTGGGCATCCCACAATGTGCAGAACAGTCTCCGACAGCAAAGAATTGGTCCATTCAATGCCAGTTGTAGTACCTTTGAGACATTCTGGCTGAGCCAATGCCTTCTCCCTGTCACGGTCCCCCAGAGCACAGAGGGTCAGGCTTCCCTGGACCTTGGCTCCCAGAGCAAGCCAAAATAAAGACCACACTGTTGCCTTGGGGGCTTGTCGGGCCAGGGCCAAGAAGGTCTGTGTGCTGCAGGGTGGGGACAGAAATAGCCATGCATGCCTGGGAGAACAAAGAGCCTCTTTCTTTCTCATGTTGACATCGACTTTCTGTGCCAAGTCCTCTGGGTATAAGGATGCTAGGGAATTCCTATAGGCACCAAACAGAAGGAAAGCCAGGGGCTTGGACTACTGGGTATGGACTTGCTGTAGGTCTCAGGTCCGAGCCTAAGCTCATTGCAGACACAGCCCTGCTGGGTTCTGTGTTTCTGTAGGGTTCTGGAATCCCTTCCTGTGTGTCCGTGAGTCTGACAGAATCAATGATGTTCCCTTAGAGCCGGGAAATCCATGTGTTTACTCGCAGAGGGAACTCACCATTACCTCCCTTGTCTTCTTTGCCTGCCTTGGAGAAATCCAGAGTCTTCGGAATGGCAAAGGCAGCTCCTGGATCTCCCTGGAGGGGAGGCACCAGCTGAGGGAAGTAGCTCCCTTCATTCATGATGCACAGTTTACTCAGCAGACACACAACTGTGCCTACTATTTGCTCAGTGCCCTGCAAGGTGCTGCCTAACTTTGATTCGTTATTTCAGCTGTCTCCAAGATGGTGCCAAACGGTGCAATGGGAAACCTGTTTTGGTTGGGGGGCTCTATATCGCTGGCCCCAGAACTCCCGGCTGCCAGGGTAGCCCCTACCCCCAGCCCCTTGCCCCTGGACAGCCATGGGTCTCACCTTTAGCCTCTGCCCCCAGTTCTGGTCTGACCCAACAGAGGGGCTCTGTGATATTGAGGAGGGGCCCTTCCTGCTCTGTGCCTCAACCTATTCTCCCTAATAGGGAGTCTAATCCTATTCCTTCCCTGCCTGATGAGGATGGTATGAGGACGAGCAGGACGGCATCTTATTTGGGGTTTTTTTTTTTGGCAGTGGGCCTCATTTTAATCCTGCAGGACTACCTGCCAGTAGATCCATCCAGCTGCTTCCTTGTAGACAAGAATGAGCTCAATGAATTGTGATTCACTGATTTTATTGATTTTGTTTTAAAACAGGGAGACTGGTATGTTTGAAGCTGCTATCATTTTCTATTTCTTATTTTCTTTGTAATCACCTTGTTAAAGTTTCCTTATTTGGTGGGAGAGGGAGCTTTGTTTAAGTGTGGAATTTGCCTAGGGCAGAAGTTATAAGGCTTCATAACCTTTTGTATGTATTGACAATATTTGAAACTCGGGAGATTACGTATAAAAAATACCTAGTTTTCTGGGTGGAGGATGGGGCATGCTGTCATCTCAAGTCTGCTGCGGCTCACCCCCACCACCATTACCCCCTCCCCCACCCTTCCCATCCCCCACTGCACTTCATACATGGAGGACGTCTGCCCAGTGCTGGTCCAGGCGGGCATGTGAGTTTGTAGCCTCTGCTCCAAAGGATGGTTTACACATTTTCATTTTCATTACCTTCAGTATTCCTGTGAATGGTTCAAGAGAGAAAGTCTTTGTTTACTAAGATTTGGGTTCTCCCTCCCAAGTGACAATAAAGGGCTGAGATCCATCTCAGCTTCTTTGAGATGTGGTCACCATAGGCATCATCATTGTAGGGGCAGTCTCATTGCTGTCTTCTAGCAGACAGAAGAGTTAGGTGCCAGAAAGGACAATCTTGACGGTGGGTCCCTTCCCTGAAGGACCCTAAGAAGGCATAAAGGTTGGGGTGGAGGGTGGTGTGTGAAGGAGGAGGCCCTTGATTAGGTCAGTGGTCCCTGGGAGCCCTCCTCCAGAGGCTTCCAGCCGGGTGACAGTCTGGGCTCTCGGGTACTAATCTTTCTAATATGGCAGTGGTTGTGGTGCTTCTGACTTGAATTGGAAATTCCCATATCTAATAAAACCAAGAAGTACCTCGTTGATATCTTATTGAAAGCAAAATGGATCTTCTTCATTCTCATAAGGGGCTCCTAACCGGGACCCTGGAGAGCAGGGAAGCTTGGCAGATAGTGGAAATCTGTGGCCTGAAAGCCTCCCAACCTCTGCCCTGGATGACATCTCCCCTGCCCTGCCAGCTGGGATTAAAAAACCCGTAGCCAAAAGCATAAGTACGTATTTAGAAAACGATTTTTACATTTTTATAGAGACAGGGTCTCACTACGTTGCTCAGGCTGGTTTCAAACTCCTGGGCTCAAGTGATCCTCCCACCTCGGCCTCCCAAAGTGCTGAGATGAGAGGCATGAGCTACTGGCCAGATTTTTGAAAAGATAGCATTCAGCTTAGGATACAACGGTGTGTGTCTGAGCGTGTGAGCACACACATGCATGTTTAACCAGAGCTAAAACAACCTTAACTGAGTCTCAGAGAATGCTTTCTACTATTTGGGTCACACTTTTTCTCCTCTCAAAGTGTTTGTCTCCAAACTTTAGTGCACAAGAGTCCCTTGGTTGTCAAACCCAAAACTTAAGGCAAGCCTGCAAAGGGGCCAGGAGCTGAGCCCACCTACCCTAGCAGAGAACCGTGGATTCAGCCTTGCTGGAGAAGGCGAAGGAGTGCCTAGTTAACTTGAAAGCAGCCTGTGCTTTAAAGTGTAGCAAAGCAAAGCTGCAGGCTTTATTCCCTGGGGTCAGGAGGCCTGGACTTTGTCCTGTTTGTATGGCAAACATAGCCAGCCCAGTGAGTGAGTGCAGGAAGCTGGCTGTTTGTATCCAGGGGCTGCATAACCGCTTCTGACCTGGTTTTGTGTGTTAGTGGATCAAGGATTGGGACAGAGGCGGAATTTGGCCTGAGCAGCCTGCCACTTGTGTAACCTTGGAGCTCAGGAAGAAATGAGGTGCAAGGCAGGGTGGATAGCCAGGATCCCACATGGACCCTTCAGATGCTTTTGGTCTGAGCCAGAGCCCTCTGGGTCGCTTATATTTGGGGCTGCCTAATTGGGACTGGAGGCAGAGATGGCCATACTGGGACATGTCATGGTTCACACTGTAGTGGGGACCAGGATGTGGGGTAGCTCAGGTCCAAACCGGGGCTGGGCGCTGAGGCCACTGTGGGGCTGTGGTTTTGGCAAGGGTGAGAACCCTCTGTGGTGTCCTCCCTGGGCTCCCCAGCCCCAGCTGGGACTCCTGCCACAAATGCAGACCGAGGACTGCCTGTTCTTTGACCAGTGAAATTCAGAGACCCTCAAGGAAGGCCTGTTGTTGTCCTCGTCTGCACTCGCTTAGTAATTAGGTGCCTCGCTTAGTCCTGTGACCAAGCCTGATTTTGAGTCGTGGTTACAGAAACTTAGTTTGTGTCTTGTAGCCCTGAGTTCCTCCTCTTCCTCACCAGTTAACAATATCTCAGAGCAGGGTGTTGTCCTGAATCATTACCCCAACCCCAGCCTAAGCTCACCCTGACCACCACTGTCCCAGGCACTGGCTCCAGAACTCCTGGCTGCCAGGGTAGCCCCCGCCCCCAGCCCCTTGCTCCTAGACAGGAGGGAGTGGGTCTCACCTTTAGCCTCTGCCCCCGGTTCTGGTCTGACCCAGCATATGGCAGCTCCAAAGAGCGGACAAAACCTTGAAGCAAGGCCAAAGGGCCAGGCCTGAATGGGAGGTCAGAGGGAAGAAGGCCCAGGAGATGGTCTAAGCCAACCCTGTCTAAAAGGAATCTAACGCAGGCACGTAGGTAGCTTTCTATGGTGGCCACATTAGAAAAAAGTAAAAAGAAACAGATAAAATTAATTTTAATCATACATTTCATTTAGCCCAATATATCTAAAATATCATTTCAACTGTAAATTATCGAGACATTCTGCCCTCTGTTTTGCATATTGTCTTGGAATCCCATGAGAAGTTTAAACTTAGAGCCCAATTCAGATATTACATTTTCATCAGAAAAACTTTATCTGTATTTAGATTTCATTAAATGTACACATCCTCAAATTGTTTCAAATATACTCAAAGGTTTTGCAGCTATGGAATTAGTATCTATTTTTAAATTTCAATTAATTAAAGTTTAGAATGCATTTCCTCAGATGCACTAGCCACATTGCAGCTGCTCTATAGCACTTATGGTTGGTGGCTACTGTATTGGACAGCACCCCTCGAGAACAGGGGAGGCCTGGCGCGGTGGCTCATGCCTATAATCACAGCACTTTGGGAGGCCGAGGTGGGTGGATCACCTGAGGCCAGGAGTTCAACACCAGCTTGGCCAAGATAGTGAAACCCCATCTCTACTAAAAATACAAAAATTTGCCGGACATGATAGCGGGCACCTGTAATCCAAGCTACTGGAGGCTGAGGCAGAGAATCGCTTGAACCCGGGAGGCAGAGGTTGCAGTGAGCCGAGATTGCGCCACTGCACTCCAGCCTGGGTGATAGAGCGAGACTCCGTATCAAAAAAACAAAAACAAAAACAAAAAAAAAACACGGGAAACAGGTGAGAGACCGGTCTTGGGGTTCATTGTGATTCCTGCGGCATTTGCCTCCACAGTCACACAGAGCTTGCTAGTCACCCTAGACCCTTGGGCAAGGGCAGGACAGCGGCGTCCAGGAGTCGGCTTGTGAAGGGCAGCCTTCCAATTGCCCAAAATATGCGCCCTCCTGGACACCATCCTTGGAAGAGAACCTAGTTCCTTACCCATCCTTTCGTACCTCAGTCCACCCAGACCAATTCCAGCCTTGATGAGGCGTTTCCCTCTGACCCAGCACCCACTCATGGGAGGCCCGTGTCTCCCGGCTGCGTTTCGCATCTCTGCTCCCATGAATAAATGCTTTTACTCTAAAAATATGTGGCACGCGTGTTGTACGTGAAACAGCCACCAGCCTCGTGCTGAGTAGCCATAAAATCCGTGGTGTATTGAGCGCTGCGCTGCGCGTCCCGGCGGCCCTGCCAGGTAGGTGGATCCAGCCATCCCTTTTCCTTTTGCGGGAGAAGCTGGGCTCGGGGGACGCCCGCGGCCACAGCGCTGAGCTGCGAAGTGGCAGAGCACGGATTTGATTCCCGGGCTCCCGGGCTCCACGGGCCTCCCCTTTCCACCTTATCTCCGTGCAGCTCAAGAGGCAGTCGAGCTCGATTCTTGACGGTAGAACGGAGCCCTTCTAAAACCCGGGACTTGAATGCCTGCAGGCTGCGCGGTGCGGTAGGGGCAGTCACAGCTTCCTCCCCAGCGCCCGCCTCCTAGGAGGCATTGCGCCCACTAGCGGGCGCCGCGGGGAGATGCTCTGGGCAGCTCGGAAACCACGGTGGCCTCGCCGGGAAAGAGAGCGCATAACCCAGGGTCAGGCACCGCCGCGATTTCCTCCCCGAACCCTGACAAGGCTCCCAGCCCAGCCGATACCTGTGTGAGGCCACAACTGACCTTGATTGGGCTTTAAGAAGTTTTGTGTCACTCAACTTTGGAGGGAGGTTGTTTCTAAACCGAGCGCATCCTAAGAATTCTTTCCGTGATTTCACTATGTTCTAAAAAATAGAGCTCATTTTAGAGTCTTGGACACGGCAGGGGTTTCAGAACCGTAGGTCTGAGTTCTAGCCCTGTGCCAATAACCAAATGACCGGGTATTCATCCGATCATCCGAGAAACATTTATTGAGCACCTATTATGTGCCCAATAACTGCTAGTTGCTCTAGTGGGCAGTGAGATGAATTACCCAAGATGTGGCATTGCCCTTGAGTAGTTCCTTGCCTAGTTGGGACTGGGGCAAGGAGATGTGATACCAGCTGTGTGGAGTAAAGGCTTTAAGGGAGCCCATGGTGGGCTGGGCCAAGAAAGGCTTCCTGGAGGAGGTGCCGCCTGACTGAGACTCAAAGTAAGTGGTGTTAACCTGGAGTGTGGGGGAGAGAGCCTTGACGACAGAGACACGAGCAGGTACAAAGGTCAGCGACAAGGTACATGGCCATGTGGCCACTCTGGGAGCTTCAGGGGTTCAGGATGGCTGGAGTGTGGCACGCCAGAGCCACACTGCAGACACATGAAGATAGTCCCACCATCCTGGAGGAGAAAGTCGTGCTCATGTTGGTTCTGATCATGCTCCTGGCTGGCTGTGAAGAGTGGACCGAAGGCTTCTGGGACTGTAAGCAGGAAGTCAAGGCTGTAGGAGGCAGTCGTGGTCTGGAAAGAAGAGGGGGAGGCAACTATTGGGTCATGGAGTGCGGATGGGAGAGGCCGGTGTGAGAGATTAAAGAGGAGATCTGGTGCTGACGGTTGTGGGAGAAAAGAAGAGTCAGATTTCTGTTGCAGTGGCTGATGGATGTCCTTCACCCACACTGAGGTCAAGGAAGGAGACACACAACTCCGGGGTCACAACAGCGGGCACAACTTTGAGGTCACCGAGTTGAAGGAGCCTGTGACT
Source organism: Theropithecus gelada (assembly GCF_003255815.1). Taxonomy (NCBI): domain Eukaryota; kingdom Metazoa; phylum Chordata; class Mammalia; order Primates; family Cercopithecidae; genus Theropithecus; species Theropithecus gelada. Next base: position 107,705,717 of record NC_037680.1, read on the forward strand.
CCACCAAGCAGAGATGCCCGGGAGGTGTGTGAGTCTCAGGAGAGAGGGCAGGGCAGTAGAGACACGTTGTATGAGCCACCACCTTGTGCACAGCAGCCAATGGCATTTCACTCTCACAGGGGATGCAGGGAGTGAGAAGAAGGCTATGGACAGAAACACAGAAGAAAGATGAAAAAAAAAAAAATAGAGTCCAAGATGGGGACTGAAGGTTTGAAGGAGCAGAATTAATCAGAGTTGAGTTTCAAAAAGATTGCTCTGGCTAAAGAATGCAGAATGGACTGGAGAGGGAGAAGCCACAGGCCTGGGCCAGTCACCCAGGAGGGAGAACAGAATCCTCCGGGGGAAGGAGCCTGATGTCTGCGTCCAAGCTTCTTACCTTTTGCCCATCTCACAGGTTCACGTGAGGCTCACACGGGTTTGTGGCAATGACACACACAACATCCAAGTGGAAGACAGGATTGTCCTCTCATACAGAATGCCTTCTCCTTGAAGAGCAGAGGTGGCACGTTGACCACCTCTCTGTTTTAAAACATGTTGAATTAGTAGCCAACATTTAAAATTCTGGAGATACTGCATGAAATTCTCATTTCTGGCTTCTCTTAGAAAAAAACATAGGTCTTCCAACTGTCACCCTGCATTCTTAGCAGGAACTGAGTAGCAGTTGCTCTCTTTAGATGGGACACTCACTTTTTTTTTTTTTTTTTTGATGGAGTCTCACTCTATCGCCAGGCTGGAGTGCAATGGTGCGATCTCGGCTCACTGCAATCTCTGCCTCCCAGGTTCAAGCGATTCTCCTGCCTCAGCCTTCCAAGTAGCTGGGAATATAGGCAGCCACCACCACACCTGGCTAATTTTTGTTTTTAGTGGAGATGGGGTTTCACTATGTTGGCCAGGCTGGTCTCGAACTCCTGACCTCAGGTGATCCACCCACCTCGGCCTCCCAAAGTACTGGGATTACAGTTGTCAGCCACTGTGCCCTGCCAGTCACTCACTCTTTATCACAGTCCCCACCACCCCCTAGTGCCTCCTTGACACTGTTAGTTGCCATTCGCCATCCTGTGGAGCTTGTATTTTCTTTTGCTGGGCCTGCTTTACTCATTTTCATTACCTGTTGGCATTTGTTTGTGAATCCTCTAGGGGTTTGGGGCACACAGGTGTCTTCATGTGAGGGCTTGGTAGAAGGGCCTCTGTAAAGCCGGGTGCAATGGCTCACGCCTGTAATCCCAACACTTAGGGAGGCCGAGGTGGGCAGACCATGAGGTCAGTAGATTGAGACCATCCTGGATAACATGGTGAAACACTGTCTCTACTAAAAATACAAAAATTAGCCAGGTGTGATGGCACGTGCCTGTAGTCCCAGCTACTCAGGAGACTGAGGCAGGAGAATCGTTTGAACCCAGGAGGTGGAGGTTGCAGTGAACCAAGATCATGCCATTGCACTCCAGCCTGGGTAGCAGAGGGAGATTCTGTCTCAAAAAAACAGAAGTGCCTCTGTAGAATGACACCTCAAGTAATCTGTTTCCTTTGCATGCACATCTTCTCAAGCCCTGCCTTTCAATCCGAGCCACAGGCTCTTCAAAAGTGTTCAATAATTATGTTTAATATATTTTAAACAGCCACAGTTTAAGAATTCTAACTTTTTAAAAAAAAAACTCACACATACGCCGGGCGCGGTGGCTCAAGCCTGTAATCCCAGCACTTTGGGAGGCCGAGACGGGCGGATCACGAGGTCAGGAGATCGAGACCATCCTGGCTAACACGGTGAAACCCCGTCTCTACTAAAAAATACAAAAAACTAGCCGGGCGAGGTGGCGGGCGCCTGTAGTCCCAGCTACTCGGGAGGCTGAGGCAGGAGAATGGCCTAAACCCAGGAGGCGGAGCTTGCAGTGAGCTGAGATCCGGCCACTGCACTCTAGCCTGGGCGGCAGAGCGAGACTCTGTCTCAAAAAAAAAAAAAAAAAAACTCACACATAGAACAAAATGTGTTATCAAGCACATTTAATTCGCTGGCAGCCACAAGACATTGATTGTGCCCCTAGGTTAGGTAGAAGGCCATAGAAATGAACTTGCCATCGCTGTCCGATTGAAGAGTTTAACTTGATAGTGCATGGCCAGTGGCTGAAAAAATGCTACCGTTTGCCACTATTCTTTGTCAAGACTTTCTCAGTACTGACTCTTGAAATAAATTGGCTTACTGAAGCTAGTATAAGACTGCAAATGGCCATTGCAACTGCCATTTCAAATTTCTGAAGATGTATTAGAAGCGAAGAACCCACTGCCGTCAGGGGAAAAGAGGACCTAGGGAGATAGAAGGAAAGAATGGAAGACATTTTTTCTCTCTTGGAAAGGCTTTCACCATGTAACTACTGCACATTTTAATACACTGACAACACTGGACATTATTCCAAAAGTAAGTAAAAACCTTCATTGTTTAACTTTATAATAAGCCAATGATTACTTGTGGATTCATTATGATAATAAAGCACTTCTGTGGGGATTTTCTTTTTTTTTTTTTTTATGATGGGTTTTGCTTTAGAAAACAATGGAAAGCCACTTTTCTTAAAAAACGCTGTCTGCCGCTGCCCCAATTCCCCAAGTATTGGCTGGTGGGAGATGTGCTGCAGCGAGACCTCCCACCAGCAGGTGGCACTGCGCGCAATGCTCGCACCTCCCCTCAACACCCTTTCTCTCAGCAACCGCGGGTGATGATGGGGTCCTCTCTTTATAGGTGTGGCCATTCTAATGCCTGACCTCAGGTGCAGACCAGTATTCCCACCGCGCGGTACTCCTGACCTCGAGGAGGTTTACAGAAAACAGTGGTGTTCTCCGTTTACCCTTCCGCGAGAACTGGGGAGTAGACCGCGGCGCAGAAGACGCAGTCCCGGGGAGAATTCGCGCCGGGCGGCAGGCGGGGCGGCGGGCAGCCCCGGGGCGGGAGGGGTCCTGGCGAGAAGAGAGCCGGCGGCCTGAGGAGGCGACTGACTGAGCAGCGCACCCGCGGAGCGAGGAGGCGCGGTGGACTGAGCGGGTCCTGAGCTGACAGATACACTGCGCAGCTGAAACGGCTAGGGAGCCGACGGGCGAGTGAGGGGCGCAGCCATGATCACCTCGGCCGGTGAGTGCGGCTCGGAGCCAGCGCCTGGAGGGAGGAGCCGCCGTCGCGCCGGCTTTTAGCTGAGTCAGGGCCGGTGACTGGGCACCTCCCGGCGGAGCGCTGGCCTGGGCAGCTTCTCGCTACCTAAGGCCCACCTCCGGGCCGGGGGCTGGGAGTCTGATCAGGCCACTGCTTGCTTCTCTGGCTTGAGGGAATCGAGCCGGGTCGACCGCCTTGGCATCCTTCCCCAACCACACCCCAGCGCCAGGACCCAAGGGGCTTCCTGGGCCTTCCCCCTACCCCAAAAGGGTTTCCCTTTTTTCCTCTGCCACCCATTCTTGGCCGTGTGAGGTCGTCCAGCCCCAGTCCTTCCCCGCAGGGGGTCGGGGTGGGATGGGCTCCTGTGCCATTGAATAGTAAGGCAACCCCCCTGGCCAGGCAGCCTAACAGCTACAGAAGTGTTTCTGGACGTGGCCGAGCTCCTTTCTCCTTAGAATGAAACCCGGAATTAGGTTTGAGATGGCTCATTTCTGGGTCCGACCCAAGGGTGTTCATTCAAAACAGATAACTTTTGGGTTCGGTGAAGACCCTGAAGACGCCTTGGAGATAACTTTATACCGAGAGCCTACTTACCCTTTCGAGGTTAAGTGCTCAGTCTGTTGATTGTACATTCAAGAAAGGTGGATGGATCTGCGGAGCAGGTTTCATACACGCAAACCATTGCATAGGTAGATTCACGTAGTGACTTTTGCAATGGAGTAAGTTACAGAGATCAAGTTTCAATGGAGACTTCAGCTCCCCCGACAGGTTGACTTGCTTGTAGCTGTCCAGAGCCTTGGTACTTTTTTTCCTTGCCTGCTTACATACCCTTTTCTCATTTTCCTACTCTGTGCTTGACCCACGAAGAAAAAGCATTTTATTGTAAACAAACTGGTGAGCAGAAGACAGTAATCTGAATGGTAAGGCGATCGAAAGTTTATTTTTACGAGGATTGCTTAAGGAGATCGTTGGAGATACTGGGAGACATAGTTACTTTCAAACATTTGAAGAGCTGTCACTTGTACCTGGAATAAGACTTTTTGTCCCCAAGGAATACAAGTGATCGCGAGATGAATTTTAGTTCGGTATCAGGAAGTTTTTCCAGTCAGAGCTTTGTACAGATCAAATAAACACTCAGTTTCTAGCCGCTTATAGGCCTCATTCTATTTCAAATCCATCCATTACCATTGTTTCTTCTAACTTGGCCCAAACCACCTTCATCTCTTGTCTGGGTTACTATATCAGCCTTAAGGCTTTGTTTTCGACCATTACCTCCATACAGTCCGTTTTTTCTTGTGAAGTATGCTTTTTGAAACTTTAATCACGTAATACTTCTTCGTTTACAATCCACCAGTGCTTCCATTGTGTTTAGAGCAGCCGTGTCCAACCCTTTGTCAAGGACTTTTTTTCTTATCTGTGGTGGCGGATATCGTGAAAATTATACACAAAGGTTTTTTTTGTTTGTTTTTTGTTTTTGTTTTTAGCTCATTAGCTATCATTAGTGTTAGTGTATTTTATGTGTGCCCCAAGACAGTTCTTCTTCCACTGGAGCCCAGGGAAGCCAAAAGGTTGGACACCCCTGGCATACAGTAAAATCCAGACTCTTAACCAAGGACCCGCATGATCTGATTCCCACCTTGTCTTGTAGTACTCTCTTCTTCACTCAATACATCCTAATCACACTGGCTTTTTTGTTCCTTGAATATGTCAGTTTCTTTCCTATCTCGGGGCCCTGGCACATTCTGTTCCTTTCTAGTCTTCTTTTCCTCAGATTTTCCCTTAGCTTCTCAGTCTTTCCTCTCACTCAAATGTTATCCTTCCCTGATCATTCTATTGAAACACGCTTACTCTCTCTCCACCACAACTCTGTAGTTACCTTGTTTGTTTACTTGCATGTCTTGACTGAAGAGCTCAGTCAGCTAATCAAAGCAATTCATCAGTCCCTTGAGTTTTTAAAATAGAGGCTGAAAAAGCACTTGGTGACAATATAATAGACTTTAAGCCTCTTTAAGGTGGCAAAACTAATAATTTTTGAGGTCCTCTCCTGAGATTCTGTGGTGATCATATAGTACGTGTTTATTAATGCCATTGAAGTTTATTGGGTTACTTGTCAACTGTCTTTAAAATATTTTGTCACTTTGTTTTCTGTCCTATGGCTCATGTTGGCTTAGAATTTGTCCCAGGTGCTAAACAGGCTAGTGTCCTGGTTCTGGTGTGGACTAGTCAATTTGTTCATTCATTTATTGACCAGGCAGTTGCTAGGCACTAGCATACGGTGGTGAATAAGAGCTCAACATGTTCTATTAGTTTTTTTCAAGAGGTTTGACCATGCAGGGGAGTGGAGAGAGAGAGAGAGAGGTACTTACAGGCAGGAGATGTGAAATTGAGTGAGTTTGTGTTTTTTTTTTTAAAACATCATACAGACACATAAAGGCAAGTTGTGCTAAAAAGCTTTAAAACAATAGTCCCCCACCTCACTTTCCCTCCCCTGATCCCCAGAGGCAACTATTCCCAACTTTTAAGCTGTGTCTTCTGGAACATATCTCCATATTTGTAAATAATATCCAAATATTTCTGTCAATTGATTCAACAAGTTTAGACCAATATCTGCTCAGTTCCTATAATGGCATAAGAAGTTTTTAGTATCCTTAGGCCTTTCCCATTCTCTCCCCTCTCCAGAAGAGAGTTCTGTTTTGTTTTTAAGATGGGAAGTACTAATGTATGGAGTGTATTTTATTTAGTTCTGGTCCATGGCCAGAGGCTGAGTTTCCAAGCCAGGACAATCATGTAACCGGTTAGTCATAAGTGGAACCAAACCAAAGAATGTAAAAATCCATCTCCCTTTTTGGTAAAAGCCGTTCAGATACATTGATTGAGGATAGGTAGCGGTTTTAGTATTAGATGTTCTGTTATTTAAGATCTGTTCTACATTTAAAGCGTTCTGGCCTGTCCTCTTACTCCTTATCACTAGTTTGCAATTTTTTCTTTTTCACTGATTGAATTTTGAAATTTATCTGTTCCCTGTGCTGTCCATTCAGAATCCCTGTTCTGGCCTCGTCATACCAACCTGGAGTACCAAGAGGTTCTTTATATCTGCTTTTATGCTACTTTAGTTTTGCTTGGTAGATTTTGTATCTTTTCCTGTATGGCTCTCTAAAGACTGCTTAAGCTATTTGGCAAACCTATACTTGTCCATTAGAAATGGCTACATCTAACTAAGTTGCCTTGACACTTTTTAATCAAATCACAGTTTCAACTCAGTGTTCTGGAATGATTTTAAAACCCACATGGAAAACATTTGAGAGTGGTTTCCTTTGTGGTCTAAGTACAATAATTTCCCGTATCATTTTTCCAATAATCCCTTTGACCTTTGACTATATTTCAAGCTGTGTTCTTTTGGAGAGGACAATTATTCCTTTTACTCTCCTATGTTAGTGGTAATACCCTGAGGCTAAGAGAAGCCATATGGAGAACACTGTGCTTGGGTAATTGAATTCAGAATGAGTATGATTGTTCATCATTTAGTAAAACCCAGGTTACTTGTGATAAGAAAGAGGTGCCATAATATACACACCTTGAAATAATTGAAGTATTTTACCTTGTTGAGTTGATGACTAAATGCTCCCATTTTTGTAAGTAATCTTGTAACTGTTGATTTATTCTGTATGAATAATTTTATTCTAAAATTGTACAGGAAAGTTTCCCATTTTAATCAGTAAATTAGGCCAATGGTTCTCAAACTATAGGAAGCAAAATAATCACAGTACTGGGCCCCATCTCCATAATTTTTGATTCAGTAGATCTGGAGTGGGGCCAAGAATTTGTATTTCTAACAGGTTCCCAAGCAATGCTAATGCTGTTATTCCAGGGACCACACTTTGAAAACCATTGAATTAGGCAAGTGATGTGATATATGTGGTGCCATGAGGGTTTGATAATATAGTTAAGTCTTAAACTTGAGATATAAACCTTTACACTTTCAAAGAAAAATAATCATTCCCCTAGAGAAGTTACCCCTCAAAAAAATTGTTTTTCAGCCATCATACATTTTTGACCAGGTGTTAATTTCCACTTTAATGAGAATGTGTTTCATAATCATGTTACATCTTTTCTCTCATAGCTGGAATTATTTCTCTTCTGGATGAAGATGAACCACAGCTTAAGGTATGAATTGAAGAAAAAGTAACTAGGCTTAGTGTGAATACTGTGAAGCCTTTTGAATTTAGTGATGTCTGTAATCTTCCATCATTTAAAGTTGCTATCTAGCTGACTTGTACCCAATTATTGTAACCTAGCCAGAGAGGATAGTATTTTGGCCACAGCAGTTGGTTTCCCTTGAGTTTAACAAAGCTAAGACAAATAAACCTCATTACGGCACTTGAATAGCCCCCTAATTTCCTTTTTTTTTTTTTTTTAATCTTTCTCCTTTTTTGAGACAGAGTCTCACTTTGTCACCCAGGCTGGAGTGCAGTGTGTGGTCATGGTTCACTGCAGCCTCGACCTCCTGGACTCAAATGATCCTCCCACCTCAGCCTCCCAAGTAGCTAGGACTATAGGCGTGCACCACCACACTCAGCTAAGCTATTTTTAAATTTTTTTGTTGTGATGGGGTCTCACTATGTTGTCCAGGTTGATCTCAAACTCCTGCTTCTGGGCTCAAGTGATCCCCCTGCCTTGACCTCCCAAAGTACTGGTATTACGAGTTTGAGCCACCACACCTTCCCCTCCCCCGACCCCAGTTTCGTTATCAACAGAAAACACAAAAAGGTGTTGCTTCTCTTTCACATATTTAAAGTTTTTTATTTGATGGAAATTTGGGATGTACTTCTAGTGGCTCTAGATACTTGATTCCTATACATCTAAACCAGCAACCTGGAGTTAATTGTTTATATTCAAAGAAGAAAAATGTTGATGATTGGAAAAAGAAAAGAAATGTGTAAACTCAAGAAAAAGTATAAGTTGATAAATTTTTATGTTTGTCATAGAGTAAAAGTTTGAGTAAATATTACTGAGGATTTGATCATTGATTTGCTGAAAATAATTTTTTAAGGAAGTGTAATGATAAGTCTATCTCAAAATAGGATTTTGGTTGTCTTTTACAGGAATTTGCACTACACAAATTGAATGCAGTTGTTAATGACTTCTGGGCAGAGATTTCCGAGTCTGTAGACAAAATGTAAGAAGTTATTTTTATAAATCAGAATAAGGTAGATCAAATTTAATTGTCAATGTGGGTCTTGTGGCTTATTGATTCATTTAGAAATTTGCTGTTAACTGAATTGTGGCTTGAATATTTAGATTTGGGATTTTTAGGGAAAACCACAGTTTGAACTAGACCTGTACTTCTAATTTCTTTCAGAGAGGTTTTATACGAAGATGAAGGTTTCCGGAGTCGGCAGTTTGCAGCCTTGGTGGCATCTAAAGTATTTTATCACCTGGGGGCTTTTGAGGAGTCTCTGAATTATGCTCTTGGAGCGGGGGACCTCTTCAATGTCAATGATAACTCTGAATATGTGGAGACTATTATAGGTAATTATCATTTATCTGGTAAGGCTTTATCTTGTCGGCTTCTTTCTTGCTATAGTGCACATAGAAGCTTTTTTCCTGAATTTGATGTTGCCAAATTTCATTTTAATTGGAAGTTCATAATCTTTGTGTAATAATTTTATGCAGGCTGAGTTTTTAGATCTGCCCTTCAACTGAGTGCTGGTTCTCAGCGGTTGTGATGATCACCAGTCCAATAAGCATACTGTTAGAGGAAAAGATTAAATCAGATCACTATGAGTAACAAGTGGTACCAGTTTATGTAGTTTTTTTTCGAACACAAGAAACCATTATTGAGTATCCGCATTGTGCTAGGCACCATGCTAGTCACTCTGCATACCATGGTTTATTCCACAACTACCCCGTGAGGAAGGAGCTGGCCGTTTTACAAATGAGACAACTTGGGTTTTGAGGTGATAAAGACATGGTTATTAAATAGGAGGATAAAATTTAAAACCTGGTTTTACTTACTCCAAAACCCATACTGTTTCTACATGTAACCATTGTTTTCTTACTTGTTTCCTTATTTTTGAAGGAAAGGGATAACACACAGGCAAGGCTTTGAATTTTCTGACACATATTTCAACCAGAGTTGTAAATTCAACCAGTTATGTAAGATTTTATACAAAGATTTTATAGCGTAAAAAAAATGCTTGAAAACTCTTGATGTAGTAAATGAAAGAAGGGACTGCATTCCCTTCAGACATGTCTTTATCAAACTTTGGATTCATAGTACAGAGAGCTCAAGGGCATGTTCTGTCAGGACTGTACAGTGTAGATATTTCACATTGCTGATTAATAGAAGATCTGTATTACTCACTTGAACACGTACAAAGAGGAAGTTGGTATTCTCTTTCAGAAATTGGGAAATGCTGCACAAGGGGGTTGATGGAGGTATCTTCATCTGTCCCTGGGATTCTGTGTTCATGTTTTTAAAGTTTTTGCTATGATGATGATAAAATTTTGCAAGTTACTTTATTGCTGTCGGAGGCTCATTGAATTGGGCTGTCATCTGTGAATCCAGTGGGAAGAACTGATGGCTTAAAAGGATGGACCATATTATTTGAAACTAGAGTACTTTCTTCACTTTAAGCTAGAAGCAGGGGGTGAAATACCTTACTTACCTCTTCTATTTGATGGATTTTTGTGTTTTAAATAGGGGCAGGATCTCACTGTGTTGACCAGGGTAGTCTGAAACTCCTGGCCTCAAGCAGTTCTCCTGCCTTGGCCTCCCAGAGTGTTGGAATTAACTGACGTGACCCACCACAGCCAGCCTGTTTTTTTTTTTTGTTTTTTTTTTTTTTAATGAAAGTTTATGGGTTTTTTACAACAGTGATCTACAAATGCTTACAGTGCCACCATTGTACAAATTGTGCTTTTAAACTGGACTGTTGGTACGGAGTGCTATGGCATGGTAGATGCTTTCTCTGTCTCTAAACACTGTATGATTTTACCTTTGGAAGGTGAGTTTTGATCAATAGACCAGTTCTGTTTGCATTTATTTACTTAAAAGAGGGGTTCACCCTTGCTCTAGTTTTGTAGGGCACATTTTTTAAGATGTCAGTGAGATTCGTGAGGGGATATGCAAGATAGGATTTGGAAAAGGCTTTCTAATGTCTTAGTGAATATCGTAAACAGTACCTCCAGAAAATCCAGGACTCATAAATCTCCAAGTTATGACAAGGCTTTAGCAGGAAATGAGGCTGAGTTTTAGTTATAAACCTGGGATATATTTATGACATATATGTAAACCTGGTGAATGAGAACATGAATCTCATTTGAAATCTGGGACCTACATTTTTCCCCCTCAGTTATATAATCTAAGGAAAATTCCCCAGATGTTCTAATTTTGAGGTTCCTCTCTGATGCGGTAGGGGTAATGTTTCCTCACTTAACTACAGTTGGTTCAAAAAGCTCACATTAGGGCCTGGTGGACATTTTCTACAACTGGAATTCTTTAAGGTCTATTTTGTATTATAATATCCACTGTGTTTGCTTGTTTGTTGGCAGAGTTTTTCTCTGTTGCCCAGGCTGGAGTGCAGTGGCACGATCTTGGCTCGCTGCAACCTCCACCTCCCTGGTTCAAGTGATTCTTGTGCCTCAGCCTCCCAAGTAGGTGGAATGACAGGTGCATAGTACCACACCCGGCTACTTTTTGTATTTTTTGTAGAGATGGGGTTTTGCCGTATTGGCCAGGCTGGTCTTGAACTCCTGGCCTCAAGCGATCCGCTTGCCTTGGCTTCCCAGGATTTTTGAATTACAGATGTGAGCCACTGACCCAGACCACTGTATTCTTACTAACTATACCTGAACCTTCATGGTTCTACCTGAATCTTGAATGTAGTATATTCCAATTTATAAAAGTCCTCTGCTTCCTTCAAAATATAGACCCATTTAACCCGGGTCATCTATTAGGCCAACAATCATTTCTGCTAGTTCCAATTATTTTTATTTCTTGGGGTATGGTTTGTAAGTAATAAATCTTGCCCTCATCTCCTTACTTCTCTTTGAAAGGGAAAGAGACAAGCCAATGAATTATGGAGAGGATAATTAATGTATATGTCATTCCTCTTGGGTAACTGTTTTATCTTCCTTATGAAGATGGAAGGCTTAGGGAAATGCCCTTCTTTTGGTTGTACTTAGAAAGTTTAAGGTGTGATTGCAAAGAAATATAGCTAAATTGCAAATAAATGTTTCTTATCAGGTGTGCTATTGATATCCTTCAGTATGTCACACCCTCCCCTCCATGCACCCAAATCATTGTGAAATAGGAAGCTAAATTGGGCACAAACACTTATGCATGAATGTTCAGACACCTTGGGAGAAATAGGTTCCACCTCCCTCACACTGAGACAATAAATAGAGTCAGGAACCACATAATGACAGACTACATAGACAACAGATGTCCCATAAGAGTACAATACCATATTTTTACTGTGCCTTTTCTGTGTTTAGACACAAATACTATTGCCTATAGTATGCAGGACAGTAATATGCTATACAGGTTTGCAGCCTAGAAGCACTAGGCCATACCATATAGCCTAGCTATGTAGTAGGTTATATACCATTTAGGTTTGTGTAAGTTCAGTCCATGATGTTTGCACAATGATGAAATCACCTAAAGATATATTTTCCAGTATGTATTACTGTCATTAAGCGACACAGGACTGTTTTTCAAAGGATCTGCTACAGTTACTGGAAAAGTTTTTGGAAATCTTTGGAATTGCCTTTTAAACCTGTGGCACATTGCAAGTCATTTCACCATTACTCTACAGAGACAATTTAGACATAGTTCTTACTCTGAGGTTGCTAATAGTTTCATTAATGCGAAGAAGTCCGATATACTACTATATGATAATTGCTATAATAGGCCTTTTAAAATAACTTCAGCAAAGGCAAATGTTTGTTTTTTGAAAGTGAAACAGCAGCTATTTGTAGCCAATTCTTTTGAATAAGCAGCTTAATCGGGTAGAGTAATAGAATTTTGATCAAAATGAAGTAACAAGATAAAAACTTTAAAAATAAATTAAATAAGAGACAGGGTCCCATTGTGTTGCTCAGGCTGGCCTTAAACTCCTGGGCTCATGTGATCCTTCTGCCTCAGCCTCCTGAGTAGCTGGAACTGTGGGTGAGCACTACCATACCTGGCAGATAGAAATGTTTTGAATAATGTCAACTGGATTGGAATTAGTGTATAGTTCTCCAGTGTAAATATTATGGGAGAACAGTGTTAATTCAAATTTATAAGTTCTAGCATTTCAAAATTTGGTTAGTGCTTTACTGTCATCCCGTAAGTATATATGATTATAAATGTAGGCATTGCCCTTTCTGATAGTTTAGCCCACAAGATAATCAGTTATTTTATTTCCTCAACAGCAAAATGCATTGATCACTACACCAAACAGTGTGTGGAAAATGCAGATTTGCCTGAAGGAGAAAAAAAACCAATTGACCAGAGATTAGAAGGCATCGTAAATAAAATGTTCCAGCGATGTCTAGATGATCACAAGTATAAACAGGCTATTGGCATTGCTCTGGAGACACGAAGACTGGACGTCTTTGAGAAGACCATACTGGAGTCGGTAGGTAGATGATGTTATTTTAGAGATTATTGTTGATGGGGAATCAGCAAAGCAAGTTATTCAAACTGAAACTTTCATAGGCATGAAAAGAAAATCTAGTTTAGAAATAATAAGATGCTCTTTTGCCAAATATCTTATTTTCATATTTATTTATGAACCTTGGTTGTGTTTTGTGTTCATGGAATATCTGCTTTTATCTTATCACATAATCCTTTGAAGTCTTGCATGGGGAAGTTGTATTAATTACTCTGCCCTTTTTGAGAATAGCCGGGCGCGGTGGGTGGCTCGTGCCTGTAATCCCAGCACTTTGGGAGGCCGAGGCGGGCGGATCACGAGGTCAGAAGATCGAGACCATTCTGGCTAACATGGTGAAACCCCATCTCTACTAAAAATACAAAAAATTAGCTGGGCGTGGTGCTGGGCGCCTATAGTCCCAGCTACTCGGGAGGCTGAGGCAGGAGAATGGCATGAACCCAGGAGGCAGAGCTTGCAGTGAGCAGAGATCATGCCACTGTACTCCAGCCTGGGCAACAGAGCGAGACTCCGTCTCAAAAAAAAAAAAGACAATAAACTACTATTTTAATTCATTTATTAGGGTTAAAACTACTCAACTATATTCCTGTTTTGCAGTGTTTGCAATAATTAACACAATTTAAGTCACCAACCGAAGTGGTCAGAAAGATACAAAGCTGAGTAAAATGGACATTGATCTGCAGGCTTACTTGGCCTCACCAACTATTTCTTTCCATGAGCTAGCTCTCTGTACACTAGCCATTTTGGTGTCTTCTCATCTAGATGAACCCTGCCTCATTCCTCCTTCCAAAAATATTTTTTACATTTATTTATTTATTTATTTATTTTTGTGAGATGGAGTCTCGCTCTGTCAACCAGGCTGGAGTGCAGTGGCACAATCTTGGCTCACTGCAACCTCTGCCTCCGGGGTTCAAGCAATCCTCCCATCTCAGCTTCCTGAATACCTGGGATTACAGGTGTGTGCTGCCACGCCCAGCTAATTTTTGTATTTTTAGTAGAGATGGGGTTTCACCATGTTGACTAGGCTGGTCTCGAACTCCTGACCTCAAGTGATCCACCCGACTCAGCTGCCCAAAGTGCTGGGATTACAAGTGTGAGCCACCGCACCCGGCCTCCATTCCTTTCTTTGCCTGCTTTATTTCTCCTCACAATTCAGAACTTAGCTCAACTATCACTTGTTTGCAGAACTTTAATCCCAATACCCATGCCCTCCTCAACCCCTACAGCAAAGACTAGGTCCAGTTCTGTTGTTAATCTTATGGAGCCCTATATATTTTTTCATGGTGTTTATCCCTTGATAATTACTAAATAGTTAATAGCTATCTTTCCCAACAGGTGTAAGCTATATCGGGACAGGTATTTGTGCCTTTTTCACCACTGTATCCCCAAAACCTAGGTCAGTGTTTAACATCAATAATACGATTTGTTTAAATGAGTGAATGCATGAATGGCCTAATGTGATATAATGGCCTTTGTTTCCCTCTCAATTTCATTTTTGTACAATTGTAGCCCATCCTTGTCTTCGCGTGTATAAGATTAAATTTTTTGCTTTCATTGATTCAACAAATATTTTTTGAATGCTTACTGTTTGCCAGATAGTGTTCTAGGCATTGGAGATGTGCATTGTTCCCACTCATACATGTTTTGCTCTCTGTGGTTTCAGTTACCTGCAGTTAACTACAGACTGAAAATATTAAATAGAAAATTCCAGAAATAAACAATTCATAAGTCTTAAATTGTGCACCATTCTGACTAGCGCAATGAAATCTCCCACCGTCTCTTTCCATCCCACATGGGATGTGAATCATCCCAGTAGATCCATGCTGTATACACTGCCTATTAGTCACTTTAGTGGCCACCTTGCTTATCAGAGTGACTGTTGCAATATCACAGTGCTTGCGTTCAGATAACCCTTATTCTACTCAGTAATGGCTCCAAAGCACAAGAATAGTGATGTTGGCAATTCAGATATGCTAAAGAGAAGCCTTAAACTGCTTCCTTTAATTGAAAAAGTGAAAATTCCCAACTTATTAAGGAAAGAAAAAAGCATTGTATGCTGAGGCTGCGCTACAATGTACATAAGAATGAATCTTCCATCCATACAATTGTGAAGAAGAATACAGAAATTTGTGCATAATTTATATAGAGTTTGGTACTATTTGTGGTTTCAGGCATCCACTGGGGCTGCTGGAACATATTCTTCTCAGGTGAAGGAGCA